>NC_065585.1:56296428-56928214 GCF_024542745.1 Macaca thibetana thibetana | reverse complement strand
GAAGCAATGTAATACATGTAAAGTTTGGCTTGATAAATTACCTTAATGTATGAATTTAAAAAATAATATGCAAAATCATAAATTCGGTAATTATTTGTGCAGTCAAAATTAGCGAGGATTAGCTGAGCCAGTTTATCAAAATATTTTAGTAAAGTAGTGGACTTTAAAATAGACATGTACATGGCACACACCAATAAAATCAGAAGATTCATGCATGGCCTAGTGTTCACACAGCAAATTTTAAAACATATTTCAGGATCTTGCAAAAGGATATGATGTAACCTAAGTGTCTTCCTTATCTGCTTTCTTTAGTTTGCATTTAGAGTGGCAGAACTGAAATAGCAAGATAAAAATGGAAATGAAAATTAAAGGACATTTCTTTTTTTAATGATAGATATGCTTTACATTTGTCTGTGATTTACTCCACATATTCTGTAACTAAAATTCATATTTAAATTATTTCAGTGTAGGTGCAGCAAAATATCTTGTCTTATTTTTATTTAGTAAACAAATATTTGAAAGGCCTGGGTTTTTGCTTAGGAGTTGGCAGACTATTCTGTTGGCAATGTGGTTAAGAATTTCAAATGTTCTGAGGAATGTTTTCTTTCTAGGATACATGACTTGGATGGGAACCATAACCTAAATGTCTTGTGAAATATGTGTGTGTGTGTGTGGTTTGTAAGTAGAGCAATGAATAAACCACTTATGTTTCATAATTTTTACAGATTCTAAGGAAATAAATTTGTATAATAACTTCACTGTAGTCTTGGAAATTTCTTCCAGCAAACAGGAACACTTAAAAATGTATTAGAAATTCTGACTCAAAAAAAGGCAAGGGATGTAAATCCCTGATTGTGAGCTTTCTTTTCCTTTTTATTATGTCTTGATTGCAAATAACCTAATTAATGGGAAGCAGTTGCTTCATTTACTAAAGGATAATGGTAACATTCGTGGGGTACCCATTATGGCCCAGATTCTTCTCACGAAAATCTTTTAAGGTAGATGTAATCACCCCGGACAGAGCCTGAAGAAATAAAGGCTTGGAGTAAATAACTTAAAAGCTGGTAAGTGGTACAGGAAAGTTTGTATCCAGGTCTCTTTGAATACAAAGTATTTCTTCCCTATGCTGAATATGACTATCTTGTAGTATTATACACACACATACACACACACACACAATCTTCCATAACTTTCATCACCTAAACTAAGGTAAAAGATATAAATGTAATCTTATGACACAAATGAACAAAAAAAGAATCAATGTTGATACCAAAAAGAACTATCATTTCCTTTGATGTTTGCTCATGGACTGCTAGATTCCATGAATTTTAATAACATACAGCAAGAATATATTGTCCACTCTATGTCCAACCAGAAACACAGACTATTCATAGGAGATACAATAGTCTCCAAGGAATTGACTGTGCTCTGCTAGAGAACATCTACCATCCTATATCATATTAGTTGAGTGTTAACAAAACATCATTATTATCACAGTACTTTATTGGTCGAAAT
Organism: Macaca thibetana thibetana; assembly: GCF_024542745.1. Lineage (NCBI taxonomy): Eukaryota > Metazoa > Chordata > Mammalia > Primates > Cercopithecidae > Macaca > Macaca thibetana. The sequence continues at coordinate 56,926,699 of NC_065585.1, read as the reverse complement.
CCTAAAATCGTTTCTTATTACAGTTCAAACTATCCATTAAAAACTACCTTTCATAATCTGGTTTAGACTTTCCTATCCAACCCATCTGTCACTATTCACCCACATGTAACTTAATCCTTAATAGCTCCCCTAATAAACCATAAAAATTTTTACCTCTCTCACTTTCTTCATGCAAATATCACAACATATATAAAAGTGATAAACCATTTGCCCCTTTCCTCTCATTGTTCAAAGTTTTAGTATGTTTTATTTTGATCAAACAACCTTGGATGGTCAATGTTAAGAAATGAGAATTGAACTGTGTATGAATGATTCCATTCACTACATCATGTCATTTATTGCCGCAAGGGATATGTCTTTTGCAGAGGTAGAATTTCCCTCTGAAACTACTTTGACTATTTTCACATACTCCTTCTGGCCTTGTCCTGCTCTATTTTGTTAGTCATCCTTACAGTGAAGTGATTTTTACCAAAATCTATTTTAGCTGTGGAGAAATACAGATTTTTTAAAAATACGCCATCAAATTACTCATACATCCCTTTGTGAAAAGTAAAAAAAAATAAAGATTTTGTATATACATAAGTTTCAATACTTAAAAAGCCTTAGAAAGACTCTTTAAAATATGATTTTTCAATTGTACTTTGTAAACAACTTTAAGAATGATAATATTGTTTAAGTTAGCCATTGCTACATAACAAATCCACAGCTTAAAACAAAAGTCGCTGATACTCTCACAATTTCTATGGCTAGAAATATGAGAGAAGCTTAACTGGGTTGTTCAAGATCAGATTTTTGTGATGAGGTTTCAAACTGTTAGCTGCAGCTGTCAAAACGTTTGACTAGGGGACGCTCTGCTTCAAAGCCCAATTAGGACGTGTTGGCAAGCTTTGGATCCTGCTATCTGTTGGACAGAGATGTGGTCCTCACCACGTGGGCTCCTTTCATATGCTGGCTAGATGTCCTCATGACATGTCATCTGGCTTCTTCCACAGCGACTGATGAGACAGACAGAAATACTGCCTGCGCTGGAAGCCGCAGTCATTTATAACCTAATCTTGGAAGTGATTCACCATTACTTCTTCTCTGGTCTATTTATTAGATTGAAGCCACTTTGTCTAGCTTACGCTCAAGAAGAAAGGATTATACCAAGGCGTAATTACCCAGAGGTGGCTCATTGGCGGCCATTTGGGGGCTGGTTACTCTAGCATCAGTAACAACAGTGAAGGCTACCGCTTGAAGCAATTTCTAGGTTTTAGATACCGTACTAAGTGTTTGCACTCATTGTAATAAGTATGCAAGGGACAGTGTTCCATATAAGTTTTTCCTATGAAGAAAACTGATACTCAGGAATGTTAAACAAATAACAAGGAGTACTGCTAATCATTGGTAAAGCCAGGATTCAAACCTAGGTCTACTGTAGTCAAAGTCAGCAATTTTTCTCCCCTTTAACACTGTACCTTTTTTTCTTCTATGATAATAGAAAATGATCTAAACTGTAATGATTTTTATTCCACATACTGTTTTGGGAATTCATGTTACTTAAGCAGAGAGGAAAAAAGAATCATATTGAATTACCTTGCCATTACCTTTATTAAATTTGATTCTTAAGAAAAAAATTGCAAGCTTTAAAATCTGCTACTTTTCAATATGACACTTAGATAAATAAAAATTATACAGCTCTGACTTGCTAAATTTTGAAATGAAGTGTTTGTGCTCAGAAATGTTCTCCCAATAATCAGGCACAAATACAGGGGCCTCTTTATCATTGTCTTGTCCACTAGGAGTTTTCAATAATCCTCCTCAGTTACTGTTCTATATAGGCTGGAGAATCAGGAGCTAGTGATGGGTAAACTGAACTTCTAATGATGGAGTTATAGTATTTGTTTATATCTGAAGAATATGTTCTCTATTCATTTTGCTACAGTAGTCACATTCTTTGCATGTTATAATGAGTAATTCAGAGTCATCCTCTACCTTTGACAAAGAGAATATGCAGACATATTTTCACATTAATGACTCTTCAGTCTTAGTACCCATTTTTTTGACAAACAAAATTAGAGCTTAAAATAACGATGTAGAATTAAATATAACACTTAGAACCTGAATTAACAATGTGACAGATATTATTAAAATTTTCATATAAAAATTCAGTTTTTCTCTAATTATCATAGTTCCCATTATAACTATCATATCATCAACTAACATATTATAATCACTTTTTAGTCATTTTGTATCCTGCTGACCTTTATCTTGCAATATAATCTTCAAGTAGAACCATATAAAGAATGAAAAGAAAGAAGGTAGACTGCAATTCAGTATCAGCATACACAGCATTAAGCACAGTTTTCTGTTGTAAATAAAACGGAACGTAAAAACAAAGAAAAGATAACATATTAGATCCTCCAAAAGCAGAAAACTATTAAAAAAAGAAGACACCCCTCTACAGAAACGCTTGTGGAAAAATGTGCATATGAATATGTAATTTTAAATTATTTTATAACATATGCTTCTTAGCAGTTAATGAGAAATTCTAACTCCAGCAATATGTCACCAATTCTAACAAAAATAATAACCATAAGCAATTGCTTTCAAAATCCCAGAGTCTCCCTTGGTCCACTAAAATATTAAAGACACATAGCTCTTAGATTATTAAAAGCATCTTTCTTCACACTTACATAAAGAAATTTTGTTTTTATTCCTCTTTCCTTATATATTTAATATCCTTATATATTCAATTTCTTTATATATTCATTTACTGGTTTTATTCAAAACCAGTAAGGTATAACTCAACTTAAAACTTAAAGATATTCAAATTTTTATAAATTGTGTACCTGGAACAGATATTCTCAAGAAACTATTTTTACTCAGAGAAGTACCTGTATTTTCTACATACTTTATTTTCTATTTTGTAAGCCTATTTTTTTTTTCATAAAAAAGTGATTAGGTTTTGGGGTCTTTGGTATTATACATTGTCAAAGATTTATGAATGTCTAAATAATTTTAAACCATGTATCCATCTCTCCTCTATATATTTTTCTAATTTTCCTCTCAACACATTCCAATTTATTCATCAGGTATTATCCTTTCTAGGGACAATGTTGCTGTTTCCCCTAGCAGCTTATTTAATACAAATGTTCTTTGTATCCATTCCTTATTTTTTTTTCTACTACCTTGCTTGGCTAGACATGTGATCCACTAATCTTTATTTTTCTTCTCCACCTTATGAAACACCTAGATCTGATGTCACTGATATATGTAGCTTTATTTTTATGTATTGTTCTAAAATATAAGATTGATAGCTATTTGATTGGTAATTCTTCAGTCTGTTCATGTCTAGAAAAGAATTTTAATAGAATTTTCCCAAATAAGCTTTTCATCATTGAAAAAAGGATAAGAAATAAATCTTTCCTTTTCCTATAATGAATTCACTATCTCACAACTATTCAATTGAATTTTTATATGATTCTCTTCCTTTGAGCTACTTTAAAGCTCTTTTTATTAATCTTTTAGTCCTTTACAAGTTCCTAATCAAAGTTTATTTCAGCCAAACTTAATTCCACTACATGCATTTATTCATTAAGCAAACATTTATTGAGTATTAGATTAAGTACATTGACCTGACTCTCAATGAGTTTAGTCTGATAAGGGAGACTGATAAATAAACACAAAAATACAAATACCTAAAAATCACAGAGATATCCCCTCAATAGCCATATCCTTAGCATCTAAAATGCTGTAAGCACAGTGGCTTCTGAGGTCAATAAAATAAGGTCCCAGTTTAAGTCTATAAGAATAAGATAGATATGTAAGCAAACTCAAGGATATTTTACAAGTTTGCTGGTTCTAAGACAGAAGTATGTGCAGGCTAGTAAAGACTCAGATGAAATGAACAATTCTATTATGATTTTGTTGTGAGACTGAGTCTTGGGGCTTAAAACTGGAGTCAGGGTGACCAGTTGTGTTCTAATCAAAATGCCTGTGTAAGAAATAATGAACTAAGGTAGGAGTGTTATAGATGGCAAGTGTCATGGATGACATAACAGACAGATAAAGAGGAGAACTGATGTAACCATGTTATTGTGGAGAAAAAATGAGATAAAGGGCAAATTAACAAATCAAACACAAACAAAAAAATCCAGAGTAACACCAGGTTTCTGGTTCAGACAATTACATGATGATATATTAACAAAGGCAGAGAATACAAAAAACTACAGCAGGTCTGGGGACATGAAAAGTTAACTTTTGAATTTATTGAGATGAGATTCCTATGGAACAGTGAAATTTGGGTTTGGAACTCTCAAAGAAAAACTGACTCAGTATTAATGTTCTTACAGGTTTTTATTAAATAAGTAGGTTAAGCCATAGTAATAAATAAACAGGCAGAAAAAACATACAGAAAGATTACAAAAGAAAGGATAATAAAATCCATGGGTCAAAATGTAGAGGTACATGGAAGAAGGAAATCTTGAAGAAGAGTAACTTGGAATAGTTCAAACAGTAGAAGATAGAGTGAGTAGCCTACTGGGAAGTTAAAAAGAGCTAAATGTTTTAATAAAGCAGAGGATAAATAAAATGAGATGTCAAGAAAGAGATGACTAAAAAAGGTTCATGGATTTGACAACTACGATAAAAGAATGACTTCTGACAGGAGCCTGGAAAACTCTAGTTGAGAGTGTAGGAGGAGTGAAATAGACACTAAGCACTCTAAGAGCTTAACTACAAACTGCAGAGGCCTGCCATATTGTGTGGGTTCCCAAGTCTTCCTTAATTTAATCAAATTAAAAACTTTAAGTAATTTTTATTGATGTAAAATGTACATACTATAAAATTGCACAAATCCTAAGTGTACAGGTTAGTTGATCATCATAAATTGAAAACCCTATGCAATCAATTCCCAGATCAGGAAATCGAATGTTACTGGTAATCCATCTGCTGGAGTCTCCTTCTTGGTTGCTACATTCCTAAAGGAATGGTTATCAGATCCTGATAACCACAGATTAGACTGCTCATTTTTGAACTTCATATTAAATAAATTCATATTAAACAAAATATCAAATATTAAATGGATTAAATTCATATTAAATAAATTAATCAAATGAATTTATATTTAATATGAATTAAATTCATTTAATTCATTCCACTGAATAAATAAATAGTTTATATTTTTGGTGTTGATAAATATTGGAGTTGTTCTAGTTTGGCACTATTAAAAACAGCAATGTTATGAATATTCCACTACATATGTTTTCATATACCACACCACATTATACCATTATATTCATTCCCCACCCCACACTAAAATACTTGTTCAACAGACATGCATATGTTCAGCTTAAATAGTGACAAATAGTTCAACACATATGTTTGTGTATGTGTATATACATATAGTTTTTTCTCCTTTTCCAGGACTGTACGGAACTCCATCTGTTCCACGTTCTCATGAATAACTGAGTAATTGTTATCATCAATATTTTTATTAGCTATTCTGGTGGATGAGTGATATTGCGTTGTGAGTTAGATTTTCCAGATGAGTAATAATGTTGACAAATTTTCATATGCTTATTTGTTATTCTTTTTCTGTGAAATGCTTGTTGAAGTATTTTATCTATTTTTATATTGGGTTACCTATTTCTTTTTGCCATTTTGGAGTTGTCTGTTTACATTTAGGACTATGAAGGGTCTGAGACTTGCCCTATTTTAGAGGAAAGAAGTTAGCCTGTCATCATTTCATGGAATGCTGGAAGACATAATATGCCTGGGTCAGAGACAGAAGATCTTATTACCCATGACAGAGCAAGCATCATGGGCATCAGTATATTTGCATTAGTTTACTTTGCTCCATATCCCCCAGGAGTCATATGTATGTATACAGGTAGATACCTGCAGATTCAGTGTGCTGCATTAGAAAACAAAACCTCTTAGATTAAGGAACCAAAATATTTTATAAAGGTCAATAAGCATGCCTGCTCTTTTTTCTAGAGGAAGGTATTATGCTAATTATACTGGACAGTAAGCTCTTTATTCCAGAGAGATACACACTATCTGTATCTGTCAAGGCTATTTTTTTATAACCGACTTTGTGAAAAGGTAGCCCAGAAAGAAAGGGTAGCTAGCACCCCACTTGCAAGATGTACAGAAATACAAGATCTCCATGAAGAACTGTCTTCCAACGACATATTCTACATACGATTTCTTTATAGACAGGCATTACAAATATCTATTACAAATAAATGACTTATTTTTCCATATTCTTAATGGCATTTTAAAAAAATGAACCAATGTTCTTAATAATAATGAAGTCCAATTTATGGTTAAAGCTTGTATCCTATTTAAAATATTTCTCTGTATTAATTATGCTGTATTTTAAGTTCTTGACAGTTTTTCTTTCACATTAAAATATAACCAAAACAGCATGGTACTGATGCCAAAACAGAGATATAGACCAATGGAACAGAACAGAGTCCTCAGAAATAATACCACACATCTACAGCCATCTGATCTTTGACAAACCTGAGAGAAACAAGAAATGGGGAAAGGATTCCCTATTTAATAAATGGTGCTGGGAAAATTGGCTAGCCATAAGTAGAAAGCTGAAACTGGATCCTTTCCTTACTCCTTATACGAAAATTAATTCAAGATGGATTAGAGACTTAAATGTTAGACCTAATACCATAAAAATCCTAGAAGAAAACCTAGGTAGTACCATTCAGGACATAGGCATGGGCAAAGACTTCATGTCTAAAACACCAAAAGCAACAGCAGCAAAAGCCAAAATTGACAAATGGGATCTCATTAAACTAAAGAGCTTCTGCACAGCAAAAGAAACTACCATCAGAGTGAACAGGCAACCTACAGAATGGGAGAAAATTTTTGCAATCTACTCATCTGACAAAGGGCTAATATCCAGAACCTACAAAGAACTCAAACAAATTTACAAGAAAAAAACAAACAACCCCATCAAAAAGTGGGCAAAAGATACGAACAGACATTTCTCAAAAGAAGACATTCATACGGCCAACAGACACATGAAAAAATGCTCATCATCACTGGCCAACAGAGAAATGCAAATCAAAACCACAATGAGATACCATCTCACACCAGTTAGAATGGTGATCATTAAAAAGTCAGGAAACAACAGGTGCTGGAGAGGATGTGGAGAAATAGGAACACTTTTACACTGTTGGTGGGATTGTAAACTAGTTCAACCATTATGGAAAACTGTATGGCGATTCCTCAAGGATCTAGAACTAGATGTACCATATGACCCAGCCATCCCATTACTGGGTATATACCCAAAGGATTATAAATCATGCTGCTATAAAGACACATGCACACGTATGTTTATTGCGGCACTATTCACAATAGCAAAGACTTGGAATCAACCCAAATGTCCATCAGTGACAGACTGGATTAAGAAAATGTGGCACATATACACCATGGAATACTATGCAGCCATCAAAAAGGATGAGTTTGTGTCCTTTGTAGGGACATGGATGCAGCTGGAAACCATCATTCTTAGCAAACTATCACAAGAACAGAAAACCAAACACCGCATGTTCTCACTCATAGGTGGGAACTGAACAATGAGATCACTTGGACCAAGGAAGGGGAACATCATACACCGGGGCCTATCATGGGGAGGGGGGAGGGGAGAGGGATTGCATTGGGAGTTATACCTGATGTAAATGACGAGTTGATGGGTGCTGACGAGTTGATGGGTGCAGCACACCAACATGGCACAAGTATACATATGTAACAAACTTGCACGTTATGCACATGTACCCTAGAACTTAAAGTATAATAATAATAATAAATTAAAAAAAATATGTGGTGTAAGGTGAGGGGTCAACATTCATCTTTTCCAGCCATACAGATATCCAGTTAAACTAGCATTATTTACCTAAAAGGCCTTTTCCCTACTCTATTGCTGTATAGTGATTATCACTGAAGAACTATAGATGTGTGGATTTATTTCTGGATTATCTATTCAGTTCCATTAATAAAGTCCCCTCACCAATACTCATGCCAATATAGTATGCTGCTGATTTTGGTAGTTTTACTGAGAGTCTCATATCTGATAATAAAAGTTATCCATGGGAGTTTTCCCTTCTTCAAGACTGTCTTGGTCATCTTGAAGTTTTGCATATTTATCTGCCAGAAATCATTAGTATTGGTTCTAGTGTGGATATATTGCCAACAAATTATCTTGGATTTTCTTTATCTAGAAAATTATTTTGTACTTTATTTCTGAAAGATATTTTTGCTGGAATACAGTTTTAGGTGGCATTAGAGGCTGAACATCCCTAATCTAAAAATCTAAAATCTGAAATGCTCTAAAACCTGAATCTTTGTGAGTGCCAACATGACACTCAAAGGAAATGCTCATTGGAGCATTTTGGATTTTATATTTTTGGATTATGGATGCTCAAATGGTAAATATAATGCAAATATTCCAAATACCCTCCACCCTCTGCCCCCTCCCCCACAAAATCCAAACACTTCTGGTCCCAATAATTTGGAATGTTGGATAAGGAATATTGAACCTGTACTTCTTTAAATACATGAAAGCTGTCAATATCATTGTCTTTTAACTTTCAATGCTGACGTTGAGAAGTCAGATGCCAATTTTATTTTTCCTCTCTCAAACAAAAGTGCCTTCATTTTTTTTTTTGCCTCTTCTGACTGCATTTAAGATGTTCTCTTTGGATTTAACTAGTTTCACTATGACATGTCTGAGTAATAATTTTTGTATTCAATGTGATTGGAGTTCAAACACTTGTTCAGTGATGTTTTTCATCTGTTTTGGAAACTTTCCTGCAATTTTTTTGTGTATATATTGCTTTCATTCTTTTTTCTCCACTTTCTCACATTTGAAGCCTCCTGATTTCACAGGTGTTACACGTTTTTTCATTGTGTCCTATATGCATGTCTCTACTAATTTAGAGCTCCCTCTCTCTCTCTTCTTGATTTCTTTGTGCTTAAGCCTGAATATTTTCTATTTTCTTGATATTGGAAGATAGATACTAGTCTCTTTCAATTCACACACCTTCTCTTCTATTGTGCCCATTCTTCTATGAAATACATCTATTCAGTTGTTAATTTCAGTTATTGTATCTTTTCAGTTCTAGGGTTTCTATTTGATCCTTTGCAATATATTTCTTTTAACAGCCAAAACTGCAGCCTCAAATCTACTTTTTAGTTATATGTATCACAGTTATTTTAAAGACTGAATGATAACTCCAACACCTGAATCATGTGTATGTGTGTTTTTTTTTTTTTTCTAGGTCTAGTTTCTTTTGGATGCCTGGCAACCTTCCTGAATACTAGGCAGTGTGTATACATATTGGGGAGATGCTAGATAATATTTTCATCTATATTCATCCTATCCTTTGAAAAAGACTTAAAATTGGGCAAATCATCTGCGCCCTATCAGAGACTGAGGAGTCTGTTTACATTCTCTTTAAGACTCTGTTCCTAGGCTGTGACTCTCTAGATGTCCCAAATATGCTCATGCAGTGTTTGCCAAAGTCCATTATCCCTAACAGGCCCTACACTCTAATTTTCGTAGCCTCACAACCATGAGACAACTGAAAACTTTATTTTGTGTTTCAGTGGCTTTTTGACTAGCTCTTAGTTTTTCATCCAGTGCAGTTTATGAGTTTGGTAAAACCTTGAGAGGAACAATAAATAGTATTGAAATGTACATCTCAGTGCTTCCCTACTCTCATGGATCTTGGCCCCTTAATTGTGGCTTCCTTCATGGCCTCAAACTCCAATTCGTTGTCTCCTTATCTCCAGAAGATTCCTAAAAGTTCTTTTGGCTTCTGTGCATGATACCGTCAACCCTGAACCTGAAGTCTCAACCAGAATTGGCAAATGCCCTAAGATCACCTAGTATGTAAGCTCACCTTTCTTTGGTTCCTTTTTCGCCAGGATCTTCACATCTCATGTCCTGGATATCCTGGCAGTTCTCTTATGTCTCTGAATATACACACATACACATATATATATATACATATGCATGTTATTTTATCTGTCTTTTCTTGATCTCAATGGGAACATTAGTTTGCTATAAGCTGTCATCATAGCCAAGGCATTTATGTTTTTCAGGTTCACTCAATCACTTTTTTGACTTTGCCAGTGAGCAATAAAGGCATTTAAAAATGTTTCTGGTAACTAAAATTCTAAACATATTTTGGGACATAAAAATGTTTTTCTGCTAAATTATCTCTAAATTGTTTGTGAAGCGAATATATTGAGAAGCACCTGGAATTTTGTCACCAAATAATAAATTCTTATTTTGTCACCAAATAATAAATTCTTCACTTACAGCTGACTGTTCACATGCTGACATTGTCTATGTCTCTTAGAATTATTTTTTTCTGTAGAAAAATTACTACACATTCTTATAATAAGCACATATTCCAATTTTATGCTCCATCATCTGTTAGTTCCCCTTATAGCTTTGCAAATTTACTTCAGCATCTTTCTTCTTCAGTGAATTTAGGATCCTTAAAATTTCAGGTGCTTCTCAATATATTCTCTTCCCAAACAATTTATAATAGGTCATCAGCATATCCCATTATTAAATACCCCTAGTCAGGTGGGTATACTACCCCATCTCTCCTTTAGGTTATTCCGCTTAAACTCATAGTAATTCACAATTGGGCATTACTCAAACCATCATTTAAGACTCAAGTATAAACCTTTGAAAGACAAAAAGAGACATGCCGTTGATACATATGTAGAGAGCTTTTGTATTCTCTGTCTACACAGTATATGTATTTATTGACTTTCTTTCCACAAAACATGGGAAAAGCAGGGATAACTGCCAGTTTTTTTACCCTCTTCTTTATTTTCTGATATAAGCAGAAGAATCAAAGTTAATAGCATTCAATTTTTATACACTGATTAATTACTGAATAAAAATAAGGTTAATAAAAAAATTGGCCAGGTTTCAATTAGTAATTTGTATACATTTTCCCTACCTCTTCTCTATGCTCTTACCTTCAAAATATTGCTATACATCTTTGTCTTGAATGTTTTAATTTCATAGAAAATAGGACATTTAAATTCCTATTTTCCTAGGTAATTTCCTAGAAAGTAACCTTCTTTCCTTTTTTTAAGAAAGCTATGCTATTTATCTAATGCTGTATCACTGATCTCTGAAAATTTACTGCATTTTAACAACAATAATCATTTGCTATATTATTCCTTTAATGTTCTGGGCCAGGAATTTGGAAAAGGCTTGGCTAAGGAGTTCTACCTTGGGGGTCTCCAGGAAAATTGCAATTTGATACGGTTTGGGTCTGCATTCTTCTCTAGATTGAGGAGGGCTGGAGTCTACTTCAGGGTAAGTGGCTCACTCACAGAGTTTGCAAATTGGTGTTGACCACTGGTGGATGTCCATCTCTACTTGGGTCTTGGGTCTCATATGGCCTGGGGTTCTGTGAAACACAGACTGTATCCAAAGTCAAATATCTTGAAGTGAAATAAAAGAGTAAGAGAGGGAGAGAGAGAAAGCGCTATCTCTAGTTAGAAAGTATATCTTTGTCATGACCTAGTCTCAGAAGTCACATAGCATCACTTCTACCACATTCTATTCATTAGAAGGGAGTCACTAAGTATGACTTATATTCATTGGGAGATGATTTAGAAACTATGTTTCAATGGGACAAGTGTCAAAGAATTTGTAGAATATTTTAGAAGCATCACAACAGCCACATGTGCCTTAAACTCAAATTATAATTTATTCAATTATGGAAATTGGGAAGATGAAATTAATCTGGTTTCTGCTGTTGCTATGAATAATATCCTACTGAATGAATTTTTGTGAGATTTTGAATATAAAACTAAGTTTTTTTAATATTTTCCTATATTTTTCAAAAGTCTTAATAACCTTACTAAGCATATTTCATAACATTTTGATTAGAAAGAACTGCTGCCTACACGAATTCAGAAAACCAATTATTTCACATCAAAATTTGCAAAAAGAAAACAGATAAAATACTGTCTGCAAAATCAGACTCTATGCTTAAATAAAGTAATAAATGTATTCTACATATTACAATACAGAAAATTTAAAACTCCAAAAAGATAAAAAGAGGTTCTATGTGAAAAGTCATTAAAATTAAAATATCATTAGGATCAAATTTGAATACTAGTCTTTCCCAGTGTATCAATAAAATATTTTTGTGGGACAGAAAAAATGTAATGCAACACAGAGAAAATAACCTATTAACTGCTAGCCTGGTACCCAAATAAGTGAATGGTACTTTCCATAGGCAAGTAAAAGGGAGATAGCTTCCTTATAATTTCTTGTGAAAAAAGTTTGGCTCTCTCCCACTTCCTAGAAATAACCAAGTGGAAGAAAATGAAATAATCATTTAATATCCTTTCTATTTAAAGATGTCTTACAAATTAATGAAAATAACTCAGTAGAATAGTATAATAGGCACAAAGGCAGAAAATAGCTAGTGAAAATTCACATAACACATACAATAGAGTAATACACACAAAAAAATATGTGCCTTTCAGTATTAACAAAGTATGTAAATCAGTGAAATTAAATTCTTATCTATTAGATTGGTCAAGGTGAAAAATCAGGTATTATTAGAGTTAATACTCAGGTGGATAGCTTTGAGTGGCTGAATCTGTGTGCCTGCTGTGCAGCCATCCTATCTGGGTACATAACCTGAATCCTCACCTACAACTATTACCTCAGACACATTATCTAATTCTTTGTGTTTCACCTTCCTCATCTGTAAAGTTAAGATAATAACAGAATCTACTTAATAGAGGTTCAGTGATGATTAAATAAAAATTCACCTATGGCACCTAACAGAATTTGATATTCAGTAATACTATTATTATTTGCAATTTAGTTATTATTTTTACCATTACTTTCATAGTTATTGTTATGTTCAGGGTCAAATGAACTGTCCTTTTTATATATTACTGGTAGGGGTATAAACTGGCTGTGTGTTTTTGAAAAACAACATAACAACGTATTAAGTTCTTTAAAAATGTTCATGTTCCTTGACCAAATAATTATGTGACTCTATCATAAAGAAATCACTAGAGTGGTAAACTAAATTTTACACACATAAATATGCTTTTTTTTTGAGACGGAGTCTCGCTCTGTTGCCAAGGTTGGAGTGCAGTGGCACCATCTCGGCTTGCTGCAACCTCTGCCTGCTGGGTTCAAGCAATTCTCCTGCCTCAGACTCTCGAGTGGCTGGGACTACAGACTACAGGCAAACGGCTATTTTTTTTTTTTTTGTATTTTAGTAGAGACGCGGTTTCACCATGTTGCCAGGCTGGTCTTGAACTGAGCTCAGGCAATCCGCTCGCCTGGGCCTCCCAACATGCTAGGATTACAGGCGTGAGTCACCGCGCCTGGCCATAAATGTGTTCATTACAGTATATTTAAGAGCTAAAATTAGAGATAACCTGAATTTTCGCCATTAAAATAATCCTATTATATTAAATCACATGCCAGAATATTATGACTCTTTAGATATTAGTCATCAGACATTTTTTAAAGCTATGTATTAGTCATTAGACATATTTTAAAATTATGAACAATTCATAACAATTGTACATACAGCTGCCCAGATTTACATCTCTGCTTTATCTAGTAATTAATATATATCTACTGAGGAGAGTGATTAAATTTATCAGACCTGCAGTGGTTATCTTTGAGTGAAAGTCTTAAAGATTTTAATAATTTTCTAACTTCCAGTTAAAAAAAATTTACACAAAGATATTGTTTATATGATTAAAAATATTATAAACCATATTACAGTAAAAGATTTACTAGAAATTATGGGTTTAATGATAAATCAAAATGTGCAGTTGGTACTGTAGTTACCAGGAAATAAACGAATGTTTTAATATTTATTTTAATATTTATTATTTACCAGGTATTGAAGTAAGTGGATTGTCATATTTAACTTGTTTAAATGGTGATTGTATCCTTTTCAACTACCACCTTCTTCCCCACCCCACACATTACAAAAAGAGAAACAAAGGTATGGTCAGTTTAAGGGATGTTAAATACAGAAGAATTAATTCTCAATTGTTCTATTGCCAATAGATGTGATATCGGCATTGAGAAAAATTGCAAGTCTTTATCTGAAGACCAACAATCATTTTGTTCTTGGTCTGTATGAAATGAAGATGTATGGATATAGATATGTCAGAGTGGGTATCTGGCTACATCAGTATTTTTGAAGAAGAAAGATTTTGACAGAGTCCATTAGGTCAAATCTAAGAAGAACAAGGCAGGCACCAGACTGCATCGTGTTGAATTTAAAATATCTAGGTAAATTAACGTCACATATCTGGGTCAATCTGAATAGGAAGGGTGGTGGTACTCAGAGTGGTACCACAGAAATAATGAGGTTGAAGTTATTTAGGAAAATGAAGTAAATAATTTTTGGTATGCTATTTTGACCTTATCATTTGAGATTCACATAAGCTAAAAAGCATATGCATTATGTGAATATAAAGCCTTAAGGTCCTGAATAGAGATGGACAGAAGATTCAACCTGAGCGAAGAGTGTGGTGAGACTCATCACCTTCCTCATCTCACCACCCCAACTTATCAGTGTTGAAATGAAGAGATTATGTTCAGAAAAGAAAGTATTAAGGCTGAAAAATAAATCATGGCAATTTAGGTTAGTTAAGACTAAATTATATAAGTTGATAATAAACATAGATAAAGAGAAGTATTTCCCAGTGCTTCCTCAAAGATTCTCTTATTTTCTTCAGTATCTTCAGCCTCAAGTGTGAAGAGTTCTACTCGAAGTACTTCTACTACTTGAGTAAAATCATTGTTTTAGATATACTGAGCAAATTCAAAACTTATAATCTATTCTGTTTAAAAGTTTATTCTGTAAAGTACATTGCCTCTAGTTTGATTTCATTTATTCCATAAGAATTCATTATGTTCTTAAGATAGTCATGGAAAGGTGCTATATTTCCATGCATGCCACAAACTTACAAAGGAAGGTGTAAAGTTATATAGAGAAAGTGATTAGGAAAAGATTATTAGGTTGATTAGATAAGGGTCTTGAGGGACTGAACAGGAGTTTATGATGGAAGGAAGTGGGCATAAAATGCAGTCATTGTTTTCAAGGCAGAAATTCATACAGAAACAATAACTGAAATTAAGAGGTAGAAAACACCTACAAATTTAACTAATTGAAATCAGTAAATTAAGATGCATTATTTATTGAGGCCAGGAATCAGATTGGAAACTTAAGATAAGTCTAAAAAGTTTAAATTATACCCAATTTAATTTATCTGAATCATCTTCCTAAGAAATAACATACATAACAGAAATGTACATTTCTCCAATGTTTCCATTAGACAAAAAACATTAATCCCTTTCATCTGGCTAAAATTTTGTCAATAAACTGTGTCAGTAAAATCACTATAACAAAAAGCTTTCATAGGTTAAAAACTTTCACTTTAAACAGGGGTTATTTGCCTCTGGTTTAATGTATAATCATTAAAAAGTACTTAGTATGCATACAGATACATATTCTTGTTAGTAGAGCTAAACGATGCTGTTTTCTTGATCTAATATTCTATCCAACAGACATTTAATAACAAAATTAATTGTTTTAGGTGGCTATAAAAAAATCAATGTTTGCATGCAAAAAGAAAGTTCTAACAAAGTGCCAAGTTTACTTTAAAAAAATGACCTAAATTACAATATTTAAAAATTTTGTTTAATTTATACATAGTATGAAGTATCCTGCATAGGTATATATGTACGTGTGTGTATGTATCTGGAAAACATATATTATGAAGGGAACAAAATAAAGTCTGGTTTTAAAAGTTAACATGAAAAAATTAGAGACTTTTATCTAATTTTAGCAAATTTAGATTGGATAATTTATATATAGAGAGACTAATATAATATGGGCCAGTAATAGAGAATAAAGTTCCATTTTTATATATGTCAAAATAAGGTAAGAGAAATTGGAATTAAGTTATTATTTTGAGATTTCTTTTTCAATACTATACAATATGAAACAACTTCTTCAACTCTGAATAACTCAGTGTTAAATAAAAAACAAGTTTTTTCTGTTATGAATGAGCGAATTTAAAATTCGATATGTCCAAGATACAATTTAAGACATCACAATTTTTAAAAACCTGTAAGTGGTGAGTTTAACAAACATGAAATACAATTGTTACAGAGAAGTCAGGAAGGGTTCTTGCTCTAGAGTCAGGTGGAGTTAGCAGAATTTTCACACTGAATAAGTCAATTCCTGAAGTTAAAAAGTTGCTTCTTACATATGCTTCTATATTTTATTTTGTACAATAATCTAATTTAAATAAAACCCATAATTGCCTGTAGAGTGTCTTCAAAACTGTTCTATTTTTAATACCCCATAAGTCTCTAGAACAGTCATGTGTCAGTTAATGATGGGGATAGGCTCCAAGAAATGTATTAGGTGATTTTGTCATTGTGCCAACATTAAAGTGGACTTACCCAAACCTAAATGGTAAAGCTTACTACACACCTAGGCTATATGGTATAGTCTATTGCTCCTAGGCTACAAACCTGTACAGCTATGTTCCTGTACTGAATACTGTAGGTAACTATAACACAACTATAAATATTTGTGTATCTATATTAACATATCTAAAGATAGAAAAGGTACAGGAAAAAATGGTATTATAATCTTATGGGGCCATCATCATATATGAGGTCCATCATTGTCCAAAATACAATTATGTTTCACATGACTATATATATTTTGAAATAAATAATAGTAATAGTATGGGAGATAATATTGAAAAAAGGCCAAAAAACCATTTCAATAGAGAAATAAGCTCAGAACAGGTCATACTCAACCCTTCATATTTTACGCCTTAATAGATCTCATATCCTGCAACATGGATACAATATTTTAAATTGCAGGTATACTCATTTTATTCCCTTGTTGAAAAGCATTCAGTAGATTCCAATGGGCCCTAAGAGAAATCCAACCTCATTAGCATGTCACTGACTGACTTCAACAAATTGGATAAAAGCAATCTTCTTAGTCTTCATATTATTACTACTATTCACTCTTAATTACCTTGTCTTCTAGACCAGTGATTCTCAACTGAGGATGATTTTATCTCCTAGGGGACTGTTAGAAAAGACTGGAGATATTTGGTTATTACAATTCAGAAATGCTACCAGTATCTATGGCTAGAGGCCAGGAACACTGCTAAACATCAAGCCTGTAATGTATAGGAACATCTCTCTTCCTACCCCAACAATGAATTATCTGTTCCAAAACACCAATAGTGCTGAGGTTGAGCAACGTGGTTCTGGACAAATATTCCTAATCATTTTTAGTATGATCTTTCCCATATAGTTCTTTTGCTTTAACATTTCTTTCTTCCCATTTCTCTTTGTCAGAATTACACTTTTTTTTCAATTCTCAATTCAAATGCTCCATTGTGCATGAAAACTTCAATTCAATGTGACTGGTACAATTCAATTAAGATCAAACAATATTTATTTGGGTTCAATATGCTCAGCAAGATCCTATGATATTACGTAATTATAGTTAGACACATACAGCAAAATATACCTTATTGTAAATTACAAAACATAATAACATGCATCTGAAAATCTGCCATCCCAAGTTCAAAACAGAATATTGCCAACTCCTTTACATCTACTCAGGTATGTTTGTTCTTTTTCTACTCTTCTACCTCCCTCAAAACTAATCACTATCCTCAAATTTGTGGTATCCTTTGCTGTTTCGAAAAGCACATTTACATGCCTATATCCACATGGAATATATATTTTGTTTGTTTTGAACCTTAGAAAAAATGTGATTATATTGTATCTAGTCTTTTGCAATTTGCCCTATTCATTCATTATTGTCTTTTAAATTCATCTAGACTGTTGCTTGTAGCCGTAGTACTGTATTTCCCTGTCTCTTAATACTCCACATTGTAAATAAATAAGAATTTTATATACTCATTCTACTAACATTTAAATGGTCCTTCTTTTTTGGCTATTAAAAGCAATGATGCCATGAAAACATTCTTGTATATATGTACTAATGCACAAGGGCAAAGCTTTCTTTAGAATGCCAATAAACCAAAAAAAAAAAAAAAATTCGGTAAATATTTATGTAAATGTTCAATTTTACTAGGTTTTTGCCAAACTTTTCGGCAACTGTTTGAACAATTTATACTCCAAACTTTTCCCCAACTGTGAACAATTTATATTCCAAACTTTTCTCCAACTCTTTGAACAATTTATACTCCTACATAGCAGGTATAAATGTTCTTGCTGATTCACATCTTCACTGTCACTTGCTCTAACATTTTGTATATAAATTATTATAAACTATAGATAGCATTTTATTTCTATTTATTCCAACAACTTTACTTTGTAAATGGCAAGTTTAGTTCAATTATATTCATTGTGGTTACTGATATGTTTGAAATTTTAAAATTATCATATTATCATCTGATCACTTTATTTGCTTTTTTATGCTATAATTTTTATTTGCTTGTTTTCTAAAAACTATAGTTTTTTCTGTTGCAATTTTACATTTATTTTGGTTTTCTTCTTTTGTTACCTCTTCTACTATTGGTTATCTGTGAAGATTTACTATGCCCACTTAATACAGTAAAAAATTAATTCCTTAATGCTAAGACAATATAAGGATCTGAGAACATTTTAATTCTCATGTCTTATGGTTTACATGCTGTTATTATGCAATCAACTTTTATTTCTTTTTAGTTATACAGATTACACATTTTTATTAATGTATGCATGCAATGTTTATTACTTTCTTTCATCAAAATTATTTCATCTAAGTTTTTTTCTAGGAATATTTTCTTTCTTCCTGTACTTCATGTCTCAGAAAGTTTTGAAGAATTGTTAAGTGAATGGTCAATTGTCTCACCTTTTATACATTTTTTTTTTCCATCCTAACCTTTGAAAGAGTTTTGCTGGGCAATTCTAGGTTGAGTTATTTTCTTTTGGTATTTGAATGTATTCCACTGTCTTCTTGACTTTCCAGTGACTATGAGAGTTTCCTGTGAAATTGCACATAATGAGTCTTTTCTATCTGTTGGTTTGGAAAAAATTCTCTCTTTGGTATACAGCAGTTACTACAAAATAAGTGTCTGTGTGTATGTGTGTGTGTGTGCGCATGCATGCCTTTAGTTTATGCTGCTTTGAATATATTGAGCTTCCTCTATCTGTGGATTCATATTTATACCTCCAGATAATTATCAACAAGTATACTTTGCATGTTGCATATCTTTCCATCATTTTCTCAGTTTTCTCCTTCTGGGACTCCAATTGTATTATATTACATCATTTTGTCCTATTTCCCATATATCTTACCTTTTAATACTTCCTATCTTTTTTACTCTCCATACTGCAATTTACAGATTTACTATCTGCAAATCTATCTTTTTGTTCACAAAATATTTCTTCAACCAATACTAGCCTGCTATTCAATCTAACTTTTATGATTACATTTTATTCTTACTATTACATTTCTAAAGTTCTATTCCTCAGCTCTTCTTGGTTCCTTTTCATAGTCACTTGATGTCTGCTCAGTTCTGTGATTCCATTTTTTCCTTTTTAAAGATATCCTGAAGTTTTAAAAGATATCCTATTTTAAGATTATGCAACTTAATTTCATAGTCTCAGTATCTGAAATCCTGAAGATTAATCTATTGTTTAGAGCTGATTCTCATTCATGATAATCTGTTTCCTTCTGTATTAGTGATCTTTGCTCCTAAACCTCTATTTGCATGAGAGCCACCTGTGAAAATAGTTGGGTGCCTAAACCCAGTATGTTTCCTCTAGAGGATATATATTTGCTTATGCAGGGAGCTGTGTATGTATGTGTATCATTTTGTCCATATCCAAGTGCAGTATTTTAACGTGGGAGCTTCAGATTCAATTTGCTCACCTTGCCCCTGAACTAAGGTTTGGTCTCTGCTTTTCACACATACTCACCACTCAAAACTCTTAGTTTGAGCTCACTGTTTTACTGATCATTTGGAGATATCCTTCCTGAATGTGATGTCAAAACATTCAATACAAATTGTACCTTATTGCTTATCTACTTCTTTAGTAGTAAGAAAAATCTCTGGAATATTTTGTCTTCCAGAAGTAACCATTCCAAGAGTTTTCTTTTAAAATATCTACATGTTACTTATTAAAATTAGTGTATTATATATCCATTGTAGGTTGTAAAATTCTGCTTCTCTTATGGCAGTATAGATCATTAATATTTTCATTTAAATTTTACATAATGCTAAGTCTTTCCCTAGGTTTCTATCAAATATTTCATAATAGCATGATCAAAAAAATGTTTGTTGAAGGATTAATATGTGAAAATACATTATCAGACTTCTATGTTAACATCACATAAATAAATCACATAAATAATATACTGAATGTTATCACATAAATACATACTGAATGTTCGGTCCAAATTTTGTTTATATCTTTATATTATATTACTACTAAATTATGTTACATACTAAATTATGTTACTACTAAATCACAGGAAGTGTAATTCAGGACACATGATTTCTAAAACAAATATTTATAAGGGAATACTTTAAAACTACAGATATAATTTAATAATGAAAATAATATGCATGTAATTAGAATATATAAAAAATATTATGTCTTCTATTTTCTTCTATTGTCTTTTAGAAATTTGCATAGCAGGAGTAAAAACAATGGTTAGTTTTACTTTTTAGTCCTTTGGGAATAATTTTTTTTTTTTCTGCATAGTGACTGAAAGAATCTTTTACTTACAGGATATATGTATTTATGGATCTGATTTTATCAATTTTGCAGTGAATAAAATGACTTCTGAATTGCACACTACTGTCTCATTTTAGAATTGAACATTATTGCTATTATCTGTTTGCTTATTTATTTTGCTTTAATTTTCCTACTCTTCCTCCATCCTGAGAGAATCTTGCACTCTTAAGCTGAATTTATTTACCAGATCTTCAATATCTATACTTTATCTTTGGCTTTCACATCATTTTATCTATTCATACTTTCCTAGAAATGGCTTACCAAGATTTTCTTCCACATGACAGAGTCAGTTTTTACAGTAATAACAGGTTTTCTTTTCCTGATCCATAGCAAGCACAGCAACGGATGTTCTGAGTTGTTTCTAATATTGTTTTTCTGGTTTTCTTGATAAAATACTTTCATTGACAGCCTTTTTTTCCTGAGTCTTCAAGTAGATATTCCTTTTTCCTTGATTCTTCAGTATCCTTTTAATGGTATCGTTCTGTTATTACGACTACCTAACCTTAGGCAAGTTAATAAATTTTCTGCCTCAGTTCCCTTGCAAAATGGAAGTAATTACACTATATATTTTACAAATTTGTTTTGAGGAATAAATGAGTTAAATACACAAAACTAATTTAGAATTGTGTTTGGAATGTATTAAATGTGCACTTAAATTAGCACTTTATTTTTTTTGTTTTCTTCTTTATGCATCTTTGATTATGGTTGATGATAACCCATAGAGAGGCTTTTTATAATATCTCCTACTTTCACTACTTTTTTTTTACATGCTGGTCAAACAATCTTTTCAATTAAAACCTGGAAAGCAGGCTGATATTCCATGGTCTTAGGTCAATTCCCATTGCTCAGGACATATGCATCCGGTACGTACAGTTTTACTGAACAGACGTGGAATCTTTCTTATGCCCACATTCTTCTTTTTCTGATGCATTAAATCAATGGCAAAGCTACAATCTCCACTGTGGATTATAACAAAGTCTATTTCTGCTGGTTCCATGATATGTCGTCAATAGATTTAGGGAAGAGGGTGGGGGTTCTGGCAACTCTTGATTTCAACTAAAGAAGAGAGTTATAAATTAAATGTTGTTGTTAGTAGCTAGTGTTGCTTTGTTTACATTGTAGGAAATTTACAAAAATTGTAGCATATTAGGTTTTAAAGTGGTATGGCTGTAATTCTGCAAAAAAGGTACAAAACTAAAGCAGAAATCTGTTACTAGTCTTAGATAATTTAAGCAATAATGCCATTAAATCATTAATTCAGACCAACTGGATTTTTTTCAGAAACTTAAAGATATTGTCTATATTGAAAAAAGGGGATGAAAATTGAAACTTCGATTTCATTTTGTCTCGTTGTCTAGAATAAAGGACAAAAAAAACCTTAAAGATTAATTAGAAGGAATATTTCTACACAGACTATGTAAGAGAAGAGAAATAACAATAGCTAAATAATGGACAATAGGGCAAAATATGTATGAATTATGATTAAACAACTTACCAAGAGATTCAAAGTATATATAAAATCCAAGTAGTATTGATTTACTTCTCAACATATTGTTGTGGCAGACACGGACTAGCTGTTCATTAAACCTGTCACCTTTCTCCTGCCTTCCTTGTGATTAGTTGTGGCCATAGTATTGCACTTTAGTGCAACCAGGGGGGAAATGAAACAGTTTAGTAGAATAGTTGGCCCTCCACATCCATGGCTTTTGCATCTATGAAGTCAATAAACCATGGATTTAAATATTTGAACAAAAAAATACATGATTGCATCTGTACCGAATATGTACAGACTCTTTAACTCTTGTCCTTATTCTCTAAAAATTACAGTATAACCACTATTTACATAGCATTTACCTTGTTTTAGGTAGTATAAGTAGGCTAAAGATGACTTAAAATATACAGGAGATTGTGCACAGGTTACATGCAAATACTAAACCATCATATATAAGGCACTTGAGCATCTGTGCATCTCGGTGTCTGCAGGGAGTCCTCCAATGCCCCACAGATACCAGGGGATGGCAAACAAATCCCTCACATGAGCAAATTTATCAACTGCTGCCTGGACGTTGACACCTGAGGCAACTTCCAAAGTCATGTGTTGATGCTAAGCCTTCGTTATTCTTGGTGTCTCTGATAGAGTGTTTGGACAGAGCTTCTTATCCCACCACAAGGGCAAGAAATAAAATCTGTTGTGTTAAGTCATAGGAATTTCTGGTTTAATCTGCTTCCCTTTATTTAGAACTCTATATTATATGCATTTTAATGTTTGTGATCCTTTTATACATTTGTGTAATACTAACAAGTGACATATTTTTGTGAATGTGACTATATCAAATTTTCTGCTATTTTCCAACTGCACACAAGGATCTAAAAATAAATAACCAAGTAGAGACTGCATAGTAATCGTGTAAGGCAATGTAATTGAAAGGTTTTTAAAAAGTCAGTACTATGAAACTTTTGGTTACCAGTCTTGTAAAATGAAACAGATTCAGTATAATGAAGCCCATTCCGGTAAAAAAGGAAAGAAGTCAGTTTTTTAAAAGCAAACATACATAATCCTCCATAATAGTTGTGAAAGCCGAATTATTGAGAGAGTTCATTCTCCAGTTTTAAAACATGATAAGAAAAATGTGGTAGAGTTAATATTTTTAGAATTTAAAATCTTAATAAGTTAACTTATTTTAAGGATGAGTTAAGGTCCTTGACTGTCCATATCAAGTCCTTTCCTTTTCAAAAACTCCAGGACAGATGAATTGAGACAGTATTCCCACAGTTGGTTGTACTGACGAGACGCATCTTCATAAATATCCAGTTGGTATCTGATCTTCAGTACTGGAGAAGGGACCTGGTGGAAGGTGACTGGATCATGGGGCAGATTTGCGCCTTGCTGTTCTTGTGATACTGAGTGAGTTCTAAGGAGATCTGGTTGTTGAAAAGTGTGTAGCACTTTCCCTTCACTCTCTCTCTCTCTGTCCTCCCACCATGTGTAGATATGCTTGCTTTCCCTTAGCACTTCCACCATGATTTTAAGTTCACTTGAGGCCTCCCCAGCCAAGTCTCCCATACAGCATGTAGAACTGTGAGTCAATTAAACCTCTTTTCTTTATACATTCCCCTGTCTCAGGTAGTTCTTCATAGCAGTCTGAGAACGGACTAATGCAGTATTAACTCTTTCTTTCCTCAAATATCAAAGTTCAAATTTTGTAGGCCTCTGAGAAACATTATATAGCAGTGCAGTTGCAAAATGAGCAGGAAAGGTTGGGAAGGCAAACCTGAGGTAAACCTGTGCAGAAGTAAACCTGCGGAAGGCTTAGGTTTACTTCTACACAGGTGTTTTCTGTAGTATGGCACCAAATGGACATCTCAGTTACAGAAAGCTAACTCTCCAAGGTCAGCCTAAGTCCTGTCCATTGACTCAAGTATCACACCATGAACATATTTAACTTAAACTAGGTGTACTCAGGAATGAGTGGGTTTGGATGTAGATGTCAATCACTTCACAGTGAATGATGAATTGAATTTAATGGTTTTGATGTCTCAGATGACATTTTTATCATAATTTTTCTCTTTTTGTTTTTTTTTTTTGACAGCCTGCTACAACAGCGTTGATAACCTTCCTGGTTATCTCCTTATGTTAGGCAGTGAACTTCCTGACAGCAAGCAGAGTCACTGCAATGTATTCTTTTTAACAAAATTGCAACTATGTGTTAAAATAGGATATGCCTCTAGATATTTTTCTGTCATAAGTTTTACATATTATTTTAATAGATAACCTGCTTTGCTTGGAGAGTATCCATTTAAAATTATATTACTGCTGTAGATGCTTGTCTAATTAGGAAGAATCCTTGTGATACGTTTGTTTTACATTGATAGCACCATTTTAACTTTAACCATAGACAAGGAAACAATGTCCTATTGTTAATGAATCTTAACATTTTGCTGGAGTTAAATTTTCCAACTCACATTCAGGCAATGTATATTTTTTAAAACTACTATCATGATAAATATTTTCTATTTTGAATTAATTTGCATGTTTGAAAATAGTTAATGACGTTAACTGTGTTGCTGATTCATTCCACGAAAATAAAAAATCTTAAAAAAGGCATTATTTGTATTAGGGTTGTGTATATAAGTGTGTGCGAATGTGTTTATTTTAATAAAACTATTTTGTAATTCACTTAATGGTCTTTAGCTTGAATTTTCAAAAGGTATGACTATTAGCAAATTGATAGGAAAGTAGATAACAATGAATTAAGGGTTACTGGCAGCCTAAGACACTGTTTATCTCTTTTAAGGTAGACAGAATTCAAATTGCCTTCATTAGCTGAGCAATATGCTCTGGAAAATGTGCTGGGTACTTATCAAGAGGCTCTTTCATTTGCATTTTTGCTAAATAAACAAGCTGCTTTGTTTCCTAGCTGCTCAAGAGCTGTGAATAGAAGAGAAAGAAAATAATCCAGGTAAGTAAGCCCGGGGGCATTCCAGGACTACAATAAAGAAAAGAAAAAGTTTATCAATGAAGATGTCAGAACTGTGCCTTGCATATTTGTGATATAAAAAGATAGTCTCACATATAGTTAGAATCGCGAATGTAAAAATGAATTAATTCTCCCCACAGCCACCAGTACCACAAGCAAAGACAGAGGCTGTTCTTTTGATAAATGATCAATACTTCAGCCCGACACTACTCTAGCTGCCCTGCTGTTGCTGGTTAAAAGTTTGAATTTCAATTAAGCAGTAAATCTTTATGGCATCACATCTCCAACAGTCAATTAATGTCTCCCTAATCTCTTGAAATTCTGAAACACTATTATTTTGCAGAGTCCTTTCCTTCAGGCTCATTCACCAGCACAGTGTTCTTGTTAAACAAGTAAACACAAAGTTTTCTCCAAATAAAAACTCAAATATTAAACAATTGTTTTGTTCACATTCTTTGGTCATTTGTCTATGTGTAAAGAATGTGAGGCCGAGACGGGCGGATCACGAGGTCAGGAGATCGAGACCATCCTGGCTAACCCGGTGAAACCCCGTCTTCTAGTAAAAAATACAAAAAAATAGCCGGGCAAGGTGGCGGGCGCCTGTAGTCCCAGCTACTCGGGAGGCTGAGGCAGGAGAATGGCGTAAACCCGGGAGGTGGAGCTTGCAGTGAGCCGAGATCCGGCCACTGCACTCCAGTCTCGGCGACAGAGCAAGACTCCGTCTCAAAAAAAAAAAAAAAAAAAAAAAGAATGTTATACTTCCAGAGTTGTTAAGAAACGTATTTAACATACTCCGGAAGTCGACTCATGAATACTGTCAGCCAAAAGTGCATTGACTTGATTGTTCCCCTTAGGCCACGTTATATTTCAGAATTTTTTCCCACATATACATTCCTTGGAAAAATTCTTAAATCATACAAAACTATTAAGCATTCTAAGCACTGACCACACTCAAATCGGTGTAAACATTATTATTTCTTCTCATAAAATCTCCCTGTAGATTTTTTTCCCAAAAGATTTTCTTTATTTTCAGAGTGTTGGTTGATGCCTAAAAACCAAGTAATACTGTAATTCCAGCTACTCAGGAAGCTAAGGCAGGAAGATTGCTTCAGCCCAAGAGTTCAAGTCCAGCCTGGGCAAAATAGCGAGAACCTGTCTCTGGAAAAAAAAAAAAAAGAAAAGAAAAGAAAAAAAAAAAAAACCCAGCTAATAAAGCTTATAGCTAAAGAATTCATGCAACCTTCCTCATGGAGGACTTCAATATTTTAAGACAAAATATGGGGAACTTGATAGACATTTCTTTCATATAGGATTTTAATAATTTTAAATTTAAGAGGTCACAAAGTCAAACTGACACATCTTCAAAACTATAGATTTACAATTGTTTTAATGATTAGATCCATTGTTGCAATAAAATACAATTTTATCTTTTCAGAATATCAAAAGAAAATCTTTTCCCTGGAAGTAAATGCAGCCTGTGTCAGTAAAATTCTACCATTATAAGTGTTATTCTTGTCAATCATTTAGAATGCAAGCATTTCTTATATTATTAAAAATTTTTTTTAATTGACTTCAAGAAGTCTGAATTATTTCACTAGAATCCCTGTGTGATTTTGGAAAACAAAACAAAACAAAACAAACATGTTTTATTTTAAATGATTTATGTGTCAAACTGGTATGCCCCAACTACCATGTTCCAGATATTTTATTATTAGATGCTCAGGTATACAGTAGGTTAAACATGCCTGCATAAAAAGCACTTCTACTTATAATGCTTACAGGCCTGCAATATAAACTGCATGGTAAAAACAAATCTACACATTTTTGAATAATTAGCCAGCACGTAAACATACGTCTGTTGGCCTCCAAAGTTTTTGGCTTTTCATTCTATTATACTAAAATCTCCACTAGTCTTCAAATCTGTTCTTAAAAATGTAATAATAATTTAATATTACAGCACATACAACTATTAATAACCATTTGAAAAAAATCATCTTACTACTATATACTTTATTTTGGAAAACATCAACAGTTATTTATTATATTTTTTCTTTGAAATTGATGTTATTTGAAATTTAACTCAACCTAATTTTTCCTATCCAAAACATGACAGAACCCTTGGTATCCTAAAACTGCAAGGCTATTAATTACACTAATCCAGGTAACTGAACCCTCTGATGAACAAACAAAGCTTAATGTCATGACTAGGGTTAACTCATCAAGGTGAAATTAAGAGTTTTATTACGTGATTAGTTGTCATTAAATAAATGTACACTTATAGTTAAATAACATTCTACACTCAGAAGAAAAATAAGTCTTCACAATAAAAACTGGTGATATGGCTATATAGAAATCTTATTCTATGATCCTATAACTGCAAATTTTTTAAAACACAGAATTGAAATATGCATTGTTGACTAGGAAGAAACACATGCCTTTTATATTAAATAACTACTCTCATATTAAGTAGCTAAAAGGTATTGAAGTTTCTGAGTTTTACATTATTTTTGCATATCAGAATAATTGTAAGCTTAGAAAACTGATAGATATGTTGGCATACAGTTGCAAAAAATGATCTTTGGTAAAAATTAAGATGTAATGAAAATATAATAAATTATATAGTCCCATCAGATTGGGAGACCAATGAAATGGATGATAGACAAAAGAGAAGGAGCAAAAAATAACGTGTGTGTGTGTGTGTGTGTGTGTGTGTGTGTGTGTGTGTGTGTGTGTATTTTTTTTTTTCTTAATGTTAATTTTTTTTAAAAAAAAGAAGGAGTTTGTTTAAAAAGCAGACCCAGGCTGATATCGAACTCCTGGGCTCAAGGGATCCTCCCATCTTGGCCTCTCAAAGTGTTGGGATTACAGGTGTGAGCCACTGCGCCTGGCCTGCAAAAATTATAGACTAGAAAGGTAATAATAGAATAGAAACTAGGCTGGGTGTGGTGGCTCATGTCTGTAATCCCAGCACCTTGGGAGGTGAAGGTGGGTAGATCACCTGAGGTCAGGAGTTAGAGACCAGCCTGACCAACATGGTGAAGCCCCGCCTCTACTAAAAATACAAAAATTAGCTGAGTGTGGTGCCAGGCAACTGTAATCCCAGCTACTCGGGAGGCTGAGGCAGGAGAATCACTTGAACCCAGGAGGTGTAGGTTGCAGTGAGCTGAGATTGCAACACTGCACTCCAGCCTGGGCGACAACAGCAAAACTTCACCTCAAAAAAAAAAAAAAAAAAAAAAAAAAAGGAAGAGAAAATAATGTAGAAAAGATATAGTAGAAGCCAGACTACAGATGCTAATCAGGATTAAATTTCAAGTAGAAACACTGGGACAAGGTGTAAAAAACAGCAGAATTTTCTTAATATGTATTTCATGACTTAAACACTGACTATAAAATCTTTTAAGGAATCACATTGTGAAGAAGATAAAACTTACTTTAGAGTATTTATAGACAGTGTAAGGTTCTAATCTTTAATCAAAAGAACACATATATAACTATATTATCTAATGACCTACACAAATTCTTATCCTAATATGCCATAAAAGTATGCTTACATATTGCTTTGTAATTTTAAAAGTAAATTTAGGATCTATACCTTAAGTTTGTAAATTGTTAAATCTCTTGGGTATTCTGAAATAATAATAGAAGTATTTACACTGCAAAACAAACATGTACTCACCATCATGATTAGGATTTCCTAGTGTCCATGGCTCATCTGAGTCAAAATGAGTATCTCCTCCAATTCCTGGTCCAGGGAAGTAGGCATGTGCTAAAAATCCTCCCTCTCCATCAAAGGGAGAACTGTCCCCATGGAAACCAGATGCAAAAATAATGGTTATATCCACATCACGTTTGCCATTTTCTAATTCACTGTAGGGAACTTCTTCAAATGTCAGAGGAGTTACATTCTGCCACACATCAAAGGCACGGCGAATAGCTTTACGAGTCTCAGGGTCTCCTACTTTTGGAGTTACGTTCTTTATACTGAAAGTTAGAAAATATAATAATCAGTATTGTTATGTGTAAGTTAATTTATTACAAGTTTTGATCGATTCAGTTAAGTAAAATATTAGAGAAAATAGTCATATTAAATAGAAATAACACATACTCATTCCTCTTGTCTCTATTGTTAGATTTCACTACTTTGCAATCATTTAATTTTCTTCAGGATAGTATTCATGTATCAAAGTTTTAAATGAGAAGATCTCTGTAGAATGGTTAACAGTAGGGTAACTGGATCAATCAGTTACTTTACCTTCTGGATAAGAAAAAGAAAGGCAGATTTGCCAAATGATCAAAGAGGCACAACAGTTTTCAGATGAAATAAAAATTTCATTTTTTTCTAATTTTTAGAGGCACACCATTATATTTACACACATCAATTTCAAACAATGTCTTTATGCTCTTCTTGATCTGTAAATAGTAATTGAGCAGATACATGATTATTTCTTAATTTTTTAAAGAAATGATCAAATAACTACAATTTATGATGTTCTATTGTTTCTTATTAATTTGTTCTAGTTAAAAATGTATTGTGAATAAACAGCTACTTAATACAAAGGTTAAACAATTACATGAATTTAAAGAAGTAACTTGGACATCATGTACTTTAGTTTGTCCTAATGCTAATAACAAATGGATTAAATCACTATAAATATTGTCCTTGATTCATTTAGCACTAAATCAGATGTTTATTTTTTCTCAGTTTTTTCCTAAACAACAAAAATGGAACTAGTATGTGTATTTTTTATGTTATAGCACTATAAATTCAAACCATGCATGTGAAAAAAATGGGTAAATTTCAGAGGAGTCATAAATAAGTTTCAGATCACTTCAACCAATAATGTTACATCTATGAACTTACACTAATGAAATTTTTTTAACTCTTTTTTCTTTTTTAGAGATGGATCTGATTGTGTTGCCCTGGCTGGCCTTGAACTCTTTCACTCAAGCAATCCTGCCACCTTAGCCTTTCAAGCAGCTGGGATATAGGAGTAATCACCATGCCCAACTGATAATTAAACTATTTTATTATAAAAAAGGGGATACCATATCCAGGTGAATATATATTGAAATGCAATCATAAAAGAGAACCGAAAGTGAAACAATTTAATATGATGAAGTATGGCTTAATCATGGCATCGGTAATGCATGCCATTATATAAATAGGATTCAAAATTATTTTCCCATTTTAAGACTTTTTAATCAGCATGGAAAAACTTGTAGGATTAACTTTCCAGTGGAAAAATAATATGCACATTATATTTTTAACCTGATTCTATGTCAATACAATTATAAATATTAGGCAGGAATTATGTAAACTAAAAATAGTATTAATGAATCATTTACTATGAGCTAGAAAAGCACTTCACATTATCTAATTTAATCTCCTGAGTAACTCAATGAGATGGGTATTTATACCTATTTTACCAAAAGCACAGTGAGGATTTATAAGAATTTAGAGAAAAACCTCTAAGTGGCAGAGCTGGGTTTCAATCCAAACATTTGGGTAAAAATCTATTGCCTTAAATTATATGTTGGACCACACATTTAAGATACATTTATCACTATTTTCTAACAAATATCCAGATTATATTTACATTGATTATTTGGTGGTAAATGTTATTCATTACATAAAGGAAATAAGATAGCAAACCAAGTGGAAACAGTGCAGGCAAGGAAGAAGAAATGGCAAGTGAAAGGCGTTGAAGTGAAGATATTCTTGGCAGGTTCAAAGAACAGCAAGGCAGCTGGTATAGTTTGGTCACAGAGAGAGAGTAAGTGTCGGGATATGAGGTCAGTAAGTCAGAAGGAGACCAAATAAGGTAGGTCCCCGTAGGCCACTCTAAAGAGTCTGGCTTTTGCTCTGAGAAGGGAAAAACTGGAGCATCATGAACAGACATGACATTTGACTTATGATTTAATAAATGACTTGAGCTATTATGTTGAAAATATAGTGATATGGTGCAGGAGTTGAGGCAGGGAGACACATCAGGAACTATTGCAAAAATCCAGGTGAGAGATGATGGTGCTTTGGACCAGGTTGGTACCAGCAGAGATTTTGAGAAGTGGTTGTATTTTGGATATATTTTGAGAATATGTCTCCCAAGATACACTGATGGATTAGACATAGGCTATGAGGAAAAAAAGAAGAGCTGAGGAAGACAGCATTTTCTTTTTTGGATCTGAGCCAAAGGATGGACATGCCTACTCAGGGAGAATGCTGTGCAATATTTTGTTGCTATTGTTTTGTTAGTTTGTTTTAACTCTACGGTATATTCAACATGGTGCTAAAAACTATATTTTGAGGAAGAATAAACATCTGCACTGAGATAGCACAGACATTTGTCTACCTTGCTAGTCTCTAAATTTCCTGTCTAATGGCTAAAGAACATGCAAGGTAATGTAACACTGAATTTTGTCTAAATTAATTTTCCTAGTAGTCTTTTATTTTCTATGCACCCTATGGGATTTCAGAAGTCCCTCATTAGTGGGCTGATATTCCTATGACACATTATTGAAAGAACTTACTACATAATTGGCACTGTTCCAGGTGCCAGAGATACAGCTGTGGGCAAGACTCTGCTCCCACAGTGCTTATATATTCTAGTTATAAGAGATAAATAATAAACAGAACAAAAAGATAATTTCATATGGTGAGGGGGTGAGGAAATGACAAACAGGATTTCAATGGCAGAAGGAGCTAAAGACGCCTAGCACTGAGTTTCCAGCCGGGGGAATGCTGAGAAGGCCAAACAAAGATGGCCAGTTCAAAGAACTGGACTGCTCAGTGAGTTGGAGCAATGACGATCATGTGTCTGATGGAAAAATGGATGAGGGGACAAAAATGGGAGTAAAAAAACATTTCAGAAGTTCACATAAGAGAAGAGAGAAGCCAGGACTTGTGTGATAGCCATGGAGATATGAAGAATTAGTTTCAGTATGTGTTCTGAGAGAATTGTTCATGGGGATTGGTGACGGATTTGATATGTTGGAGAAATTGATTTTGATTTCAAATAAAGAATAATCTTATAATAGAGAAATAAATCATGTTAGTATTATTTGCTTGTAAGTACATAATAGTTTTGAGAAAAATGAAGCAAAATATATAATAAAAATAATAAATGTGGAGTACTATTTGGATTTGAGAACACATCACTGTGTTTTTCAAAGCTATGTACTGATTAGCTTCCAGATATGCTTAACTACATTATATATGATTGTCATTAATAAATACAAGGTATCTGTACACCAAATCCTCATGACATGAGTTTACCTCCATAACAAACCTGCACATGTACCCCTGAACATAAATTAAAAGATTACAAAAAAGAGATAAAAAGGTTATAGATGCTGATGACACTGAGCCCAGGTTGAATCCGGGAAGTCAGTGCCCAGTTTCACACATGAAGGGTGGAGATAAAAAGGATCATTACGGTTGAAAAACGTGAGCTGAAAGGAAGGTGTATTTTCAATAATAAATCAGAATAAATAGAAACTGACACTGCTTTATTTATCTTCTGGAGGCCCACTTAATTGTGGATTTTGGATAGTGTGGAAGAAAAACGATAGCTGGTTAAAATAAATTTAAAATTCTAAATTAAAAAATAGGAATAAACATAATTATAGATATTATTTCATTTTAATAGGCTTTGATATGTAAAGTTAAAATGACTGTTCAAAATGGAAATGAGTACTCAGTGGTCTTACTTGAATTAAACAAAGATGGAAAATTCAACATTACTTTAGGAAGAAAAATACTTATTGCTCTTATTTAAATATATATGATGAATTTCAATGGTATGTGCATTTTTTTTTTTTTTTTTGAGATGGAGTCTCATTCTGTCACACAGGCTGGAATACAGTGGCACTATCTCGTCTCAGTGCAACCTCCACCTTCTGGGTTCAAACAATTCTCCTGCCTCAGCCTCCCGAGTAGCTGAGATTACAGATGCCCACCATTACAGGCAGTGAATTTTTGTGTTTTTTGTAGAGATGAGGTTTCACTACTTTGGCCAGGCTTGTCTCGAACTCCTGACCTCAGGTCGCCTTGGCCTCCAAAGTGCTGGGATTACAGGTGTGTGCCACCGTGCCCGGCCATATGATGCATTTTTAATTGTGTTGTTAATGATTTGGTTATGTTGAATTAGCAGTATAAATAATGTAAAAATAGTAACACCTAATTGTTTTTTTGTGAAAGTTCAGAAAAAATTATAGTTAAAATTTCCAATTTAGATGATTAAAATTACTAACTTTTTATAACACATACAATGTAGTGGTAATTTAATGACCTCTGACAACACATTTTATGCAGTAAAAAAATAAATAAATACAAGATATACAAGTATGCTTCAAAGTGAGAGCGAGAGTTCTGAACTAGGTGCAAACAAACACAAGAGTTTAGAAACTTTTATGCCATTGAGAGATGTATTTTGTATGTATTCATAAATGAACTCACAAAGGTCACAGAGTGATCATGAGGTAACAAGATTGCTACTAACAATTCTAATAAAAATGCAGAAATGATTAAATATATTTGCAGAATAAAAGACATTGACTTAAAATGAGTAAAAGTCTGAAAAACTTAATAAAGCTAATTTAATTTTAAAATATTTTTACTGGCCCTTTCTTTTTGTGAAAACAGTAAAGTGAGTTTACTTCTTATTTTAACAGATGATAGATTTCATTTTTTGAAGTATATGTGGCATTTTATTATACTATTTCACTGATTCTTTCAAACTTCCAATTTGGTAAATTTTGGAATTTTAATCTAAAAATTGTTAAATTTTATCTTTAATGCCCATGTCTTACACAGTCTTACATAACAAAACAAGTGTCTTTATTTATAAGTACAAAAGAGTTGAGAAAAATGAAGTAAAATAATATAATAAAAATAAAAAATGTGAAACAGTATTTAGATTTGGAAATAAAATTGATGTCTTATCATTAGATCAAAACAATTTCATTTCATAACAATTCTACATATTAAGAATGGTTACAACTCTTTAAAGGTTTTTTTTGTTGTTGTTGTGGATAAGACATGGTCTCACTCTATCACCCAGGCTGGAGTGCAGTGGCATAGCTCACTACATCCCCTATCTCCCTGGGCTTAGATAATCTTTCTGCCTCAGCCTCCTGAGTAGCTGGGACTACAGTTGTGCACCACCACGCCTGGCTAATTTTTATACTTTTTGTAGAGACAGGGTTTTGCCATGTTGCCCAGATGGTCTTGAATTCCTAGGCTCAAGTGATTCACTCACCTCGGCCTCCCAAAGTGCTGAGATTATAGTTGTGAGCACCAGTGCCGGCCCTCTTTAAAGTTTTTGATACAGTAATAAATCTTTTTAAAGTATTGTTTGATCCCTAATATTAGAAAAAAAAAATCCTAAATACTGTGGCATCTAGTTGGGTTACAAATATCTCATAATATAATGTCAAAATATTTTTATATAAACAGGGTTAAATCCCCTTTACTCAATTAAATAGACAAAAATTAGTTGTTTGGAAAGGCATACTAATATTTTTATCAGTTAAATAGAATTTACTATAACAGGGAATGCAGACAATTGCTAAGAATAAAAGAGAATAAACATAGTAGAGTATAGTTAAATTACTAACATATCCTGAATGTGCTGTAATATTCTATCCAGAGAAAATAAAATAGACCAATTTACTTTTATTCATATTATGTTTGTATAACTAATGGAGTTTCACAACTTTTTTCTTAAGTATGAGAAATGGTCACAAAATAGAAAGTGAATATGGAGTCCCTCCAGGAAACCTTGCCTTACGTTAAATATTTGGCTATTTCCCAAGATGCTGGCTTTCTATGCAGGGCAGAGTTAATTAAGTACACATTACATTGGGTGTTGTTTAAGTGGGTTCTGCTTTTTCAGTCTGTTATGTATTCTCTGGATACACAAGTTGAGTTCTCTTTGAACTCAACAGGATCATCAAGTTCAGTGAACTCTTTGGGTTTAGAGAGAATAATGAAAAATGTTTCTGGGGAGGCATTTTAAAAAAAATTCCTTAGCAACCTCTTTGCTCTGTATATTAAAGTAAAATAACTTCCAGTGTGTGTCCTCAGTTGTAACAGAGTCATTCACTTAAAAACAAGAGGAGCTAAAGGATTAATATACTGGAAAAATAAAAACTAATCAATATAGCACTATTATATTAATTAATATATTATAAATACTCATATTCATCTCACAATTTAGGTACCTGATCCATTGGCCGTTGTCACACAAAATAACATTTTGGAATTTAGATTTCTAAGAGAAAAAGAACTTATTCTAAGTCCATTTTATTAATATTCAACAATTGGGTAATACAGATCTATTTGATAAAAGTTATGTTACTCAGAAGCTTCTATCATTGTCATGAAAAAAAGTTTAACCAAAACCTGTTTGGAATTAACGAATTTATTCAACAACCAACTTTCCAACCATTACATAAACGCATACACAGTCTCTAATTTAACCTAAGTGAATAAATTTTTGGTTAAAATACTTCCAAAAATGAAGATAACTCATATGATGTATGATTTAATTTTCCAATTATTTAAAATATTAGGTTTTTCTGAAAGTCTTTAACAATTTGAGAATAACTAGAAATTTCCCCCTTAAATACACTCGCCACGATGCTGAGAACGCTTAGCTTTATTCCACATGCAGACTGATTTACAGTTCCCTTAAATTTTGATCATTGTTTTTTGTTTATTGAGATGGAGTCTCGCTCTGTTGCCCAGGCTGGAGTGCAGTGGCATGACCTCCACTCACTGCAACCTCTGCCTTCCGGGTTCAAGCAAGTCTCCTGCCTCAGCCTCCTGAGTAGCAGGGATTACACACATGCACCACCATGCCCAGTTAATTTTTTATTTTTAGTAGAGATGGGGTTTCACCATGTTGGTCAGGCTGGTCTCGAACTCCTGACATCAGGTGATATGCCCGCCTCGGCCTCTCAAAGTTCTGGGATTACAGGCATGAGCCACCATGCCCAGCTTTGACTGCTTTCTGAGAGGAGTACATTAATTTTCCAGGAAGCAGCCAAACGTGTGGTAGCCAGAAGAGAAAACTGTATATTGGGTAAAGCTTGGCCAAAAAACCCAAAGAGAAAAATTAGTATCACCACTGCTTTGTATATCAAAGTAATCTGGTCATTTTAACTTTTTCTGGATCACATTATACTGTTGGTTTATAATGAGTTTGCTATCAAATAAAACTTAGATTCCACCACTCTCACACCACCTCCTGTCTGCATATTGTCAGGGTACAGTTCAGCTACCCTTTCCATGAACAATTAATTTTTGAGCTTAAATGTCAGATTTTACTTATTAATTTATTTTTTCCTAAATACTGTTCGAAAAAAAGAATAGCAAATGATTGCATAATGCTTTCTATACACTAGACAATTTCTTAACACCTTATATACATTAACTTTAAAGTGCAATATACTTAGCTCTCATTTCTAACTCTCCATAGTCTTGTCAGAGCACTCTCAACCAATTTCTGCAATTTGTCTGGTAAATTAAAAGAAGTAAAGATAATAATTGGTATATATTAAACACTAACTATACTTCAAGCATTATGCTACTTTTATTATTTTTCTCATTATCTTACTTAATTTTCCCTAAACTTGGTGAGGTAGTGATATGGTTTGGCTGTGTCCCTACCCAAATCTCATCTTGAATTGCAGTTCCCATAATCCCTATGTGTCCTGGGAGGGACTCGGTGGGAGGTCATTCAATCATGGGGGCAGGTTTTCCTGTGATGTTCTTGTGATAGTGAATATGTCTCACGAGATCAGATGGTTTTATAAAGGATCATTATTTTATAAAGAGGACAAGCTCTCTTGTCTGCTGCCATGTAAGTTGTACCTTTGTTCCTCCTTGGCCTTCTGCTATGATTGTGAGGCCTCCCCAGCCATGTGGAACTGTGAGTCCATTAAACCGTTTTTTCTTTATAAATTACCCATCTTGGGTATTTCTTCATAGCAGTATGAAAATGGACGAATAGAGGTAGTATTGTTACAATATTCACTTTGCACGCTGGGACACTAAGATTTAGTGGATCTAAGTAACTTGCAGGTTTTACAGGTTATAAGTGACACAGAGAGCATTCAAACCCAGGTTTTTCCTGCTATAAAACAGACTCTTAACCGATGCTGTGTTTATCAATGACCTGAAAGTTTATACACACAAACACCTAATTACTTGTATGCTTAAAACCAGCTGAGGCCATTGTCAGGACAGGAACACAGCATGAGTGAAATTATAACCAGTTCTGAATATAATAGTTCTTAATCCTCCCTCCCTCCCTTCCTTCCTTCCTTTCTTTCATTTAAAAAAAAAGCGTAGTGAGTATAAGGATTCACAGATACTAAATAGGGTGCACTGCCAACAGTTTGGAAATCAGGTCAAAAAGGACACTATCTGAAATGAAGATAGTGTATCAATATATGGAGCTGTCTAAGGTGTACAGTTCTATAGTTGATTATACATTTTAGTTCCATTACTACTTATTGATTGTTTTTGTATGGTATGGGGTAGGTATGAACTCACTTTCATTGTTTCTCATATACATAATCAATTATCACAGAAAAATTTTATAGATGAAATAGTGAATCCTTTTCCAATTGATCTATAAAGCCTACTTTGGCATAAATCAATTTTTTTTTTATATATATACAAAGATCTGTTTCCTTGATCTATCATCTGTACTACTGGCCTATTAATCTATCTTTGTGCTAATACCCAAAACTGCCTTAATTAGTATTGTTTTAAAGTAAGTCTTCATATCCAGTGGTGGGAACATTTTGATGTCCTCCTTGGCCTTCACTGTTCCTCAGAGATGTTTGATTCAGTGTGTTAAATTATACAAAAAATAGCTTACTGGGATTTTTGTTGGAATTCCATTGAATTTGTGGAAAAGTCAAACTTTCATTATATTAAGTCTTTCTACTGAGAGCAAAATATATCTCTTCATTTATTGTTCATCTTCTGTTACGTCCTTCAATAAAAATTCATAATTTTCTTCATAAAAGGTTTATACATCATTTTATAGATTTATTCTTTGCTCTTATATTTTTGTGTCTATTTTAAATAGTGCCTTTGTAAAGGTTATACACTTGGACTGCTTTTTAATGTGGGCACATGTGTGTATATATTTCGTATGTTGGTTTTTATTAAAAAGACCGTTACAGTCTTGCAGTCTCTGCTTCGATATATAAAATGTTTGGAAGTTATCACTTCAAACCTCACAAGAAATAAAACCGAATAAATTGAAATAACTCTTCTTCATTCCATCAAAAAAATAAGGTCATAGGGCAAAATTCTGCCCCAAAAGTGGAGAGAGGAGCAAATACAGAGACTCATGGTTTATCAAGAGGAAAAGTTCTGAAGCCAAGAGAAGGAAAAACCCTCAACGTCTCAGCCTTAGGGGTGGAGGGCGGGGAGAGAGCTCTACACTTTACATGTTTGACCCCCAGGACCCTCATCAAGTTCTTACAGTGAAGATCTGAGAAAGATCCTCTCCTTCCTCCAGCATGGGGAGGAAAAAAGCAACAATTTTGAAATATGCCAAGAGTATTCTATTCTCCATAATAAAGGCCAGTGTTAAAAGAAAACTATTTTATCAAAGCATTATCTGATCTAGGTTAAAGATAATTAGACAGCTCAACCTCCTTTTGCCTTCATATACTACATAAACGAAGAAAAACAAAAAGCCTAATAGACTTGTCAGAAGGTCACAGCTCAGATACTCAGACTCACTAAAAAGGACTTAATCACAGGATTACAGATGCTTCCTCTGTACAATATCTTATACCAAACCAACAGGGCTCCACTATATTAACAGTGGATTACAAATGAGGTAGTTTAAAGACACGGTTATCTATTTAAGGAGGAATTTCTAGAGATATTTAAAGACAGGAGGAGACAAAGTAAAAAGAATGCTAGAAGAAATTCAGCTACAGCCAAGGTTAAATACAACCCAACCCCTAACTAGATAAACATAAAAGCTCACATCAAAGGATTATTACCTCATTTCCTATTACCCAATACCTTCCCACTTGCAACAGAAAATTACAAGCAATTCTATTGCTTGCTTTGCAAAAAGGAAGAGAAAACAGGCTGAAGAGATAAAGCAAGCAACAGAACCAGACTCAGATATGGCCAACATTTTGGAAGTTTCAGAATGAGAATGCATAATTACTGATCAATAGGCTAAGGGTTCTAATGAAAAATGTAGACAACATAAAGAAAACACATGGATAATATAACCAGAAAGATGGGAGCTCTAGAGAAGAATCCAAACAGAAATTAAGAATGCCTTTGATAAGCTGGTATTAGATTAAACATGGCAAAGGAAATAATCAGTACGCTGTAAGATATGTCAAAAGAAACATCCCAAATTGAAAAATGAACTGAAATGAATGTCTAATAGATAGATTTAATTTTTATATAGTTGTTTAATTCTTATGTGATTAATAGATCATTGAAAATTGAGTCTGTTTATTGTTAAAATTTTTCTTACCATATGTGGCAAGTCCTGCATATCCTCACCTATTTCATATATTCCAACTTTTATTCTTGTGGGAAAAATTTCTCTTTTTTTACTGTAAGAAGTTTATTTTCTATTCTTACCTAATGAAGAATTTGTGTCAATTTGTAAGCATGTAAAGTTTATTGTGGAGTATAACCTCATGTATATTATTATTTTTATATGTTGCCCTTTCCTTTTTTCAATATTTCTGGGTGTTACTGGATATTTCACTTTGAATTAAAGAGAGAGCGGAGATAGGACAATATATTGTATCTAATCTCTATCTCAGAGTATAATATTAGCTGTAGGTTTTTAGTAAATGCATTGAAGCAGCAAAAAAAGAGAATGAAAAAGAGAACAGAATATCTAAGAACTAGAGAGAAAATACACACAATGAAAATACTAGGAGAAGAGAGAAAGAAATTTAAGTAATAATGGTTGAGGATATACCAAAATTAATAGCAGAAACCAAATCATAGATCTGGGAAACTCTGAGAACATGAAACAGAATAAATATAAAAAAACTATACCTAAGCATATCATATTCAAAGCAGAAAACAAAAGACAAAAAGAAAACTGTAGAAAAAGTCAGACGGGGATAAAATACCTTATCTGTAGAGGAACAAAGATACCAATTCTATTAAACCCCTCTTCAAGAGCCATGCAAGCAAAAAGAAAGGGGCTTGAAATATTCAGTGTTTAAATAATAAAATCACCAACCTAGAACTCTGTATCCAGTGAAACTACCATTTAAAAGTGAAGTGGAAAAATGACTTTCTCAGACAAATAAAAACTAAAAACACTTGTTGTCCACAGAATTGCCTTACAAGAAAAAAAAAAAAAAAAAAAAAAAGGTAAGAGAAGTTCTTCAGAAAGAAGAAAAATGATTTTCATCAGAAATGCATATCTCTTTAAAAAAGAAAGATCATTAGGGAAGGAATAAATGAAAGTAAAATATTTTATTATTCTTAGTTTTAATTGATCTAACAATAACTCTTCAAAATAATAATAGAAATAATGTATTGGGTTATCATAGCACATGGATAAATAAAATGAATAATGAGAATGTTCTAAGGGACAGAAGAATTAAATTAGAAACTCTGTTATGAGATACCTGTAATACCTGTGAAGTAGTATAATGTTATGTGAAAGTAGACTTTGATTACTTGCACATATATATTGCAAGCCCCAAGGCCACCACTTAAAAATAACTGTAAAAAGGAGCACAATTGACAGGCTAAGAGAAAATGAAAACATGTAAGATGGTCAATTAAAACCAGAGAAGGCACTGAAAGAGGGGAAGACAAAAACAAATATAAAAAACCAATAACAACAGCAAATAGTTACAAACGTTGTAGGTATTAATCCAACTGCATCAATAGTCACTTTAAATGTGAATACTAGGATGGGCACGGTGGCTCACATCTGTAATCCCAGCACTTTGGGAGGCCGAGGCGGGCGGATCACCTGAGGTTGGGAGTTTGAGGCCAGCCTGACCAACATGAAGAAACCCCATCTCTACTAAAAATACAAAATTAGCCTGGCGTGATGGCATATGCCTGTAATCCCAGCTACTCGGGAGGCTGAGGCAGGAGAATCGCTTGAACCTGGGAGGCAGAGGTTGCAGCGAGCTGAGATTGCGCCATTTCACTCCAGCCTGGGCAACAAGAGTGAAACTCCATCTCAAAAAAAAAAAAAAAAAAAAAAAAAAAAAAAAAAAAAAAAAAAAGGTCAATACTAAATATGCCAATAAAAATAGCAAAGATTAAAAAAAAAATGAAACAAAAACAGAAAGCAAGTTCCACCATATGTTTCTCACAAGAAACCTGCCTTAAATATGAGGACACAGATAAATTAAGAGTAAATTAAGAGTAAACATATAGGGAAAGATATATTATCTTTACGCACATTAAAAAAAACTAGGTTAGCCACATTAATTTAAGATATAGCAGAGTTCATAGAAAAGAAAATTATTGGGGATAAAGAGTCATTACATAATGATAAAGGTCTCAATTTTCCAAGAAGATATTAGAATTACTTAATGTGCAAGTGCCTAACAACATAGCAAGAACATATATGTTACAAAAATTGATAGAAATGCAAGAAAAAAATGCATGGAGCACTATTATAGTTGGAGACTTCCAATATCACTCTATTTAATATCAAAACCAGGTAAAGATATATATATAAAAAAAAAACTATGGATCAGTAACATTCATGAACACAGATGTAAAAATCCTAAAAAATGTCAGCAAATCAAATAGAACAATCTATACAAAGAACTGTACATTATGTCAAATTGAGAATTATCCCAGATACGCAAGGCTGATTCAAGATTTGAAAATTCTATTAATGTAATATTTCACATCAAAAGTCAAAAGAAGAAAATTCATATTATCATATCAGCAGATGCAGAAAAAGCATTTGTCAAAATCCAACACCCGTTCACAATATATACTTTTAGCAAACTAAGAATAGAGGGGGACTTCTTCTGTCTGATGAACACCGTCTGGTAAAGAATCTACAGTTTAAAACACACATGATGTTGAAGAACTATTTGTATTTCTCCTAAGATCAGAAAAGCCAATGAGTTCCGTTCTTACCACTCCTATTCAACACCATACGGGAAACACTAGCTAATGTAATGCAACAATAAAAATAAATGAAAAGAGGCAGATTAGGAAGAAAAAAATATTTACGACTGTCTTTGTTTACAGATGATATATCCTATATTGAAAAGTACCAATAACAAAAAATCTCCTAGACTAATAAGCAATTATAGTAAAGTTGCAGAATACAAGGTTAATATACAAAAGTCAATTGCTTTTCCATATGCTAACAATAAACAACTCAAATTTGATATGAAAAACATAATACCATTTAATTTAGCACCAGAAAAGTAAAATACTTAGAAATAAATCTATCAAAATATGCATATGAGGAAAAGTATAAAATTTTGATGAAAGAAGTCAAAGATCTCAATAAATAGGAAGATATCCATGTTCATGGATAAGAAGACTATATACTGTTATCAGTTATTTCCAAGATGAACTATAGATACAATGCATGCAAAACTCATGGCAAGTTATTTTGTGTGAATCAACAAACTCTAATGTTTATATTGAAAGGCAAGAGACTCCAAATACCCAGCAGAATACTTAAGAAAATAAACACAATCAGACAACAGAAACTACCTATTAGTAAGACTTACTACAAAGTCACAGTAATCAACATAGGACGATATTGGATTAATAACAAATACATATATCAAAGGAACAAAGGAAGGTGCCCAGAAATTGACCACTACAAATAGAGTCAACTGAGCAAAGGCAATACAATGGAGAAAGAATGATCTTTTCAACAAATGGTGTTAGAACAACTGGATATTCACAAGTAAAAGAAATGAATCTGGACACTGACTTTATACATCTCTCAAACATTTATTCAAAAGAAATCAGAGCCCTAAATGCAAAACATAAAACTACAAAACTTCTAGAATATAACATAGGAGAAAATCTAAGGACTTTGGGTTTAATGATGATTTTTAATATACAACACCAAAAGCACAATGCAAGAAGGAAAAAAAAATGCTAAGTTGGACATTATTAAAATTACACTTCTGCTCTTAAAAAGACATTTTAAAGAGAATAAAAAGACAAGCCACAGATATGAAGTTCTGTATTTGAAAACAGAACTGATGAAA
The DNA here is from genome assembly GCF_024542745.1 of Macaca thibetana thibetana. NCBI lineage: Eukaryota > Metazoa > Chordata > Mammalia > Primates > Cercopithecidae > Macaca > Macaca thibetana. The sequence continues at coordinate 56,883,142 of NC_065585.1, read as the reverse complement.
GACTAACATACACAATATACAGAAAAACTTAAAACAAGCAAGTCAATTAAAAATTGATAGATCTGAACAGACACCTCGCCAAAGAAGATACAGAGACAGTAGGTAAATAAGCATATGAAAAGTTGTATCTAATGTCATTAGGGAATTGCAAATTAAAGCAATCTTTATCAATAAAATTGCTTATCTTAATAAACAATTGATTTATAATAATTGTTTTATCTCAATTATTTTATCTGAATAAAATATCACTAACTCTTTTTAGAATAACTACAACTGAATACACTGACAACACCATATGCTGGGGGTAGGGCTTGTAGGTCTACAGGATCTCTCATTTACTGCTGGTAATAATGCAAAATGGGATAACCATGTCAGAAGACAGTTTGACAGTTTCTTACAAAGCAAACCATAGTCTTTTCACATGATCAGCAATCACACTCCTTGGTATTTATCCAAATGAGTTGAAAAGTTATGCCTACACAAAAACCTGCACACAAATGTGTATACTGGCCTTATTCATAATCTCCCCAAACTGGAAACAACCAAGATGACTTCAATAGGTGAATGAATAAACATACAATGGCACATTTATACAATGGATTATTGTTCAGAAATAAAAAATGAGCTTCAAGTCACGAAAAATGTGAAGGAACCTTAAGAGCCTATTGTCAAGTGAAAGAGGCCAGTCTGAGAAAAAGCTACATTCTCTATAGTTCCAACTATATGACATTCTAGAAAAGGCAAAATGATAGAGACATTAAAAAAAAAAAAAAAATCCAGTGCTGGCCAGGGCTTTGGGAAGAGGACAGAAGGGGTAAATAGGTGAAACACTGAAATTTTAGGGAAGGAAAACTATTCTGTATGATATTATATTGGTAGATAAATGACATTATACATTTGTCAAAACCTATAGAACCACACAACATAGTGTGAACTATGAACTTAAGTAGTCATAATGTACCAGTACTGGCTCATCAATTTTAACTAATCTACTGTGCTAATGCAAGATGTTAATAATAGGAGAAACCATTTGTATTGGGGGAGTATGTAAAGGATGGAAGAGAGGGTACACAGTAACTCTGTGAACCCTCTGTACTATCAGTTTTTGTGTAAATGCAAAATTGTTCTGAAAATAAAATCTAATTTTAGGCTGACTATATTTGTTAATTATTTCTAAACAATCATCAGAATTTCTTCTGGGTTTACCATATAGAAATATATATAAACTGAGACTAATGATAGTTTGTTTCTTTTCAAATCTTGTATCTTTTACTTCCATTTCTTTCTTTACCTCTGTTAGTAGTTTTACAATGTTGCTGAATAGAGGAGAGGTAGCAGATACTGTTTTTGCTTCTTAAAGATTTTACCAACATTTTGTATGTGAACTACATAACAAAAGTGTAGTATTTTTCATAGAGGCCATTTTTCTGTTTAACAAAACGTACTTCTTTTTTTTTTTTTTGAGATGGTGTTTCACTCTTGTTGCCTAGGCTGGTGTACAATGGCGCAATCTCGGCTCACTGCAACCTCCACCTCCCGGGTTCAAGTGATTCTCCTGCCTCAGTCTCTGGAGTAGCTGTGATTACAGGCATGCACCACCACATCCAGCTTTTTTTTTTTTCTTTTCTTTTCTTTTTTTTTTTTTAGTAGAGACAGGGTTTCTCCATGTTGGCCAGGATGGTCTCAAACTCCCAAGCTCAGGTAATCTGCTCTCCTCAGCCTCCCAAAGTGCTGAGATTACAGGTGTGAGCTACTGCGCCTGGCCCAAAATGTACTTTTTTGCTTTGATTCCTGCTTATCAAAAATGGATGGTAAATTTCCTTGGCCACTTTTCTGTATCTATTAAGGTAATCGTATGAAGTTTCTTATTTAATATTCTATGTTACTGCCAAGACAGAAGTTCAACATCTCTCTACTTGACCTACATGCTCACATGCCTCCTAAATTTCCTAATTTCCCTCTACTTTTGGTTTTTAGGTTTTTTCCTTTTATTTCAGCTCAACAATGTTTTTAAGATATATATTTAGTTTTAAAAATCTAATATATCTCATCCAAGTTTTACCCCAATTGGTAGTATATTTTAGGCTTTCTATTCTGCCATGTGACCATTTTTCATCAAAATCTACAAATGCTTTTCATGGTGTATCCATGGGCTGGGAGTGGTGGCTCACTCCTGTAATGTCTGCACTTTGGAATGCCAATGCAGGAGGATCACTTGAGCCCAGGAGTTCAAGACCAGTCTGGGCAACATGGTAAAACCCTATCTCTGGAAAAAAAAAAAAAAAAAAAAAAAAAGCAAAAATTATCTGGGCATGGTTGTGCACACCAATAATCCCAACTACTCAGTGGGCTAAGGCAGGAGGATCCCTCGAGCCTGGGAGGCAGAGTTTGTAGTGAGCCAAGATCACACCACTACACTAGGGCCTGAGTGACAGAGTGAGGCCCTGTCTCAAAAAAAAAAAAAAAAAAAAAAAAATCCATGTTTTCCTCTCAGAAAGCACTGTAACCACTAATTCCACTAATGGAAAAAGGGTTATTAGACAAGAGACATATACATTACAGTTATTGGGAAAATAACTGTATATTCCATATGAACTTATTGGTAACTTAGCAGAGTTAACTTTCTTAACTCTGCTTTGGAAATACAGATCGTAGAGATGATAAAACAAATACGTGAAATAAAAATATCTTGTGAGCAAATTTAAATGATGGTGAATACTAACTTCATGGGCTTAGCCTAAAGCTGCTTCATCTTTGATTTTTCTTATCTGCAGAAATAATTAAAGTAAGTAGCATAAGACAATAATCTAGGAGCATAAGACAATAATCTAGGAGCTGTGTGAGAAGACAGCATAAGAATATAAAAGAAGACAGAAAAGTGTTCCCAGGCCAGGCACGGTAGGTCACACCTGTATCCCAGCACTTTGGGAGGCTGAGGAGGGCAGATCACTTGAGGTCAGGACTTCAAGACCAGCCTGGCCAACATGGGGGAATCCTGTGTCTACAAAAAATACAAAAGTTAGCTGGGCATGGTGGTCCAGGCCTGTAATCCCAGCTACTTGGGAGGCTGAGGTAGGAGAATTGCTTGATTCTGGGAAGTGGAAGTTGCAGTGAGCTGAGATCATGCCACTGCACTCCAACCTGGGTGATGGAGTGAGACTCTGTTTCAGAAAAAGAAAAAAAAAAGTATCTCCAAAATAACCAAAATAAGTTCAAGTGACATGTTCCAGTTATATAAGTAGAAAATTAATATATTGAGGCTTTTGTTTTATCTTTAATCATATACAAAAGGGTATTTACATGAAGAATAATACTTTAAAATTATCATTCCTAGTCACATAATCTGACAGAGATGACTCCTGACGTTCTACCCTCTCGCCAAAGTACCTTTCCCCTTCTCCTGCCCATTGGTTTAACAAGTTCTTTCTTTTCCTATGGGTCTTAGTTGAAAACCTATTTCTTTAGGCCAATCTCATCTGGTTTTCTAGAATGGGTTGGACGACCCTGGTTTACATTTCTCTTGCATGCTGTCCTTTCTTTTTATAACAAGCATCGTATTTATATGACTATTCAACTTCTTTTGACTGTAAATTCCATGAGGACAAACAGGGTCCTCATGTTTTATTTGTTGTTACATCTCCAGGCCTTAGCATTGTTCTTTGTTCATACTGGGACTCAATAAGCAGTTGTTCAATTACAAAATGAATAAATGTGAAAATTCATTAATAACAATAGTCACTCTAGGTTGGAAAATACTTTGTTACTGAAGACAAAACCACTTGCACAATTAAGAAAAAGATAAAAAGCAGAATGGTTAGACTGATATTAAACACTGATTAATTATTTCAACATTCTGTTTAAATAGCAGTTATTTACATATTTTATTATTTGATTACTTTAGAGATTATAAATATTTATCAAAGAATGTAATATGTTAGAACATTCATCTAAAGTCCCTCATAATATTGACATTCATTCAAGAAGCTGGAATAGTTTACAAAAGAGCCCAAGTGTTTCAGAGTGTCTACATGGTATCTAATGAACAATTTACTCTCCTCTCAATAGCAGTTTTAAGTCTCTTATGTTAACATTATACCCCTATATATTAACATGTAGTCAACGTGCAGAAGATACTAAACTATGTGTCAAAACAAATAGTAATGAAAAATGGGGAAAAGGGGAGATTAATCATGAGTTCTTATACCTGTAAGTGATGTGCTTGTGCTGCCACTTCTGTCCTGTCAATGCATATCGCTTTCGACGAATATGAAATTTGGAGCTACCTCTTGTCTGGTCAGGTACACCGCATCGGGGCTTCTTCATCCAGCTGGGAAAAAAAAAAAGCAGTATTTTCCAGTTATTTACTAATAACCCTAATCATTAAATTCAAAAGGAAATCAATTAAGAGGTTAATCTGAGATAGTGATGATGAAAATGGCAAACTATAAGTAAAGGGAACACTGAATTTTCTTGCACTTTGAATCTAAGTAGATAGCATAGTTTTTCCTGAATTATCAAGAAACACTAGTTTACTATTCAGATCCTTTAGATAATTTTCTTCTCTCTGATTTATTTTGAGCTAACTGTAGACAGAGGTACTCTAAAGCTTCTAAGAATTTGCTGTTAACAAGGTATATAATCTCGGGCAAGTCTTTAATTCCTAGTGTTACTCATAAAATGCCACTAAGGAGTATTCCACCTTTAACATTCAAAGATTATTCTAATCTATTACCTGAGTTTAAATGCCACGATTCAAGAGGATATATGCTACTCTGTTCTAATTTACATAGCAGTCAACTGTTTGTTCAAATAAAATATTCATTTCTCTACCTTTTCTTCTTTACATTTGATCATTATTTCATTTCCAAGCAGCAGCCACTTGCTTTGAATATTTGATAAATAACCAAATTCAATGCTTAAAAATATTTTTCTGAATATGAGGTTTTGCACTCACAAGACTAAGGTTTAATGTATTTCAATTTGAAAAGGAAATGCTGCTTTTAATTTATTAATCTTAATACATATACAGATAAAATAGTCTAATTTCTCTTCTAGAGAGTCTCATTGGACCACTGTCACATTTTCTATCTATTCTTGCATCTTATCTAAGTAGAAAGATTTTCATGATTTGGGGGGTAGTTTTTCTTTAGTGCTTTATAAAGTGACTTTACTGTTTATTAGTCTCTTTATTTTAATAACTACAAAGGTAAGGCAGAAAATTCATAGTGCTACATGGTTCAGAAAGTAAAAATGAAAAACAATTTTTGGAGTATTTGCAGTACAATTTCTATACTTTTTAAACGCAAAAGGCGTGATCATAGAGATGACTCTCTAAGTCATTTACACATTAAGTAATTTACATGTAAAGTAATTTACATGTTATACAACAAAATCAAATAATCCACTTTTACAAACAAAATAACTTTCTGCATCAGTGAAATAATAACTTTTACTTCTTAAGAAAGATGGCACGTTTCCAGAAAACATTAAAAGATTCTGCTTTCTTATTCTGACCCCAGTAATGTAGACCATGCAGTTACCAGAATTAACAAATTCCATCCTAGTTTAAATGCAGTGTAGAGTTACTTCAGAAAATCATTCTTCCCCTTTAAGTCCTCGAATTAAAAAATACATCTTGTAAATGATAAATTCTAAGAGGCTATCCAGCTTTACGGAACTGAGCTCTCAGGAGGTGAGATCAGAGGCCTCTCAGTTTTAACTAACACTTCCAGGGTATTCCTAAACACAATGAATTTGAGAGATATTTCATTATATTGTAAAACACTCAAGAGAAGGGGTTTTGGTATTCTCAGTATCTTGCACAACTCCTGGCATAGGAGAAATATCTAGATACTGATTTAACTAACAATTAAGTATTAATGGTGTGCCTACGATGATTTAAGTTGCTTTTATATGTGGGTATTAATTATATTCTCAAAAAATTATAATATTCCTAAGGTAGGTACTTATCTCATTGAAAGTCCCGGGAGAACAAATAATATGTAATTATGAAATATGAATATATTTACTTAATGTGGGATATGTTTACATTCACATTTAGCTAAGGAAAACATTTAAGTAAGCAATCTGTAAAAAAAAAAAAAAAAAACCCGAAATGGATAGCTGGGTAAAATTTGAAACAATAGAATTCACTATTACCAGAATAAAATGTATTTTCAATAAGGGTATAGTCTCTAAAATTACTTTAGTATGTATAAAATTGTAAAATGAAGGCAGTGATGTCATGCTTTTGTTGGAGTCAGTAAAAGATTTATTTGTGAAGTGTATGCATCTTCCAAAGAACAGATTTTTTTTTTTTTGAGTCCGAGTTTTGCTCTTGTCACCCAGGCTGGAGTGCAATGGCATGATCTTGGCTTACCACAACCTCCACCTCCCGGGTTCAAGTAATTCTCCTGCCTCAGCCTCCCGAGTAGCTGGGATTACAGGCATGCGCCACCACACCCGGCTAATTTTGTATTTTTAGTAGAGACAGGGTTTCTTCATGTTGGCCAGGCTGGTCTCAAACTCCCGAGCTCAGGTGATCTGCCTGCCTCAGCCTCCCAAAGTGCTGGGATTACAGGCGTGAGCCACAATGCCCGGCCCAAAAAACAGATATTTTAGGGAGGAATATTAGGTTCCTGTGCTAAAAGACATTTCTGCTGAATTCCTTATTTAAGTTTTGGGCTTTTGCCCACTTCATATAGTTGTTTGCTTGTGTTCTATTTGTTCATTTACCCATCTCATCCTGATTTATTCATCCTACAGTATTTTTGAGCTTTAACAACATGCTAACATATATAAAAGAAAGTATGGATTAAAAGATGAAGAAAGAAAGAGCCCCTTCCTTACTGAGCTCATAGCACACAGGTAAGACATGTATCATTTAAAAAGTACAATATAATGGGGTAAGTGCTCTCACACCTCCATCTAGATATCCTGTCATCATCTCTAATGTTATATGTAATACAAAGAAAATAATGACATTCCTACCCCAAACTTTCACCAATTTATCTGATGCCTCATCTTAACTGAAAGCCTTAGCATCTTCTAATGCCCACACCAGATATCCAGGTATGATCCTCTACTACTCTTTCCTCACATCCAACCAATCACAGTCTAGTCTCTTTGACCCTCAAAATGTCTCATATCTCTCACTCTCAACACTTCCTTCATTTTCACTACTAACAATACATTTTCCCAAAGCAAAGGTGTGTTCTCTACATGTTCTGAGCATGAAATACCTTTGTAAAAAGAATCTGATTTAGGTCCACTTAGTGAGGGTGCCCCTGTCCTCCTTCTCAAAATCCACTCGAGTTTCTACAGAACCAAAACTCTTCCTGCCCTTATATGCAGTGACCTCTGTCTGGACTACTTTTCACTCCTTGTTCACCCTGAGAATCCTAATTATTCTTTAATAGTCGGCTCACATAGATATAGTTTACCACCCCAATGCAGCATGTCTTATAATGTGTATCCTGATTTGTATGTGTCTGTCTCTATCTGCCACTGACCTGTGAGTGAGGGTAGACAGCCAAGCACGAGGTCAGTGCCTAGTGAAGTCGCCAATAAGGAACATGAAGCAAATGAACTAAGTCTGTATGTCATTCTGCATATACTGATCATTTCGACAATCCTACATATTTCTTGAGGACTTCATAACTTTCTCCAACTCTGCGCTTTTAACAAATGATTATTGCAGAGATAGTACGTGGACACTTATATAAAACAAAATCATGAAGTAGATAATTTACACATAAAAAATAAGCATAACATATATAATACCAATTAATGATTTAATGAAAAGAACTCTGAATGAAGATTGGTAAAGTTGAGAATACTCCCTGTTAACTTCACCAATATTTGTATGTAAACATTCTGGCACAGAAATATTAGTGGGTATCAAAGGATGTAAAATACCATAAATATGATCAAAGCACATCACACTACTGAACATGACACAGAATCTGAGCTAAATCAGTCTTCAGGCTTTTGTATGTGACTTTAAACATTCGATTTCATAAGCAGGCAGGTCCTTTTTTTTTTTTTCAGATTTCTTTCCCTTTATCATGAATTCTTTTTTTTAATTTTTTTTATTTTTTATTTTTATTATTATTACACTTTAAGTTCTAGGGTACATGTGCATAACGTGCAGGTTTGTTACATATGTATACTTGTGCCATGTTGGTGTGCTGCACCCATCAACTCGTCAGCACCCATCAACTCGTCATTTACATCAGGTATAACTCCCAATGCAATCCCTCCCCCCTCCCCCCTCCCCATGATAGGCCCCAGTGTGTGATGTTCCCCTTCCCGAGTCCAAGTGATCTCATTGTTCAGTTCCCACCTATGAGTGAGAACATGCGGTGTTTGGTTTTCTGTTCTTGTGATAGTTTGCTAAGAATGATGGTTTCCAGCTGCATCCATGTTCCTACAAAGGACACAAACTCATCCTTTTTTATGGCTGCATAGTATTCCATGGCGTATATGTGCCACATTTTCTTAATCCAGTCTGTCACTGATGGACATTTGGGTTGATTCCAAGTCTTTGCTATTGTGAATAGTGGCAGGCAGGTCCTTTCTTATGGAAATTTTAAAGTTCCCAATGGATACAAAGAATGGTCAGTGTTTAACAGGATTCATCAATACATGAAATGCTGTCTAATATTAAATGCAAAACTGGCATGTTAATGTTTTTATTCAGTTAGAGTCTAGCAGTCAGGTTCATTTCCAGTTGCCCAAATAGATAATATAAATGTATTAGCCACAAAAATGTTAGTAGCATTCAAATATCAATTTGATAAATCCCATATATACCTGTTTACACAAAAAGCAGGACTATATAACTACATATAGCCACATACAAAGTTAACATATAAGTGTATTTTATATACATATACCCATATATATGTGTGTGTGTGTGTATATATATGGGTATATACAACTGGCAACTTGGTAAAATCTAGTTGCCACCTTTTTTTAAAGCTTTCAATAACATTATTTTCAGGCAGTACTTTTTTGTGACAGTGTCACTGCTTAAACATAGTTGCTTTTTTAGTGTGTCAACACACAACTCATATAACAGTGTTTTTTCTTTTTCTTGACTGACTCATTTGTAAGAAATTTTAAGTTGACATCCCAAAGCAAACAAAGACACGGGAAAGGGGCACTGCAGCATGTGGTAGAGGGTTAACTAAAAAAGGCATTTTGTAATTATTAAGGTGTAAATAATGGCATGGCTTCAATTTTCATAAATGAAATACTGATTTACTTTTTGGGAATTTTAGAGAATTTTAAAATTAGGTGGGCAGATCATTAATGTCCTCATTTAAGTTAACTCAACTGAAAAAGAAAAAAAAAAAATCTAAATCAGTGCTTTTTAGAGGAGTATAAAAGTTGAAAGCAGGGATCCAGGTGCCATACTGTACAGTTACCTCGCTGGCTCCACTGAATCACTCACTAGACCTATGACAATAGTCAGGTTACCATTTCTTTTTATATTTCAGTTTCCGCATCTTTAAAGAAGATGATAATATTACCTCTCTTATTAGGTTATTGTGAAGAATGAATTCGTTAAATCATTTAAAACACTTAAAATAGTGTCTAGCAGACAGTAACTACTATTATTAACTTATAATTCCAATTCTAATAACTATTATAATTTTACAAATATCAGGAAGTAGTTATACCGGTGGTAATCGTGGTAGAAGCAGCAGCAGCAGCAGCATACAAATAACAGTGTGCTTCACCTCCCTTTGACCTGTATGTGTGTTATTTAAAACAGGGATTTTCTTGGTACTTTGATAACAGAAATGTAAGTAAACAGCTTCACTGTCCCCTGTTTTATGTAAGTGAAGTAGCCAGAAGCTTCTAGACAGTTTGGTGTAAACACACACACACACACACACACACACACACACACACACACTATCTGAAAGTGTCCATTAACTTCAGTAAAAAAATATTTTAAAAAGTATTTAATAAGTTGGGCATTCATGCCAAACACATAAGGCCACTCACTGCATGACTCTAAGAGGTGCCCTTAGGTTATAGTCCTTGTACTGGATATCCTGTAGTGGTGCTGCAGGAAGGCAGTGCTTCAACAAAATACCAGGGAAACATCATCCCTTGCAGCTAGAGCTCTGCCACACAGTGGCTCTGTGTACATACACCTACCTTTACCATGAGAAAAGAAAATGACTGCCAAATACATATGTTGTATTTTATCAATTAGTTCTCCAAGACAATATTCATCAGGATAATATGTTAAACAAGTTTCCATTCTCCATACTTTTCCAGGTTTTAGTTAAAAGTACAAATAATATTTACTATTTATAGTAGTCCCCAAAAGATCCTTCTAAAAATTTTAAAATATAGTTATTTTAATTACTTTAAAAAATCCTCAGGTTTTGTTTGTATTCATAGAGTCAAGTCCAGTTGTAATGGAAAGATTTTTAAAAGTAAATTAACTTAGGGCTAAAAATATTGTGGCTGACAGGTCATTCCAGTCCAGAGTTTCTTTTTTCTACAGACTCATTAACTGCCTGTATAGACACCCAGGTTATTCACAAGATTGCAATGGCAAAGTTAAAGTACCTAAATACCTGAGCAAGAACAAAAGCATATCAAGCCACCATGATTTTCAACGTGAACACAATTTCAGTGTCAGCTCGTACCAATTCTTTCAACTTTTTGAAAATTCTTTTGAAAATTCTTTTGAAGAGAATTCTTCCAATTCTTTCAGAACAGGAATCTAAGGTCCCTGCTCACTAGCTATCAACCTTCTTTCTGCTGCCACCAAAACATGGACTGACCTATCCTATAACGTGATAGTGTTTTAATGCCATGGGTATATTCAGAAATAAAAAGAAGAACATCAATTGATCAAGAACATATCTTTTATATCCAAACTGAAAAAGAAGATAGAGAATACTCCCTTGGCAATTTAGACAAAAGAATAAAAATCATAAAACATATTGATAAGCCAAAAATGCTGGGGTTCTTGGTACATCTAAATAAATATTTCAATTATCAAATTAGGAGTCCAAATATCACAGTTTCATTGAAATGACTTGAAAAAACTACTTATTCAACCTTAAATAAATTTTAATTAAGTTAAATTTCTGTACAATGAAATATCATCCTACCCTGGTTAAGCTTTCATCGAAAAGATAGGCAATAATGAATGTTGGGGAGTATCTGAAGAAAGGGGAATTGTTATACACTACTGATGGAAATATAAATTAGTATAACCACAATGGAGATGAGTATGGAGCTTCCTCAAAAAACTAAAAAGAGAACTACCATACGATCTAACAATCCTACTGCTGGGCATACATCCAAAGGAAAGGGTATCAGTATATTGAAGAGATATCTACACTCTCTTGTTTATTACAGCACTATTCACAATAGCTAAGACATGCAATCATCTCAAGTGTCTGTCAGTGTGTGAATGGATAAAGAAAATGTGGTATGTATATACAAGGGAATATTATTCAGCCATAAAAAATAAAATCCTGTCATTTGCAGCAACATGGATGGAATTGGAAGACATTATGTTAAGTGAAATAGGCCAGGCACAAAAAGATTGCATTGCATGTTCTCACATATGTGGGAGAAAGAAAAAAAAAACCCACAAAAACAAGAACAACAAAAAAAACACACAAAAAGAACTTCATGGAGACAGAGACTAGAATTATCTAGAATTATGGTTCCCAGAGGCTGGGAAGGATAGGAGGGAGATGGGGATAAAGAGAAGGGGTGGCTAATGGGTACAAAATATAGTTAGATACAATGAATAAGAGACAGTAGTAAATAGTCCACTAGGGTGACTACAGTTAAAAACAATATATTGCATATTTAACTAAAAGAGTAAGATTGGAATGAGCCTAACACAAATAAATGGCAAATGCTTGAGGTGATAGCTACGCCAACTACTCTGATTTCATCATTATGTACTGTATGCCTGTACCAAAACATAACATGTACCCTCTAAATGTATAGGACTATTATATATCCATAATAATTAAAAATAATTTTAAAAAGAAATATTTCACCAAGCACACTTGAGTGCATGCCACTGTGCACATATAAAAGATAAACTAATATGAAAAAAACTACTATTAAAATTATAAAACATACCAGACTCATTTTCTTTATTGCCTTGCTATTTTTTTGTTTCCTTGCTAAATATATACACTTTATGTATAATACAGATTACTCCATTAATTAAGAAATTTAAGGGAGCTTGCTTATAAAAATTAGCTATGCATCTATAATTTAAAAGAATCACTGATGAACTCATTCTGTGGGAGGGAATAAGTATTTATTATGATCTCTAATACCATTGTTAATTCATATTAAAGCAATATAATATGACATTTAAGGTAATACCTTATTTTTTGAAAATGGGCAATTTCTTCAACATAATATAGGGATTACTGCAATAGTCATCATTACTTTTAATTACCCAACAATTACAGATTCAATGTATCACATATCTATCTGCCAAGAAAGGATATAATTATTTAATATAAAAACAATTGATCTTGACAAGAGTCTAAAATTAGGTAAGAGTTTATAGCATCGAAAATGGTTAAGACATTATATTAATACTAAGGAATAATTCAGATCTATAACTATAGTCCATATTTTATGTAGTAAGTGTCAGATAAAAATTCATATCTTATAATTTGACCCTAATATAACAGAGTGTGATTTCAGCATGGATTGTTACCACACATTCAAGATTACAAAAGCACAGATGATAGCTTTAATATCATGATGATGGGGATTATACTTCCAAAAATAGTACACTCTTTCAGCTGAGTACCTTGAGCAGTAACACCTTAAGAGCAGAGATGTGACAGTAGAAAAAAAAAGGCAGGAAATAAATGAAGTCACCAAGTTTCTAGTTCAAGTGACAATGAGAATGAAGTCTCCAAGCAGACACAGGGAGCAGAGGAGGCATGGCAGGCTAGGAAGGGAAGATGAGGCGGAGTTAACAAGGCTTTAGTTGTTTCACCTAGAAATAACTGCCAGGTATAACACTCTGAAGAGAAAGATGCACTACCAGTTCCTAAAAAGACACCAAGAAAAATCCAAACCTGAATTAGAACAAGACTTTGTTCAAAAACAAAAGCAAAATAGCTCCAAACCAAAACAAACAAGCAGAAAAGTTCCTTTGATTTTAAAATATGGGCTGCCTACATAGTTGATCTTTTCTCTGTGATGCTCTACCACAGAAATGCTACTTTAACTCCCATGCACTGACACCATCATTTTTACTAGTCTGGAATCTGAGCCACTCTGTGCCCCAAAAAAGGCCCGTGTCCTTTTCTACCCCTCCACATTTTTTACATCCTCCTGCCAGAGAACAGCAAACTGTTGAGACCCCTTTCCACATGAAGGGCCCAAATGAATCCTGTGCACATTACTCTTCTATTACCTCCTGACAAAAACCTTCCTCCAGCCGCTTTCTGAAAACAAACCTTTCCATCCCAAGTCCTTCCAATGACCAACAGGAGCTCACAAAACTGGTGGAAATGTACCTTTTCTAGGATTCCACTTCCTTAAATTTAATAACTAGTAATAAGTAGTAATAACTAGTAATACTTCCTTATTATTCTGGCACTAGTCAAGTTAGACATTCAAACAATATGAACTAATTTGTTTCCCAAGTCCTCAATTTATTTGTATTTTTATGAATTGCATCATATTTTCCAAGAAAGTGAATCAGAAGCTAACAGCTCTCCATTAAGAACAAGAATGTTGTCCACAGCACTTCGTAAAATGCTGTGATGAGGAGTACAATTTAAATGGAATTTGGTACTATACATGGCAACAAAACACAGGATTTGCTGGAGGCTTTTGCTTGTTAACTTAAAACTATATTTATTTAAGACAAGGGCATATTATGACTTAAAATATTATAGCATTCAGAGAGAACTGCAGTGATTAGAGGACAGCAGGTCCAAACTATCAAAACTCTATTCCCAATATTTAGAACAAATTTCTAATTGTGGCAGAATACAATCTTTTTATTCTTGATTCTGTTTTCCAAGACGTAGATCAAAGTTAATATTTATGCATCTCTCAAAAGTACTAGGGGAGGTAATGTATTTATGTTTTCAAACTGCTTTGAAGTTTAATCTCAAAGCCTTTATTATTTATAAAGGTTTTCCTGTGTTGATGAAATAGAAAAATTATGACTAACATCATGTTGCAAACATTAGATGGCAAAATTTCAAAATTATGTATTAAATTAGTTTGATATGTCAGAATTAATTAAGTATGTCTGAGTCTAGATAATCCAGGTATTTAAGGTTTAAAAAGAAAAACACTATGTCTTTTCTCAAGGTATATAGCAGGGCAAGTTCCCCAGATCAAATGTTAAAAGAGAGGTTCTGCAACTACTCTGCAGTTCACTTAGCCTTTGACATTTAGTTCCTCTATTTGAGAAAGCAGAGAGAAAAATGCGTGCTTGTCTGTCCTATTGTGGAGGGTTGATGTACCATGATCAAACTAAGGAACAAAAATATGTAAATTTTGTGAATATCAAGGATTCTAAAAACACAAATGATTTTTCTCTCCACTGAAAAAATTAATCACTTCTCCCTTTGCTGTTCAGAAAAGTAATGCTGTTGTTTTATAATCTTATGAACTTACTGTGTACTTGTGGTAATAGCATTTGTGACTATGTTTATCTATGCAGAAGATAAGAATTAAGCTCCTTTGATGAAGAGATTATGCCTTCTGAATCTGTACATGCTTTATCTTTCACTGATAAAGAACTCAATAAAGAGATGAATAAATGAATGACTGATGAACCAATCATTAAAAAGCAAAACTATTAAAAAATAAGAAGAGTCCTTTGATAACAAGAAATTGAAAGAAGTAACTTTGCAGTGAAAATCTTTTTTTTTGATTTAGAACCATCAGCAGTGGGGAGTTAGTAAACTGTTAACTGGCTCTCTGATGCTGCCCCTCCTACCCAACATAAAAGCCCTAATTTGTGTTGCTTCCTAGTTTCCAGGGTGTAGATATTTCCATTTGGCCGTTTCAAGCTCCTAATATGATACCAATGAACAGAGATTTGGGAAGCAATGTGTACAATATATTCTCAGCCACACAACACACCTCTGTTGCTCATAGTCGCTCTTCTTGTAGTGGCTTCAACTGTACACCTACCTCAACTCCCATTCATACTTTCTTTACTATTTTGAAACTATGTTGCTAAAATCAGGTAAGCAAACCTGACATTGGGCCTTAAATATCTTATGAAATATTGGAGGAGTGGGGTTAAATTAGGTTATATAATTCCAAAGAAAGTTCATGAGACAAATTACTCCATTTCTGGTTGGTGGAATTCATATAAAGTATTCCAGACTACTTAGTTTGGCTCAAAGACCAAAAGAAAGGAGGGTGGGAGCCATTACTTACTCAATTGTGTTTCTGTCCACTTTTCCTGTCATGTTAATGCCATAGAACTGCTGCATGGCAGCTAGGGCAGACTGCATGGTCTCTGCAGAGCGCAGCACTGACATTCTGGGGTCAGTCGGTGGAAGGTAGCCGTACTTTTGTAACCAAACCTGCAATAACAAGTACAGTTTCTTTTAGATCAATTTTATACTTTTACAATAATTTTCTGGTAATTAATGTATACCTATAATAGAGTTTTGAACATTTTATCCACAAGGGCATACAGTATTTTAAGTGTTTGATCTTTTTATAATATATATTATATAGGTTAGGTTATTTTAATATAATTGGAGTGACTGTTATGGATCTTTCTGACATACCTCCTAATGCTAATTGAAAAAAAAGATTGATTATTTGTTGCAAGCTTATAATGTATAACGTACTATAGCAAATACTGGATAAAAACTTAAGATTATCTCTGTCCTCCAGGACCTCAACCTCCCAAAATGAAGGATGCTTTTCAACAGTATGACTCCATTGAGAGGTTTATGTTGCAAGGGGCAGTTATGTGCATATACCACATTAAAAAAGCCGTCTTCCTGAAATTGACCAGTGACTCCAGCTATGACGTGTAGCTTCTTTACAGATAAACCATGTTACTCTATGACATTTTGAGTGTAAATTCCATAAAACCATTCTATCCCATCGTAGCTAGGTATCTTTTGATGACTTTACCATGTAAAGAATATTCTTTCTTCATTTATTTCTGGTGACTCATTTTAATCTAAATCACATAAGTAACCAAGCTTTTCACCTATAGAAGAAATCCAAATCCAACTATCACCTTACGAGTGTTTAGACTTCTCTTTAAGGGTCTCATGATTTTTATCCCCCACCTTCCCTGGTGAAGGGTGCTCTGGGAGGACAGAGAAAGAACTCATAGTTAAACTCACATTCTAACTGTGATTGGAGCAAAAATTCAGTCATTTAAGGTTAAATTTTACAAGTGAATACAAATGTAGGGCATTTTGGGGAAAAAAAAAAAAAAAAAAAAAACCCCCCAAAAAACCAAAAAAAACACCAAACACATGTATCTCCACCAGGGAGCAGATGCTTTCTAGTTTTACAATGCTATGCATTCATTTTAAATGCGCAATCATATGTTCCGGCCACATCCCATCCTGCAGTCCTTTACCTCAGTCTTCTACAGGGCTCCGAGATTTCTTGGAGTTTAGTGAGCTACCTCTCAAACTGATAAGGGCCAAGTACTTCTGTCCCTGGCATAAAATACAAGCCTTGCTATTTGGTGAAAGGTATTTGCCAGCATGTGTTACCCTTCCTACCTCAGTCTATTTATCATATAAATGACCATCCTATGAAATTGTAGTTTTTCCCTAATAACTGATATTCTTCCTTTATGAACTTCAACTTCTAAAACAGGAGACCTATTTTCCCAGTGAAAATAACCAGCAAGTATAGAAGTTAAATTTCACCAAAAGATACTAATATTAAATGTATCAAAGTCTTAAAATGTGAAACACAAAGTGGAATTTTTCATGGTATTTACAAAAACTAACCACCTCAAAAGTACAGTACCATAAGCACATCTCCTTGAAAAAAAAAAAAAAAAACACATTTATTCTAAAACTATTTAAGAAATGAGCAATGCATCACTGTCAGGAAGGTGTATTAGTGAAACTTAATCTAGTAAACTCATGTACCACATAGTAAAAGCATGCCAAGACACTCTTCTCATCTAATCTGTAATGAACAGACTGCCAGGGAAAATATGAATATTCAGTTTCCTAGTTAACAGTGGTGCAGTCTGAAATAGACTCCACTTTTTTCTGAATGAAGGAAGCAGGGAATATTATTTAATATGAAAGTCAATACCTATTGTTATGTCATTTCTCAAAATTAGAATGCTGTATCTTGATTTTTAATAACATACATGCACCAATATTCTTAAACTGAATGTTTTTTCCATAAGACCTTGTTTGCATTCATTTCTTACTTGCTAGAGAGCTGACTTGTTGCTAGGTAACTCATGGGTGCTAAGCTACAGGCAATTACGTTTATGAGGAAAGCAAAGAGAAAACCATTAACAATAAAACCTATGACTTATGTACAGATAGAGGAACTATAAAATATGTAAATGTTAAGTGCATAATGAACAGAATAAAAAATACATATTTGATTTATGCACTAGCCTTTCAAACAAATGTTTTAAAATAATGTAAAAAATGAATTGGGATTTTTCTTCAAGTTTTCTTTTACACTGTCACTTATGAAAGGGAGTTCTTTCTGAATGACTGAGGAGTGGATCATTATTTTTAATTGTAAAATATTGGGAAAGCTATGAGTTCTACCATTTTATGGTCAAGGTTTATTTTCTGGCTAATCAAGATTGATTTGTCACCTAGGAAGCAAACTTTTCTTCCAAATTACAAATGTAAAATATCTTTTTTGACAAAAAGTTAAATCTATGAAGTAATATTTGAAAATGTATCTTTCCCCTTACCCTAGTATTCTGCTATCCAAGGTTAAGGATTTGGCATGTAGTCTTTGCATCTTTTTCACTGTTCTTAAAAATAAATTTTGAGATATAAATATATATGTATGTATGTGTATCTGTAAACATATATACATATATATTACAGATTACACCATAACCTTCCATCCTCATATGTTTTTACTTGAAATACATCCCTATTTTCATCATTGTCTTAAAATACTTCATCTCCTGGATGACTGCAAATACTAAATTTGTCTCTTGAGACTGGCTGTGCCTTAATGTGTTTTCAATGTTCTCAAATGTACATTATGAATAGTTAAAGAATCATCTATTCTTGTGTGCACTTGGATGAATGATATATAATTTGTAGGGGTGATGCTAGGATTAACTGAGAATATACAAAGCCCTCAGCATAATTCTTGCTCAGTAAATCATATTACTATTTTATGCTTACCAACTACCCTGAGTTCTTAAAATCGTTCCTGTTCACCTTAAGATTTGTCCTTGGGATAGGGCAAGATTAAAAATGGTGAGGTTGAACTAGTCATAGCTGTAAGGAAAGACAAACAACATGGGGTAAGGAATCATAGAGTGCTTCAAAACTCCCCAAATCCAAAACAAATAAGGTGTGACACATTTGGCAAACTGATTTTTGTTATGTTTTCTTCATTTTGTGCTCACTGGATTGACAAGTGCTTTTGAGAACACTGAAAAAATATCAAGGGACAAACAAGTTCCTTTAAGGCAAACCTTGACTCTTTACTATCTGGGACTTACCCCACCTCATTATCACCAGAACAACCAACCTCAAATGAAGCAACAAAATCTCACCTTGAATTACATTCCTGTTTTACTAAGTTATCAAACATCTTGCTACCAGGTAGACAAAACCAATTTCCAGCACTTAGTGATTATTCAGTTGGAGGAACAACCAGAAGACTATTGTTCTCTGCAGAGCAAGACAATATATCAAGCAATAAAAGGTAAACACTTAAATATTAAATGTTGTGCCAATAGACACTGCCTTTACTAGATTATAGCATAAATAAGGACAGGCAAACAAAATTTCAGCAAAATTCATTAATGAATTCATTAATTCATAAACATTAGTGACAAAAACTGACTTTGTCACTAATATTTCATGTGCCCATACTGTGAAAACCTACGTTAATTGACTGAGTTATTCACCCACATATATTAAGCAGTATCCTGAAAAATGATTACATAAAAAAATGGAGACAGTAGAAGTTCTCACCACTAAGAGCAAAACTAAGTAGTAATTTTTAAAAATATGTATCCTTATTTATTCCTTCAGGCCAATACTACAACCTAGAGGAAAAAAAAAATTCCCTCTAGCCTTGAAGCTAGTAAGTTTATCAATATCTTAACATAAAGTTAGATACTGTTATTAATTTGCTTGATGAAACACAGACGCAAGAACAATTTTTAAACCTCCTCACTGATAGGACATAATATATATAGAAAACATCTTGAAATACTAACTCTGATTAATTGCAGACATCCTTTCCCCCACCAAAAAAAAAAAAAAAAAAAAAATTGGAATAAGTGAATAGGTGATTAAACTAATGAATATATTAGGACTAGAAGAGATACATTTTAGAAATTATAGAAATAATTGAAGGGGAATATAAGGAAGGCTGTGTTAGGATTTTATTTAATCTGAAAAATCACTTTGCCAGTCCACAATGCCTATTTGTGACTGAATTAATTATTTCAGGTTATTTCAAGTAAAGTTAATTTCCAGCTAACGTGGTATGGCAAATGCAAGTTCCTTGTACCCAGTGATTATATGACCCAAAGTACAGTACTCATATGAAAAGGAAAGGGCAAAGGTGATAAATTTATTTTATAGCATTTATTTAGTAAGAATCTCTTCCATTTACTTGATTATATAAACATTTTTATTATTTTGGGAAACAAGTTTTTAAAATTGCTAAATTCTCAAATTATAACATACTAACAAAATGTCTAAATCTATGATGTTTAAAATATATTCTGATATAATTAACTGACTTTCTCAGATGAAATTCAACTGAAAAAATGCTTTTAACAGATAACTTCTCAATGTTATAAAATGTTAATTTCCATTTTTCAGTATGAGACTTATAAATGCATTTGTTAAATTTTGTTATAAAGCAAAATTAACAACTAAAAGGTGATGACCCCTCTATTTTGCAGTATCATCAGCCAAGGCAGTAACAGCTTAAGGACATTTTTTCCTGAAATAGCATATATTTGCTGGTTATAAAAAGTGGCAGGATTTGTGGCCTACATTTTCTCTTCTAAAAAATGGTTATAAATGTGAATTATAACTACCTATTAACCAAACAATTAAACTCATGTTAGAGTAGTCACTCAGAATTGGTCAAATTGAAGATTCACAGGATAAGTTAACAAGGCAGAAATTAGCCTTTTTCTTCATTCAAAAATCTAAATGGGCTCTAAATTACCATCCCATCCCTAGCATGAATGGATTAGTGTATGAAATTGCACAAATATAATTCAATTCACTTAGAATTTTACCATCTCTTTAATGGCTTCTTAAAATGCAAAGGAAATAGTGGAACAACCAAAAGCTACTCTATAAAACATCTTATGAATTAAGAGGCAACCATCATTTGGATAGGAAGAGAAGAAAACAGGTGAGTTATACTAAAAGTTGTGATGGCCGTCATGAGCATATTTTACACCTTAACATGAAACTCATTTATGATAGAAGCCAATAACTTAGGGTGTCAAGGCTGTGGAGAGGTTTTCCAATCTGCATAAAGTGAATTACACTTCGTACTTAGTAGCTGTGGGAACAAAACCCCTCCAACAGTAATGGCTGAGCCCCAGTGTTAAAAGAGAGCAGAGCCCTTACTTGAAATTCCATTATGTGCTGGTCATCATGCTGGAAAGTTGCAGAGGACTGTGATATGCCGTCTGCTCAGATATTACTGTTTTTTTTTTTTTCTTCTAAGTTGTTTAGTTTTTTTTTTTAATTTATAGTGTACATGCACATACACACACATAAACAGTGACAAAACAAGACCAAAATAAAAGCAAAACACAACAAACAATAAACAATAACAAAGCATGTATATGATACCACAACCCCTATGTTTCTGAAGTAGACAGAATTACCAAAAAACTACCTGTAATAATCATTGACATGATTCTACTTTATATCATGATTACCTAAAAATTCACAACAGTAAAATCCCCCTCAAATCTGTGTCTTTTCACACTAGCCAAGTGAAGAGAAATGCTGAACAATGCACCATGTGAATGTTCTAAAGGCACTTACTTGAGTCTGTCATATGAGTCACAGATTCAACTCAGCTTTATTTACTGGGAGCAGATTCAGTTTCATTGACACCAAAAATACAAAAAAGAAATTAATCTCAATTAAACTTGCAAAGTGGGGGGTGCAAAATGTCCCACTGAGATGAAGGTACGAAATACCAGAACTTTTTTTTTTTTTTAGATGGAGTCTCACTCTGTCACTAGGCTGGAGTGCAGTGGTTCGATCTTGGCTCACTGCAACCTCCATCATCCAGGTTCAAGGGATCCTCGTGCCTCAGCCTCCTGAGTAGTTGGGACTATGGGTATGTGCTCCCATGGCTAGCAATTTTTTTTTTTTTGTATTTTTAGTAGAGATGGGATTTCAACATGTTGGCCAGGATGGTCTCGATCTCTTGACCTCGTGATCCGCCCACCTCGGCCTCCCAAAGTGCTGGGATTACAGGCATGAGCTACTGCGCCCGGCCAACACTAGAACATTTTATAAAATGCACACATCCACACTTACAAGCCTGAGCATAACTGTAGATGAAACTTAATACAAGAAGAAATAAACTTTACTTTTACTTAATATACAGACTAACCAAACTTCATACATTCATCACCACCAGATGTCCTGAGGGAGGAGCTGGAGTTCCACAGTGCAGAGAGTTTCACACTGTCACCTCAACAGTTAGGATGATTCCAGCACAATACAACATACAGCTATTTTTCTGTGCCAGGTTATATGGATTTATGAATGATATCATATTACAAAAAAGAAATTTTATAATACTTTCAAATACGATGGGTAATGACTAACAAAACATTTTGTGCTATATAGATGTTTGCTGGTTATTTCATAGCAAGGTACTTAAAAGTTGTCAAATTGAGTTATGTATTTTCTTTTACAAAAAGACAAAAGTGCTGTCCTTTCCTGTGAAGACAAGTAGCTGCAAATAGTGGGTTATTCAGTAGCTATTTTGGGATATAAGAAACAAAAATATTTTAATCTGTACCATCAAGATAAAAGTGATGTTTTTGCAATGCAAGATAAATTGCTTTTCAAGGAAAGATATGCCATGCCAACTATTTTTAAAGACAGATGTTTGGAAATGTTTCTATCATCACATGACATTATATTAAAAAAGACAGAAATTCGGCCGGGTGCGATGGTTCAAGCCTGTAATCCCAGCACTTTGGGAGGCCGAGACGGGCGGATCACAAGGTCAGGAGATCGAGACCATCCTGGCTAACACGGTGAAACTCCGTCTCTACTAAAAAAAATACAAAGAAAACTAGCCCGGCGAGGTGGCGGGCGTCTGTAGTCCCAGCTACTTCGGAGGCTAAGGAAGGAGAATGGCCTAAACCCGGGAGGTGGAGCTTGCAGTGAGCCGAGATCCGGCCACTGCACTCCAGCATGGGCGACAGAGCGAGACTCCGTCTCAAAAAAAAAAAAAAAAAAAAAAAAAAAAAGACAGAAATTCATGACCTATTCAAACTATCATAATTCCCTACTTTAAAATCCCAGCAACAGAATTTTCCATCTGTAAAATGATCTGCCAATAGAACAGTTGCAGAGAGTTTTAAGCCCATTTGTTAAAAATATAAAGATGCAACACCTTTTGATTGTTTTTTAGAATGAACTGATAGACATCAGAGAAAATGGTTAATTTACCTGCTGAATTTTACCAAAAACCTTTACAGAATTGAGGGATAGCATTGCAAAATAAGGCTCATGATTTATAACCAGCTAATGATGCAACTCTTCCAGGATCCTGTGTGGTACCATTTTTGGCTATGACTATTTTTAAGATAAAGATTATAAATAAACTGATCTTGAAATTGCTGTATTTCAAAGTGTTAAATCAGCATTTTAAAGAATAAGGAAGAATCAGTCACAGAACTCTCAAAGAAAAAATGATTAATATTTCTAATAAGAGCAAAACAATGTAAATATAATTCATAAATAAAAAATAAAAATTATTTTAAAACACATCATCTTTAGTTCACCTTAATATTTCTATTATAATGATGTATAATATACATAATTTTAGTGCTTTAGTTCATGAATATAATTATAAGTAAAACAGGGTACATGTTTTAAAAATTAAGATGTACAATAAAAAGTGTAGAGATCATAAAGCTGAAACTACTTTATTTCTAAAAATGAAGCTATTTCCTTAAATTCTCTCCAATGTGCCACACTTACTCTCCTGAAAAGGTAAGAAAGCAGTTTATCAATACCTAGATATTAGATTCTATTCTGACTTTGACAAGTCTCAAGCTCTTCCTTTTCCATCATGCACTACTGAAGCTGCCCATATCCTACAGAATCAATTGCTTAGAATGCCTTCCAAGCCATGTATGATTTTGTCTCAAACTATTCGCTTGTTGCTTTCCTCCATAGAATCTGTTCTTTGGTCACACTGAACTTCCAGTTCCACTCCCAGCAGGTCTCCATAAGAATGACTGCTAGCATGCCTTTACTGCCCATTATGTACCAGGCAATTTACATGCGTTATTTTTAATCCTTATAATAACTTCTCATATTCAGCACTATAACCTCTGTAATGACAAAATAAAACCCCAGAAAAAATAGGTAACTTGCTCAAGGACACATCAATAGTAAGAGGAGGAATCAGTATTCAGAGAGAGACATGACTGGCACCAAGCTTGGCTCTGTCTGTTAATTTAGACTGCCTTTTAGAGAGAGGAGACCCAGCTGCCTGTCTGTATGCTGGAAAGCCTAGGAGACTCTATTCATATTAAAAAATGAAAAGGCAGACTGTCTGAAAACATACCTACAATAACCAAGAATGTTCAGTTTTTATGCAAACAAAACACCCAGTTTTGTACCATGAAAGGGCACTGAGCTGTGGCTGCATAAGTTCTGGGTATAACACTAACTCCTACTTCTAAGGGTTTCTCTAATTGCCAGTGCAAAACAGCCTTGCATGGTCCAATTTGCCCAGCCTAATTAATATTCTTATTTCTATGCTAGAATATTTCACTTATGGCCATTTCAGTTTTACAGTTTAAAAAACCACTGAAACCTTCTTTGCCAGAGACACCCCTTCTTCTCACTTTATTCTTTCACAGCACTTTCTTACTGTAGCCTCAAGGTTGCTAGTATCTACAGCTGACCAGCAACCTTAGTTATCTTCTCTAAAATTAATCACTCAAATACAATCTATGCACCTATGACACACCACTTAACTGTAACTCTGACCGCAGCCAAATGTCCAGACTCTGAGATCACATTGCTGTTTAAATAAAAAATACAGCAGTCATTCTTAATTTCTTCTTTTTCCTCATCATTGATATCCAATCCATCATCAAGATTTAGCTACAATTTAATCTTGAATGGAAATATTTATTTCTGCTGCCACTCCATTGTCAAGGAAACAATCATTTCCCACAAGAAACTGTAAGATTCTCCAGCTGGCCTCTGTGCTTTCATATTGCTACCTTCTCTCTCTTTGCCCAACTAGGGTAAGTTGTCTTTTCTTTAAATTGTGGTTAAAAAAAATATACATAACCTAAATTTATCATTCTAACAATTTTCAAGGATGCAATTTGATGGCATTAAGTACACTGACACTGTTATGCAATCAGCACTACCATCCATCTCCTGAATTTTTTCATCATCACAAACTGAAACTATATATAGAAAAGTCCTCAAATAATGTTTTATTCAATGTGGTTTCGTTATAATGTTGATGAAAAAAAAAATCAATTCCCAGCCGGGGCCATTGTTCGTGTGGAGATTGCATGTTTTCCCCATGTTTGTGTGTTTTCTCTGGGTATTTAGGTGTCCTCCTACATCCCAGAAAGATGTGCCTGTTAGGAACCGACATGTCTAAATGACCCCAGTCAGAGTGAGGGAGGGTGTGAGTGAGTGCGCCCTGCAATGGGATGGCATCCTGTCCAGGGTCTGTTTATGCTTTGTGCCCTAAGCTGTTAGATAGGCTCTGGCCATCTGTGATACTAAGCTGGAATAATTGGATATATAATTATCTTAATTTTTATTAATGTTAAATGTATGTATAGCTTACATTTATTTCAGTGTTTAATATCAGAAGTGTTTTGGTCTTTACTTAGAAGTCTGGTGATGGTTTTTGTGACCAGAAATATGCTGTAGGAACTTAACTCTTACTCATATCAATTAGCCTATGGTAAAATTGGTTATGTTACATATCATTTTACTTAAAGATGAAGTTTTCAAGAATGTATCTATGATGACATTAAATAAAGACTTACTGTGATCATTAAATAATGACTCCACATTATTGCTTCTCCCAGCCTCTGGTAATTAAGTTGACTGCTGAACGACATGGGTTTCAATCCATTTATATGTATATTTTTTCAATAAATACGTTGGAAAATTTTGGGGAAAGTTTCAACAATTTGAAAAACCTCACAGATGAACCATATAGCCTGGAAATATCAAAAAACTCTAAAATTTAGATATGTCATGAATGCATAAAATATATGTGGTAACTCATCTATTTTATCATTTACTACCAAAAAATATACACAAATCTATTATAAAAAGTTAAGACGTATTAAAACTTATGCACACAAAGACTATATATGGTGTTATTCCCAGTTGAGAGAAATGTAAATAAACACAAAGATGCAGTATTAAATAATAACTGCATAAAATTAACTGTGGTACATACTGTACTACTATGATAATTCCGTAGCCACCTCCTGTTGCTATTGCAGTGAGCCCAAATGTTGTATCTGCTGAAAATGCTATGTGATGCAAATCATCTGTGTGAGAAGTTATCTCTCCACCTAATTGCATATCTCAGTAAAAAGTGATCTCTTGCAGCTCTCACATATTTTTATTGTGTTTATTGCAATACCATAAACCTTGAATAATACCATGGGAACCATACAAAGTGCTGCTAGTGATGCTGGAAGCACTCCCTAAAAGTAGAGGAAAGTCGTGGCATTACAAGAAACAGTTGAATTGTTTCACTTGTAGCACAGATTGATGTCTGCAGCTGAGGCTACCCGTCATTTCAAGGTAAATGAATTCAGAGTAAGGACGATTGTTTAAAAAAAACAAAAAAAGGAAAGAGAGATAAGGAAATCTATGAGATTTTGCTGCAGCTATGCCAGTAGGCATAAAAACCTTGCACTGTTTGCAAAATACCTTTTAATCTCCAGTTGAAAAAGGAGCTTGTATGTTGGTGCAGGATTACTCCAAGAAAGGCATATCTATAGATTATAACATGATTTGAGAAAAGCTGAAGTTATTATATGCCAAAATTAAAGCAAAAGGAAGGTGAAGGTTCTAAAGCTGGAGAATTTAATGCCAGCAAAGGATGGTTTGATAATTTTAGAAAAAAGTTTGGCTTACAAAATGTCAAAATAACAGAATAAGTAGCTTCTGCTGATAAAGAAGCGGAGACTAGTTCTTAGATGTCTGGAAGAAAATCATTGGGAAGAAAACATATTTGCCTGTATATAGTTTTAATGAGATGAAAGGGTCCTATTCTGGAAAAAATGCCACAAAGAACGTTTATTAGTAACGAAGAGAACCAGGAACCAAGATTTCAGGTAAGAAGAAATGGGCTAACTCTACTGTTTTGTGCAAATGTAGTTGGGTTTATGATTAGGACTGCCCATGTTCTAAAAGCTGCTACCCCATAAGCCTTAAAGGGAAAAGATAAACACCAGTTGCCAGTATTTAAGTTGTCTGGACAATAAGAATATTGATTGGTTCCATTGATGCTTTGTCCCTGAAGTCAGGAAGTACCGTGCCAGTAAGGCAAATTCTTCTATTGTTCTTTAAAGTTCTTCTTATATTAGAAAATTTCCTTCGTCACCAAGAACCCCATAAACTCAACATTGAAGG
Organism: Macaca thibetana thibetana; assembly: GCF_024542745.1. Lineage (NCBI taxonomy): Eukaryota > Metazoa > Chordata > Mammalia > Primates > Cercopithecidae > Macaca > Macaca thibetana. Next base: position 56,856,053 of record NC_065585.1, on the reverse strand, counting down.
TGTCAAAGTGGTCTACCTGTCCCCAAACACAACGTCTTATCAGGGGGTCATAAAGACCTTTAAGGCTCATTACACACAGTACTCTATGGAAAGGACTGCCAATGCTATTGAACAGATCCCCAGTAGACAGAAAATCATGAGAGTCTAGAAGGATTACACCATGAAAGATGCCATCATTGTTATATAAAGAGCCATCAATCTTGAAACAACAAATTCTTGCTGCAGAAAACTGTGTACGCAGATGTTGTGCATGACTACAGGATTTATGATGGAGTCAATCAAGGAAATCATGAAAGAGGTTGCAGATATGGCAAAAAAAAAAAAAAAAAAAAAAAAAAAAAAAAGAACAGGGAATGTACTCAAGATATGGATTTTGGAGAAATTCAAGAGCTGATAGATACCACACCAGAATTAACAGAAAATGACTTAATAGCGATGAGTGCAACTGAACCGTGCCAGATGAGGAAGAAGATGTAAAAGAAACAGTGCTGGAAAACAAACTGATATTAGACAATCTAGTAGAAGGCTTCTGTTTATTCAAAACTATGGGCTTTTCTATGAAGCAAGCACTGAAATGAAAGCAATCATTGGAGGAAGGATTCAAACCATATAAAAACATTTTTAGAGAAAAGGCAAAATAATTAGAAAATGTATTTCTATAAAGTTACACTGAGTGTGCCTGCATCTCCTGCCTCCCCTTCCACCTCCTCCACCTCTTCTGCCTCTGCCACCCTTGAAAACAGCAACCCCTTCTCTTCCTCCTCCTCAGCCTACTCAGAGTGAAGATGAAGAGGATGAAGACCTTTATGATGATTTACTTCCACTTCATTAAAAAAAATGTATTTTTTCTTCCATATGATTTTCTTAGTAACATTTTCCTTTTGCTTACTTATTGTAAGAATATAGTATATAATACCTATAACATACAAATATGGGTTAATCAACTGTTTATGTTATTGGTAAGACTTCTGGTCAACAGGAGGCTATTAGTAGTTAAGTTTTGGGGAAGTCAAATGTTATACGCCAATTTTTGACTATGTGGGGATCTGTGCCCCTAATCCCTGAACTGTTCAAAGGTAAAATGTATTATTCTACTCTCTCTATGTATTTGACTACTCTAGGCAACTCATATAAGTGGAATCATTATGATATTTGTCCTTTTGTGTCTGGCTTATTTTATTTATAATAATATATTCAATGGTCACCCATGTTGCAGTGTGTAGAATGTAGCATTTTTAAGACCAGATAATATCCCATTACTTGTATATACCACATTTTGTTTATTCATTCATCTATCAAAGAATGTTATGGACTGAATGTTTGTGTCTGTCAACATTCATATGTTGAAATCCTAACCCGAAGGTGATAAAATTAGGGGGTAGGGCCTTTGGGAGGGTAATTAGCCCTCATGAATGGGACGCCCTTTTAAAACAGACCTCAGAGAGCTCTCTATCCCTCTTTCCACTAGGGAGTATACTACAAGAAGTTGGCAATCTACAGCCTAAAAGAGAATCTTTCCTAGACCTCCACCAGGCTGGCACCCTGACCTCAGACTTCCAACCTCCAAAACTGTGACATTTCTGCTCTTTATACGCCACCCAGTCTATGACACTTTAGCAGCCTGAATTGAGTAAGACAAAGAAACAGAGGGCTTCCCTGACTACTTCACCACCCAAACATATAGCACCCAGTTTATGTCTATTGCTGTACTTATTGAGATCACTACATGGTTGCTTTGTTTATTTATGGTTTTATACTGTATTTCTATCTATTTTGTTCAACACAGTAGGGTCAACACAGACAGCTCCTGGCACATTTTCTGAGCCTGAGTGATGGAATTACAAGGGCTCGTTAAGTGAGGCATCCATGCATTAATGCCAATTGATAACACAACTGTACAAATCATATTTTGCCATTTTCTGCCAACTGGGTTTACTACTTGATTATTTACCACCCCACTCTCCCCCATATACACACACAACTAGACCCCCAGTAGGAAGTCCAGTGCTCAAAAGGTGTATAACAAATCTCATTTTATCACACGTATAGCAAAGATTAGCACCTTCCCAGGCACATCTGGGAAAGCTCTAGGAAATATACAGTAAGGTACAATAGGAAGTAATAGTGATAATTTAGGCCACTGTTGGGCAAGCACTTAGAGGTTTTTATCTTTGTCTTCTCAGATTCTACCTTCCATCCCCATACCCACAGATAAAAATCAATGCGGAATTGTTTTATTGCTTGAAAATTGCATTCTGGAAAGTACTGATACTCAATGTAAACAACACACCAAGAGCTTAACATTTATTAAGCCAGGCACTGCACTAATCTCCTTAACACATTAGCTCATATAATTATCACAACAAGCCTACGAGATTGGTATTATTATTGTCATTTTACAAATGAGGAAACAAGTTGAGAAGGGTTAATCAACTTGCCCAGGGCTACAGAATGAGTAGGCAATATCCATGGATACAAGTGTCATTGTAACTTTGAAACAGCTCTTGCTCTTAACAACCTCCAGGAAGCCCAGAAGAGTGGGTAACAAACCTAGCCTTTATTACATAAGATTAAGGATGATCTACATAAGCGTTCTGGCTCAGAAATCCACTGTCTGGTTTCACACAGCTGAATCTCACCAGTGTACAGGTAGGTCATTTTGCTGGAAGAACAAAATAAAATGCAAACAACAAGTGATATTTTAGAGGTAGCTAGCCACAAGGTTGTAAGCTATAAAATATGTTGTAGTTATTATTACTACCATTGTAATCCTGTTTAATTTTTGGTGCATACAGATTTGGGGGCAGAATGCTAGAACCTAGGATGCAAAGGTAAAAAGTAAGGTATTTGTTATCAAGGAGTTCATAGTTTAACCATCAGAGACACAGGCAGGTGTTCTGACAGGGGTTTGTATGAGTACTATGGGTGCACATTGATAGAGCTCCAAACCTCATGGGGTAGAGCACTAGGAGAATGGAAATGGAATCTTAAACACAACTTGAAAAGCCTTTCACAAAATGTTAAATCCCTGAGTTTATAAAAAAAACTCCTCTGCCTCCTTTTCATCTTCAAGGTAACCTTCCTAGACCAGGCTCTCTTTTACTTGTACTTGAGTATTGCAACACTTTCCTAATTGCCTAATTCATTTCCGTGGTTCTATATTCTTTCAATTTTGACCTACCCTACTAAGTATGGAAAGATTAAGTATCCCAAAATATCATTTCCTTTATTTAACTTCCTTGCTCAAAACACTATGATTGCTATGATTACAATCATTTACTTACTGAAATGGTTTAAGATTCTTTATCCTTGCAATGAGTAAACTTCAAAAATTCATACATATCTACCTTAACAAGCTCAATTTTCCCAAAAGGCTTATATACTACCTGGGCATTATCCAAACTGGGTTACAGAATGTGCCTCCTGGGCTTCACCTGTGTTCACACTGGCCCCACATCTCCAGTGTCCTGTATATACCAAAGGGTCTTGACCAATCAAGTCCTAGTCTTCCTTGAAGTCTCTCTCCTTCCTTATCTCTGTTTCTCTTGCCTCTGAGAGCACTTAGTGTGCAGATGGCTTGCTGAATAATTAACAAGTCACTACGTGAGAGGTAATGGTGTGTGGTGGGTATGGACACAGGCTTTATGTCTGGAGGACACAGATTCAGGGCCTGAATAAGATGCCTACAAATTATGATCTTGAACAAAGTAAATGGTATTTGCTAAGTTTCACATTATACATGTACAAAATGAAGATAATGATGATGCTACCTTACAGGGTTGTGGTGAGAATTCAATAAAATTGTCCCTACAAGAATTCCTAGCACAGGGAATATCATAAAACAGCTCAAAACAGTAGATAAAAATTATATATCTGTCCATGTTGCAGTTATATATCTAACATAATAATATTTCCAAAATATCTAAAGAATACATGACAATTTTAGGTAACAGATTTGTTAAATTTATTAACAAAAATGTCTATGATAGTTATATCCACTAAGCAGAAAGCGAAACAAACAAAAAATGTCCTTCTGCTACAACATTATTACTGACTACATCTCATGAGCCTCTCTGAGATTTCATCACTTTAGGAAAAGGTCCTTTGAACTGTATCCAGTCTTCACCATAAATCCTGCTTTCTACTCCCTGGTTATTGTAGTAGAATATTATATAATCCTAAAGAAGAATCAGATGAATCCATATGAATAGATAGGAAGAGGTGCACATAAAATACTGGTAAATGAAAACACACCTGCATACTTACATCTATATATTATGCTTGCACATGTATAGATATTTTCTGTATGTTTAGATAAGAGATTATTAAAAACAGTTACCACCTGGTGAATGAACTTTGTAGGCAAAGGGTTGAAGTAGAAAACTCTACTTCTGAATAAACTTTTCTATGATTATAATTTTTAAAAGATTTAGTAAACATGAAAATTCAGAGGCAAAGTTTTCTTAAAAAAATGTTTTTGTATGTATAATATATTATCTGACAAAATTTTAAAAGATTGCTTGAAATGATGCATGCTAAATGGATTTGGGGGCTGTACTTGTGCTGATTAAACAAACATGAGTTCTGTAATTGTTTAGCAGTATCACTGGACTACCAATTCAATAAACACTGTTAAGATCCTCCACACTGACTCTTACATGTTACTCAACTGTGTTTAACTTAGCATGACATTCTGACTCGATAAATACTGCAAATTAAAATTTGAAATGGGTCAACCTTGTCATCACAAGATGTTTGAGAATGAGAAAAAATGCTTTACAAAATTAATTTAAATGGTTACATTTTTATTCACTTTAAAAATACTCTACCTCATTCAATATTTAACGTTACTCATATATTCATATATTATAACATTAACACGCAAGGGAAAAAGAATAGAAAATAAGATAATGCCAATGGCAGAATTAATGTAGATTATGTATACTCCACTATCTGGTATAGTTGCCATATAACTGATTTCTCTGAATTTCCTAAAACTTAGAGCAAAGATAGAAAAATGATCAGTTATAAGATCAATTAGTCACAAGACTGATTTACAAAAAGTACAAATATTTTTTCTAGTCCCAGTCCTAGATGCTATTTTCCCCATGAGCTTTCTAAGCCTATGGACCTGAGGTTAGGTATTAACTTTAATGTCATAATTACATACCAAAGAAGCAGCAGTCTAGAAAAAGGAGTAATCACTTAGAATAGTGAAAATTAATCATAAATATCAAATTGGAAAATAAATGACTGTTCTTTCTCTTTCTGTTTCCTGATGCTTCTTCTTTCCCATCCCTCAAAAACTATATTCCAAAAGTTTGGAAATGATCTGCTGATTCTAATCTATCTTCACTTAGATAATTCATCTTCTCCTGAGGGTAATACTAGCAACTCAACCTCTCTGATTCTAACAAGCGCCTAACAGATTGTAGTTTTTCCACATATGCAAGCTGGTAATAACAACGATGGCAATAACAACAAAAGCAACAACAACAATAATGTCTCCAATACCTAAACGTGATGACTCCTCCATGTGTAGCTCAAGATGAACTCTCTCCAGAACTCCAGAAATATCTATGACGTTTTCCAGCAAACATTTACATCTACATGTCTCCATGGGCCTCTCACATTCATCAGGTGTAAAATTGAACCTTTTATCACTTCTCATCTGGCTCCAAATGCAGGCAACATATAGCCCAGTCTTCTGTTATTTATACAGGTAAATGACACCATCCAATCCATCAAGTTCCAAATCTGAAAATTATCTAAAATACATTTCTTGTTCTTGTTCTTATCTTTCTCAACTTGTCAACCAGTCTACACACCCAGCTGTTTGTGTACAGTGAATACAACCAAGACTCATCTCTATCTCACTCCTTAGGCTCAGCTGGATACCTCAAACTTTTAGTTTTTTTCCAGTTTATTCATTACATTTTAATGAACAAAACTTGAGTCTAAGCATGGTGTTTAATATGATGTTTTGAAATAAGTAAATATATGGAATGACTAAATCAATGTAATTAACATGTACATTATCTCACATATTTATCATTTATTTGTGATGAGAATATTTAAAATTTACTCTCTGAGCAATTTCCAAGTATAAATTACCAGCTTATTGACTCATCATGTTGTATAACAGATCTCTTGAATGTATTCCTTTTGTCTAACTGAAATGTTGTGTCCTTTGACAAGGACCTTAATCTTTTTAAACTGAGAAACTGTAGTGACCTCCTAACATGTCCCCTATCTCTAGTCCTGATTCAGCTCCCTGTTTACTGCCAGTGTGATAATCTTTATAGAGCCTTCCAAACACTTGAAGAAGAGAACAGAGAATAAGTGAGCCTCCTTTTCAGTGAAGGAACTATCATTCTAAACCTTAAATCTGAAAAGGTACCCTCAGATAATAAATTAGTGACAAATTTCATTACTGAATAGATATAAATTTAAATTAAGAAGTAGCAACTGATCTAAGAGGATTTTTAACACTATTTATTTTCCACTTGCCTTTCTAAGATTTGTTTGTCCTCCTCATCTCTGCAGAGGCTAGAGAGGTTAACTTCTATGGACTGTACTGCCCAGGATCCCTTGCCATTTGACTTTCAGTTGGATTGAGACAATAGGAAGCTCTATCCATAAAGAAGACATAAGAAAGAGCAGGTTGAGACATCCATGCCCCCTCCCTAACCTCAATGCTGTTCTCTATGGTGCCACGTTTCTTGGGCAGTTAATTACCTTTCCATGACGCCAGATCTCACCAGGCTCTGAAACTAAGTGATCTTCCTTTCCCCTCCTACTCCTAAGAATAGTGATGACTTCCTGCTGTTCTTAATCTCAGTACAGTTCACCATCTCCTGTAGTTTTCGTTAACTGTCTCTAAATCTCAGGAAATAGTTCCATACTGAAATTTTTTTTTTGACTGGACACTTTAGAGTGTGCAACCTTTTTCGTGCTAGGATTCTGACTGGCATGTATGGCTAATAGACATGCCAATTTGAGTGTATTCCATGAACCAAAAAAGCAGCAGGATAGGATCATCTTTACATATCATCTTGATAGCTTTTAGAAAAACCATCAGATAATGACCATGCATGCTCCAAAGTACTTGGTATGATTTTACATATATTTGTGGCACCTGAAAGTCATTTTCATAGAAGAAGAATTACATACTTTATCACAAAAGACAATTTTAATCTAGAGCAGTGTTCTTCAAACTGTGGTGCATAGACTGGTATGTCTCTGAGGTCTGAGATAAACAAAAAATAAGAGTAAGCTTTTAGAAACTGTTCTAGTAATCTGGCATTAGGTACTATTTTTACTGTGTTTTACAAAAGCATTGATGCATTAAAAACTATAAAATTAAAATTAGTTCTCCATGACAGTTTTTTTTTTAAAAAATTAAAATAATCATAAACTTGTAAAAAATTGGTTAAATACTAAAGTTTTAATTTTTCTGAACCATTGAGAGTAAACTGCCAATGAAAGAATGCTTCATTACCCTGAATATTGTTATTTTGTGTAAACATGAACATTTTCCTACAAAGCAAAATATAACTATCAATGTCAGGAAATTAACATCAATACATTATCATTTAATCATCAGATCCCACTTAAAGTTATACAGTTTTCTCAAAAATATTTTTCATAGCAAAAGAATCCACTTCAAAATGATGAGTTGCCTGTCGATGCCATGCTAGTTTCCTCTGTCTGGAATAGTGCCTCAGTCTTTCCTTGACTTTCATAATCTTGACACTTCAGAATACTACAAGCCAGTTATTCTGGAGAATGTCTATCAAGTTTGTTTTGCTGATACTGTCTCATAATTATATTTTGTTAAATAACATTTTCAGAAATATCTCAATGTGATGCTGGGTGCATCTATCAGGTGGCATTTGATTTCAGTTTGTCCCATTAATTATAATGTTTACTTTGATAACTTGCTTAAGGTGGTGTCTGCAAAGTTTCTCCACAGTGAAGTTACACTTTCCCCCTTTGTCAATAATAACAATTTTATTGGATATATACTTTGAATTATATAAATATCTGGTTTCTCAAGTAACTTCAAATGATTTGCTTTTATATTTACATATATGTGGACTCATAGATTGCTATTTTATTAAATGGATTATAATATGTAACTATCATTACTTATTTTGATGCTTATCTGTCTCTGACTCAAACAACTGAAGACCCTTCAAGCTAGTGTCATTGTTCTTTCAATGTTTTCCTGTAATTCTTCAAGCATTTACTGGCATTCTGACAAAACAAGGTGTTCCAGGATCATCTTGTACTTTGCCCTGAAATCAGTCATTTCTTTAAGAAGCCAGATGCTTTTAGTAGATAATGGTATTTAGAAGCCAAGATCCAGGCAAAAAATGTATTTATTGTTATGTGGTTGTCACTAATCCCAGTTCTCTCAATGTATAAAGCTAGGGAATACATTCATGTATGCATATATATGTTTCTATCTGCCTGTATACACACATACTCACATATACGTGTGTCCATTTATGTTTACTACAATGGTAACAAATACATATATTTATGTCTATATTCATTCCCATATCTATATCTATACATTTAAAACCATGACTTCATATGAATATCTGTAATATTAATCCACCACAGGGTTCAATACAGTTTTCTTCCTTTCTGCATTTCTTACACCCTTCTCTGCCAATGTGGAACTGGACTTCATCATCTTAAACCTACTCAGTTATATGAGCAATCCTCCTCTACATTACCAATCTCTTATCTGTGCCAGCACCAATTCCCCTGCCCCTGCATGTGACAGATAGTTGAATATGTTCTAATCTGTAGACATTTTCTTTAAAATTAGCAAAAAAATTGATCCTTACTATCACTATTTCCACTTAATACAAAGTTAAAGATAAAAATATGAAAATATGAGTGAGAAAAATAGAAATATAACATATTTGAAAATTACATAATTTAGGAGAAAATTCAAATAAATCACATGGCTGAGCCAGTAAGTTAGATGCTTGCAGACACATCTTTCAAATCACAAGTAATGCATATGTCTATGTGAACTTGTTTCTCAATTTCCGTCACACACAACGTTGCACCTTGGTCCTTTAGTATGCATGACAAAGCACTGAGAGAAGATTACAGATAGGCTATACCATTTACTTTTATTGCTTTGTTTCATTTGCTTCCTCTGGCCCACTATATTAACCAAAAGATCTTCTGACTTCTACTCTTTATCTGTCTATTTTCAGTAAGCAAAACAACCTCTAAGGAAAAAAACTTGGAGAGGGGTATTATGTATATCCATCCTTTTGCAAGTGAGACATGAATTATCAATATCTGAAACACAATATGTTCATTTCTTAAAGTATAGTAGCGGGAAAATATAAACTTTTCATTAAAATATGCATCATTCTAATGATGCACAGGAAGCTAAGCAAATCTCAATGACCTAAATTAGGAGGAATTTAAATCTATAGTAAGAATGCAGGGGAAATTGAGGGATTTCTATTAAAAGGGACAAACTTTCAATTGTATGATGAGTAAATTCTTGAGATCCAATATAAAGCATGGTGGCTTTAGTTAATAATGCATTGTATACTAGAAATTTGCTAAAAGTAAATCTGAAAATTTCTTACCACACGAGAAAAATTGCTAACTACGACAGGTGATGGCTATGTTAACTAACTTGATAGTGGTAATTGTTTCACAATGTATGTTTATCAAAACATGTTTCATACCTTAAATGCATTTAATTTTGATTTATCAATGATGCCTCAATAAAACTGGAAAAAAATGAAATAAAGATTGGCATCAATTTGAAAATATTCACTAAATACCGGCAATATTAATGATGCCTTAATGTCAAGAATCCTTCCAGAATATTGATAAAATGCCCTTGAGCTTATACACATGCTCAAGAGAAGCGCTGTACATTAGTCTAACTTCATAATATGGTATCAAATTAAAATCTAAAGTAAACTACAGAAAAAGACCCAATGGTAGTTCATTAATACATTTTAGAAACTCTTAAGAATTGGCTGTTTTAAAATAGGTAGCCCATCATTGTCAGATCATTATTAAATCAAATCCCTAAGTATTAATGGAGCATCAACCATACACAAGGGTCTCAGGGATTAGAGCAGAACATAAAAGATATAAATATCTCGGGCCTCACACAGCTTTCATTCTGGTGAGGTAAGAAAGGTAATAGATAATAAATACATATGATGACTAAAAAAGGTATATAGACTATGATAGGAGATAAAAGCCACAGTAGAAAACAAAATAAAGCAGGAAAGAAGGAGGGATCAAGAAGGGCAAATTAGCGACAGGATAAACAAGGATGACCTCAAAAAGAAGGTGACATTTTGAATAAACACTGGAAGAAGGAGCATCGCACATCAGGCACATCTCTTGATGTGATATTGAATTAACATCATAATTACTGATGTTAATTATGAACCTCCTAGGCAGAGGCAATAGCCATCATAAAGGCGAGACAAGAGTATGCCTGTGGAACGGAGAAAGAGAGGAGAAAGCAAGAGGAGATGAAGTCAAAAAAGTTCCAGAGAGCCAAGAAACGTTACACTATGCAGATTGCTTTAAAGACTTTGGCTTTTTGTTGTTGTTGTTGCATGAGACCATGTCCACTGGAGAATGTATGCTTTTTCTTCTATAAGAATTTTATTTCAAAGGTCGCCTGTTGGGACCAGCGTGTCATTCATTTTGGGAATTCATACAGCCCTCTGGTACTCTTAAAAACAGAGACACCCACAGCTATGGGACCAATAGCCATTTAAAAGTATTTTTACAATGACAATATGCACTGAATTAAAATAAAACTTCAAAATATTCAAGAGTTATTTATAAAAATTTCAGTATCTAGTTCTATCAGTATGCATATTTCAGTGTGGACACTGTAGCTTCAAATGCAGAGCTTTGCATTCCAAACTGTACACTAGCATCCTTAATGCCATTTTGTTGTATTGAATCCGAAGAGCTTTGAATTTTTGAGTTGAATTTTTCAGAAGCAGATATATTCATCTTTTGAATGGAGTCAAAACAGTCTTTTCATTTTTTAAAATTTCTTCTTATGAAAAATTTCAACGACAAAAGTAGAGAGAATGGTAAATGAATGTGATATATTTGTACCACCTTTAATAATTATCAATACATTCACAATCTTGTTTCATCTATAACCCTTACTCACTTCTTTATCCAGTTCATTGTGAAGCAAATCTAAGACATCACAAGCGTTATATCAGTTCATTGATGATTTACTTCAGTACCAGCTTTTAGTATATACAAATTCTTAAAAATAACCACAATATCATTATCATACCTATCTTCAATACCTAGGCAGTTTCCATATTTCCTCAATTATTTTATAGTTTATTTTTATAGCTTGCTTTCACTAGAGTCCAAATAAATTGTGTGTGTTGTTATGACTTTTAAGTTTTGTATTTTAGTTTAAAATAAAGTTCATCTTTCCTTTTATTTCTTCCATTTTTTGTTGTTGTTGAAGGAATCAGACTGTTCTATAGAAATTCCTTTGTCTGTATGTCTAGATTCTGCTGATTACATCTCCACAGATTCACTGACCATGCTCCCCAATTCCCTCTGTGTCCTATAAATTGGTAGATCTGGAGAACTGTCCACATTCAGATTGTATGTGTGCATGACTTTTTTTTTTAGTCTGAACATAGGTAGTGCCGTACACCATCAGTATGTATCTCATCAAGCCATTGATAATCATTGCCTAGGCACATTTATTCATTAGGAATTGCAAAGTCCTTATTTCATGGAGACATAATTATCTGTGAGGATGAAAGAAAAGTGTTATCAACAAAAGGAAGAAGATTCACTTCAGTGAAGTCAACGTGAGGTGGATGCTGCAGCTGAACTGGCTTGTAGTACTCTGTTCCACCCAAACTACTGTCCAGAGACTTACGATATAAATTTTTTTACATAAGTCCAAAAGGGATGTTTAAGATTTCTGGATAAACTTAGAAGATTGAGTATATGTATTTCTCTTGCTCCTTCCTGAAACCCTACTAAATTAGAAAATACATAAATCCACAAAGGATTGTCTAAAACTCATGGAAGGACCAGTTAAATTAGCAAGAATGAAGTCTGGCTGAACTATGTACCCACGTGACTCTCCTTTAACCAGATGAGGCTTCGTTTCAGAGAAAACTTAACCAGAAAGCTTCAGGACTTAGGAATACCAGGCATGGTAGAGCTGGAAGCTAAGGCACAGAGATGAGGCACCAAAATAGCTGGGAGGGGTGGGGAGTCAGTGACAGCCTGCCCAATAAATGGCAAGATACCTTGTCCTTTTTCTCACCTGAATCCTAGACAGCCAGGCAAGTTTATTTTCCTCAGGCCCTAATACTTCCTCAAGAGACATCAAAGGTCAAATGCCAAAAGAAAACTCTTTATAAATGGTGAAATCTGAGAGTACAGATTACTACACAATGTATGCACTGTGAAGCCCTCCAATTAGCAAGGCTGGCCATGACATTCAATAATCTTTTCAGTGTCTCAGCCTTCCGTATGCACCAAGGATCACCAGATAGTTGAAAAAACCTCCAAAATAAGAATCTGAAAAAAGCAAATAACATAACATTTAAAAAGAGCCACGGAGTAACTAGACAAAAATGTCAGGAAACAAAACAAAATCCTTATAATTAATAACCTCAGAGAGAAGAGAATTCTACCAAAAAATAGTTTTTAAAAACAATTAAATATCCTAGAAGATTAAAAAATACAATTCTCAAACTGAAATAAAATACGACCAGTAGACAGGATGAATTAACACAACCTCCAAAAAACAGAGTACAATGAAAATGCATGCAAAGAAACAGAGAACATTTTTTTAAAAATCAAGGAATCAGTTAAAATCTTCTAACATTTGATTAACAAACCCCAGAAAGGAAGTGAAGAAAAAAATAATTATATTTATTTTTGACATTCTCACCCTATGGTCCACCAAGACCTATATGAAGCTGAAAGCCTATAATCATATACTGATTTCAAATAAATACAAATCAGATCATGAATTCTCTTCCATCAAGGGGGAGGTTTTTGGTATGATATATTACAAAACATCCATCTTTTTATATATTTGTTCATTTTTTTTATTTTAGAAGAAAATCATACTCCTGCTTTGTTTTTTAATCTTCATAAAAAGTTTGATAAATATATTAATATAAAAATAGCATTTTGTTATTGGGATAGAGTAATTATAAAATCCAGGCAGGTGTCTCACTCCCACCTTAACAGATCTTTCCACGTCTGCCCACTCCATGCAGTACTCAGTATTGTAGGAAAACAAGTGTGTAGATGACATGGGATTTCGTTTTTAAGAGTGCACAATTAGGACTTAAAAAATTATTATAAATAGCAACCTTCATGAGAAAAATAGATTAATTATATCATTCTGAGTTATTTAGAAAGTATTTCACCAGGCAGAATCCCCATCAATCTACCAATTACTTTCTTTACAGAATTGGAAAAAATTAGTTTCAAGTTCATATGGAACCAAAAAAGAGCCTGCATTACCAAGACAATCCTAAGCAAAAAGAACAGAGCTGGAGACATCATGCTACCTGACTGCAAACTATACTACCAGGTTACAGTAACCAAAACAGCATGGTACTGGTACCAAAACAGAGATATAGTCCAATGGAACAGAACAAAGGCCTCAGAAATAATGCCACACATCTACAACCATCTGATCTTTGACAAACCTGACAAAAACAAGAAATGAGGAAAGGATTCCATATTTAATAAATGGTGCTGGGAAACTGGCTAGCCATATGTAGAAAGCTAAAATTGGATCCCTTCCTTACACCTTATACAAAAATTAATTCAAGATGGATTAAAGACTTAAATGCTAGACCTAAAACTATAAAAACCCTAGAAGAAAACCTACGCAATATCATTCAGGACATAGGCATGGACAAAGACTTCATGACTAAAACACCAAAAGCAATGGCTACAAAAGCCAAAATAGATAAATGAGATCTAATTAAACTAAAGAGCTTCTGCACAGCAAAAGCAATTACCATCAGAGTGAACAGGCAACCTATAGAATGGGAGAAAATTTTTGCAATTTACCCATCTGACAAAGGGCAATCTACCCATCCAGAATCTACAAAGAACTTAAACAAGTTTACAAGAAATAAACAAACAACCCCATCAAAAAATGGGCAAAGGATATGAACAGATATTTCTCAAAAGAAGACATTTTTGCAGCCAACAGACACATGAAAAAATGCTCATCATCACTGGTCATCAGAGAAATGCAAATCAAAACCACAGTGAGATACCCTCTCACACCAGTTACAATGGCAATCATTAAAAAGTCAGGAAACAACAGGTGCAGGAGAGGATGTGGAGAAATAGGAATGCTTTTACACTGTTGGTGGGAGTGTAAACTAGTTCAACCATTGCGGAAGACAGTGTGGCAATTTCTCAAGGATCTAGAACTAGAAATACCATTTGACCTAGCCATCCCATTACTGAGTATATACCCAAAGGATTTTAAATCATGCTACTATAAAGACACATGCACATGTATGTTTACTTCAGCACTATTCACAATAGCACAGACTTGGAACCAACCCAAATGTCCATCAATGATATACTGGGTTAAGCAAATGTGGCACATATACACCATGAAATACTATGCAACCATAAAAAAGGATGAGTTCATGTTCTTTGTAGGGACATAGATGAAGCTGGAAACCATCATTCTGAGCAAACTATCATAAGGACAGAAAACCAAACACCACATGTTCTCATTCATAGGTGGGAATTGAACAATGAGAACACTTGGACACAGGATGCATAACATCACATATTGGGGCCTGTTGTGGGATGGGGGGAGTGGGGAGGGATAGCATTAGGAGATATACCTAATGTAAATAATGAGTTAATGGGTACAGCACGCCAACATGGCACACGTATACATATGTAACAAACCTGCACATTGTGCACATGTACCCTAGAATGTAAAGTATAATAAAAATATATATATATATTTTGCTAGGCAGAAAAAATTTGGTATGGACCTGAAAAGTGGGAGATTTTGATAGGTAAAAATAGCGAGAATGACCTCTAGGAATGTGGTGAAGGATACGAGAGCCAAAGATGCACAGATTATGAAAGGAAAAGTCATGAGAAAAATTTATTGAGTGATAATGGACAAGACAGTTAAAAAAACTGCATTAGGTTGCATTGTGGGGGCCTCTGGAGGATTGTGAGGAAGATACTTCTGTATTATGATCTGAACATTTAAAACAGTTTCAAAATTTAAAATGCCACTATTGGTTCTATGTAACTAATGGTAGCCTTGACTAATAAGAAAATTGGTCTGTTGCTCTAGGCTATAAACAAAGTTCCAGTTTAATCTTAATACCTCTTTAAGAATTTAATACAAAACTCTGGATACCATAGGATATGAATCACATAACTGATTAAGATATACATCATCAGATAAGCGGACTTTAATAGGTACACATACTATAAACAGCTGGTTTTGGTAACTTTTGTCCATTAATAGTTACCTTTTCCCAGTATGTTTATATTTATTGCTAACAAAAGGATTTTTCTTTAGACAGTTAATATAAAATGATCATATATGCCATTTGCACACAAAATGCTTAGAAGTGAATTTTGATGACTTCATCTCAAACTACTAGTTACTACATAATTTTACTGTTATTTTTAGACTCATCAGAATACAATGACCATGCAAGACTATTGGAAACAAGAATATACAAATTAAAACAATTAACCTATGCTTGAACTGAATAATTTATCACCTCATTTCTCAAATTGTAAACTCTACTTTTATGACAAGTTTAACGGGAGATCTGTGAAAAAAGAAAGGATTTCATAGTCAAATATAGGTGGTAAATGCTGAGTTAAACAAAGCTAAGCAGGTTTCTGAGAACCTCAGAGAGTTAATGTGAGCTGAGAAATCAACAGTAGGATTAAAGTAGACAGTATTTCCCAGCCGTATTTGACCACACAACATTTAAATTATGTATTTTTTCCAGAATACCCATTAACATCTCTGAACACAATTTGAGAGTTTTTGGCCTAGAGGATTAGATAAACCTCTGATCTTTTTTGCTGTTTCCTGAATGAGGTGTTAAATAAATCCTAACACTTTAAATCATTTATGAACAAGCACCACCTGTTTAAATATTTGAAATACTTTCATTTTACATTGAGGAATAAAAGATCCCTTTCAAACAAAAAATAAATGCTGAAACTATATAGTTTACAATTTCACTAGTTTTAACATGAAACAGTTGTAAGATATTTTATGTTGTTTCAAATGGATAAAAATGCACTAAGAGAAAACAGAAGAGCTCACACTAATATTATTTAGTTCAAATTAAAACTTAACACTTCACATGAAATGTTTCCATGACACTTTAAAAATGCATACAGGCTGTGTTTGTCCATGTTCTACTCTTACCGTTCACACCATTTATCAGTGTATCCAAACTAACTTGAATTTATTACCATATTTATTGGGATTTGAGGGTGATTTATTATCTTTAAAGATACTTCTTTATAATTACTAAAAATATTTTTGCTTTAAATAATCATAACAATTTTTATCCAAAAACAATGAGATACATGAATATATAGAAATACATATTCATTGAATAAAAAAGACAAGAAAATTAATCCCACCTATTCAGCCATATATAATGATAATTTCCATGTAGTCACTTTGAATATTTTCATCTTTGAATATTCATCGACCCATGCACACACCTACAAAAACAGGCACACACACACAGAAGTGCTCAAGTAGTATCAATATATATAAATATTTAAAAGTTTTGATGCTGCCAAATTGCTTTCTAGAAAAGGTGTACTATTTTCGCTTCTCCCATAAGCCATGAGGTTGCTCATTTCCCCCACTTTTGACAATACTCTGAATTACCAGTGTTTTGTCTATTTTGTACAGGATAACGTACCTTATTCTTTCCATTTCTATTTCTTAGATTATTAGGAAAATTGACCTGTGTGTGTGAATGTAGAAATAGCGCATTCATTCCCTTATCCATTTTTCTGTTGGTATTGTCCCCCATTTTTCTATAACTATTTTATAATTACTTTTGAAAAAATTTTCTTATACACTAAGAATATTTTCCTAGTTAGATATTTTCCTTTCAATTGTGCTCATGGCAACTAACAAATGGACTGTTGTGTGTACACACACACACAGAAAATATATATATATATATATATATATAGATTAGGTGTATTAACCTTCTTTTCCCATTTTTTTCAAAAGGTTTAAACTTTCATTTTTTTCAGGTGAAAGTGAGAATTACTTTCTTAAATCTGTGTTCTCCTTCCTATTCTTCCTGCTAGATTCTGACTGTGAGTATACTCAATAGACTTATTAGTTTTGGTGGAATTATTATCACAAAACAGCGATCACTTATTAAAACTGACTGTATTCCAGGCTACATTCTAAATACTTTATAACCCTATGGGGTAGGTATGACTACTGACTTAATAATACCAATGAAGATATTTCAGGACATTGATTAATTCCCAACAAATAAATCTTGGATACAGGATTTCAACTCATACCTTTTAATTGTAGAAGACTCATTTTCAAGTTCTGTGGTATTTAACATGGGTTGTTCAGTCAAGAAGCATGTTTTAGCTTTTTAAAATCATGTATTCAGTCAAATTTTCTAGTTGTTCGCACATAGATCATGGTTGAAAATCCTTAACTCTTTCTACTAGGAATTTATTTTTTCTCATAGATTATGGGGCTCCTACAGGCTCATTCTTACTGCCCAAAAGCCAGCTCTCGTGTCCTCCCCTCTTGGTAAGGCATGTCCGAGAGAGCTGACCAGGGTCTCTTCTGCCTATTTCAGTTGACAATTCTGGTCAGCACTGCCTTCAACTCAGTCCCTGGTAAAACATACAGGAGGACTTTGTTTCCTATTAAATGTTAACAAAAGAGTACTCAAAGAGCCTACATGTATTTATTTATGTATTTATTCTCTCAGAAATAGTTTTGATGAAAACATTTAAGGACATGAAAACAATAACTAGGGATTCCACATCTAGTTCACTCTGGATATTGTTTCTTCTTCTTCTCACTTACAAATAAACAAAAGTGATCTAGAGAGAATGAGCAAATCAGGCAACTATATTTTATAAGTAACATAACTTCCTATGTAATAGGTGGACAAAGAAATTTAAATACATAATAATGATGTGTAGTCTGTGAGATCACAAAGGCAGCCAAGTCCGCTTTCAGACAGTAGGTTAAATCTTGGGGGAAAAAGAAACTAATTTAAATTCTTACAATATACATATAGCAAAATTACTTTTAGGAGATTTAAAGGATCAAATATAAAATATCAAATTATGTCTTTATGTAATAACGGTGAAGGCTCATTACATATTTCACAAAAGAAGGAAGTTCTGTGATTAAAAGGGATGAAAAATTACCACAGAAATAATTTAGATTTCACAATGTCATATTTAAAACTCCCAAATCTAAAAAGTATAGATTATTACAAATATGAGATTTCAGGAAGCCAAAATAACCCTGTCATCAACACCTAACAAAGACCTATCCATCTTGGTTGGGTGTGTGTCTTGCGTGAGTCTTCTGACTTTCCTCTTGTCAAGGGTCAGGCAATGGTAATCCTACCCACATCATGAATCAGCATCTGAAGTGCCCAGCTCCTTTTTCAGGCAAGGGCCCACTCTAGTATCCTTTTCCAGGGCTCTCTGTTCTTTCTAATGTGTAAAGATTGTTGTGTATTCCACTCTTGCTCAAAGGACTTCTGAGACACTGTGATATCTATAAAGTAAAATTTAATTTCTGCTCCCTGGCCTACAATTTACTTCATAAGCTGATCCTTCAGATCAGAAGTAGAACACTCACTCTGTTTCATTTAACTCTGAAGAGCCCATTCCTTAAAATACCCTGGAACTTAAAAAACAATCATCATATTAAAATATATATATATATATATTTTTTTTTGTTTAATAGACAAATGGTTAATATCATTAACAGCAATTGGAAAGCTGCAGAACCACAATTTAGGAATTGGCAATGACTATGTACAGAAAATTCCTAGAAGAAATACAAATGACTAATGAACATGAAAATATTCAAACACGACTAATCAAAGAAATGCAAATTAAAACAAAATACTGTTTTCCCCAATAAACTTAGCAATGATTAAAACATTAAATCCTCAATGCTAAAAAGGGAGCACTGAATCAAGCATTCTCATATGCTGCTAATGGTATAAATTGGCAAACCATTCTGGAAAAAATTTTGGCATGATGTTTCAAGAGCTTTAATTTATGTTCATACCCTCAGATGCACTTCTAGGAGATTATTACAAGAAAATAATAAGAGAATTGAAACACATTTCTACAAATGTTTTCATGAATAATTATTTTTAACAGATATCAAAATAATTGACTGCAAAACAATTAAAATGATTAAATATTGATACTTTTTAAATAGAATATTACATAGCCAACAAAGTGATTTTCATAAACTCTAATGACAAGGTAAAATGCTTATTTGAAATATTAATGGAAAAATATCAGGAAAAATATATATGGTACCAATGACAATAAAAATGATTGTCAAAGATAGGACTTGAAGTGCATTTATTATAATAAAATGTGTAGCTCCTTCCAAGTGACATATTAAATGCAATTTTTACTTACATGTATGTAAAATTAAACAGAATAACTTCACACATCTGAGAGTCTGTCTTAAAACCAAAAATATGGGTAAATTACTGATATACAAAGATGTTCTTTAGACCAATATTTATAATGCATCCCTTTGCTCACAAACACAGCCTGAAATAGCCTGCATGTATCAGAAGGCAACTATTAAATAAACTTTGGAACATTCTTACTAGGCTATTGTGGAGTCGATACAATTATATTTAAAAGCAACACTTTAATAGTACAAAAATGTTTATTAAAAGCACTACAGGGCAGGCATGATGGTTCATGCCTGTAATCTCAGCACTTTGGGAAGCTAAGATGGGATGATCACTTGAGCCCAGGAGTTCAAGACCAGCCTAGGCAACATCTGTGACCCCGTCTCTATGGGGAAAAAAAAAAAAAAAATTGGTGGGCGTGGTAGTACACACCTGCAGTACCAGCTACTAAGGAGGCAGAGGTGGTCAGATCGCTTGAGCTCAGGAGGTCAAGGCTGCAGTGAAACGAACCATATGGTTACAATGATGGAAAAATGCAAAGGAAGAAGATAAATAATAGGGTCACTAATATAGAAGTGACATAATAAAACTGTTGTTACTTTCTTTGATATTTTGTGAATATGCTGAGTTTTCCAGAACATACGTGTATATATGACTCTTGTCATATTAATATAACTATTTTCCTATTAAAAATATGAATGATTTTAACAGTTCTGTGAGATGACCGCATTCAATGACAACACATGTGCTAGGGCATAAACTAAACAAAACAAGAGAAAAGTAACAAATCAAAACAGGGTGTGTTCTCCAATCTCAACATGGCTACAGAGCATGGTTTTAAAAAATGAGAGAGAAGGTAGAAAAGACAGGTTATAATTAGGTTACAGTGAAATCTTAGCCAGGGTAAGACTATTATGAGGTAAGAAATAGTTCGTTTTGTTTAATTTGGTTTTTACTTGCAGAAGAACAACAGGGACAAAGCAATATTTTAGTGGCATTTATCTGTACAAAATGCATTAGATTTAAAAATCCAGAGGCACCCAGTCAGTGAAGGGGCCAGAGCTATGACCTAGTCACCTAGTGATTGTTAGGGGGAAAAAAAAAAAAGACAAGAATGCTATTGAGCACAATTCTGAAGTAGAATTGGTAAATTTCAAGACTAGTTGATGTGAATAACAAGGGAGATGAAAATTCTATGGATGTGTACATCCAAGTCTAAATGACTGAGAGAATAAGTAATGCTGTATTTAAAGAATATTGAGACATGGGATGGAGAAAATGGAAAATTTAGAATGTAGTTAAGAGATCCAACATATTTTATCTTATTTCTTCACCACTGAATCACTGTGTCTTTCTTCCTTGTATAACAGTACCGTAGCAAAATACAAATCCCTTTCTCATTAGAAGTAAAGCATTTAGAAATAAAATGTACCAACAAGCCAATATTCCATAAAAGCTAAGAGTCACATACCATGGAAATGCCTATTTGTGGTGTCCATCATCATTTTGACATATCTCTAGGACAAGGATTCTCGAACTTTATTGTGCCTTAGAATCAACAGGGACAGGACATTTTAAAAACACTTATTGCCAGGCTACACCCCTGGGTTTCTCACTCACGAGATGTGGATACTGCTGGTCTAGGGATGGGGACCATATACGGGAACCACTGCCCTAGAGCCACATAACCCCATGAACGGTAAAGATAAATGAATTTAAGTAACTGAGGGTAAACAAATTATAGTGAAAAAGTAACATTTTAAAAGACAATTCTGAAGCAGGCTACATAAAAGACCTTTAGTGGGAAGGTAAAATGAAAATCTAACCATATGAACGTTTCACTGTTTAGGCATCATCAACTAAAGTCCAGATAACCTAGACTGAGATTTAAGATAAGCCTAAATACTTACTGCTAGTCACTGGATCAATTTTTTTTTTTTGTAAGGAATAAATAAGCAACAGAAACATAAAAAATAAGCCTGCCCTTACTATATATTGATACTTGATGTATAACATGTCATTTTATATGGTGGCTAGTAGAAAGTCAACCATATATAAGCTATTTAAAGTTTGCATTTAAAAAAATAGTAGCAATGATTACAAGCAACATTAATATCATCTAAGAAATGTGATCATATGTCTTAAAATTGAGATGCATTCTTATAAATGCTAGATAAACAAGCTACATGGTTTTTCTTCTTCACAAATTTGCAACCTGCATACCCATTATTCATGATCTCTCTGTGAGTCATATGAAGTTGCATATATTGCAAAATCTTAGAACTCAGCAATCAAGTCACTCTAAGACACGTAGTGAAAGACCTTCGACATTACTATCTGTACAGATATAGGAAGTCATATACCTTTTCTGGATCTTAGTATTCTTATTGGTAAAATAGAGATAAAAATTTCCATCTCAAAATACTGCTGAAATGAAATGGGCAATATATATGTCAGTGTCCAAAAACAGACAAACTTCAATAATCATTATTTAGATGTTTTGTCTGAAATAGCTGTAATACCAACTTGAATTTTCCTTTTGGATTCTTCTTTGTACCTATGATGGATCTGAGAAAATAAAATGGAATCAATAAAGATGAGAAAGAGTGAATAGATTCTCTAATGAGTCAATGAAATAAAAGGGTTCATCCAACTCAAAACTGAGCCATTCTAGATATAACCCAATATAAACATAAAATTAGTAATTCTTTATTCAGTAGATTGCTAGTGTGTGCTGCAATTGATTTGGTCAGTTTTATCTTATATATCTTCCATACAATCAACTGAAAGTCGAATCCAAAATTATTTGGCTTCTCTTTACCCTAAATCCTTACACAGAAAGTTCAGTGTCAGAACCAAACTAAGGTGCTGACAAGGACCCATCCACCCAGTCTAGAAATGAAAGTCCAGTGGTGGCAGAAAGCAGAGCAACAAAGACACACGTCACATTTAAGTCATGAAGCTCTTTCTCTAACCAAAGTTCATGACTGCCATGAAAGGTCACTGGGAGGCCACCTCGGTGACCAGCTTGTAAATATTAACAGTTTACAAGTCTTTCTACAAACCTAAGTAACACCTGTGAAAATATTTCTGGTAGGTTCCCACTCCACTATACATAAAGATATCAACTTCACCCAAATGATTGTAACTTCTTTATTTTAAAATATCTTTAAGTTGAAAACAAGTTCTGTAATATGATGTGACCATTTTTTAAAAAAGTTTTTCTCTAAAATAATTCTAAATACGATAAAAACATATATGTATTTTTAGGTTATAATCTTGAAAATGTCATATTCCGAATTCATTACCCTATCTAAAATCCATCAAAACATTTGAGATTCTAACATGATAGAGTGCTAATGATACTTACTCCATCAAAATATTTTAAAATTCTGAGTTCGTTTTCCTGCATGGACGTTGAGCCATAAAAAGAAGGAATGGAGTGGGGAGGCAACCAAGAGGTCGTCATACATTTACTTCCAGATTCTTTCATCTATGAGGATGAAAGTTCACATATGGGCAAGTAAAGAAGTGGTCCTCCTCATCCATTTAAACCTTGATAGATATTTAATGTCAATTTAAACTTCTAAAGTATCTTTCATCTCTGATTTCAAAGTGATTTTGTAAGAAATTCAGTTTTACATATTTAATTGCATTGACTTAATTGACAGTATACTACATAGAAAATGCCATTTTACAGATGGGAAAACTGAAGCAATCTCCCAACGGGTCAGGGACCTAGAAAAAAAACACTATTTAGATTCTGTAAAACCAGCAAATAGTTTGCAATTTTGGCAGAACTACACTTACTACATACTAAATAGATTAACTACATATTTGGAGAGCTCTCATTACTATATATAAGATCATTTCTGCCTGATGTCACATAGCCACATAAAGAACAGGATTAGATTAAGTGATCCACATATGTTCCGTATGGTGAGACTCTTCGTAGACAAACAGAATCACAGTATGTCCTAGAGTTTCTAAATAGTTTTAATCTTAAGAGAAGCACTCAAGTCCTTTAAATATCTGGTGTTAAATATATGACTACTTTTCAAACAATACTTCACCTGGGAATGGAGCCAATGCAAGTCAGCAACACCTATCCTGCACAGTGAAATGAATCAAATATTGTCAATACAAACAGCAAATGGACTTTCAATATAAGTTGACAATTTTTTTTTGAGTAATAGCTATATTTTGCATCCAGTCAAAGCAGTGTGGAATATGCTCAATAAGAAGAGAGTCAACTCCTGCATTTGGTGTTTAAAATCCCATCTTGAAAAACAGAATATTCACATATGTACTTCCCAAGGCCTACATCATATCACAGTGTAGTGGATGAGAAGAGTTAGATTCTGAAGTCAGGGGGATCAAGCTTTGAACTCTGGCTCACTCACTTATCATAACACCTGTGTGACTTTGAGCAACTTACTTAGTGTCTTTAAGCCACAGATTATTCATCAGTTACATAGGGATAATAATCTACCGATTTTAAAATTTGCCATTAGAATTAAATCAGGTAATACATGAAAATTCTTAGCAGAGTATGTAGCACAGAGCAAGTGTTCAACAAATGCCAGATATTACTACTCTAATGACACTCCATTCCTTATTTTTTTTTTTAAAAAAAAGGCCTTTAAAGTTGCCGATCAGATAAATTATTTGCATCTAAGCCAGAAATTTGAGTCCTTTCACTTTACAGCCCACCCTGCTTTTCTAGATTTCTATGATACCACTTTCCTTATAGGCAATCCATGCTGAGGTCAAACCAGATAGATTGCCCTTCTCAGAATAACTCACCATAATGTCCTATCCTTCCCTCCATAATGTCCTACCCAAAGGAGATACCTTGGTTTATCTCCTTTGATCAATCCCAAATGCCTTTCTCATCAATTCAGTTCCTTGATGGTCAGATCTAAGTGCTGCCTCTTGAATGATGCAAGTCTGATTCCACTAACCAGATACAAGGTCATTTTGTTTTAATTCCAAGAGCACGTTCTTTCTGAACAGAGGAGCACCTTCCACTAAGGAAGCTGAGCTCTTAACTGTCCGGGACTGGGCTTTTTTCCTCTTTCAAAGACCAGAGATGCCTGCACAGTGTCTGCACAAAGCAAGATTGAAACCAATGCTAAACAGTGATGAATGAAACAGACAAAAGAAATTTTAAGACACAACTTGTCCCTAATGTGTGAACATCTCATTCAGCAAAGTGTGTTCACATTTGAACAGATATTTAATGTACGGGATACAAAAGCACTGTCTTTCCAGTTTTATTCATTACTTTATTTTAAAGACTCCCAAAGTGAGTGCCAAATCTAGTTATTTCACAGTGATAATTCTGTTTTATAGCCTAACATGAAAACAGACATATATTAGATACAACTTCAAGGAGCTAAATCCATCCTATTGAGAATAATATTATGCAATTAAAGATTTTTTCAAAAAAATAAGCTAGCAATGAATCATTAAATCAGTGTTTCATTAAGTGTATGCTTTAAACTTTCAGAAACAAGATTTATGCTCATTTTTTAGAGATGGAAAAATCCTAAATCACTTATCTTTAAGAGAAAAACATAAAGTGGAGTTGCATTCATATTACCGAATAGTAGCTATATAACTTAGAATTTCAATTAATTAACTAAATCTGTTTATTAATGTGAATTTGTCATTTTGCAACTGTAATTTCACCTAAAATATAAGCTAGAACTTGGGTAACCACAGAACTAAAATGTGGTATTACTGTTTTCCTAAGAATTTAATAAAGGTTGAAGTATTTTGGCAAAAGTATGATACAATCCAAATCAAGTGAACACAATTACTTTTCTTCCCCTCTCATTCCATAAAAAGATTTGGCCTTAGAATCGATGTATCCAAACTCTTTCTGCTTTAATGGTTCTGGGTGCCATGGGTCTCCTCAGAAATTATTTTATAATTAATGACTGCTTCTGACTCAATCATTTAACTCACTTTTCTGCCTTGACCCTTCTTTAACAGAAGCAGATCTTTTGTTTCTTTAAAGAGGTATTAGGACAAACAGAGCAAATTCAGAGTTAGGCTCTGACCTTTACTTACACATGCAATTAGAGCTGGGGCTCTTTTAACTACAGTGACTCCATAAAGCCGGCCGACCTGCTGTAAAGCAGGAAAGTAGAAAAAGGTTACAGACTGATGGAAGAAAGATGTCAAGTGGCCTTTCAAAATCCCAAAGCATATACTGCCCTTTATTCCACTTACTCATTGTTTAAATGTCTTTCAGAAAGTAACATAATAATAAGTTTACAGCATTACCCAAGTTACAGCCTGTGGGTAAATTTATTTTACTCAAACCATAGATCAGGTGTTATTAAACTGTGACCCCAGAGAGGGCTTCAAGAGGTCCAACTCCCTTGAACTCTAGGAAAATTTTCTTTGTGTGTTTCTTTCTTTTTGCATTTAGCTACTTCATCTTGAAGGATTCTATATCATCCCCAAAATTTTAAGAATCACTGACACAGAATAGTAAGTGTTAACAGATTAGTTTATGCCCAAATGACTTTTTAAAAAAGTTTCATATATATTATTTAATATATATATTAATATTTAATATTTAATATATATCATAATATTATGATATTTAATATCATAATATTTAAGTCAAGGCACAAGAACATAACTCCCAGCATACAAGCATAGGTGTCTTTTTTTTTTTTTTTTTTTTTGAGACGGAGTCTGGCTCTGTCACCCAGGCTGGAGTGCAGTGGCCGGATCTCAGCTCACTGCAAGCTCCGCCTCCCGGGTTCACGCCATTCTCCAGCCTCAGCCTCCCGAGTAGCTGGGACTACAGGCGCCCGCCGCCTCGCCCGGCTAGTTTTTTGTATTTCTTAATAGAGACGGGGTTTCACCGTGTTAGCCAGGATGGTCTCGATCTCCTGACCTCGTGATCCGCCCGTCTCGGCCTCCCAAAGTGCTGGGATTACAGGCTTGAGCCACCGCCCCCGGCCAAGCATAGGTGTCTTTACTCAAATAACTAGATGTCTTAGCAGGAATGCTATAGCAATAAAGTAAACCACCAACTTTTTAAGTCTTAGAAGTGATGATTTATTGGAAACAGGAGTTTCATAAGGTGGAAATTTGTGCATGGAGATGAAAATTAGAAGCGGAAAGTATACGAAGAGTGCATAAAGGAGAGGAGACAGAACAGCACAGTCCCAAAGTCTGAAGCGGAATCTAAATCTACCACTTACTAGTTAATGGTATGGCCTCAAAATCTGTACTCCCTTAGGGTTCTGTGAGGTTCAAATGCAGTGTGCTTAGCACAGTGCCTGACACATGGTAGGCACTCATAAACTATCAGCTGCTGATGACATTAACTGCTGGTGGCAATAATCAGGATGGAAGAAGTTCCTGCCTAAAATGAACATTAAGTAGTTAAAACTGGCCCTAGGGTCAGGCATAGTGGCTCATTTCTGTAATCCCAGCACTTTGGAGGCTGAAGGGGGCAGATGACTTGAGTCCAGGAGTGTGAGACCAGCCTGGGCAACATGACAAAATCCTGTCTCTACAAAAAATTAGCGGGCTGTGGTGGCGTGCATCTGCAAGCGACTCTGGAAGCTGAGGTGGGAGGGTCATTAGAGCCTGGGAGGTTGAGGTTGCAGTGAGCCCAGATTGCACCACTGCACCCCAGCCTGGGTGAAAAGCAAGACTCTGCAAAACAACAACAACAAACAGAAGACCAGCCCTACAATCAAAGCTTTTCACCTTCTCACACCTTTGATGACTCACTTTTCAGATCTGGGCCACTGCTGATCTCACCTGTTCCAACATTTAGTCATCAACTACCCCTTTCAAGATTTCTCACGCTATATAGCACTTACGGCAAAATTAGTCTTAGTAGTAATAAAGATAAAATCATACGTCTGTATAGTACTTCACAGTTCCTGTGACATAGACAAGTCAGGTCAGATTATAAATATTGCTATTTTTACAGGTAAAAAAATTAATCTCCACAACTGCTCAAAATCTTTCATAAATTGTAAATGACCATATAAACACCTGTCTGCTTAGTAATTAATAATCCTCTTAAATTTCAGTTATCACCCTTGCACTGATAAGACCATCCTCCACAACGTTTCTTATAAAAAGTCTAACAAGAATATTAGAGGTAAAAGGGACCTGGAACTCTTTTTGTTCAACTACCTTGTTTTACTGATGCAGAAATGAAGGAATGGGCATTATGCGTTTTGCTCAAAGTCACATAGCTAGGCTTAAGTAACAAGGCTGATTCAAATTCACAAGCCTGAATTTAGCTTTTCAAAACTGCATCTTGGGTATGGCACGTACATGAAGCAAAGTATTTGTGAAAGAGGTTGAGGCTATTATAGGTGATTTACGTTTGTGTATGCATTTGTTCTCAAAGACTGAAAATGCATACCTTGGTAACCTACATGGATGACTCTATCATGACCAATCTTATGTCTTGGAAATGATTTGTATGCTTGTGGCAACATTAGTCACTATAAGTACCATAGCGCATGAAAGAGTATCCCTATCACTCTTTCATTAAAAACTGGGTCATCAGTCAACCTAAAGTTGGCAGGATGAACTTCAAAGTAACATGTACTTCCTCCAGCCTTGCAAAGAAAAATCACTTATAAAGTGATGAATTATTTCAGGAAATATACCTATTATGTTTATGAAAGTTAGGTGAAATATGGTGAACCTGTCACAGGAAGGTCATCGTGCCTGTCTCCTTACCATATCTGTACTAGGCAAGCAATGATCTAGATCATCAATGTCATGTGTAAGGGGAAAATACCCACATCAAAGATCCTGAACAAGATTTGGGCTTGGCCAGGTGTGGTGTCTCATGCCTGTAATCACAGCACTTTCGGAGGCCGAGGCAGGTGGGTCATTTGAAGTCAGGAGTTTGAGACCAGCCTGGCCAACATAGTGAAATCCCATCTCTACTAAAAATACAAAAATTAGCCGGGCGCAGCCGGGCCCAGTGGCTTGCATCTGTAATATCAGCATTTTGGTATTATCCACCAATATGCTCATTTGAGGTCAGGCATTTGAGATAAGCCTGGCCAACATGGTAAAACCCCATTTCTACTAAAAATACAAAAGTTAGCCAGATGCAGCTGGGCCCAGTGGCTTGTCTATAATTCCAGCTACTCAGGAGGCTGAGGCAGGAGAATCGCTTGAACCCAGGAAGGGGAGGTTGCCGTGAACCGAGATTGTGCCACTGCACTCCAGCCTGGGCAACTGTGCAAGACGCTGTCTCAAAAAAAAAAAAAAAAAAAAAAAAGACATGGGCTCTTTGTTTCCTATCCTTCTGCCTTTTTTATACTGTATATGTGTATTATTTCTGTAATAACTTTGAGGCATATGCCAAAGTTTATGATATTTAAGTTCATAATAGCCAATGATAAAATACTGTGATAGAAAAAAAATTAAAATTTTGGCTGGGTGCAGTGGCTCGCACCTGTAATCCCAGCACTTTGGGAGGCCAAAGTGGGTAGATCACTTGAGGTCAAGGGTTCAAGACCAGTCTGGCCAATATGGCAAAACCCCACCTCTACTAAAAATAAAAAAATGTAAGCCTTGTATTATTTTCCGTTAGTCTAAGGAGAAAATATAAAATCCTCCTTCCTTGCAAGAGCCAGCATCTTGCCTCACTTCCTTGTCCACGTTCATCCATTTCTACTCTTTCCTTGCTGCTCTCCTGCCACACTGTTTTCCTTTCCCTGTGTTCCCCAAATATGATTACAAGCAGGCAAGGTGGCGCTTGCTTATAATCCCAGCTACTTGGGAGGGTGAGGCAGGAAGATGCTGGAACCCAGGAAACGGAGGTTGCAGTGAGCTGAGATTGTGCCACTGTACTCTAGCCTGGGAGACAGAGCCAGACTCAGTCTAAAAAAAAAACAAAAAAAGAAAAAGAACATTTCAAAATCAATTAGAATAGTGTTTTCACTTTTAAAAAACAGATTAGTATAAAATATCTTCAAGATTTAACTTGTCATCGAGTGAAATAAATACGAATCATGTTTACCTTACCTCACTGTAAAATCTATTTGAGGTACATTACTAAAAATGCAAACCATTATTTTGGCATCTACCATAAGTTCTCTGGAAATAGCTGAGTGTTATAAGAATTTTTTTTTTTTTTAAGAAAGGAAAAGAGAAAATGGGTAGAGAATTAAGCTGAAAAATATCACGGTTTCCACAGATTTAAACAAAACCTATACACGATTACTAAAATGATAAGAATTTCCTCTAAGTGTCTTATGTTTTTAAATATAGTCCTTGTGATGAGGAGGATAAATCAGATAATGACATAGCATGAATCCCTTTGGAGCTATTTTAACTGTAATAACTTGTAGCATTCTGCCATGTGTTTTTTGTTTTTTTGTTTTTGTTTTTGCATTCAGTTGAAATAAAAGTCAAAAATTAACACTGGTTAGAAGAAATATAATTCCTTCCCTCCCAAATCAAATATAAGAACTAATGTGCTCTACTTTTATGCATTTCTTGAAACATGAGTTAAAAATAAGTTGGGATTTATTATTTTACAAAGTTAACTTAGATGACCTACATCCACACCCTTTAGCCTTTAATGCTGCAGGCCTTGAGGTCTGCCTTCAGGGGGCAACAAAAGACCCATGCTGCCTTACATACTCAGGGTGTTCACTTACTCACTTAGTGTTGTCAAGAGTTGTTGAAAGGAGTCAACTTATGCAATGCCCATTGTACAATGTTGGATGAGGAGCACAGGAAATGGACGAACATGAACCCTTCCTGTGTCACAGGCACCTAAAGTCAAGTGGTCACTAACCATCTGCAATTGTTAATTTTATGTGTCAATGTGCGAGGCCACGTACCCAGATATTTGGAGGAACAAATTGAGAATGTAATATTTTAGTTGCAATCTGAAAGATAAGAATTACTCTAGAGAATGTAGTGAAAAATGCCGTCAGCAGAGAGGATAGCATGAGTGGTAGCCCTGAGGCAGAAGGAAATTCAGTGCATTTGGGGAACGCAGGGAAGGGAAAACAGTGTGCCAGGAGAGCAGCAGGGACAGAGTAGAGAGGGATGAAGGTGGATAAGCAGGTGAGGCAAGATGTCGGGTCTTGCAAAACAGGAGGATTTTATATTTTCTTCTTAAACTATTGGTAAGTATACAAGGCTTATATTTAAGCAGAAGAGGAGCATAATTAGATTTTCTTTGTAAACTGATGACTTTTCTATGTGGATAATGGACTGAGAGGAGAAAACGACCAAGTCTAGAGAACCGCTTATTAGGCAACAACAGTGATCTGAAAATTGCTTCAGTTCATCTGTTTTCTGAGCTTACTGGCATAAAGGTGATCAAAATATCTTCTTATAACTAGTTCCAAAACTAGTGTCTAAAATAACCTATTCCCTATTTATGTGTGCTTTCTATTTTATAATTATTAATCTTGCCAGCGGCTTGTCTTTATTAGCCTTTCAAAGAATCAACTTGGCTTTGTGGATCCACAGCGTTATATGTTTATTATGTCATACTCTGATTTTTCTACTTCATTAATTTATGATTTAATCTTCATTGTTTCCTCCTTTCTACATTCTTGCGTATATTAAGTTATCATTTTCTAACTTGGGTGTTGAACTAGTGAATCTTGAACTTTTATTCTTTCTAATGTAGCATTTGGACAAAGTTTTTTTTTCTTTTCTTTTCTTTTTTTTTAATTAATTTAATTAATTAATTAATTTATTTTTTATTATTATACTTTAAGTTCTAGGGTACATGTGCATAACGTGCAGGTTTGTTACATATGTATACTTGTGCCATGTTGCTGTGCTGCACCCATCAACTCGTCAGCACCCATCAACTCGTCATTTACATCAGGTATAACTCCCAATGCAATCCCTCCCCCCTTCCCCCTCCCCATGATAGGCCCCGGTGTGTGATGTTCCCCTTCCCGAGTCCAAGTGATCTCATTGTTCAGTTCCCACCTATGAGTGAGAACATGCGGTGTTTGGTTTTCTGTTCTTGTGATAGTTTGCTAAGAATGATGGTTTCCAGCTGCATCCATGTCCCTACAAAGGACACAAACTCATCCTTTTTGATGGCTGCATAGTATTCCATGGTGTATATGTACCACATTTTCTTAATCCAGTCTGTCACTGATGGACATTTGGGTTGATTCCAAGTTTTTGCTATTGTGAATAGTGCCGCAATGAACATACGTGTGCATGTGTCTTTATAGCAGCATGATTTATAATCCTTTGGGTATATACCCAGTAATGGGATGGCTTCAAAAGACCAAAAGAGAACTGGGATAGTTCTTAAAAAATAAAAAGAACAGAAACGGCCAGGCACAGTGGCTCACGCCTGTAATCCCAGCACTTTGGGAGGCCGAGGCTGGCGGATCACGAGATCAGGAGATTGGAGACCATCCTGGCTAACATGGTGAGACCCCGTCTCTACTAAAAATACAAAAAATTAGCCGGGCATGGTGGCAGGCACCTGTAGTCCCAGCTACTCGGGAGGCTGAGGCAAGAGAATGGCATGAACTCGGGAGGCGGAGGTTGCAGTGAGCCGAGATCGCACCACTGCACTCTAGCCTGGGGACAGAGCAAGACTCCGTCTCAAAAAAAAAAGAACAGAAACCACAAAAAAGTACCACTTCTGTTGCTTCCAACATGCATTCATATGTAGTAACTGCACATCCATTCTGTGTAAATATTTTAAAAATTTCATTATGATTTCTTTAATTTCGGAGGTCTCTAGAAGCATGCTTTGAAATTTTTAAATGCCTCTATGTCACTTTTCTTACCATATTTCTTTTTATTTCTAGCTTATTGCATTATCAGAAATATGCATGAAAGTTTTTTACATGGTGAAGCTAACTTTTTAGTCCAGCAAGTCAGTTTTAAAAAATGCCCCAAGTATTCTGGATAAACATAAACATTTGAGAGCAGATAAGATTATTTAGGTAGAGAGTTTCATATGGTAAAAAAGGGAAGAAAAGCTATTTTTCTGTTTCTTTTTTAAAAATTGTTTATTTGATGAATAGAAACTGGACATAGTTATGGTGTAAAGGATGTATTTATGGTATATAACATGATGTTTTGATATAAGTATACATTGTGCATGTCTAAAACAAGCTGTTTAACATATTATCTCATATACTTATCAATTTTTGGTAAGAACTTTTTCATTTTAATTGACAAATAATAATTGTACATATTTATGAAGTACAGTGTGACATTTTGATACATGTGTAATGATCAAATCAGAGTAATTAGTGTATTAATTACTTAAAACATTTATCATTACTTTGTGTTGATTATATTCAAAATCCTCTCTTTTAGCTCTTTGAAAATATACAATAAATTATGAAGTACTATTTTTAGCTAAGATGGATATGAAAAGATACCAAGGGCAATATGATTTACATAATCATATGTAAGTATCTTAAATATCATATCTTGAATATCTGATTTTTGCTGTGACCTTAATCTAAATTTTCTTGGAACAACTAGATGTATATCTAGTATATCAACTTTTCAATTTAAATGACATATTAGGAAATACATGGTATTTATTTAAGCCATAGGGCAACATACATATTTTAGTGCTTGGACAGAAAATAAAAAAGAAAGATATACAACCAGCTCATCTGAGATGCTGAAATGAGATAATGTAACAGCTATCTTTTTTCCCATTTTATTTTCCTTCCTTAATGGAGACAGGAAAAGAGCACACAGTTGTGGTAATAGAATTTAAACATTTTGAAAATCAAGATTCATCACTTTCTTTCTTTTTTACCTTTGTTTCCTAACATTTATGTCTTTCATTTTGTAGTAGAAATTCTAGGAAAAATTTCTATATCAGTTGTCAAAGGCTTAGGGCTTATCAACAACATCCTTTCACTCCTAGAGAAGGATTATAGTGGAAGGGGAGATATTTTAAATCAAATGAACTGTGGCTCAGAAGATTGGTCCAAAGACTTGAAACCAAGCTCTCATAAACTGTAGAAAGGGATAGTACCACAGAAATGCATTGTCATTGAGTCATCCAAGTAACTTACACTGAGTCACAGTAAACACCCCATCTGAATGCCACATGAATGCTGAAACTGATAGTCTGAGTACATCTTAAAGTAAAAACAGAACTCTGAAATATTAAGTGTAGCAGAACTGTATTATGGGCAATATAAATCATAAAAATAAAGGCCTAGAACAGTCACACTTTAAAATATTGTGACTGGAAAATTTTGATCCTTATCCTTCAGGCTGGTTAGTAGACAGACAGGTGTTAATCCTCACATCCTGACATCAGTGAAGCAAATGAGTTAGGGAAGAGTGTTATTTGTTAGCATATATTACCCAGATACTATTTTTCTTTTAATGTCCTTAGTCTGACTAGAGAGACATTTATTTATAAAGTGATGGTAAATCTATATGTCTTCAACCTGCCTAAAAAGAAATGTCCTATAATCTCAGAAGCCAAAGTTAAATATACTTGCAAGAATGTTTTTCAGGATCCCATGTTTTCAAGAATGTGAGTTCTCAGTCACTATGTCAAGCTATCATTTGCCTCCCAATCTAAGTTTCAGACTTGAAGATAATGTCCAAAAATGAAAGTTACTGTTGTCAAGGTTTAGGATAAGAAGATAAATACAATATATTACCAAGGTCATATATGTTTGCTGAAGCTTAGTACTTGGATTCAAGACCATTAGGAATCATCTTGCCTAGCATGATTTAGGGAGGCATCTGATGTATTTTGCTCACACCTTTGCCCACAGGAGTGAGCCACAGGGAAGGGACATGGAAGGCTCCTCAGAATGCTGATGCACCAGGCAACGCCAGCTCCTGGTCCCCACATCACTGCCTCACAGCTCCATCTGCAATGATGGGACAGCAGTCCTGGTCATTCTTGAGACCAAAGACCAATTCCTGTCATGCATATTCTAATTTGCTTCCAGTCAGCATGATTTCACCCAGAAAATGTTGCAGTAGACTCCGGACGAAGACAGAATGAGACAGTAGATGCTTAAAAGACTGTTTTTGGGGCAAGAATCCTCAAATTTATGATGGTGTTGCATTAAATACTTGCTTTCTGCTGATGTAGGTAATTTTTTTACATTAAGCGTTGGAAGAAGGCCCAAGTCCTTCAGTGGAACTCAGAATTGTTTAGTAAGCAGGGATCTTTTGTGCTGCGTGTTAACATAATGTATGACACCATTGTTTTATTTGGGCAACTGCTCAAAAGAGATGAGTAATTAATTGCTTTCTAAGTAATAGTCCTCAGGTTGCCTGTCGAAGATATTACTAAGTTCTCGTTGCTGGAATTTCAGTCTTACAGCCAATCTTTTGAGTCAAAGCATCAATGCAGAGAGAAGTATAAAAGAAAAAGATAGCTGCAATTTTGTATTTTAATAAAGGTAAATCAGTTACTGGAATTGTTTTTTATTAAAGGTAACAATAATGAATTTTTTTTTTTAATCTATCCAGTGAAAAGTTCTAGTAAAGAACCTTTAGAATTAAGCTGATGTGTTTCCTTTGTTCAGGGCAACAGTTGTTTACCACTTTAATCACAAATGGTTCTTTGGTCTGAAGCAAACACTGCAGTCTATCAAATTACAAGCATAAATGCAAATTCCTCAGCAGACTTACTTTTCTGTGTTTTATATAACCACCTTACCTACTTCAAAGAACTTTTACAATTGGGAAACATAAAAATGTAAGATATTGCTGTTATTTTGTGAATTTACAAAAACAGGTCATATTACCTGCAGAATCTTAAATGACTGAAAAGCATCAGTGGACTTGAATGTAAAAGCTATATCACACTCTGGCAATGAAATTCTAAAAACGATTTGAAGAGGAGTAATTTAAGCCTAAATAGTAAAAACACATCCAATTCACTTTGTGGTACATCAATCCTTTCCTTCATAATACATGCAACAGTTTCTCTAATAATGATTTTTAAACTAACATGTACTGAGCATTCTTTATGAATCAAGCACTCTTGTATTTTACATATATTAACTGAACTGATCCTAATCATAGTCCCATCCTACACATTTTGAGAAAACCAAGACACGGAGAGGCTACATAGCTTGCCTAAATTCACACAGCTGGTAAAAGGTAGAGCCGGAGCTTGAACACAAGCAGTGTGACCCAGAGACTTGATTTTCAACTACCTGGCTATAACATCTTTCTTTACCTTCGTGACTTTCATAGACTTATACAAAATTATGTTGCAGAAAGATTTTGAACATATTTGTGCTATTATTATTTCTCCTAGTTTCAGGTGATATTATTCAGATAGATTCTTAATAACTAGAGATTATGTTCCTTGGGCTGTCAATAAACTTTGGGTCAAACCCATGTCTTCAATTCCAGTGAAACATCTCTCAGCAACTTCTTTCCACACCAATACATAGAAATTGAGGTCGGGTAGGGGCAGGTGGTTAAGGCCCAGACCGATGTAAATTCATGTTGTTTTTCTTCCCTGAGGTTTTAATTCAAAATTTCTATTCCTTCTTTGCCATGTTTTATGTGACCTTTCTTCTCTCAACCCTGAATTGTTTTCTAACTATGCCTAAAAGGTGTGACTCTCAATACACAAATATTGGAATTGAAATTCTTCTCCTTAAATACAGGTATATATCTATGTTTCCATATCACAGTTACTTTTACCACACAAGGTCTTTCCCACTTGGGGACCAATAAATATACAGGCTGTTCCTCATTATTAATATTTTAAAGATTTTGAAAGGCATAAGTATATGACCTGACGCATTCCTAAAACATCAGGCACTCTGAGTATGGCAGTCATATGGATGCACTCTCTGATAGGCATGGAAATCAAGAGCATTATAGTATTTTGACAGCTGAGCTAGGCTCTCCGAGGCAGTCCCCTGTGTAAAGGTGAAGAGAAATGCATTACCACTAGAACTGCCTCAAAGCAAGGAAGAAAAGCTAGAATAGAGTCAGGTTTTCCTGGACTAGGAGAACACATGAGGAATATGGAGACCAATCTGTATGAGATGGAGAAAGAGCTAAAAGATTATCAGCAGAGTCCCCTAAAACGATAAGGTCAAGGACCCAACAGGACCGTTGTTTTGGCATCACTACAGGCCCAAGTGGCTGCAAATTTCAAGTGTTCAGCAGAAGTGGCATTCAACAGCACCAGGCAATGATGAAGGGAACAGATGGCAGAAGAAATGTGACAATATCAAGGTGTGACTTTGGAGAAAAGCGATGCACATTCCCAAAGTGGATAGCAATAATAAATAAAGCACCCTTTTTCAAATAATCATTATAAAGCTATCCTTATTAAACCTTCTAGGGCTTTATTAAATCAATTCTATAAATAAAAATATATGATTAGTAATAAGTACATTTTCAAGTTCATTTTTCTCTTCTAAAAGAAATATGAGAGAAAAAGCAAGCAAGAAATTCTCTGTTAATGTACCCCTTTCTTTATAAGGCAAGGGCTAAAAAACAGCTAAGGATGTTACAGGGTAAAAGACGAAAACACAGACTACGTTAAAATCCCCAAATCCAATCTCTGTATGTGACTGCTAAAACAAAAGTAATGAAAGGTCAGAAAGATGACACAGCATCATTGGAAGTCACACTAAAGTAAACCGAGCAGTAACATTAATGGTAGAAAATCTGCATGATTATTCATTTAGATGATTTGTCAAGTTATAGACCAAGTATTTTTGTAACCGTTCATTATATATAGAAAATTAAATACATCAAATAATTTGGCCATTTCCAATTCAGTTACAGGCACCCAGACACATCTTACATAGCACACCTAAAGAATACTGCATATGAATGCATCTGTGTGACAAGCAAAATAAGCCATGTGGCCAATCTGGTCACCTTGAAGGCTGTGTAGCTATCTCATATCAACTATTAAGATGGTTGAAAAGATGTTATCAGTTTAGTGGGATATCATCTGTGCATAAAGACATATACAAAAATATACCAAATGATAAATACTACCCAGCCCAACTTTACCTCCGTTAGATAATTGAATACTTAAAGAAACGTGTGAAGGATCCAGAATAGTATCTGTTAAAGAATTAGTCACGTACTCCAGACATTTTTTAAGTATGCTTATAAATGGTACTGAATGAGGGAATAAATTTAAGTCTATTGTCGTTTAAGGAAAATAACCTATCAAGACATATGTGATACTATTTAATCAGAATAACCTTTCTCTTATCCAGTGGTAATTAAAATCCAGCAATTAAAATATACAGAGATAGTTCTAAAATAAGAATATGCCATATATTGTTTCTCAGAAGTCAAAAAATAAATTTTAAACAATTTTACATTGAATTTCATTCATCGAATTAAATCTTATTCTGAGTGTATTTACTCTTTATCATGTGAC
Source organism: Macaca thibetana thibetana (assembly GCF_024542745.1). Lineage (NCBI taxonomy): Eukaryota > Metazoa > Chordata > Mammalia > Primates > Cercopithecidae > Macaca > Macaca thibetana. The sequence continues at coordinate 56,817,908 of NC_065585.1, read as the reverse complement.
GGTAAATGGAATGGACAACCCTTTATTTGAAACTGTTACAAAATAAAATAGTGAATCAGAGGAAGCAGTTCTTCCAAAGACCTTAGGAAATAAGAATAACCAACTAATGAAGAATAAAGATAACCAATAGCTCCAAGAACCACAAAGGCATAATGAGGTCATTCAGGGTAGCTGCACAGTCAACATTCATTGTATCTTAAATCTTCATACAATGTTTAAAATATATCCAGAAGACAGTGTTTATTTAATACAGTAGGAAAATTTTGTAGTAACTTTGTAAAAGATTTCCAACAAAAGTCTATTGTGATGATACAAGTATAAATATTCCACAGGAATAATTTCTACTGTCTAGTACTTTTATCTTGTCATTTTGAGAATTTTGTAACTCTTTAAATAATACAAATTGCCATCATTATATTAGTTTTCAGAAACATGTGACTAGGCACCCAGAGGGTATAAAGTCGTGACAGCTATGGAGGAAACACGTGGCACCTTCAAGTCAGCTCTTGTGTAGCACTAGTTGTTCCTGTGCATTTTCTATCTCTGTTCCCATGGAAAGGCTGACAGACTACAGGATTCACAGGGAATGAGGCTAGAGAGTTCATTGCTGTGGTTCTTACAAGAACATTTTCCTGCCAATACAGGAAAATATGCACAAAGGAGAGAGAGATTGATAATAAAAGGTAGGAAAACCCTGGAACAATTTTAGGTGGAACAGTCCAGAGAAAAGTCATGAATATAGAATAGGCAATGTATAACATAGAGCTCAGCTGTACCTTTACTCCACACTGCTCTGTACACGTCTTTAATCATTTCATCTTCATTCCCAGCTGCAGTAACAATGTCATGGAGGCAGATAACAGTGTAGGAGAATCTGGCTGATGTTGTACATTTCTTCCTCCTGCTCTCTCATCACAATGATTAGGCCTCTGAGGTTGTCAAATGTGGTTGCACATTGACATCATCAAAGTAATTACGAAAGCTTGGGCCCAGTCCCAGATCAAATGAATTTGAATTGGGGAGTGGGCACCAAGGTGGGAATATTTTTAAAATTCCCCCAGATTAGATCATTCACCTTGTTGAAATATCCCCTATATACACACACCTCCCCAAAATTGAGACACAAAGCTGAGGCTGGGGCTGCATTAGCTGACAGTCTGTCATCATCTACCCACTTACAGCACAATTTCTATAAAAGAAAGATGATGCATTAAACCATCTACAGCATGTGATGTAAAATTAATGGATGCAAGCAGAACAAACATTTAAAGTAAGCATATTGAATATCATCAAATAGATAAGAATTTTGTAAACATAAGCATGTACAAGAAGACTGTACAACTGTAGATAATAAACATAAAAGTGAAAATTTAAAATTCACCAGACTGACTAAAGAGTAAATGATTTAGGGTAAAGAGTGAATTTGTGAGCCAACAATGTAGATTGTGAAATGTTCTCAGGAGCCATCAGTAAAGAATAAAGGGACGGAAAATGTAAAAAAAAAAAGTTTCAGAGATGGAAAGGGCACAGGCAGAAATGGCAAAAAGTAAGGTCCTCATCAATGGCAGAGATTCCCATGAGCTCCCCTCCTTCTTCTTTACTGGAAAACCTCCATTCCCCGATCCTTCTGGATTAAGTGATCATGGCTTCCAGCCTCTAGTACGACTTCCATTCTGGGTCTCTGAGGTCAGTAATCTCTCACACATCTGATCATCACAATATTCCCAGAGGGACTTGCTTAGTGTGAGAACTGGAAAAAGGAGCTGTCCTCTAGGGAGAGACTGGTGAGAAGAATCTCATTGACAGGGCTGTATTGGACATAGTTAAAAAAAAACTGTATTTCCCAACTATAATGCAGTTTATATTGCTACGACCAATATCTAATATTTAAAGAAATATGTTCATCAAATGTAATTTGTAATTCTATTTTAGAGAAAATATCTTACTTAATCTCCTGTAAAATTAAACTGCAAAGAAACAAAAAAAGGCCAGTCATCAACATAACTCTTTAAATTAGCTGGCTGGGGATGAATGAGGGTTCAGAGTTCCTCAGAGATGCCTGGAGCCAACAACCTTCACCAGAGAAGCAATAGAGGACACTGAGATGGAAAGGCAGACAAACCAGTTGAGCCAATGCTCAAAATGTCATGCAGCATACCTGGTGGGGTAGGGAGGAAATGGATGTGGCAGAAAAGAATTATATCTGATGAAAACAGGGAAGTTTAAGATAAAACACAAAATTTGGAAGCCAGAGAGGTAAGAAATGAATGTAATAAGTCCTGATCAAATAAAGTACTCCAATGGGATGCTGAGTAAGTGCCAGCTTTGTAACTAGCTTTTAGTTTCATCAGAGGCCTCATAAATGGCAAATGGAAGCAGGGTAATGGTTCAAGCAAAGGGCAGTGAGACCTTTCTGATACTACAATTATGCTCATAGCTTTTCCCCAGCCTAAGGAATAGATGCATCTCCTAATCTTTACTGACAATGTCTAGTTTTCTGATTCCTGGAGTAACTTTCCCACCTTATGTTATAGGGAGAGTTTTACTTGGAATGATCAAATGTTAGAAACCACATTTTGTTGACAAGCCTGAGAATGCCCTTCACCTGGCTAGACAAGTAGCTCTTGGGAATATAATTTTCCTCTCCTGAGAAAACACCTCCTCCAGACAGCGGCTTTAGGGAAAAGGCAGGCAAGATCACCACTGGCTATAGAACCCCACACCACAAAATCAGGACTGCAAGGGTACAGGAAATCCATGAGAAATAGGAGAAACAGGGTTGGTATACAGAAAGAACTGTGTCCAACTAGGTGTGTTTCTAATATCCCAAAGCAAGAGGGTCCGACTGGGAAACTAAGTTTAAAATTTTGCCTATTCAATCTTTTGTCTGCTTTTCAACAAGAATTTTATGTAATGTTCCTAAAATATTTACTAGTTTTATTTTAGCACTATTTGCAAACATTAGGAATCAGGTTACATAAGCAAAAACTCATCTCTGTAGCTGTCATATCTTCCTTTAATGCAGCTGCTTCTACTGTTTCCTGATCACTAGAAATATGCTTTAGCTGTAGATAACTCTTATACCATTTGTAAATTATACTATCTTAATATCTTGCCTAAACATTGATTCTCAGTGCCCAAAATGTTCCATTCCTGCCCCACAAATTTCTATTCCATTTTCATGATCCAGCTACCAGAAATCATGAAGACTTAATAGCTCCCTAAACAGAAACCCTAAAAACTCCATACAAAGATCTACTTAAGAAAGAGTGGGCATAGGAATCATGTCTTTCTTAGTTTTCAAGTTTATGTACTTGATACTCTGAATATGTCTTCTACTGAAGGGTTATTATAAGAAAATAAAAATTTCCAAATTAAATAAAGCCTTAAAATTTTAAATGTGAGACTGTCATTAATTCCATTTTAAACCACTTAATCAAATAAAAGCAATTTTATTTTCCCTTGAGCTCAACTTTTTATTCTTTGAGAAAGCATAAAGGGATCGTAACTATTAAATCAGATTGTTTTGTAGTGTGATGACCAAAAATCATGAACAGTATCTATCCCTTACAAACTACTCAAAAGGCCAATTAGTAGGGGCCGAAAACATTTCATCTCTTAAAATTCATATTAAATATATATAAGTTTCATTAAGAAATCCCAGAAATTTACCAAAGTAGCCCTCAGTGCCTGTAATGTCGTCATAATCCTCTAGTCTTTATGACTCTCTGATGGCTGCAGTTTTCCCTAGGGTAAATTGTACTAGGGCCTCTTCCACATATGCTCGTTCTAGCTCATGATGCTCATTATCTTAACAGACAACTGTAGTCCTCCAACTGATTTGTCAATCACTACAGGTAACAGAAATATTTTCATTATTGCCTACACCTTCAGCTATCAAATAGCAGATACATTTTATTTACTTCCCTTTTGAACTATTTTTCCCAGCTTAGTAAAAACAAACCAATAATCTCTTACATGTCAAATATAAAAAAGGAGTATATAAGGTTCAAAAAAAATCAAGATCTAGATATAAATGAAGTTGAATAGTATTTTTAATAAGAAAATTTCAGAAACAGGTGTTTTCCACTTCTTAGCAAACAAACAAACAAACAAACAAACAAAACTTTAACCGAATCTAACAGACTTGCAGTAATTTAAATTACATTTATCATTGTTTTCCGGAATTTTTAATTATACTCCAAAAATATTCTTAGTTGTATGATAAAAACTAAATTAACTTAGAATTATCTTGAGACTATCCAGCCTTAATACATTAGCCAAATCAAAGCACTAATGTAGAAACATTTAATACATAAAAGAAAACGCAAATTAGATAACTAGATTTATCTGACTCAAGCCAAATAGATTGGAAAAAAAATTGCTAAATGAATAGTAGATTTGATCAATAAATGAGCAATTCTCTGGAAACAAGTTCAGATACTTGGTAAGCAGTGGAAATGAAGTCTGATAGGACAATTCTTTAGAAAAACTGTTGTTCTCTTAATTAAAATTCTATTTTCTTTTTCTCCATCTCCTCACCTTCATGAAATACTTGTCAGTTATTTACAGAGGTACTGGTTTAGAAACACAACTAGAATGCATTTGATACACTTATTATTATGATTATCATTACTAATATTTATTTACACAACACTGTATATTATTCCAGGTCTTCCATATATATTTTCTCATTTAGTCCTCAGAATCGCACTCATACGTAGGTATTATCCTAGGGGTAGAACATAAGTCCCTATTCCTTAAGTGTGTACTGCGCATAATGACTTCCTTCCAACGAGTATAATATGCGCAGATAGGAAAAAGAGTAATCTTACAGTAGGGAAATTGGAAAAACAGTCCTTCAGTCAAATGATCCAGATAAACATCAACAGTGATAAGTCATGTTGACAGTATGTACCTTGATATGCCGTGATGAAAATGGCAACAAGTCCTCCTTCCCAAAACCTATAACCCCAGTCCAATAATGAGAAAAATATCAGACAAATCCCTATTGAGGGGCAGGCTACAAAAATATCTGACCAATGTGTTTCAAAACTTAGCTTGACTTAATCATTTTACATTACACTGCTTTGTACCCCATAAAAACACACAACTATAATGTCAATATATAATTTAAAAATAAGTATAAATAATATATAAAAAGAAAAACCCAATCTAGCAATCAGTTCTTCAGGTTTCAATTCAGGTTATAAAATCTACTCAATTTTTCTCACCTACAAACTAGCTAAATAGCAATCATTTTAATGCAAACTAATGTTTTAAAATTCTTCTTATTATTTTTTTGGTAGAGACATGGTCTCACTGTTGCCCAGGTTGGTCTGAAATTTCTGGCTTCAAGCAACCCTCCTGCCTTGAGATACCATTTGACCCAGCAATCCCATTACTGGGTATATATCCAAAGTAATATAAATTGTTCTATTATAAAGACACACATAAATGTATGTTCACTGTAGCACTATTCACAAGAGCAAAGACATGGAATCCACTTAAATGCCCAACAATGATAGATTGGATAAAGAAAATGTGGTACATATACAACATGGAGGACTATGCAGCCATAAAAAAGAATGAGATCATGTCCTTTGCAGGGACACAGATAGAGCTGGAGGTCACTATCCTTAGCAAACGAACACAGGAACAGACAACTAAATACTGCATGTTCCTGCTTATAAGTGGGAGCTAAATGATGAGAACACATGGACACATCCAGGGAAACAACACACACAGGCCTATCAGAGAGTGGAGGGTGGGAGGAGGGAGAGGATCAGGAAAAATAACTAATGGGTACTAGGCTCAATACCTGGGTGATGAAATAATCCATACAACAAACTTCCATGACACAGATTTACCTATATAAAAAACCTGCACATGTACCCCTGAACGTGAAATAAAAGTTTAAAAAAAAAGGAGAAGCAATCCCCCTGCCTCAAACTCCCAGCATGTTGAGATTATAGGTGTGAGCCACATGCATGGCAAAATGCTTAGTTTCTTAATGCATCCACTAGTTTGTATTTTATTTGAATAAAAATGTAAAGATAACAAATATAAAATAGATCAACTGATAGCTGAATAAATAAATGTCTGAAACCAGTACATAACAACACTGTGAAGATGATCAAAAATAAGATAAACTTGAGAAACCGTCATCATACCAAAGAGTAAACAAAGGAGGCATGACAACAAAATATAACATTGTATCCTGGATGGAATCCTGGAACATAAAAAGGACATGAGATAAAAACTAAGGAAATTTTAATAAACTGTGTACATTACTTAATAATAATGCACCAATCTTAGGCCATTAATTGTCACAAATGTACTATATCACTGTAATATATTAATAAAAGGAGAAACTCCTTTTTGAGAATATGAGAACTATCTATATGTATTATCACATCTTTCTTGTTAATCTAAATCTATTATAAATAAAACTATTATTTTAAAAACATGGGGAAAAATTCATGCACACAGTGATTTGGCTTGGATATCTGTCCCCTCCAAATCTCATGTTGAAATGTGATTCCTAATATTGGACATGGGGCCTGGCAGAAGATGTTTGGGTCATGAGGATGGAACCCTCATGAATGTCTTGGTGCTCTCCCCATAGTAATGAGTGAGTTCTTGCTCTGTAAGTTCAAGCAAAAGAACTCATTTAAAAGAGCCTGGCACCTGCCCTCTCTCTCTCTTTCTTCCTCTTTCACCATGTAATACACCAGATCTCCCTTCACCTTCTGCCATGATTGTAAGCTTCCTGAGGCCCTCACCAGAAGCAGATGCCAGCACCACACTTCCTGTACAACCTGCAGAACCATGAGCCAAAATAAACCTTTCTTTAGAAGTTATCCAGCCTCAGGTGGTATTTTCTTTATAGCAGTGTAACAGAATAACACACATACAAACTCAAAGACACACACACAAATTGGTATTATCTTAATTTACAGTTGAGAAAACAGAACTTCTTATAGATCCAGTGATCTGTCTGGATCACTAGGAGAGGATGAATTTGGATCATAAAAGGATTTTCAAATTTAAAAGCAAAGCTTTCCTCCAATAAAATAGTTGCCTCTTTATTGCACATTCATTGTAAATAAGGACTTGAAATTTCCATTTTAGTTAAAAACAGTATGTTGAACTCTGCCAAAGGATGGGCAAGAAGATAAGGGCTGATTGTTAGGGTTTTTTATATAGGTGCATGAAACATATCAGACTTCCACACTCATACACACTGAGGAACAGCTGAGCAAGGGTCTGATTTTTCCCTCACTAAGGCACATGGCTTGGGCAGGCCTTTTCTGAAAGTAGTGGAATTCAATCATTTAAATGCCAATGTCTGCAGTAATGGCTTTAGGGAACTTTTCTGTAGATGTTGGATTCATTTTCTCCTACTGTTATCTTTTCATTTATCCAGAGGTCATTCTTATCTCTTCTCTTGGTTGAATCTCAAGGTTGTCCCAGCTTATTTTTGTAATGTGTCTGCACCTGGTGTCCCTGATCTTATTAAAACAGCTCATCTCCTCTTTTCAGTTTTTTTTCTAGGCAGTGTTTTTAACCCATTTATTCTTCTTTCACCAATTCTATCTTCAATAGTTAAATACATTCCAAGCCAAGCTTAAAACCTGTAACATTATAAATACTTATTTTTTATTTTTTTAATTCCATTTTTTTTAATCAAAGACAGGAGTAACCATAGGTTTGTATTTGCAAAAATAATTTTATTTATTTACAATTAGCTTGTGTCTAATAAGAACCAATCTTTTCAATTAAACAGGCAAATGGGCTAATGTTCTCTCTTTCTGAAATCAAAAACTGAATAGTCAAATGGATTTTACACAACAACCTCCAATGTTGAATGATCCAAATATGTGGTTATACACCTACTGCTTTGTTTTCTCTTTTAAATAAAGTGTTGTCTAGTGTAAGATACTGATCTCTTTCCCATCTTAGAAGAAAAGTCCAAGACATTCAGAATTCAATAAACTTGTTTTTGAATCAAACCCTGACTTCTTCTGAGAAGAAAGACAAACTATTGAAGGATGCATATTTATTTTACGTTGTCACCATCTTGCTATCTTCCCTTCTCCCTTCTCACTATGTCCTTCCATAATCACCCTCTCTCTCTCTCTCTCTCTCTCTCTCACACACACACACACACACACACACACACACACACACACACAGATGCACACCCCACACATACCATCCATTGGGGAGCTATAGTACACATAACTCAGAGGGTCCCTGGTTTATAACCTTACTAGCAGCAATACAAATGTTCACATTTTATGACCAGGTTTCCTTGCTAGAAGCTTTGTCAAGTCATCATAACCAAATGTTATTTTATTTCCTTTATTTCAGAACCTATTTAAGCAATTCTGAATATAATGTTCAAGTTTTCAAAATGCAGAACTGTAGACTCATTATAATTCTGTCAAATTTCTTTTGTTCTATCCTCACTAAGCATGACCCCTGCTCTCCATACAATAATGTCTTTTCTCAGCCTCTAGTGTTTTAAATTCAGTAATTTCATTCTCTTAAATTTTATAACTAGTTGTCACTTTGCATCCTCTTAACAGTTGTTCTTTGAACACTTCATAAGGCTGAATATGTTGTTATTTCACTTGAGCTATACTGAGTCTACTCATAGCAAGTTTGGTTTATATTTAAACCTAAGGACATACATTCATTCAACAAACATGTGAGACAGTCCTTGCTCTTACAGGGCTCAGAATGTCTTAGCATGTTACCTGTGTATACACAATAGCAAATACATGTGGACAATGCACTTTAGAAACCTGTACAAGGTAGAGTAGAATAGAGAAAAGAGTAACCTTCCATCAGTTGGGATCATTTACTAGAGGTCATATATATGCTGATGTTTGAAGTATGTGCAAAAAATATAGCTTCTGTGGAAACAAAGCTACAAACAAGCAAAAAGTCAAATCTCGTTTACAATTACTTTTGCCTTTTGCTGGCATATGCCATTCTCTTAGGAAATATTCAACTTTTCTAGGTAGATCAATGCCCTCTAAGGGACCTACCATTTATGGGGCTTAATATCATTGATAAGAAAGCTCAGTTTAATATTAAATATAATTTATTGCCATGAATTCTGCTAGAATAAAAGCTCCTTTTGTTCACCAATGCATTATAAGCATGGGGTAAGTAGGCATAAACACTATGCATTGAATAAATATTTGTTAATCTGACTAAATGAACAAATATCCCAGTATTTCATTTTATAAACATGAACAGAGTATGGGTTATACTGGACCTCACTATCCTATTAAAGGTGACACACAAAAAAAACAAAAAACAGTACTGTAAGTGTTTTCAACAATTTACTTCACAGTTAAAGGGAAGGCACTAGCAGGGTCGGTTAAGTTACTTTCCAACTTTTTGAAAAAAAAAAAAAATGCTTTCCAGGAACAGAAGGGTAGGCTAACGGTAAGGAACAATCATAACACAGAAAGGGCATCTAGCTTCACTGCCTGAAGCTAGAGAAGTCAAAATGCAATGACTCTTCTTTTGAGCAGGACTTGCTTCACATCTCCTTTTCCCTCCTGATTGCTTTGTGCCTGTGCTAATACCTCTGCTGTGTTAATAAAATTTCCTTTTCTTGCCAGCCTTCAAGAAGGAAGATGATTAAAATGCACATAGCTCTGCACTCAGGAGCCTATACTTAAGATCAGTGGCTAAAATAGGCTTTCAATTTCCAAAACTATGAATAAGTTACCAGAGTGAGTTTCCAGTGAGTCGACTGTAAGGCATACTAATGCCTGTCTAACGCCATATCAGGTCTCTCCCTGACTTGAGAAATCACTCCCTACCTAAGCCCTCATTCTCCCCTAAATCTCCCCTATTGTGTTAGTTGCCCTTTGTCTAAAACAAAGAAAATCACTAAAAAAAGCAAGACCGAATAAAACCTCATATGAACAAAGTAGGCCTTTTAAGCAAAAATGTTTTCTGTGATAGCCACACTGCCTGATGCACTGTAAATGTTAAATGTTAAATAATGGTTTACAATAAGAAGGAAGATGGAGAGCTTACAACTCAGAAAACTATATTTTCATTTCTGACCTAGGCAAAATAAATCATGTTGCTATTGTTCACCTATCTCAATAACTTAGAAATGTTGTCATTTCTTTTACAGAGAAGACACAGTGTAAAGTTGGAGTACTGCAGAAGTGAAAAGAGAACTATCACTGAAATTAAGTCAAAATATTTGGTTGAGTTCTATTTAACATATCTTAAGTTGCATAGCTATGATTCAGAGGTTTCATCTTCCATTTACAACAACATAATAATTTTGAAATCACCATAAAAATCCCAAGAACCTAATGTGGTAGCTTCACAAGGAAGCATGCCTCCTGCCTGCCTTCCTTTCCTTTCCTCCTTTCACCATACATGACCTCCACATGCAAGATGAAGAAAATGAAGACACAGGCAGAAATGGATTAAGGGCCTTGTCCTGTAACTGAACTGTCATTTGAACCCATGTCTAACTCCAGAGCCAAGATTTTTGGAGAGCAAAAGCTACCTACATATGGATGCTACCTATATATAGTATACATATAACTATCTAGATACTTTCTATCATGCCAAAGTTACAACTTTAGAAAAAGATAGATTAAAGTCAGGAAATTGGAAGCATTTTCAACGGAAATGTCTCAAAGACAGTATATTATGATGATTAAAACAAAGCTCACTGGAGTATTAAAACAGAAGAACAAAATGACAATGTTAATGTTCACACATTGGCGAGGGTGCACTGTGAATGTTATTTAAGGCATTTATGTTACTACACCCCTACTGTGAAGCAATTTGGTGACATCTATCACAACCAAAAATAGCAAGAGTACTTTGGAAAATCAATCCTAGAAAATAATTTAAACTTGTGGAAAATGTGATATGTACAGAAGGATCCACCTTATCCTTATGTTTAACAGCAAAGCAAAAAATAAAAATAAAAAAAGAAAGGAAAGAGAAAGGGAAAAAGAAAGGGAAGGGAAGGGATCCCCAACCATTAGGACTGTAACTATGTTAACAATGGAACACTGATTCCATTGAATACTATGCAAAAAATACTGGTTATTTTGAAGATTATTATAGGAAAAGGTACAAATCCTTATGATACATGTCGGTCCCATCACTCAGCTCCAGTAACTACTGAGCACCCCACCTGATCCATCAATGTCAATGAGAATGGAAAGAATCTGACTTGAAGCTGGATTCCCTAAGTGTTCAGTCTGGCAAACGGGTGTGAATAAGTCAGAATCCAATAGGTAGATTAATGGTTGCTTCCTAAACCCCCCAAATTTTACTTATTTCTACTAGTAAAGGTAGAGAGCATTGTTTTAACTTAGTTGACCAAGTGAGGTGAAAAGCTACATGTTCAAAAAATGCACAATATGAGGAACTAGAAAAAACAAGCCCATGGTGATATTATTAGAAAGAAATACACCAGTAAGAAACATGAAGTGATAAAAATTATACTTTTTACAGTATTTTAAAAACATTTCTATAATATGGTTCTACTGCTTTGCACAAAAAAATATGAGTATATTTTTAACTGTACTGTCATTCCTATGAAATAGTTCCTTCACAAAACACTCATATTTAAGGAATGCATGTGTTTTTGTTTCTTGCAAAATCAAAGAAAGAAATTAAAACATAAGGCAAAAAAACATGTATTTTCCTTGCTACTTAAGACTTCAAATGATCTTACTTTTTTCACTTAAAAGTTTACTTTTTTTTTTGGATTTCTAGAGTCAATTATTGAAACTTTCCTAATAGGTTGCCAAAATAAGTATATACTGATATTTTATTTCCACTTTGTGGAGCCCTAACTGAGCATTCATGTTACCAATAAAAACAGGGTGTTATCTCTCCGTAGTCTAAAATCCTAAATGATCTTATCAGTTTACAAATAAAATTCAAAGAAAAGATCTCCTCTACTTCTGCTAACAAAAAGCCAACAAACCAAAATTATTAGGGGAAAAAAAATCAACATTTAAACTGATGATATTCAGATGAACCTGAACAATTACAATATAGATTAAAAATTAGAAAAAATATATGAAGTATAAACATAGCTAAATGACTGAAAAATCCTCATGTTTTATTAATGAATTATGTTATGTTATGTTTCTCGGTTAACAGATCCTTTAACCACTGACCACCAGACTTCAATCTATAAACACTTGAGAAGTAAATTGTTTCCATTGGATGAGCATTACTGTTTTAAGTTATACATGGCTTCTAATATATTAATTTGCTAATTCTTACATTAGTGACCTCAGATAACAAATGCACTTTAACAAGTATCTTGTACTCAAACACCCTGACAGCTCATTTCAGGCAGCTTGCCAAAATCAAGGGAATACACTGCATTTTGAAATACTAAAGTTATTTAACACTTTGTCTTGAAGATATGCCTCAAATATACTATAAATTTCCTAGCTTTATCATGCAGACATACTGATTCTAATTTAATCATTCCCTCTGGTCTCAAGAACACCACTATAAACAATCATTTTACCAGGATCAAGAGTAGGTAGTTACGCACAGTGGGTTAGATCTGTACTGATTCTGGTTATTTCATTTACTGAGATTAGAAATCATTTAGGAGACAAACATGCCTATCTTGGATTCAAAAATATCACATGGACAGTTGTATTATCAAGCCCAGAAAAATATGTTACTGTATAATCAGTGTGTCAGTTTTATGAGGGGGGAAAAAATAACCCAACAATTTATAATAGCATTATAATTCTAAACTGCAATCCCCTAAAATCCCACCCTAGTGCTCACATTTTTACTACCATACTTAATAATATAATCGATGTTTCTGTTTTCACCTCACTATTTAGGATATATTTTCCACCCAGCCACTCAATTAAAACTCCTCCCCTTCAGACTCTATAAACCACTGGACAAAAAGATACCAGGGAATGGAGACTGAGAATCATCATTGTACTTAATACCAGAGAAGCAACTCAAAGCACTTCCCATTAGGTATGTTACATACATATACATATATACACATATGCAGATACATATCTGTACACACATATATATACACATATGCATACATATATGTACATGTACACATACACAAACACACCCCCCATATAACCATTTACTGATGGAAGAGGGTAACATTTACTGAGTGTATCCTATGCACTGAGCACTGCACTTAGCATGATTCACACATATTATTAATATTTAATCTTCAGAGCAACTCCGTGAGGTTATAAATAACTTAACACTCAGAAAGTACTCTGGCCAAGGTTACTTAGGTAGAATGTTAAGTAAGATCTAAAGACTATGAGCTCATTAAGGCAAAGGATAATTATCTCTCTAGTTCTACATTCCAGTGCCTAGCACAGGGCCAAAACATGGGTGTTTCAATGTCTGGGAATAAAGCGATATTTGAACCTTAGTCAATAATCCAAGCCACAGCTCCATTCTCACCAAAAACAAAAACAAACACAAACAAAATTATAAAACACACTCCATACTATGTGCAGCAGTGAGATGTATTATTACAGGAAAAGTGTGGGCACGGGAAATTTTATCAAATGTGGCACAGTCACATTTTACTAAAGCAAGCACTTGGTATGGATGGACTTGTCTACCAAGAATACATTTTATAAAACTCTGTTTTTCTGGAACTTCATCAGAAACAGAGGTTAAACTACTCACTTTTGTTTCACTGTTTATGCCCCCATTAGGCAGCAAGTACACACCCGAGGCTTCTCCTTAGAATGATTGCACTACATATTATTTGAATTTGTCATTTAATGGTAGTTATATAGCTTCAGAGCAACTCCGTGAAGTTATAAACTTTTAAAACTTAACACTCAGAAAAGTTTTTGACTCTGGCCAAGGTTGTAGTCCCAGCTACTCGGGAGGCTGACTTAGGCAGTAGTGGAGATAGCACCACTGCACTCCAGCCTGGGTGTTAAGGAGTAACAATCAACACCCTTTGCGCTTTTAAAAATGTCATTTTCTATTGTCTCAATGAGTGTGCTTAAAAACAAACATAACATAAAGATGCAATTTCCTAAAAGAAAATTCAATTTTTCTTCCCTTTTTAGACATCTAGCTATACTGATTCACTTTTCCAAACCCACAAAATCACAGTAAAGACTATGAGCTCATTAAGGCAAAGGATAATTATCTCTCTAGTTCTACATTCCAGTGCCTAGCACAGGGCCAAAACATGGGTGTTTCAATGTCTGGGAATAAAGCGATATTTGAACCTTAGTCAATAATCCAAGCCACAGCTCCATTCTCACCAAAAACAAAAACAAACACAAACAAAATTATAAAACACACTCCATACTATGTGCAGCAGTGAGATGTATTATTACAGGAAAAGTGTGGGCACGGGAAATTTTATCAAATGTGGCACAGTGCACATTTTACTAAAGCAAGAAAAGATAAGAATTTTTAAAATATTTCCTTTCTGTAGGTTGTTTGTATTTGATTTGATTCTCAAGATTTTCCAAGATCTTGGTATGGATGGACTTGTCTACCAAGAATACATTTTATAAAACTCTGTTTTTCTGGAACTTCATCAGAAACAGAGGTTAAACTACTCACTTTTGTTTCACTGTTTATGCCCCCATTAGGCAGCAAGTACACACCACCATTTGCAGCCTTCAATCACCTGGTCTTGAATCCTTCTGCCTCAGCCTGGGACTAACCTCAACACCTGTTTTTTAAAATTTTTTGTAGAGATAGGATCCTCTCAGGATGATCTCAAACCTGGCCTCAGAGGCTTCTCCTTAGAAGTATTGCTTACTACCGAGAATCTGCATGTACAGCTTTGATGGCTTTTGTCAATATAATGGTAGTTATATAGCCTGTTGGCTGTCTCTTTTGGGCACAGCACATACTATTGATTTACTGTTGTGCTGTCCATGTGTGATAGCTAAGTACTATTATAACACAGAGCTCATACAACAATATGGCATATCTCAAAAATCATGCCCTAACCTCAGATGTTAGACACTTTATACAAACACATAAAGAAAACCATGCTATTTTGGTAGCATTTCCAATGACTTGGCAGGACTGCATTGCATTGGCCTACCAATTCCCTGCCCCTACTGATTGTCTCCCTATAGTATGTCTACCATGATGAAACCTGAGACCTGAGAAAATGAGCTGATCAAACATTTCCTATTTGATGCTACCTAAAACCCTTTGCTGTAAGCAGAATCCTTTAACTTTACTGCAGAAATGTTTAATTTGGAAATAATTAATGCACCTGAGTACTGATTCTCACCAGTCCTCAAACTCAGTCCTCAACTAGACAAATTCAGGGTAGAAATGACCATTTCCATTTTCTTTCAGATAAAGACACTGAGTCCTAGGGAGGTCAAGTTCACAAGACCATTAATTTGGCAGAAATGTGGTTTCCATCATGGTCTCTGACTCTGAATCCATTCTGGATTTTCCATTTAGTGTCTCAAGCATTCAAGATACTATGAAAGCTAAAAGCTGCACAAAGCACTGAGAATTCAGTGGTGAAAAAAGCACAGTCCTTAATCAGAGGGAGTTCATAGTTTAACGGGGGAGAATGATCATTAACTGGGTAACCACAATGAAGTTGTAAGTACTATGATAGATAGAGACAACCTAGCAAAATATGGGTAAAGTTTGTATGCAGACTTGGACAAGTCAGAAAAGGTTCTGCAGCAGAAGTGATGCCTTACATAGGAAATAATCTGTGATTATGTTTCCAGCATAGTTTGAAAATACCTTCAGATTTGCTTTGGAAGTAAATAATGTAACTAAAACAAAAAACTGGCAAATGGCATTACATTTTAGGTAACTTTTGTGTAACCCTGCAAACAGTTTGGTGGTGGAGTTTTTCCAAGTAGATGAAAGCAAATCTACACTGACAACTGGGGCATTAGGGAAACAAAGAAATGGAGTTGAGTGGCGTAGTAATCAGGGCAATCTGGATCTGACTGCTCGGCAATCAGGACCATCATTCTTTAGTTCTTAGAACTGCCTTGTCAATTATAAAATGAGAGCTTGCTCTATTCGCATTTCTCAATGGGACACCACTGGCATCCTGCAAGGGACATGATTCACTATGTAGGAGAATTTCAAACATCATATGGCCTTTAGCATCCCTACCCCTCAAAATGCTAGAGGTGCTCCCATTATTGTAACAAAAATATATGCCTAACACTTCCTAATTCTCTCACCAGCCCACTACGGAGTACAAGCCACGATGGGAACCAAGAGAGTAAATAGACTAATCTCCCTCCAGGTCTGTGATTCTGTCATCTATAACTATGTTTATATCCATCAGACTAAGGTCACCTCCTTATTAGTGAGTATGCTATTTTTTGACATACTTTCCTCAGTTGAAAAAAGTGACCTTCAAGTTCAGATTCAATAACATTTTATGACATAACAGTGTCATTGGTGGTTTTGGAGATTATATAAATTCATTTGGAGTATACATTTATCATTTTATAGATCAGATAACTTAGTGAAATTGTAGCATAATTAATTAAGAGCCAGGTCTCTGGCACCTCATCCAGGACTCTTTATGGCATTGTACTTCCACCCATTTGATGCTCCCATTTTCCTGAGTTCCCTCGTATTTTGGTAAAATGGGCATTTCATGATTTTGAGGAAATTTTCTCATAATAGTGCAGTTCTACTTACTGTTCTCAAAGAGACCATTTTTTCTTAGTAGCTTGTAAAAACAGAAAAAAATGTGCCTACCCAAGGTGAGCAACTGTTCCGTTGTTTAATGGTAGGCCCTAGAGCATGAAAAAGTGAACATATTGCAATCTTTCTCTACTAAATTTTATCTTTGGATTTCAATCATGCTGAATCAGTAGCAATTATCTTCAAATTGCTATTTCATGACTCCTGACAACCTCTGCTTTATACATTTCCTCAAAAAAACTGGTCACATGAGTTGAGAATCTATTAACTATTCTAAAATAGTCCCAAATGCAGAAAGATCACAGAAAATTAATATGCACATAGAAGGAAGATGCTGGTGTGATGAATGCTAATTTATATGGCACTTGTGGACAACTAAGATGTCATTCTTAGTCATTCTCACATTTTGCTACCTGACATCTGCCAATAAATATTAGGAACGTTCATCTGCTTTTCCTTAGAAGGAAACACAGAGGGAAAGCTAATATTCATATAGTATATATGAATCACAAAACAGTTTAGAAAACATGACAATTTGATCCTTATTGCCATTTTGCAGTTGAGAAAACTGAGAGAAGAAAAAGATAAGTAACTTTCCTAAGACATACCACGGCTAGTAGTGGTCAAGTCTTAAATATAAATCTTTTCACTACAGATCTCACACACTTTCCTTACCCAAAACTCTCTCCCATTTGCTGTGACTTTTGGGTATCCCCACAATACCCCAAAAGGGCCTGCTAATATAACACTTGCACCTATTAATGTACCTGCCTCCTCATACCAGGCTGTGAATTTCTGTATGCTAAGAACCATATCTGCCTTACTTTTACATAGCCAACACTTAGCGTAACACCTGGCACACAGTGGGCACCTACTAAACGCTCACTGAATACATAAAGAATGACATCTGAGGGTTAGTTGCGTATGTATTCTTTGTAAAACAAAAACAAAACAAAAAAAAAAAACAAGAGCTAGTAGAATTATCAAAGGTAGCACATGGTGAAATGATGCTATTACTAAATATTGAAAGGAAAGATCATGAGAAAATTCAGGTAATATAGTCAGTATAGTCAAATTTGAGTATTCTCATAATTACTTATTAACAAATAAGTAAGAAGTTGAGAATACAGAAATTAGGGCAATATACTTTGAGAAAGTCCTGTAACTGGCCCCAAAATTGACATCATATTCCTATTCAATGATCCTGTCATTACACAGGAGTGTGAATGAAGCAGTCATAACAAAGAAACCACAGTTTTTAATATAGTTTAAATTTAAAAGGCCAGATTTACGCAACGTTTTACCTGTATAAGCAAGAAGATCCCACCAACTGTACTAGGATCTCCAGAGAACAACAGATTTATCATAAAAAATTCCTAGGCTGGGAGCGGTGGCTTGCATCTGTAATCCCAGCACTTTGGGAGGCTGAGGTGGGCAGATTGCCTGAGGTTGGGAGTTCGAGACCAGCCTGACCAACATTCAGAAACCCTGTCTCTACTAAAAATACAAAAGTAGCTGGGAGTGGTGGCTCATGCCTGTAATCCCAGCTACTTGGGAGGCTGAGGCAGGAGAATCTCTTGAACTCAGGAGGCGGAGGTTGCAGTAAGCAGAGATTGCGCCACTGCACTCCAGCCTGGGCAAAAAGAATGGAACTCTGTCTCAAAAACAAACAAACAAACAAACAAATTCATTCATTTGTCTATTCAACAAAATATCTACTTGATGCCTGGCACAAAGAAGAAGAAGCTTCAAGGAGTATATATTCTAGTTCTATGATTTCCATACTTTTTTTCCAGACAGTTCTTCCCTCCTCAAATGAAATCTTAGTAAGAACTCTAATATATAACAGAGATAAAACAGAGGCTTTTCTGGTTAAAAGGGTGGAGTGGGGGACCACAATAGATCAACTTCCTTTTTTCCTTAGAAGCCAATATCTCCCCAGAAGTCAATTCGTCCATCATTGGTCTAGTCTTCCAAACATGTCAATTTTAAGCAAATGTTTTGATTTTCCTCCCAACCATATGACAGACATCTATACAGATGCACTGTTTGTGCTCACCCTTATACCAGTAAGTATTTCTTTCTCAATTTCTTCACAAATCCCATGCTTTGTTATTGTTCTTTGTTTTTTAACCTTCTACTCATTCTTCTTCCATTCTCTCCATTCCAAGTGTATTGCCTTCCACTCTGAAAGTACTGAACATCAGGCATGGTTCTTTGATACATCCCCTATACCAATACAGGCTGAGTTTCTCACAGGACCTTGGGGTTGAGGATACAGGCAGGATTCCCCAAGGTAAAAAGCAGCAATCCAGACTGAAGCACTCAGTTATATACGACAGGCAGTAAGAAGCCACTGTACTTCCTAATAACAGAGAGCCTCTTATAGACTTTGCAGAACAGACCACAGGAAAGCACTGCATATTGGGAAGGTGCCAAGGTGTTTCTACATTAGCATTTTACCATCTTAAATTTTTTTTAACTTTTAATTTCATTCATGGTAAACAGTACTATGTAGTACCACAAAGAGGCTTTACCTAAGGCATGTAAGCCTAAGCACATTTACCCTGTTATGGACATCATGGCCTGTCTTTCACTGTGAATGACCTAAAAAATAAAAAGAGCAAAACATCAAGATCTCTCTCTATAGGGAAACACCTTCACAGGGCAACCAAGATAATATCTTCACAGAGCCATAACAAAAGTGGACAAGGTGCGTGCACCCATCTCAGGGATGAATTAAGGAGATAAAAAGCGGAGTTGAGGGGAATCATATACTTACCTAGAAACATAAAAATATGTCCAATATAAACAGGTAAACTAATACTGAGACTAGAGCTGATGGCTAGCTAGAATGCATCAGTACAACTTGACCAGTTGTTACCGTACAACACAAGACTTCTTCCATGCAGCTTGGAAAATAGTCACTGTCCTAATCACTCCCTAGAAATAATCAGTGACCCAGTAACTAAAGGGTTAATCAGACACCTCCTAGATCCTGATCCAGCTCTTGGAATGTCATCCACCCTACAGGCCACTGCTTTGCTCTACGACCTATTAAAATATTTTTGTATTACTGTTGCTGGAGACTCATTTCAAATATAGCAGTTTTTATGGTAGAATTTCAAAGAAAAACCAGATAAAACAAAGAGTTCATTTCATAAGCCATTCTTTTAAATGCATAACTGTTTAACAGATTCAATAACACTAAAATATCTCATATTATACTCAGGCATAAAAAGTATTTACCTTTCATTTCTCTTATTTAGTTAGAATCAAGTATACAACACCTTTTAGCACTGACAATATGTGATTAAATTGATGGGTTCATGTTCATATTCAAGCACTTCAACCCTTTTGGAATGGTACTGCCTTCTGACCCAGTTCTTTAAGACAAAGAACAGTTTCCAGAGCTCAGCATGGTGAGTCATAAAGGATCTCAACAAAGTTGAATAAATGCATTACAGGATTATGAAAATCCCATAACTCTCAAGTCGAAAACTAAAAGCCAGACCCAAGTTAGGCAATCACTAAAATAATTTTAATACATTTTAGAAATCTGATACTACAATCCCATTTCTAAATTTCCTCCAAAATTTACCAAATTGCTTCTGGGAATACCAGGGAGAAAAAGAAAGGAAAGTAAGTAACTGCTACAGGAATCAGTGAATAAGGTCTGCAATAGCGTATTCCCACTGCAACTCATATAGTATCTTACATATAATTAGAAGCAAAATAAGAGAAATAATCTAAAAGTCAATGTATAGTTTACGAAAATATTCACAGATATCCCGCTGAATATTTACAATAACTTTTAATGTACATTTTGTAGATAAGCAAGCAGAGAATCAAATAAATTTCCTGTAGTAAACAAAAGAGATAAGAATTAAATGGTTATCGAATTAATAAATGCCTGGCATGAGCCTATATAAAGTCTGTGGCACAAAATAAATATCCAAAGGCAACTCCTTTTCATTTAATTGAGTGTCAGGTCAATTGTCATTTTCTTCAAGATGTCTTCTTGAAACAGTAGAATAGGCCAAATCTGTTTATTTTGTGCCTTTCCAGTCCTGATTTCTCTTTTAGCATGTATACAACTTAAATAGTTTTATAAAATTGTCTTCCCAAAAGATCTAGAAAGAACTGCCTTACTTTAATCACAATCCAAACAAGTTCTAGACATTTCAGCAACTATATGAAAACGTCATGAATATATCTACCTTATTTACCTTTGTATCTATCCAGACCTGGCATAGTGCCGGGCGTTTGCTAGATGAATGAATAATAAATGAGTAAGACTAACGTAAAGTCAGTACACTTAATTTGGGTTTTAGGGTATGGTTTAAATCCAAAGAGAGATTAAGATAAAATGAATGAAGTAAAACATGATATTCTATAGCAGAGTATACAAACAGGTATCTAACCAGATAGAAAAAGAAGTGATCGTTTATAGATTTTAAAACTGATGGGAAATAGACAGTACTTGGAAGAAACTTCAATTACTTATGACCTGGTAGAATTCTAATTTACTAAGGAATAACACTAATTTACTAAGGAATTCTAATTTACTAATAATAACACTGATGGATTCTTGATGTGTTTTGCACCATTTTCCCATAACTTGGATTATGAAAGCAAATGTAGGAACTTCTCTAACTTTGACTCTAAGATTTTAAAAAATGGTTTGTTGCAGAGTATACAAGAGGAATCTAGATAGAATTATTTTTATATAAGAGCACAATGTGTCACTCACATCAGTCATTGCCACTCACAGATTTGGATTTTATTTTATTTATTTATTTACTTATTTATTTTTGAGATAGAGTCTCACTCTGTCACCCAGGCTGGAGTACAGTGGTGTGATCTCGGCTCACTGTAACCTCCGCCTCCTGGGTTCAAGTGATTCTCCTGCCACAGCCTCCTCAGTAGCTGGAATTACAGGTATGTGCCAACACGTTCAGCTGCAGATTTGGATTTTTGAAAAGGCTGATTCTCAAAGTTTCAGAAAAAGTATTTTAGTATGATCCCATAGACACAAATGCTAAAATGGAAAAGACCTCAAAATTGAGTCCCAGATAGAAAACACTGGCTTAAATGTGAAGTGCTAAAATGGGCAGCCATAAAACAAACACAGAAGAACTTGGTAGATAATAGAAAAGTTAGTTTAAACATGTAAAATGTGTACTTATCTTACGCATTATGGTGATATAAATGGGCTTTGGAGCTAGAGAAGGCAGAATTTGAACATTAGCTCAGCAACTTACCAGCTAAGACATATTTAAGTTAGCAGTTAGTCCATCTATAAAATGGGGACAACACCTACCTGATAAAACTTCATGGAGATTAAATGGGACAATATATAAAGTACATTAATAACATAGTTCATGGCACATAGTAAACAGTTAAAGGTGCATGTCCATGAATACATGCATGTAAGTGTGTACAAGTGCAGTGGTATTGATGTCATATCAGTGGCAGTATTATTTATCAATCATTTTCATCATCCTCATGGCTATAATGGAATCATATTGGGGGTCACATTATCTTTATTATTAGTATCACATCAGCAGTATCATCAAGATCATCATTATCCCCAATAATCTATACTTTGAACAAGAAGAAAGTTATGTTAATTCATGTCAGAGTAAAAAAAATAGCAAAGAATATATAAAGCTTAGTGCTTGAAACATATGTGCTATAACAAAATCCAGTAAACAGCAGAACGCCTTGAATCCTATTCTGTTTCTGCTTCTTTATCAAGGAAAATGATCATAAACAGTGAAAGGTAGTACACATGTGATTAGGAGAGAGCTAAAACCTGAGATTAAAAAACAAAAAAGTGACACTAAGAACTCACTATAGTTATCTTTAAATCCAGACAATTTATATTCTGGGGGCAATGGGACAATTGGTAAGTAAATGTGATCACATAACTAGGGTAGATAATATTTGTGTTGTCACAAGGAACGGGAAAGCGGCCAAAACCAGAGGCATGACAATTGTGAAATCTATGTTGAAAAGGTTGTCATGAGAGGAATTTTCAAAATTGCAGACCAGTGAACATCGATCACCAGTGAAATTCTAGCAGTGATGTTTTGTAAGCACATAGAGAAGGGAGTGGTGACGACCAAAAGCGAGTTATGTCAGGGATACTGAATAGAAGCTTGGAATATCTGACCTCAACATTTCTTCCCCAGAGACTGTTAAGAATTAAAATTCTATGATTCTGTCATTTTAGCCAAATCAAAGGAAACAACTGGAATAGAACACTAGACCTCAGTCCCTGCTACTAAGCTGGCTTCAAACAAATCATGTCAGAAAAAGAAAAAGAAAAAAAAAAAAAAAGAAAAAAAGAAAAAAAGGTATCCTTCTTGCTTTGAATAGCTAAATAGAAAATAACCTGTCTTTTTTTTTTTTTTTTTTTTTTTTGAGACAGAGTCTTGCTCTGTCACCCAGGCTGGAGTGCAGTGGCATGATCTAACCTCACTGCAACTTCTCCCTCTCAGGTTTGACCAATTTCTCCTGCCTCATCCTCCTGAGGAGCTGGGGCTACAGGCATGTGCCACTATGCCTGGCTAATTTTTTTTTTTTTTGTATTTTCAGTAGAGATGGGGTTTGACCATGTTGCCAGGCATGTCTTGAACTCCCAGTCTCATGTGATCTACCTGCTTTGGCCTCCCAAAGTGTTGGGATTACAGGCGTGAGCGACCGCCCCCGGTCTAGAAAATAACCTGCCTTTGATGAGAAACTGGTCCTCAATCCTCTGACCTGACCCAGGAACCTACCGTTTCACTCTGTTTAATCTTGCACAGAGTGATATATAATAAATCAATTCTGACATAGAATAGCACTACTGTACATTCTAGCTACAAGTTATATTGACTAAATCTAAAAAATGGCCATATATCAACATGATTTCCTAATTAGAATGTATGAAATTAACTGTCTGTTTGTTACAATGTTACACACATTTAAAGGGTTCTTTAAGCCTGTGAAATATACTTTCTGATTCAAATATTTAAAAATCCACATACAATTGTTGCTGAGTGCTTACAAATACTAGAAACTATTAATAGGCATCTTCAAATACAATTTCCCCTTAATAATTTAATGGCAAACAGAATATATGGTTATATGTCGATGGAAACAACCTGAGTATAGACAAGAAAAAACTGATGTTACAAGAATAGAAAAGAAACAAGTATAGATCAAAGTCTTGATGACATAACAGGAGGGGACACCACAAAGCAGCAACATCATCAACTTTGGTTGTCAGAGCTGTTATTTTTATCATTTTCTTCACCACCATCATCACCATCATCAACACTGCTAACGTTTATTGACTTTGAGAGAAATACTAGTTTTATGGGAAGAGAAGAAGGTATAAAATAATCATTTTGGATACTAAGAAAGCAAACGAATCATGGAAGGAGTAGACTATTCAGCAGAGTTGAGTGTCTGAGATTTATGACGACGAATTTAAAGTGAGACCAATCACTAAATTTGTTTTTGTGTTTTTTTGTTTTGTTTTGTTTTTTTCAGGTATGTTCAATTACTTAAGTGCAAGCACAGGATCTGTGTATAGCTAAGTTTATCCAGAACTAGAGACTTGACTGATGACTACAACGAAAGAAGAAACAGAAGAGGAATTTAAATATACTTCTAAGGGAGGGATTATAATGTCTTTCAATTATTATCCAATCCTGCAGGTGTGTTTTATAACAAGCTTTGTGATTGGTCTCTGATTACCTTTCCCATCTTGTATTTTTCTCTCACTTACCTTTAATACCTAAGTCCACAGACATATTCAGCTCCTTGCATGTTCCTAAATACATCAGAGGTTCTATCATATTTATGCAGACACTACACTTAAATGTACTGAACAAAGTAGATACTAAAAAGAAATGCATTGAATAAATGCATGAAGGAACACTTGCTTGAATAAAATAATGAACACATAAGTTTACCTAAAAAGAGATTCCAACAAATGCACAGCCCAATGTAAAAGTTACAATCTGTAATTACTAAGTTCTGTGTATGTGAAAGGTAAATGAGTCTGATTAGTCTTGTTCATCTGTGTTCTTTAAGAAAGGAAAACAGTATTTGTTATAATGTCAGGTGATTTTATAAAAGAATACCAAAAAAGAGATAACTACATGATAGAAAATAATCAGAGCAACCAACATCACTACCAAGAACATTCCTAAACAAACCTGAAAAAGACAAGTTCAAACGATATATCACCAAAGTTTTCTCCAAAAGTATCCTGGATATGTATACAAACTCACATTCATGCATCATTACCCAATTCTCAAACCTATCTTTACAAAAGATTATTGTCTTCTAAAAGAGAATGACATTAAGGAGTAAATAATAATAAAAAGTCACCGTAGTTAAATCAATGGTTAACCAGACAATACACTTGAGAGAGAGAGAAATATGAATCATTTGGCCCTATACTACCATCTCTGAAAAAGCTATGAGAATCAAGATTGTAGCTTTATCTTCCCATTATTTTGTGTGAATCTAAGTAAGGATTAAAAAGACTAATACTTAATAATTTACAAATTTAGAAAGAATATGATTGATATAGAAAATTAAACTAAGATTATATGGAATAAAAATATTACTTATTAATTGATCAAGAATTGTGGAATAAACATAAGCAGTTATATAATGCCTTTCCCTACCATCTTTTAAGATTAAGATAAATTACCTCTGTTCTTGAAAAACATTTTGAATAATGACTTTAGTTCCAATATAACTTAGCCATTTTTTTCAGGATCCCTTTCATCTTTTTCAGCCCTTGCCATATATTACTTAATATTAAAATATCAGAATCGGGTCTAATAAACTACATCATGGGGTGGCCTGTTATTAATATTCATAGTTACAGTAACAATCCCAGAGAACTCTGCGTACCTACATTGTAAATAATACCATTGTGAACATTTAAAAAACACATAGCAGTGTTTATCTTCTTCTTTTAAGGATCCCTTTCATCTTTTTCAGCCCTTGCCGTGTATTACTTAATATAATATCAAAATATTAGAATTGGGTCTAATAAACTACATCATGGGGTGGCCTGCTATTAATACTCATAGTTACAGTAACAATTCCAGAGAACACTGCTTACCTACATTATAAATAATACCACTGTGAACACTAAAAAAAACCATAGCATTGTTTATCTTTTTAAACAAGATGGGAATCCAACTTTTTAGCCTTGTAAGCTATGAATCTGACATACTCATGCCTGACCTTCATAAAATCAACTAAGAGCACTCCTAGTCCCTTGCAAATAGTAGGATTTTAAAAGTGTCAAAGATATTCGTGTCTTCTAGTTGTAACATTAAAATGCTATTTTTGAGATCCAGTGTACTGTACATGTATTTTAAGACTAGTATAACTTAAGTCTCTTAACATTTAAAGTTAAGCAGTTTATAAAATTGAAACTCTAAGCAAATAAATCATAAAATTTGCAGAATTGGATAGAAAAAATGAAGCCATTATGAGTTTCTTAAGAAACTAGGACAACAGTGGGGTATCCCTGCTCAGACACACAAAAGTATAGCTTACATTGCAAAAGGTACGTAGCATCTCATATACCTAAATTGTAAATGCGTGTGTCAGTAAGTGGGTGTGTGCATGTGCACATGTTTTAATATTCTGCCAATATTCTGTGGTCTTTTGCATCTTTGGTCTGAAGTATTACTCATTTCCCTTGAGGATAATTCCATAGTCTCTACAGAAGCTTAAATAAGATATGAAAGTAATTCTCTGCTTCCTGCACTCAAATGCATTGCTTTGTATTTATGCAAATGTTCAGCCCAGTCTCTTGGAAAATTCCAGAGAAGAACTACCCTAAATAACTGTGAAGACAAAATTAGTTACCCGTGATTTCAAAGAAAATATTTTTAAAATTTCCTTTAAATAGGTAGGCTTTACAATACCAAAATCTCGTGCTTCATCAGTCCATAGCCTATGTCATAAAAGGAAGTATATAAAACAGTCACTCTTATTCAGATGTTCTTACCCAATACTGCTTGGGGGTTGATAATTATCTGTCTTTGAAGAGAAGTTAACACTCCCATCTCTCAATTATGAATAAGAGAACCCGAGTAAGATGTATTAACCACCCTGCATTTTGGTTAAATTAATAAAATGGTAATTAGGTCAAGTTTCATTCTTTCCATGTCCATGTCTTTTTCAAAAAAGGAAATTATATAGTGATTCAGTTGAATGTACAAATCACAAATATTCAATAATAATAGACCAAACTAAAACAATTATCTTTATTTTTGCCTTAACATATTTTTCACTTCAAAGATTTTCACTATAAAATGTTTTCCTCTTAGGTATATTGGATATTATTAAAATTAGAAAATCTTAACACTATACCATTTAAAAGAGAAGTGAAATAAATCTTTTAGTGAAAATAACATATGCAATACATATCAACTATTCTTAAGTCACCACAATAAAACTAAAGATGTTCAACTATTACATATTAATTGTTATTTCCATTTCAAAACATTTGGAATTTGAATATGAGCAAAAGCAAGGAAAAGCTCAGTAGCTCAGTCCTAATTACTTTAGATGCATCTCAGCTATATATTTAATTTGTCAGTATGATTATGTGTATCTTCTTCAAATCCCTTTAATTACAAATATTCTATTCAGGTTATTCAGATAAAGTCTCAAAGCCTCCAGATCTACATCTCCACCCAGGTGTGCTATCAAGATGAAGCTCATCTAAGATTCTGGGAGATTCTAATTAAGAAATACACAGATGTCTTCCAGAGAGCAGACTGGAAACAAAACGTGTATCATCCTTTTCTCTTTCTGGATCGACTATAGCTGAAACTGTGCTGCAGGCAGCTGCAATGGTTATTTTGAAAACTAATGTTTACCTAGACTTGAAATAAAACATACAAGTACCTTTGTAAACCATAAGGGTAATTATGGATACTTAATTATTACTAAAAATTAGGTTATCAAATTGGTCACTTTTGGGATGCTATATTTGACAAGGAATGAATTTTTGGTCTCTACCAAGCCTGCATTTTGTGTAAGACTAGTGATGCAAAGAATAATTTTTAGCACATTTACTTTTCATCTATAAGATTAGCTCTATATCATTGGGTCTATGCATTTTCAGAATAACTTTTGAGAAACTAAATAAGACAGGTCTGCCCTACCTCAATAGTAGGTGTTCCTCATGCAGTAATATTTGATGTGCTGATATATCAAGGGTGTTTATAAGATCTTCTCCAGCACTACTGATTGCATTGAATTACCAGAAATTTGTTTGGCATCTTCGATGAGTAAGGCTCTAATGCCAGTTACATGTGCCTGAAACTCTATATATGGCAGGCAAAATGGCTAAAAATATTTGAACAAAAAGACCAGGAAGGCCAAAGACAAACTGTCATCTTGGATCTTTTAAGTCTGCTCCTCCTCTTAGTCTCTTACTTTATAAACCATCACTACTACTGAAGCTGAAATCCTGAAACCTGCATTTTTGGCTGTTCTAATATCTTTGTTTACCTTGATCTCCCAGCTAACACTAAGCTCTACAACACCGGTCTAAAATATAAGATTTGGAATGGATACTGAGAACACGTCCACTGCCTGAGAAATGCTGCTGTATAAAGCATGAATCATAAACTGCTATACTGGCCGCATTTGGTTCTGAGACCTGGGTGTGTTGTAATATTGGTGCTGCAATATTTTCACGCAGGTTCCTAATTTCCTAGGACTACAAAGTGATGAGAAGTAAGAAGTATAAGGCTGGGGTAAAACCAAATCTTTAAAGTGCTGCAGAAGCTACATTAACTACTATGGAAGACACATCGAGGTTATAGCAGCTGTAGAAACTATGCAGGCTCTGAAAGACATGGAAGTGAAATTCTTTAGTTGGCTTAGAATTAAAATAACAACAAAAACAACAAACACACAAGAAGCATGAAGAGGCTTTCGTACATGATTTTGAATTTCACTACTTTCAAATGGAATAATGATGGGGGAGTCATTTTTGTAATTTGACGGAAACAAAGGATTGCATGGAATGGGAAAGCTTTCACATTCTAGGAAGTAAACTGAAAAGACTTTATAATGTTCTGCTGGCAATAGGATGACTTTATTATCTAGGGGCATTGTACAACCCTAACTGGTAGATTTGCATAAATAACATAGCTACATAAAATTAAAGCAGCAGAGTAGTTCCAGGGCAAATTTTTGGTCCGCTGTTATACTGTCCAATATGGTAGTACTAGATTCATGTGGCTATTGAACACTTGAAATAGGGCTAATGTGAGGCGGGCGGATCATGAGGTCAAGAGATCAAGACCAGCTTGGCCAATATGATGAAACACCATCTCTACTAAAAATATAAAAATTAGCTAAGTGTGATGGCACGCGCCTGTGGTCCCAGCTACTCAGGAGGCTGAGGCAGGAGAATTGCTTGAACCTAGGAAGTGGAGGTTGCATTGAGCCGAGATTGCACTACTGCACTCCAGCCTGGCGACAGAGCGAGACCCTGTCTCAAAAACAAAAAACAAAAAACAAAAAACAAAAAACGACAAACAACAAAAAAGAAGCAATGCATAAAAAATGTAAACTATCCCATCAATATTTTTATTGATCATATGTTAAAATGATAATATATTGGCTATACTGCATTAAATAAAATATTATTAATAATAATATGTTTATTTTTCCTTTTCTCAACATGGCTAATAGAATGAAATTACCTACATAGCTTGCATTCTATTTCTTTTGGTCAGAACTAGTCTAATGTATTGAAGGGGTGAGGTAACATCCTTCTAGAAACATTTTAGAGGCTTTTAGAACAATATCAAAGGAAACTTTACAAAAGTTTTGAGGGGCTAAATTGTCATTGCATTGTTCTCATACAGGAGTAAGGAAGCATCAGCAAAATTTGGAGACATAATCTCAAGAGTTGCAGGCAGAACTTTTCTGGGACATAACTAACTTCTGTCTCAAGAGGGGCAACATCTGTTTCACTGTAAATGGGGCCACTGCATTTGGTAATCCAAAGGGTAAAACAAAATATGGAGGGAGGAGTGTCTGCCACAAATGCTTAGTATTAGAGGACATTCAACGACTCTCCATATTTCTTCTCAAAGTATCATCCACCTAAAAGGAACTCTAATATGCAGCAGCCTTCAGTGACATACAACGAAGCTTCAGGGAGTTATGGTAAGAAACTGCATAAGAACCATGAGGCCCTGCCTGGACTGTCATGTTTTATAAAAAGAGAGAGAAAGACATGCCCAGGAGCCAGAATGCTCATGCCCTCAAAAGAGGAGGTTCCCGAGGGGGCAGATGAACCCCAGTGGTTCAGAATTCAGCAATATCCCCAACATTCCCCTCCCTCCCACATCTCTGATCACCAAGCAGAGTCTCCCTCTATAAATGATCCTGAAGGATCTGATTGTAGTTTTACAACTTTCTGAGCTGACAAACACTGAACTGCATCTGTTTAAGCGGCAAAATTTGTGCACTTATGGTCTGCTTTGTATTTTCTTTTTACGTGTTACAAATATATCCTGAAGTTAATACTCTACTGCAGCTGTGTCCACTTACTTCTTGCAAGCTTTTTGTCCATATAGGGAACAGACATGTTTCAAAAAGTATCTTAAAACTTAAACTCCATCAGCAAAACTTATTTTCCATGTAATGACATCAAAAAAGGCAAGAATTTATTCTGTAGAATAAAGAGAACTCTATCCATGCTACTATGATAGAGAAAAAAAAATAACAGAAGATTCAAAATACCAATATACCATCTCCATGTTTTTGAAAGGAATGATTCTGGTCTGTGTCTGAAGATGTGAGTTCAGTGAACATTACAATATTTCACTTAATTATATACCTAGACAGATGACAGGCAAATATAAATTATTTTTATTTTGTTTTTTAAAAAATATCTGCCCAGGCATGGATGCCTATATTCCCAGCACTTTGGGAGGCCAAGGTGAGAGGATCACTTGAGCCCAGGAGTTCAAGACCAGCATGGGCAACATGCCTCTACAAAAAAATTAACAACAAAAATTAGCCAGGCGTGGTGCTGGTGCCTGTCATCCTAGCTACTCAGAAGGCCGAGACAGGAGGACTGCTTGAGCTTGGGAGTTCCAGAGTGCAGGGAGCTATGATTACACCACTGCACTCCATCCTGGGAAACAGAGTGAGACCCCATCTCAAAAAACTTTCTTTTCACTTTCTGCTTTTCTGAATCACAACAGTCCTATGATATCTTGCCCAATATTTTAATATATCAGTATACTGCTATTAGCTTTAACCAACCTCACATAGTACAGGAGATCAGGAAAGCACAAATTAATAATGATGAAATTTCACTCCAAAGCAGGAGCAGAAAGTCATAATCACAGCAAAGCAAAGAGTACAAGACCCAGATCAAGGACAGGTCTTTGCAATTCCAAATTTTCCCTTACTTCCTCTGGTTATCGATACAGATGGAATTAAAAACCATATTTTGTAAGAATATTTGAAGGCAAAAGAAAAATTATATAGATAAGGTTGTTTTAACGATTAGTAAGAATTCATTTATACTATATTAGGGCTCATGTTAAATTCATGTAGAGTCAAAATTACGATTTTAAAAAAGAACATACTGGCTCATAGGAGATCATAGATGATGAGCACAAGAGTTAAGAGAGAGCTCCCAAGGGTAAGAAAGCATTCCAACATGCTGCTTCATCAAAACATCAGTGCAAGGGTCAGAGGAAGGTGAAACTCATTTTCAAAATCATCCTAAAGGAAACGATGTAATACAGAAATGACTACAGCTTCAGCTGCCATGAGAAGGAAACTGAGATTGTTGTGGATGTTAATATCAGAACCAAATTAAAATCCAGGCCTAATGACCCTCTTGTCAGTGATCTTTCCAGTCAGCAGCTCTTAAGCAGGCAGTCCACAGTAGTCACCTGTGGACCTTTAATCAATAAATTGACCAGTACCCAAAGCTCAGAAATCTGATTCCACCTAGCCCCAGGTAGCTGCCTCATACCTGGCAGAAGCATTGCACAAGGCTGCCCCCTAGTCACGGAGTGGACAACCAGTGCTTTCCCCAGTCCACCATGTTTTCTCAAGTGTTGCCATGCTACATGTCAACCTAGGAAATTCTCTTTGCCTTGAAAACGTCTATTCATTCTTCTGGAAATTTCTTTCTGACAGGATCTCCTGACCATGCCCTTGTCCTAACCACCACAAGCTCTTCTATGTCCACAAGCCCCATCCACAAGCTCTTCTGTGTCCAAAAATTTTAAATTTTTGTTGAAATCCTTCCTTCCTGTTCTTGGTAACTAAAATTCTACACGTTTTTAAAAGAAACATTAACAGACTTCAGTATGAAGTCAAAATTAATACTAAAAATTCCAGAGTTTCCTTTTTTTCTTTTTTTTTTTTTTTTGAGATGGAGTCTTGCTGTCACCTAGGCTGGATTGCAATGGCACGATCTCGGCTCACTGCAACCTCCGCCTCTGGGGTTCAAGAGATTCTCCTGTCTCAGCTTCCAGAGTAGCTGGGATTACAGGCGCACACCACCACACCAGGCTAATTTTTGTATTTTTAAGTAGAGACAGGGTTTCACCATGCTGGTCAAGCTGGTCTCGAACTCCTGACCTCGTGATCCACCCACCTCAGCCTCCTAAAGTGCTGGGATTACAGGCATGAGCTACCATGCTCAGCCAAATTCCAGAGTTTTTCTATATGCATACAATGAATTATAAAATACAATAAATTGAAAATTGTAAATATTCATTCAATAGAATCTATGGGGGTTCTGTTGGAATACTAAAACATATTGAAAACAAATAACGCTGAATATGTCATCTTTTTTGCAATGTAGACATGCTACTTTCTTTCTCTTTCCTAATTACATTGATTGGAGCTTCTAGGCAATAACAGTGAACACAATGTCTTTGAAGTTACTTCCCCCTGAATTAGAAATGTTTCTATTGAATCAGTATTTTTCTCAATGCAGGTAAGTAAAGAGATGATTAAGGAGGTAGCTATATTATTATTTTCAATGAACGTGTTTTGTTTTTTAAAAAATAGTTATGGGAATTAGTTTGTCAAATGCTTTTTGGCATTCTTCAATAGAATCACATGGTCTTTCTCTATAATCTATTCACATAGGGTATTATATTACTCATTTCTTATTTTAAAACAACATGTATTTCACTTGGTTCCACATATTATTCTTTTCATATATTGTTTAAGTCAAGCTAATTGAAGTTTCTTACATGGAAATTTTTGTTGGTAATACTATATGGCTTTCTTTTTTATATATGGCATGTTCAATGTGATGTGGTATCACTATGGAATTTTGATATAAGGGCATTTTTTTCATTATCTTTCATTACTAAACATCTCATGCATAATACTCTGGTCTGGATTAGTGGACAACACATTCTGGGTACAATGAGGCATTGTACAATCATTTAATAAACAGTATAAATCCTCCTCTTCTTTAACATAGTTACATTGATTCCATTTAACTGTGCGACTTGCAAGACAAAAGGGATCAAGAGGAGATATTTTATACAAAGCCATTGTACTCATATTCTTCATTTATTTGGCTTTCTTTTCTTTCTTGTTTTCCTTTTATATTAACATAACTAAAACAGAGTGTTAACTGCATGAGCATTTGAGTCAGGCAGACCATGCCTCTGGGTATAAGTGCTGAAGCTTACAGATCTGTAACACTGGACAAGTTATTTGATCTCTCTCTGTTTCAGTTTTCTTGTATAGAGTATACACAAAAACAGCACTCAAAAACAAAGCTATTGTGAATATTAAATGACACGACAGGCATAATGTGGTTAGCACTTTACAGGTACTTGACAGGGCTTTGCCTCCCTTCCTATCTCACCCCCAGGCAACTCCCCACTCTCTCTATTTATGAATATATGTCCATGATCTATAATATCCTTTAGAAATGTCACATTGTCTTGTCTAAAATCCTCACCTCCACGGACTAGTGCACATTCTGCTCTTTGCAGATATACTAAAACCAAACAACCAAAAATGCTTTAAAACATTTTTATTAATAATCGTGAGGTTATACACTGACCTGTGAGACCTAGAACATACAAAAATTTACTCATATTTCCATAAATGTACTGTTTGGACATATTGTCTTCTGCTAAGAGAGGAAACACCCACAAAAGCTGCTCAGTTGACCTCACAACATCATTACCCACATGGCCTGAACAATGCCAACAAGGTGAATCATAATATTTTGCAAAGTATCAAATGGTGCTGAAAGTTCTACATTTGAGCATTGAATAAATATTGAAACAACTGATGATAATTGTTAACAATGACTTCTTGACCTTTCATGAATTGTTTGCCCCCAAACATCATCACCTTTTGTACACAAACAGTATTTTGTCAGAAAAATTGCTTGATGACACTATTAGGACAATACTGTCTTTACCTGTTCTAGTGAAAGTCATTTGAAATGGCAACAGACATTGCTCTGTATTATCCACAGCAGCACAGTACTATTAATCCTCCAAATATACAAAGCAATGTCTTATCATGCCAATCTAACAGATTTTACAAATGATGTTGCTTATGTAACAGTCACACAATAGTGGATAAATTGCTCTTGAACAATTTCTGTCAACATTTGGCTTTTGTTATTAATGTGGTACATATCAAACATGTGCATATCTATCATATCATTTTAAAAATTGTTTAGTTAGAAAGGATCTGAAGGATCATCTCACTTAATTCCTTCCATTTACAATGATGATACTGACTTTAAGAGAGAAGTTAGATAACTTGTCTAAAGCTATGTAAACAAAGAGTGGAAGAGGCAATACTAGATTGTAGACCTGCTCATTCTAATTCAGCGCTCTTTTCAACACAGCCTGTTGTCTCCTTAAAGCCAATGTGAATACCAGCATTGTAGTCTGGAAGTGCTAGGAAGCACCTCTCAGAAGTAGATGACAGACAATGGAGATGGCTAGAAGAATGCTGCTAAGTGCTATTTACTCACCATGTACACATTCGGCCTCTCTGTGCTCCATTTTTGCATCACTGCTTCCTAAAACAATTCCACTCCAGCAAACTCTGAACTGCTTTAATTCCTTCCTCAAATGCTTCAAACTCTCTTCCCCCAAGGGTGCTTCCTTCTTCTCTATGCCTTTTTTTTTTTTTTTTTTTTTTTTTTTTAAATTTTCTCTGCCAGAAATTCTTCCCCCTCATGCTGTCTAGCCTTAGCTAATTCCTACTTATCCTTGAGGATGTAACATAAATGTAAATTCCTCAAGGTAAACTTCCCTGATTCTTGCTAGTCCTTATTATGGGCCTCTGTTAACATTCTCTCATAACTGGTTTATTTCCCCCATAACAGCATTTAGCATATGTTCGTGTTGTGTCTTATTTATTTGTCTATCTTCCTGACATATTATTAATCCCAGCAGGGACAAGAACAGTCTTTTGTTTGTTTGCTTGTTTGTTTTTTTGAGATGGAGTTTTGCTCTGTCACCCAAGCTGGACTATAATGGTGTGATCTTGGCTCACTACAACCTCCACCTCCTGGGTTCAAGTGATTCTCCTGCCTCAGCCTCCTGAGTAGCTGGGTTTACGGGTGCCCACCACCACACATCCAGCTAATTTTTATATTTTTAGTAGATATGGGGTTTCACCAGGTTGGCCAGGCTGGTCTTGAACTCCTGACCTCAAGCAATCCACCCACCTCAGCCTCCCAAAGTGCTGGGATTACAGGTGTGAGCCACCGTGCCCGGCCAACAAGAGCTGTTTTTTATCTTTCCCACCATTTTACAACAAAACTCAAAGAAGCTACTCCATGAAAAGTTCTTCACTTTCAAAGTATCACACTCACTATAAAAGATGAGCTATTTCTACTTCCTGGGGCAAATCCTTTGAATCATGTTAGATACCATGCCCCCTCTTGCCTTACTGAAGAGATAAAACTTTTGATGATCTTCTCTCTATTATATATTTCACCCCTCCCCCTCAACTGGATCCTTCCAATGACTTTTTTTTCTTTTTAAAAATTAACGTTGCAGTAAAATATATACATCATTTACCATTTTAAAGTGTGCAATTCAGTGGTATCAAGTGTATTTACACTATTGCACAACCAACACATTATCCATCTCCAGAACTTTTACTAATGGCTTTTAAACAAATTCGAGCACTCCTCAAATAAAATGTTTTGCAATCTCATTTGTCACCTGTTATGTCATCTCATCTTCCTCCTGTAACACTCTTTCTCTTCAAAGCCAGCTTCATATCCCATGGTATTTTCTCACTAACCTCTTACTCCTAACTCACTCCAACTGGGTTGAGTGTATCAGTCTTCCAAATGATTTCAAAAAGTCAGTAGCAGGTCTCCATAGGGATGAATTCAAGGAGCTCTTTTCAGTTCTCAACAGCATGATGAACTGTTCACCACTCCTTCCCACTCAATACACTTTTTCCTTCACTTCCCTGGCCCAGTGCACTACATCGTCTGTTTTCCCTCCAGGTACTTCTTTCCTATATCCTGTCCACGTTCTTTTGCCTACACAAAGCCATTCAGTATAAGAATCTCAGAAGACTCTCCCCTAGGTTCCCTCCTGTCTTCACAGTATACTTTTTCCTTTCCTAAATAATCTTCTCCTTATCCTTGGCTTTGGTTACCACCTGTTTATATTGGACTCACATGTTTAGATGTGACAGTCAACCAAAACCTTTCCATTGAGCTTAAATAAGTATTAAAAATTGTTTTTCTGAAAATTCTTTACAAATGCCTCAAACTCCACATGTTCCAAATAAAATTCCTAATATAAGCATTTTATTGTCCAGGTTCTCTACCTCAGTGAATGTCACTATCATTCAATGTGTTACATGAGTCAGAGACCTGGAACTCAATTTCATTTTTTTTTTTTTTTTTTTAATTAAGACAGAGTCTCGCTCTGTCGCCCAGGCTGGAGTGCAGTGGCATGATCACCACTCACTGCAAGCTCCGCCTCCCAGGTTCACGCCATTCTCCTGCCTCAGCCTCCCGAGTAGCTGGGACTTACAGGCGCCCGCCACCGCGCCCGGCTAGTTTTTTGTATTTTTAGTAGAGACAGGGATTCACTGTGTTAGCCAGGATGGTCCCGATCTCCTTACCTAGTGATCCGCCCACCTCGGCCTTCCAAAGTGCTGGGATTACAGGCGTGAGCCACCGTGCCCCGCCTGGAATTCAATTCTGATACATCCCACTCCTCCCATCCTCATGCCTTCGATCAACAGCACTAAAGATTTTACCTTATAAATTTCTCTCTTAAATCTTCCTTTCTTTGGTGTCACTACCCTAAATATAGCATCCCCATCTAGAATGCTGCAATAGCCATCTACATCTGGTTTATCTACATCCATTCTGGTTCCAATTCAATACTTTCTCCACACTGTAACATATAATCACTTGAGACCTGTAAGCACTTTCCACTGCTCCAAGAATGCCCACTGAGGACTATGAAAGCTTACGTTGCTCGTAAAGACAAAGCCACTTAACAAGTTCTGAATGCTCGGATCCCCCGCCTATATTCCAGCCCCAACTTACAACCAGTTAAGAGTCTCTCTCTGAGCGCCAGCCACCCCGGCCTTTTTCCAGCCTTTGTTCTCAGTAACGTCCCTCTCCATTCCTTCTGTATGTTATTCTATCTTCCTGGGAAGCTCCCCACCCTCTTCAAATTTTAAATAGATAATTCCTGCTCATTCTTTGGAAGGCAAATCAAATGTCACTTGTTAGGAGAAACTTGCCACTGCTAGATCAAAGCTATGAGTTTTCATCTCATCAAGTGCATCTTCTTCATAGCAGTTACCACATTGCTAATTTTCTGTTTACTTCTTACATCATACCCCAAATTCAGGCCCTCGAGTTGATGCAGAGATCATGCCTTTTTGCTCATTGTTACATCCCCTCCACCTAATATATCTGGAATATAGCAGGTACTCAATAAATATGTATCAAACAAAATAATGAATACATAAATGGATGAGTTGTAGGGCCCTAAATATTTGTTGAAAAACCTTATTCTTTCAACAAATAGCCCATTATGTGATAGGCAGTGTCATGAGTAAAACTAACATTTATTGATCACTTCCTATGTGTCAGACATGGTGCCCAGAGCTTTGAGTAATCAGGCACTTCTTTGTGTTATTGTAACAAAAAGGTTGTAAGACAGATACTAGCATTAGCTTTCATTTACAGACAAAGAAATTGGGGCTCAAAGAAGTTACATGATTTGCTAAAGGTAACTTAAACAGTAAGTGAAAGAGTAAGAGTAATACCAAGGTCAGTCAAACCTCAGAATCTGATTGGGCTCCTTGAGTGAATGAAGATATTCATATATTTCAAACAACACAAATGCATGCACTGTCAATTTCATAAACATATCATAGTCCTAAAGTTAGGCACACCACTTTGAAAACACTAACCCAAAGCCTCATTTATTTTAGACTCACAAATCTATCCAGTATGATAAAGGGTCATCTTGTACTTAAAATCAATAAACACAATACACTCCAACAGTTACCAAAACCAATATAACTATTCCATTAGTAAAGACAATTCGCTTTATGCTTGAGCAGTGTACAATGAGCATATCTCAGAATTTCCATGAAACCTCATTCTTCTTCCGAATAGAATACAGTTAAGAAATTGCAGCAATTAACATAAACATTGCAGGACACCATTTTTTTTTTCTTTTTTTTCTTTTTTTTTTCTTTCTTTTTTTTTTTTTTTTTTTTTTTTTTTTTTTTTTGCAGAAAGGCCATGGGCACCAGGTGCTATATCAGATGACAGCAGGTTGTTGGCATCAAGTATTTCAAAAGATGCTAAGAACACCCTGAGCCCTATTTAACCCCATACAAGAGGTTGATTAAGTATGCCACTGAGGCATAGAGGAGCTATCATTCCCTAATTGCTAAACATCAACTGACCAGTGATCTGGTATCTTTAGAGGACAATAATGTTGCAATATAAAACAGTAAAGAGGCCATTTTTTGTATCTCCCAAATTTGCAAATATTGTTTTAAAATAAAGAAATTGATGTTGGTGAGAACGCAGTAGGATAGAAATTCTCATATATCCCTTTGAGTAAAAATTTGCACATCCTTTCAGGAAATGAATGTTTATTGTGTATCAAGATTTGATTTAGTATTTTTATGTTCTAGGACTTTAGCTCAAGGAAATAATCAGTGATGTAGATGAAGATATATTTACTCATTCACTCTTCTCTAAGTCATTTATCACAATCATTTTATCTCTTCATTAAACAAATAGTCACTGGACATTTTCTGAGGGAACAAAAAAGGAGAAAGACAAATTATGCTCCTGTAGGAAGC
Organism: Macaca thibetana thibetana; assembly: GCF_024542745.1. Lineage (NCBI taxonomy): Eukaryota > Metazoa > Chordata > Mammalia > Primates > Cercopithecidae > Macaca > Macaca thibetana. Next base: position 56,778,785 of record NC_065585.1, on the reverse strand, counting down.
CACACAAGAAACAAGATAATTTCAATTTGTTGGTACAGAAGAGGCAAGGGCCTTCTGGCAGACAGGGCATCACAGAGGTTCAAGCTAATACTTGACCCCAAGTATGTGTTAGTTAGATAATGGGCAGAACATTTGAATCAGATGGTACAGCCCAGAAACAGAGAGAGAGAGAGAGAGAGAGAGAGAGAGAGAGAGTGAGCACGAGACTGCAGCACACTGGAGGGATGAATCAGAGCAAAAAAAACCTGCAGAGTACAAAGATTAAAAGGAAAATATCATAGGTTGCAGGAACACAGACATTTTTGTTATCATCTTTGTATGTTTCTGTGCTGCCAAAATTTTCTCCATTGTACAATGGAGAAAAAAGAACATTTTAAAGCTCATTTAAAAAGCCAGTAAAATATAAAATGATTATAATAGCACATGTAGATGACCCATAAAGTATATCATCAACAATTCTCACATCAGAGGACAACTGTGAGGAAGAAAAGAACAATAGATGTCAAAAGTTCTAGCAAGTAAAATATTTGTACATCTCCTACACATACACATCGAAGTATTTTTGCAATAGTGATAGTCATTTCATACAAAAATTTACTTTAGACATTACTTAAAAATACAGTCATTTCTCATTATTTGTGGTGGTTATATAGAAACACACACACACACACACACACACACACCACTCATATAATCTTAAATACCCAAAACAACACAGACTGGTAGATTCCATTTTCCTCTTTATTACAAAAGAAAGGCAAAAAAATATTCACAAGTGTTAGGTAACTTTCCTGAGCCTACCCCACTAGCAAGTGCCAGAGTTGGGACTGAAACTTCCTCCAGCTGGCTCTAGGGCTCTTCCTGCACTACCTTGCACTACCCTGCACTGCCCCCTACTGCCTCCATCCTCTGAAAGCTGATATCTGAAGGCAGAACTCTTGCTTTATCTGGCCTTAACTGGGAACATGCTTACTGGGTGACACAAATTTTTTGTCCATCTGTGCATATCCATAAATGACCAGGAAAATGCCACAAGTATTGATTTTGAGGTAACAAATAAATTACCACAAATGGGAAAATTCATAAATATGGAATCCACAAATAATGAGGATTGAGTGCATATGGAACACCCATATTATGGATAAGTTCATGTCCCCCTATGATCTATACACAGAGATAAAAGTTGCTAAATCTCTGTTTCTCTTAAAAATTGACCTTATTGAGCCAGGCGCGGTGGCTCACGCGTGTAATCAAAGCACCTTGGGAGGCCGAGGCGGGCGGATCATGAGGTCGGGAGGCCAAGACCATCCTGGCTAACAAGATGAAACCCCATCTCTACTAAAAAATATAAAAAATGAGCCGGGCGTGGTGGCAGGCACCTGTAGTCCCAGCTACTTGGGAGGCTGAGGCAGGAGAATGGCATGAACCTGGGAGGTGGAGCTTGCAGTGAGCAGATATTGCGCCACTGCACTCCAGCCTGGGCGACAGAGCGAGACTCTGTCTCAAAAAAAAAAAAAAAAAAAAATTGACCTAATTATTTTCTATTTATTTATTTAAGACTGGGTGTGACTCTGTTGCCTAGGCTGGAGTGCAGTGGTGCGATCATGGCTCACTGCAACCTTGACCTCCTAGGTTCAGGTGATCCTCCTGCATTAGCCTCCCGAGTAGCTGGGACTACAGGCATGCACCACCATATCTGGCAGAGATAACATCCCAATCTGATAAGGCAAGAATGTTGTTCACCAAATCATGACACCTTACTTGATTTGCAACCTTTTGTAAGATGAAAGGAAACAGGGAAGCAACCATAATCTCAGCTGGATATATATTTTTACTCATATTTTATTTACACAAATATAATAGAAGAAATTCTTAAATATTCAAAAAATGAAGAGATTCTCCCATTCTAATGAGTAAAACCTTGCTTAATTTGACATTTGATGTCAAATAAAAAATAAGGGCCAGGCGTGGTGACTCATGCCTGTAATCTCACTACTTTGGGAGGCTGGGGTAGGATCTCTTGAGAACAGGAGTTTGCGATCAGCCTGGGAAACACGGTGATACCACATCTCTATAATTTTTTTTTTAATTAGCCAGATATGGTGGTGGATGCTTGCAGTTCCAGCTACTCAGGAGGCTGAGGCAGGAGGATCACCTGAACCCAGGAGGTCAAGGTTGCAGTGAGCCATGATTGCATCACTGCACTCCAGCCTAGGCAACAGAGTCACACCCAGTCTCTAAATAAATAAATAAATAAATAAATAAATAAACAGACAATAATCAGGCCAATTTTTAAGAGAAACAGAGATTTAAAAATATGTTCCATTACAAATGTGGCTAAAATTTTTAGAAGTCCAAATTAACCTAGAATTACCCTTATGTGACAAAACCAGTAGCTACTACCAGAAACTACAGGGAGCTATAACGAGAGAAGTAAACTAGAAAGATCCTTCCTATATCTTGGACAGATATTTCAAAACTTCAGTCTAATGGTCATTGTTAACTCTATGCTTTCACTAGAAGTTAAAAAGCAAACTCAGTGTCTTCGAGTGGGAAAAGAAAGACGCACATATTTTCCAAACTACAGTAGAGGCAAACTGAAACCCTCTCTTTTAATTGAGTAGAAAAATTTAGTTAAGGTGAACAAATTAATAAAAGCTGCAAGTGAAAATATCAAGTCCCAGGGAAGGCAAAACCTAAGAATTTTGTGGAATAACCTTTAGTAACATATTTTACTGCAAGTTAATATTTAGGATAAATCGATTTAAAAAATAGGAAGATGAAAGAAAAATGAAAACATTTTCAATAGATAGGTTTTTAAAATGTAAATATATTAACGTTTTTAAGGACTTGATATTTACCAGATGCTTTGTAAGCATTATCTGTAATCCTCGCATTAGTAGTACTGGGTAAGAATTATTATCTTAGATTTACACATGAGAACACTGAGACACAGACATGCTAAATAATTTACCTAAGGTGTCACGTAACTAGTATTTTGAGGAGATACTATTTTAAGTTAGATCATCTTGGATACAAAGTCCATTCTTATTCCATTGCACAGCAGATGCTGCTTCCTGAAAATAATACCTTGAAAGGCAATCAATAGTTATTAAGAAAGAACTATTCTAGAAGAATTACCTGCTTTGCTGGAGATTAACATTTAATACAAAATTATATTTTAAAATTAGAAGTTAGCAAAATCCTTCAAACCTCTCTGTGTTAATTTTTATTCACTTTTTAGATTAGTTCACAGTGTCAGTAGCTTTAACTCTTTTTTTTTTTTTTTTGAGATGGAATCTCGCTTTGTCACCCAGGATGGAGTGCAGTGGCGCAATCTTGGCTCACTGCAAGCTCCGCTTCCCAGGTTCATGCCATTCTCCTGCCTCTCAGCCTCCCGAGCAGCTAGGACTACAGGCGCCCGCCACCTCACCCGGCTAATTTTTTGTATTTTTAGTAGAGACGGGGTTTCACCATGTTAGCCAGGATGGTCTCGATCTCCTGACCTTGTGATCCGCCCGCCTCGGCCTCCCAAAGTGCTAGGATTACAGGCGTGAGCCACCGCGCCTGGCCACTTTAACTCTTAATCAATTGTGGAATTATGGACCCCCTTGAGAATCTGAGGAAAGGACCCTAAGAACATACCCATATACAAATACTTCATTGAACTTCAGAGAGTTCACAGTAGCCCGATGTCCATATACTTAACCACCTATGAACACCAGGTGAGGGGCCCTTGCTACTAGTAGGTACAGCTCCTCTCCTACCTAGACAGATCAAACAGTCTTGAAATAATACCAGCTGTTATGTACCCAAATAGCCAGATGAGAAAAATGTGAATAAATAAATACATATTTGAAAGGTAAATACATAACAGAAATCATATGATTGGAAGAAGTAAAATCTATGAGATAACAATCACTTTCGGAAGTGCTAATGAAATAAGTTGTATCTAGCATCTGGATAATTAAACAGTTTTTTCACTTACTGGTATTCATAGAAAGCTAAATATGGAAATCTGTAAGTATTATTTAATCCATTCATGCCACCAAATATGCATAGAAACACTTGGTTGAAAGGATGAACATTTAACAAGAAATTATATTTGTAAATTAAGAAATAACAAAAACCTATAAGCCTCTTTTAAGTATCACTCGATTTTTTAATATTTAACATACAGTGACAATAGTTTTAACGCCTAATTGACAATGGGTTTTGAACCTCTTTGAGAACCTGAACAAAGAACTTCTGAAAAACGCACATATAAAAATGCTACACATGACTTCAAGGAGTTCACAGTGCCTTAATATCTATCTATTTAACGCTCTAGAGTTCAACAGGTAATGAACACAGATGTGAAAACTGCATAAAACTTTGAGAGTAAATGACACACCACAATTATTAATATATTTTTGGTTATATCATTATCCATACTGAGTACATCTTGTTGATTTTAAGTAGATAAAAGAGAATGAGTTGAAACTCCTAACACTAAATATAATTTTCTAAGTTATGGAAACTAGTTTTTATGTCTTACTACCTTCTCTCTTTCCACTGTTTCCTCTAATTACCTATTTAGCTGAGAGTGATCTAAGTTATTATCCTTACCCCAAAACTACTTAATGCTTTTTTTTTAAGAGACAATGCTAAAAGTTGATGATTAATGGATAAAAAAAATAGCTTTGAACTGGTCAGTGGGCCTCTATCTAATTAAATTCATTAACAATTCCAAATATCTGTTAGAGTAACAAAAACCAATTTGGTATGTTCTTCAAATAAAGGTATAATCTAAATGACAGTGAGAATAAACATATTCTCAAAATTTTAATCCATTGTTTTTAAAAGGGAGCATCACTCATTTCTTTGAACTTGAACAAATAAAAAGGGTATTAAGGAAATCCTTTTTAAGCATATACTATATATATTAAAGCTAATTTAATCCCGAAAACAATATGAGATAGGCACTATTAATCCATTACCTATAAAATAGTTAACTTTTTTTTAGAAAACCAAAATGAGCTTAAGACTGTTTAAACAATTTTTCCAAGACTGCGTTGTATGAGTGAAGTTAGGATTTGATTTAAATCCACGACAGTCAGTGTCCCATCTCAATCTCTCTTCTTTACATAAAGTTATCTTAGTTATTTCAAATCCTATGAGCCAACATTTCGTGACCAACTACTGGGTCAGACACTTTTCTGGATGCTTTCTAATTTGATAAGAATGAAAGGAAAAGAAAAGTAAAGAGCAGTCTGAAGACCACACTATAAAACACTTCAAAGCTAGACCAACCATTAGTCCAATTACAATTTACAATCACTCAATCAGAATACAGAGTTACTGACATATGATATGTGGAGACATTTGCATGTCGAACTGACTTTCTATAAAGATGCTTTATAAATTCCAATATTCCATTAACTAAGAAAACATTTTAGTTATATATGCCTATATAAATGTGTGTATATATGATAAATGTCAATACACAGATATATAGACATGTGTGTTGTATATATGCACACATATACATATATAGACATGTGTGTATACCTAGCTATGCACACATATACATATATGTCTATATATGTATATATGTCTATATATGTCCATATATGTATATATGTATGTCTATATGTCCATATATGTATATGTATATATGTAGATATATACACACACGTCTATATATACACATATATGTGTATATATAGACGTGTGTGTATATATCTACATATATGTGTATATATAGACGTGTGTGTATATATAGATATATATAACGTTATGGTACATATAGACATATATAAACATATATATAACTATAATGTGTTCTTAGTTAATGAATATTAGAATTTTATTTATTTATTTTTATTTTATGATTTTTTGAGATGGAGTCTCACACTGTCGGCCAGGCTGGAGTGCAGTGGCGCAATCTCAGCTCACTGCAACCTCTGCCTCCGGGTTCAAGCGAGTCTCCTGCCTCAGCCTCCTGAATAGCTGGGATTACAGGTACCTGCCACCATGCCCAGCTAATCTTTGTATTTTTAGTAGAGACGGGGTTTCACTATGTTGGCCAGGCTGGTCTCGCACTCCTGTCCTCAGGTGATCCACCCGTCTCGGCCTCCCAAAGTGTCGGCATTACAGGCATGAGCCACTGTGCCTGGCATGGACCTGACATTTCAATATTAGCAATGAAATGCATATCCAGCCGGGCGCGGTGGCTCACGCCTGTAATCCCAGCACTTTGGGAGGCCGAGGCGGGCGGATCACAAGGTCAGGAGATCGAGACCACGGTGAAACCCCGTCTCTACTAAAAATACAAAAAATTAGCCGGGCGCGGTTGTGGGCGCCTGTAGTCCCAGCTACTCGGGAGGCTGAGGCAGGAGAATGGCGTGAACCCAGGAGGCGGAGCTTGCAGTGAGCCGAGATCGCGCCACTGCACTCCAGCCTGGGAGACAGAGCGAGACTCCCTCTCAAAAAAAAAAAAAAAAAAAAAAAAAGAAATGCATATCCACTTTAGGCTTAACTCCTATTTTCAAGGGAATAGTGTTGTAAGTATCCCTTTTATCCTACAAAATATTGTGCACACTTTGGGATATAGCATAAAGGAAACAGTAATCAAACCTTGTCTTACCGTACAAACGTGACTAGTAATTAACAAAGACATATATTACTTCGATGTTTCCTCCTGAATTTAAAATAATTCACCTCTTATTTAGAAGAAATGCTCTAAACCAAGTTCCAATTTTCCAATTTTTGTTTATTTTAAGAATCCATCAATAATCAAGCACTTGAGGTTTATTTTAAAAAACAAAAAAAAAATTAGCCCGCGGTGGCGGGCGCCTGTAGAACTGTAGGCAGGAGAATTGGGAGGCGGAGCTTGCAGTGAGCCTAAACACTTGGGAAGAAAAAAAAAAAAAAAAAAAAAATCAGCCAAACACTTGAAAAAAAAACAGCCAAGAATTTTCAAGTGGAAACTGCTATTAGTAGCAGCAATACACAATCTAAAAAGCTGAAGATAATATAGAAGAAAATAAAAAGGTAATCTGTATTTACAGGTTGGACACAGCCCAATAAAATCAGTATTCACAGACTCTCTCAGAGGGAACTTTATACTACAGAGACTGTATCTTATACTCAAAAAAGCAATTTAAGTTAAATATTTTGTGAGCGATGATCTCAATTTTCCAATGGGGCTGATTTCATTAAAGAAAGATATTTTCAAGTGTCTTTTTTTAATGGCTGCTTAAATCTAATAAACATGGTGGTTTCTGGAAAGAATTCAGAAATGTTCTCCAATTCTTAATCTGTTTTCCTAAAACACATGTTGTTTAAAGAAGTAAGGTAATTCTGAAAATTGTGTAGTAATTTCTTTGAAGATTATAAGTGAAGCACAGATGGTAGGTAATACGTTGCTTTACAAGATATATTTTTATATGCAGGATGATGTTACCAAGAACCTTGTACTGTGCCATTTTTCTCTAACAATACATGAAACAGTGCCATAATAGGTACACGGGGGAAAAATAAGGCAAATCAAATAAAAGCTTAGATATAATACTTTGCTTCAATACATTAATAACAATTTCATATCATATATTAACTGTATATTAATCCTACTTACTAATTGAGACTAGTCCAAATATAATACACAAGATGGTGTTCATAATCCAGTATTTTTTGCCACCTCAAATTTTCAGGCTCCACCATTCATTCATTCATTCACTCATTTATTCAACAATTATTCATCAGCTTCTACCAATTACCAGACACTATGCTGGGATGTAAAGATGGATAAGAATATAACTCTATCTTCAAGACTTCTGAATAATCTCTGTAATAAAATGAATGGTTTAAAGTAGCATTTTATTGGTTTATTTTTAATTGACAAATAATAATTGTGTATATTTACAGTGTACAATGTGATTTTCTGTCTATGTACACATCATAGGAAGAGTCAGTCAAGCTAATTAACATATCCATCACCTCATCAACTTATTTTTTTCAGAATGAGGACATTAAACATTTGTTATTTTGGCAATTTTGAAATATTTTATACACTATTATTACACCAACATTTACTTCTAACACTATAGGTGGTACCATTTTTCTTTTGAAGTAAGGAAAATAAAGAAAATGTATGCCTGGTGAGGTGGCTCATGACCGTAATCCCAGCACTTTGGGAGGCTGAGATGGGCAGATTCCTTGAGGCCAAGAGTTCAAAATCAGGCTGGGAAATATGGCAAAACCCTGTCTCTGCTAAAAATACAAAATTAGCCAGGATGACAGGTATGACAGGGATGACACACCTGTCATCCCGGCTACTCAGGGGGCTGAGGCACTAAAATCACTTGAACTCGTGAGGTGGAGGTTGCAGTGAGCTGAGATCGTACCACTGCACTCCAGCCTGGGTGACAGTCACTGTCTCAAAAAAAAAAAAAAAAAAAAAAAAAAAAAAGCTTGCAATAGAGTAGATAGAGCCATTTATTCATTTATCAGTTAAGTGGAACTCTGTCTGAAAATAAATAAATAATTAATTAAATAATATAAAAGGAAATTCAAAATAACTTAATGTCAGTGCCCTGAGAAAGTAAAGTTATGATTTTTAAATTAAAAATAAATTTCCAGTATATTTATTATAAAAATGTTATTCAAACCTGCAACTTCAATATTTTACTGTTTTATAGCTGTATTTTATATCAGATTGGCTAAGATATTACTTTATCCAAAGGATCTGCTCCCACAAAGCTAAATACATGTGACTGATACCCCACCTGCATACTCAGATCTGAAAGAGTAACCCCCAAGAATAATTGGGCAAGGAAGTTTGTTAAAGGCAATACAGTACCACCACCAAAGGCTATTAATGGAAGAAAGAGCAGAGTGCTCTGAGGAAGAAGTGCCAACAGCTAGAACAGACGCCCTGTAGAAGTGTTCTCCCCAAACTCAAACGACTTCTGCATAATAACCAAGGAGGTCTCTGGGACCTAAGAACTGTCCTTTGTAGGTACCTGAGAGAACAAACCATCCTCAGTCATTATGATTAACCATAGAGATGGCCTCTCTGCATATGGCCCACTCCAAAAATGATAATGAGCCACCACAGGATTAAGGACTTGATCATTAGAGAAAAGAAATAGCAGCACTTCCTCCCAAAGGACTCAGCAGTGCTCTGCCAGAGAGGGCCTTGATACAGTCAGGATGGAGGCTGATTCTCAGCCAGACTCTACCCAGCTAATAAACTCTAAGTACTGTGCAGTAGTTTCACAAGTGTGCTCTAGAGGCAGAATGTCAGGAATCCAGTTCTCGCTTTCACATTCATTTGTGGCAAGACTTTAGTTAGCCAAGTTTCTTAACTTCTCTGTGACTTCAGTTTCCTCATCTGTAAAATGAGTATGGTAATAATAACAAATACACCTCAGAGAGTTAAAAATGGAAGGAGGTAATATATGTAACATTTAGCACAATGTCTGGCACACTTGCAAAGTGCCGAAAAAGTGGCTATTTTTGAAGGCAAGGGAGCCAAGTCTAGGAAGAAAACAATTAGAGAAAGGAAATTCAATGCATCCAAGCATTACAATTCGACCACATACAAATAAACTCAGTAAGCTCAGTTGTGCAGAAAGCAAAAATCTAGGCCTGTGAAAAAGGTAGGGAAAAAAATGATGGCTAAATAAATTAAAAAGGGAGTTATAATTATGCCTGTGCCTGTTCAAAGTGATTAGAAGGTAAGAGAGAAGGTAAGAAAGGCCAAAATTTCACCATGAAGAAAATAAAAGGAAAAATGTGGCAGACCATTTTGAGTACGTTCAGTTAAAACTAATAACAACCATAAAACATTTTCCCACTTTCCTTCCCCAAACACCCCATGTTAGGACAGTGTAAGAAAGGCACATCCACGTGACTATCAAAGTGCAGACTGGGAGGTAGAACATGTACAGCTTGTAATTGCCAAATTTACGTGTGGAGCAAGAGATGAACCAGAGAATTATAGGCCAATAAACCTGAATTCAATTTAGGAAAAGAAATGGAAAACACGTGGAATTGCTGAGATAGCAATCCTTCAGGAAATTCTATAACTGTACTTCCTAAAGCAAGACCAATGGCTTGGCAGCATGAATATCACACGAGGGGAGGGGAGACTTTTTCAAAATGTAGATTCTGGAGTTCTACTCTGACCTCCCGAAAGAGATTTTCTGGAGAAGAAGCCAAAGAATCATCACTTTAGACAACTTCCTCCTGGTGACTCATCTGCACATGGAAGTGTGAGACCTCTGCTCCATGGCACAGGAAAAAAGTGACCACAGGAGATGATGAACAATAAATTAAGCATGAATATATCTTTTCAATTTGGCACTACTTATTCTGTGATTAGTTACATAATGAGAATTATCTATATTGCTTTTTAAGTGATATCTTACTTTAAACACATACATTACACGGTCAGAGTACTCAGTTTGAGGAATCAAATTGAATTTCAATACCTGGTTATAATAAATTTAAAATAGCTGTTGAGTTTTTAATCATAAAAAACTGTAGGTAAAATTGTCTAGTTCATTTCTAACATTTTATTTATAGTTTATAATTTGTTTTGTAAAAATCCATTTTTTTTCTTTTTGGTTTCATCTTTTACAATCCCACAGTGGGAAAAAAAAAAGAGAGGACAGATAACCTTCCATGGAAGAAAAGTCACAATGGCCAAAGGAAGAAAGTTGAGGTTATTCAGTCAAGAGCTCAGTCCTTTTTACCTCGACTCTGGAACGACACATGCATCTGTTCCCAATTTGAAGAAAATATATTGCAAACAGATAAGTTCGTTTTTTCATGGCTGAACACTTCTGCTCAGAAAGTGAATGTATAAACCCTGGCTTCATGCTTTTGTTTATCCATGGAAATCAATATGAACTTTAAATAAAAAGGCAAACAAAAAAGAAAGTACACTTCATACTCCAAATTCTTTAATTAATGCTAGCACTGTATCTCTTTATCCTCAATCTGGATCCCATCTGGAAGTAGCAAGATGAAAAGGAAAGGACCATGGGAGATGAAAACCCATTTTCCATCACCCACTTCTTCCTCACTTTTAAAGAATACTTCCAACAAAAGCACCACCACGACATTCCTAAAATACAAAACATAAAAGTGGATAATTCCACCTGCCGAACTTGAAACTATCCAGATATTAACCAAAGCATATTACTACCTCAGAACCTTGAATTGTCACTACTTCATCTAATGAGTCAATTTGAGGTGATTTAGTATGATGTTATTAGTCTGTCTATAATGTATACTGCAATGACAAGACTTGGGGGAAAACATTTAGTCAATTGTATCTCAGACAATCGATAATAGCTTTTCTTATTTGCAAAATCATTCTTTAACCTTCTGTGAGTCTATAAAGTTGTTTATAAATGTTGACTTATGTTAAAAATATCAAAACATGAACCATACTGTCTTATTTCCTATACTAATTTCATGCCTACATCCCATGTCTTTCCAGATTATATGAACAGCAAAAGGTTTAACATTTACTTTTTGTGTGTGCTAGGTACTAAATAGAAACTAGATTGCATATTCATATTACTTATGCTTATATTTCTTTTCTATAAAAGTAAACATAAATGTCTTTCATGTGGGAAAATGCCAAGAAACATTCACATTAAAAAGGTGAAAGAAATGCAGACCACATGTAAGTGGTATCCCTGGAAAAGAGTGACCAATATCCCAATAGCATCAACTACCATACTTGTATACAGGAAATTACAAATGCATTCTATCGGGGAAACTGTGATAGGAATCCTATTGTTGTCTACTCTTCTATCTCTTAAACTGTAAAATTCACACTTTCTATGTTAAATAATTATTAAGCCTAAGTAGTACACAGAAGCCCTCCTTATGCAGTTTCACTTTCTGTGGTTTCAGTTACCCGCAATCTAAACGCATTAAATGAAAAATTCTAGAATAACCAATTCATACATTTTAAATTGTGCACCTTTCTGAACAGCATGATGAAATCTCACGCCATCCCACTCCATCAGCCCTGGACATGAATCCAATGTATTCATGCTGTCGGCACAACCTGCTCATGAGTCACTTAGTACCTCTCTCTGTTATCAGATCACCCGTTGTGAGATAACAGTGCTTGCATTCAAGCAAGCCTTATTTTACTTAGTTGTTCTATTTTATTATCAGTTATTATTGCTAATCTTCTTTTGTGCGTATTTTATAAATTAAACTTTACCACAGGTATGTATGCACAGAAAAAGAAAAAATACATGTAGGGTTTGGTACTATTGCTGGTTTCAGGCATCTACTACGGAACTTATCCTATGAGGACAAGGACATACTGTTGAATGGAGGTCCCCAAGTTCTCACTGTCTGAAAGAGAGAGAATCGGAAAGTACAGAAGCCTCCATGATAGAGGAAAGGCCCCCCACTTTTTTTAAGAGCCTGAAGTGAGAGTAACTCGTCCACCAGCTAATGAAATGCCATCAGTTATAAGGGCAAAAATAACCTCAAAGCAATGGTAAATGGAAAATGGAAAAAACAAAACAGGAAGACAAAGTTTACAATTTTCTATGCATGCGTGTAGAGGCAGGCAGACACAGGAAGGTGAAAGATTATATCACTTAAATCTTTATTTTTGCCTTATTCATACTTTAAAATTTATAAATCATTTATCTTGCACAGAAAACATCCTTTACTTTAAACCTAGCTCAATGAAAAATGAGAATTATCTCTCATAAGGCTCTAATAATTCTAGAACACAATACGAATATTCTTCATAGCAATGCTAAGTCTTCTAGTGTTAACAGGCAGGGGGTGAAGGAAAGTCCTTTCTCAGCCTTCTCTCGTTCCCTCAATGTCCCTCCTTCTCATTTCCTCTTTTTCTGCCTCTCTCCATTTTATAATTGCAGTAAATCTTACACATAAAAACCTAAAACAGAAGAACTCCTGAAGTTTAACTGTCTGATCCTCTTCACTCTTTCCTGGAAGCAGGAAAACAGCTATTTTCTTTTAATATCTCTGTGACTTGTTTGCCACAAAGCTTAAAAATAAGATGAACATCTCAAGACATGTAAGAAGCCGATTTACTACCGAAAGCTCTCTTTCAATGTATGCATGAATACATATGCTATACTCTATATTTTCTCTTTATGAAAATACAGATATATGCAGGAATATGACATTATGTGTATATAGTTAGAAATGTGTTTAATTGTAACATTACAGATACATTTAAACAAAGATGCTCTTATTTAATGGTGCCTAAAACAGATGACTGAATCATAGCTACTACATAAACATCTTTGCTATTGGGGAAGAAAATATATTTTTTAAAACTGAATTTGTTGAAGTTTGAATTTAGCAGATATTTGGTAATACCCTAATATTCACTTTTGCCCCATTAAAACTGGTCTTCAGGAAATACACTAATGAATATCATACCTCAACATTCAAATGGCTAAAACTTTTTACTGTTTCACAAAGTTATTTTTTTCAACACTGAGAGATAATCCACATAATAAAATAACATTTATCAGTCACATATCACAATGACACTTTCTGAAATCTGACCATTGGTATGATGCCAGAATGCCTGCTTTTTGTTCACTCCAGCTCACTTGCTCAGAAACTTTCACAAGAACACTGGAAAGTCCCACTTTCTATTCTGCTTTCTGCCATTAACTTTCTATGAAGCTTGTAACAAAGTCATACCCACAACCAGGTTCCCAGATGCCCTATTTAAAAAAATAACAGATCGACATTATAGTTAAGATCCTAACATGGAAAATAATTAGGAGGGCAAAGAGCAACATTTTCAGCACTTTGCTGTCACATCATCAAATAAAATCAGTGGAAGAAGTTGCCAGAGGGGGGAAAATATTTCTCACCTCTTGAGGAAAAACGTGGCATATAAACCCGAAAATTATTGTTTAAGGCCAACCTTATGCCTCTCAGCTGTTTGTTTTTCTCAGTCACATTAGTGTAGAACTCTGACTCATTTAGTCTAATTTCTGTCCCTTGTTATATTACCTGTGCACAAAATGAAGTCCCTGTTGTACTCCTTCTCCACTGACATTTCACTCTTGCACTCAGGACAAGTGTCTCCAAATAAGTAACAACCCTAAATCACACTTTAATCCTAACTTTTCAGAGACACGAAGGGAAAATTACAGAGAAAAGAAGGGGAAGAAAAAAGTAGGAAAATAAGTATGCATATGTGTGTAGGGGATAATTGGAAATGCAGAAGGGGAAGAGGAAAGTTAAAGATAGTAAAAGGAGAAACAGAATAGGATAATAATAGAGGGTCCAAGATGGCCGATTAAAATCTGTAACACTCACAGAGAGGTATGAAAGCAAGGGATGAATTCAGCACCTTCAACTGAAATATCCAGCTTCTCGCACTGGGACTGACTAGGCAAATAGCTCGACCCACAGAGAATGAAGAAAAGCAGGGAGGGTCAGCAGCCTAGCCAGGAGTGGCATGGATCGAAAGGAACTCCCACCCCCAGCCAAGAGAAGCAGTGAGTGACTGTACGATCCCACCTGGGAAACCACACTTCTCCCACAGATCTTTGCAACCAGTGGATCAGGAAATCCCTTTGTAAGCCCACGCCACCAGGGCCTTGGGTCTGATACACAGAGCTATGTGGAGTCACAGCAGAGCAGCTGCTCAGGCACACACAGAGACCCAGGAGTTTTGCATACTCTGGTCCCGAGATTCCTGGCAAGGAGGGAGAGACATAACTACATACACCTGGGAGTGGGGCTAAATCCAGGGAGCCAGGCAGCATCGTTTTAAGGAATCCACTTCCATAGCACCTCACAAGTTAAGACCCACTGGCTTGGAATTCCCTCAAGCCAGTGATGACAGGTTGGGGTCTGCCTGAGAAGGACCAAGTTCCCAGGGAGAGGGATGGCTGCCATCTCTGTGGTTTGGTCTACTCAGCTGTTCCAGCCTGCCAGCTCTGGAGAGTCCAGCCTGTCCAGAAGAGGAGGGGTCCCCCAAAATGCAGCACAGCTGTGCTACCAAAAAGCAGCCAGACTGCTTCTTTAGTTGGGTCCCTGATCCTGTTCCTCCTAACTGGGTGTGACCGCCCAACAGGGGTCTCCAGACATCTCCTACAGGCAGAGTTTAGGCTGGCAATAGGACAGTACCCCTCCCCCCTCCCCCTGGGACAGAGCCTTCAGAAGAAGCAGCAGGCTCCCATCTTTGCTGTTTCACAGCCTTCACTGGTGATACCTCCAGGTACAGGAAAAACTGAGGCAACTAGGGTATGGAGCAGACCCCCAGCAAACTGCAGCAGCACTACAGAAAAGTAGCCTGACCATTAAAAACAAACAGAAAACAACATCAACAAAAAAATCCTCACAAAAACCCCAAAGATCAGAAACCTCAAAGATCTAAGGTAGATAAGCCCACAAAGATGAGAAATAATCAACACAAAAATGCTGAAAACTCAAAAAGCCAGAGTGTTGCTTCTCCAAATGACTGTAACACCTCTCCAGCAAAGGCACAGAACTCAGCTGAGGCTGAGATGGCTAAATTGATGGAAGCAGGCTTCAGAAGGTAGGTATTAAGAACTTTACTGAGCTAAAGAGGCATGTTGTAACCCAATCAAAAGTAACTAAGAATCATGATAAAACAATACAGAAGCTGATAGGCAGAACAGCCAGTTTAGAGAGGAACATAATTGACCTGATGGAGCTGAAAAACACAACATGAGAATTTCACAATGCACTCACAAGTATCAACAGCAGAACAGACCAAGTGGGGAAAGAATCTCAGAGCTTGATGGCTATTTCTCAAAATAAGATAGGCAGACAAGAAGAGAGAAAAAAGAATGAAAAGGAGTAAACAAAACCTCTGAGAAATATAGGATTATGTAAAGAGACTGAACCTTCAACTGACTGGTGTACATAAAAGAGAAGCGGGGAACTGAATCAAGTTGAAATACATACTTCAGGATATCATCCAGGAGAACTTCCTCAACCTAGCAAGACAGGCCAACATTCAAACTCAGAAACTGCAGAGAACCCCAGTAAGATACTCTAAAACAAGATCAACCCCAAGACACATAATCATCAGATTCTCCATGGTTGAAATGAAAGAAAAAACTGTTAAGGGCTGCCAGAGAGAAAGGCCCAGCCAACTACAAAGGGAAGCCCATCAGACTAACAGTAGACCTCTTAGTGGAAACCCTACAAGGTAGAAGAGATTGGGGGCCAAAATTCAACATTCCTAAAGACAAGAATTTCCAATCCAGAATTTCATATCTAGCCAAACTAAGCTTCATAAGCAAAGCAACAATATGATTCTTTTCAGACAAGCAAATGCTGAGGGAATTCATCACCATGAGGCCTGCCTCACAAGAGCTCCTGAATAAAGCACTGAATATGAAAAGGAAAAGCCATTACTGGCCACTTAAAAGACACCCTAAAATATATAGACCAGTGACACTATGAAGCAACCACATAAACAAGTCTGCAAAATAACCATCTACCATCATAATGACAGGATCAAATTCACATATAACAATACTAGCCTTAAATATAAATGGGCTACATGCCCACAATTTAAAAACAGAATGGAAGGCTGGATAAAGAGCCAAGACCCATTGGCATGCTGTATTCAAGAGACTCATGTAAAGTGCAAGACACATAGGCTTGAAATAAAGGGATGAAGGAAAATTTACCAAGCAAATGGAAAACAGAAAAAAGCAGGGGTTGCAGTCTTAGATTCTGACCAAACAGACTTTAAACCAACACAGATCAAAAAATACAAAGGGCATTACATCACAGTAAATGGTTCAATTCAAAAAGAAGAGCTAAGTATCCTAAATATATATGCACCCAATACAGGAGCACCCGGATTCATAAACCAAGTGTTTGGGGACCTACAAAGAGACTTAGATCCCCACACAATAATAGTGGAGATATTAATACCCCACTGACAATGTCAGATCATCAAGACAGAAAATTAACAAAGATATTCAGGACTTGAACTCAGCTCTGAATTAAGTGGACCTCATAGATATCTACAGAACTCTCTACCCCAAAGCAACAGAAGACACATTCTTCTCATTGCCACATGGAATTTACACTAAAGTTGATCCTATAATCCGAAGTAAAACACTCTTCAGCAAATGCAAAAGAAATGAAGTCACAATAGTCTGTCAGACCACAGTGCAATCAAACTAAAACTCAAGATTAAGAAGTTCACTCAAAACCATACAATTACATGGAAATTGAATAACCTGCTCCTGAATGAATTTGGGGTAAATAATGAAATTAAGGGAGAAATCAAGATGTTCTTTGAAACTAATGAGAACACAAGAGACAATGTACCAGAATCTCTGGAACACAGCTAAAGCAGTGTTAAGAGGGAAATTTATAGCACTAAATGCCCACATCAAAAAGCTAGAAAGATCTCAAGTTAACCACCTAACATCTCAACTAAAAGAACTAGAGAACCAGAGCAAACAAAACCCAGAGCTAGCATAAGACAAAATATAATCAAGACTAGAGCCAAACTAAAGGTAACAGAGATACAAAAAGCCCCTTGAAACATCAATGAACCCAAGAGGTGTTTTTTTGAAAAAATAAATAAAATAAACTACTAGGTAGACGAATAAAGAATAAAGAGAGAAGAATCAAATAAACACACTTAGAAATGATAAGGGGGATGTCACCATTGACCTCACAGAAATACAAACAACCATGAGAGAATACTATAAACACCTTTACGCACATAAACTAAAATCTAGAAGAAGTGGATAAATTCCTAGATGCATACACACTCCCAAGACTGAACTAGAAATAAATTGCATCCCTGAAAGACCAATAATGAGTTCTGAAACTGAGGCAGTAATAAATAGCCTACCAACAACAAAAAGCCCAGCACCACACAGATTCACAGCTGTATTCTACCAGAGATACAAAGAAGAACTGGTACCATTTCTGCTGAAACTATTCCAAAAAATTGAAAAGGAGGGACACTTTCCTAGCTCATTTTATGATGCCAGCATCATCCTGATACCAAAACTAGGCAGAGATACCACAAAGAAAACTTCAGGCCAATATACTTGATGAACATGGATGTAAAAATCCTCAATAAAATATTGGCAAACTGAATCCAGCAGCACATTAAAAAGCGTATGCACTACAGTCAAGTTGGTTTCATCCCTGGAATGCAAGGTTGGTTCAACATACACACATCCATAAATGTGATTCATCACCTAAACACAACCAAAGACAAAATCCACATGGTTATTTCAATAGATGCAGCAAAGACCTTGATAACATTCAATATTAAAAACTCTCAATGAACTAGGTATTGAAGAAATGTAGTGTAAAATAATAAGAGCCATACATTTCAAACCCGCAGCCAATATCATACTAAATGGGCAAGAGCTGGAAGCATTCCCCTTGAAAACTGGCACAAGACATGGATACCCTCTCACCACTCCTATTCTATACAGTATTAGAAGTTCTGGCCAGGGTAATCAGGCAAGAGAAAGGAATAGAGGTATCCAAATAGGAAGAGAGGAAGTCAAACTATCTTTGTTTGCAGATGGCAGGATCCTATATCTAGAAAACCCCATTGTCTCAACCCAAAAGCAACTTAAGCTGATAAGCAAGTTCAGCAAAGTCTCAGGATACAAAATCAATGTGCAAAAATTGCTAGATTCCCATATGCCAACAGGCAAGCAGAGAACCAAATCAACATCTCACGTTTAAGATATCTGCAACTGCCCCATGCTTGCCTGGTGCACTCTACCCAACAACCTCTGAACTACATTAGCAATTTCCAATGAACTTTTTACGTTGCTTAAGGTAGTTCAAATTGGCTTTTTGTAGCATGAAATGAAGAGTCTTGAATGAAAGTCTTGAATAAAATGCTCATATTCCATCAAAAATTAAAGTATCCATTTCTTGTTTTATTTGAAAACAAATTTTGTCCTCCTATCATTGTGATAGTCATGGAAGCAACCAATCCATTAAGAATTAAGAAGGAAATAGAGAATGTCAAATAGAAAAATAGACAATACCAAATTTCAATTCTTGTCAGGCTGGTCATGCTACATCCTCACCATCAATCTTAATTTAATAGCAATATACAAAGATTCTAGAATGAATTATCCTAAATAAAGTAACTAGTATCTTAATTCTTTTTTTAGTTTAATAATTGACAATTGAAAACAAATTAGTCCCCATTTCCCTTAGTCAGAATAAAGGACAGTATGCCTAGTATCACAATAATTACTTAATACTGCTCTGGAACAACTAGACACTATAATTGTCTAGAATTAATAAGAGAACAAAACACAGAAAAGGAGGCAAAATTAAGTATAAATGATATAGCCCTGTATCAGACTACTCAAGAGAATCTATGGAAAGAATACATAAAACCTTATGATTATCTTTCATATGATTATATGAAAATATACAAAAATTTATAAATTGATGAATGTCACTTGGTAAATATATCAGAAGATCCCATTCTAAACTGCAACATAAGAAAAATGTAATAACTCCATATCTCAGAAAGCTGCAAACCACCACTGAAGGGCAGAAGCAGAAACTTCAAAATAGTTTTCCCAGAAATGTTTAAATAAATCTGTGGACAGAATTGTATTCAGAAATAGACTGAAATATGTGTCAAAATTAGTATATAATAAAGGCAGCATTTAAAGCATTGAAAACATCATAAATGCATCACTGGCCACAATTCTTCACTTCACCCTGTATCTATATCCTTGCCATGCCACATCAGAGAGACAGTGTATAGCCAAGCTCCTTGACTTTGGACCTTGCCATGCAGCAAACTTGCATTTGAACAATCAATGTGTTCAAAGAGACCTTGTGTTAATTATGAGGGTAAGACTTATGAGGCATCACATGTGAATGCTTGCTCTATAATGCTTTTGCCACTACCAAGGGAACATGTTCTATTTTGTCAGTGTTTCCAGGATCATGTCAGATACATGCAATAGAACTGCCCCAGACAAGCTATATAAAGCAAGAGGTGCCCAAAGCCACCCATGGTTCCCTAGATCAATGGCATCTGTCTTAAGCCATTACATACTATAG
Organism: Macaca thibetana thibetana; assembly: GCF_024542745.1. Lineage (NCBI taxonomy): Eukaryota > Metazoa > Chordata > Mammalia > Primates > Cercopithecidae > Macaca > Macaca thibetana. The sequence goes on along the minus strand of NC_065585.1, from coordinate 56,758,694 downwards.
TAGTTAGTTCTCAACAAAGCCTGAGCAAGTGTGAGAGAAAGATGTATGACTCAATATATAGTGTTGAAGCACCTGTTCAGTAATTTTAGGAAAAATGGGTTAGATTCCAGTTTCCTTATCTACACTAAAAGTATTTTATGTATTTCAAAGATTCATGTAGATAAAAAGAAAAAAGAAAGTGGTTTCTTTGAAACTTTTGAAATGCTGCAGATTTGAAGAATACAAAACTAAAAGTTACAACATAGATGACTAATCTTAAAAAACATTAAAAAAATCAAAACATCAACAAATGCATTTTATGACAGAAAGGGGCCAATTTTAATATATAGAGAGCTCATATAATCAAAAAGAGAAGACAAAACACAAGTTGGCAGAAGAAGGAAGTCTTCATAATTTAAAAAATATAAATAGTTTAAAACACATAAAAATTCCCAATGCTGCTATGAATTTACACTTGCAAAAAAAATTAATATTTTACCCAGCAGATTAGGAAAAACTTAAAAGCACTGGCAAGTGTGTGTGGAACCAAGCATGCTCAAGCATTGTTGAGTGACAATTTGGCAGAATCCACTACAATTATAAATAAATATAGCCCTTAGCGCAGTAATTCCACTTCCAGAAATTTTGTTACATAAACTAATTAACTCACATGTACTTAGATATTACGCTGCATTATTTTTTAATTATAGAAACAACTTTTAAAATAACCTCTTTGTCCAGTAATAGGCTATAGTTAAAAAAATTACAAGTTATTAATACCATACACGTATGAAGTTGTTCTACATGCATTGATAGAAAAAAAATCTCCAAAGTATATTGTTATGTTAAAAATATACAGAACATTTTATACAATGCATTTTTATGGGAAGGAAGGCAGAACATTTTATACAATGCATTTTTATGGGAAGGAAGGCAGGGGAGGGAGGAAAGTCTATAAAGAGGGAGGGTGGCAGGAGGGAAGGGGGAATTGTGTGTGTGTCTAGAAAATTTCTGGAAATTACTTAAGTAGCAAAAAGAAAACCTTTCTTTAAAAAAATAACGACTAGAACCTGCAACTCTTGGGCAGATGGCTGTCCTCAAAGAAAAGGCTCCAAGTGTTTTGTTACTCTAATATGATCCTATAATAACAGCCTCATTTTTTCTGTTAAACACAAAAGTGAAAAATGGACTGCTTAATATTCTAAGACTACACTTCCTCTACTTTTCCTAAGATGGAATTCAGATAGACAGCACATGTATCAATGAAAGAGTAAAGAAGGTCTCATATTCTTTGTTTTTATCCTGCCTATCACCAATATGGACGTGTTCAGCAAAAGCAAATCCATCATATATTTAACATTTATTGAGTCAACTATTCATGGGCCTTCATTATTGTGCCTGTTTGAATACTATGATCTAATTTTAATGTAAATTACTTAAAAGAAATTCAAATTATTATGTGATTATTGAGTCTTCAAGTTTTACATGCTAATGGACACAGCGACTGACAGTGTATGCACCTTTTTCCTCATCCATGTAGCTCAAACAGGGATGGAAATCAGTTAAGACCTCCAGTGAAATACAAGTAAAACTGTTTTTGCTCTTTTCTAAAAATCATTTGGTGAAGTGCTGTTCAATAATAGCAATAACTACAACTGAAGTCACTGAACTAGAACAAAGTTATCTTCCTTTGATATGTTCCCTAAGATATTCTGATACACACCACTGGGGAAAAAAAATGACTAATTTAAAAATATTTTTAATGCCAAGCCAAAAGGCATTTATATAAATGTTCTATTGGTGAATGAAGATAGAAAGTGCTATTTATACGAAAAATACTGTCATATGATGGAGATGATTTTTTAAAATCTCGAAGTCCAAGTTGCTCACCAGTTGACCATTAATAACTAAGATAAATATGACCCCTGATTATTTGAAGTTAAATATTTCTAATAAAGTAATTGAAGTAAATGTAAGGTAAAGACACCATGCTGTCATCCAGTATGGGTTAAACGAGTTAAGAAAAAGGATCCTCAAGGATCTAGAACTAGAAGTACCATATGACCTAGCCATCTCATTACTGGGTATATACCCAAAGGATTATAAATCATGCTGCTATAAAGACACATGCACACGTATGTTTATTGCGGCACTATTCACAATAGCAAAGACTTGGAATCAACCCAAATGTCCATCAGTGACAGACTGGATTAAGAAAATGTGGCATATATACACCATGGAGTACTATGCAGCCATAAAAAAGGATGAGTTTGTGTCCTTTGTAGGGACATGGATGCAGCTGGAAACCATCATTCTCAGCAAACTATCGCAAGAACAGAAAACCAAACACTGCATGTTCTCACTCATAGGTGGGAACTGAACGATGAGATCACTTAGACTTGGGAAGGGGAACATCACACACCGGGGCCTATTATGGGCGGGGGTAGGGATTGCATTGGGAGTTATACCTGATGTAAATGATGAGTTGATGGGTGCTGACGAGTTGATAGGTGCAGCACACTAACATGGCACAAGTATACATATGTAACAAACCTGCATGTTATGTACATGTACCCTAGAACTTAAAGTATAATAATAAAAAAAAAAGGAAAAAAAAAAGGACAACAATTGAAATGGATCAGAAAATACCATCTACATTAGAAATTAAAACCCATGAATACGGATGATGTAATCTACTCATTTTTCAGTGCATATCTAATGAGCACTCTACTTGCATGGTGGTGTCTGGCTCATGGAACACACTAACGACCAAGACAGATATACTCTGGCTCAACACAAAGTTATAATTTTCTGTGAGAGACAGCTGTGAATCTATCACACAAACACCTTGTACAATGGATTACTCGTACAGGCATTCAATTTGTTCTAATGTACTGAATTTGCCTATGTGCCCCAGACAAGAAGAAAGAAAAATAGTTATTTCTGTCCCCTTAAATTTTTCTACTAGCAAGTATGAACTTGGCCTACATTTTTCTAGACACAGGAAGACCAAAAAAATGCACATTAGGATGGGGAAGAAATGAAGGAATTAAGCATTTTGATAAAGACTCTATGGTGGAAATTGATATATCCAAGAGGTAAAAGGGGAACAGCACACCTGCTAGAGCCGAGATTATCAAAGTTTGATCCAGGAACCTCTGAGTGTCCTAAAACTTTCAGGAGTCAAACAATCTTAATAAGATGTTATTTGCCTTTTTACTCTCATTCACTTGCATTTGACAGTTAAGTTTACCAGAGCCTATGTGATTTATAGTATCAGGAGTGTGAATGCATAAGGAGATATGAGAATCTAGCTATTTTTTGTTAAGCCAGATATTTAAAGTATCTGGAAAGACCTAAAACAATGTTACCTTTCTTACTATTATTTTGCTGTGTAAAATTATTTTTTCATAAAAATGTTATTTATAACATGACTTATTTTTAATGAATTTCTAAATAAGTATTTTAAAATTCTCTCAGATTTATCTAATACCATAAATATAGATAGATATAAACCATAATAGAAGCTTTTTTGGGTTTTCATTAATGTTTAGTAGCAGACAGGCATCTTTAATGTGAGGACCACTACACTAAATCACAGTGAGCAGAAGATGAACTCTGAGCTACGGGGCTAGAGAAAGCGGTGAGGCTGATAATGAGAGGGCTTGCATGCCATGTTATAAATAATATAACGTGTCAAGACCAGAGGTAATGAAGATTTAAAACAGGGTTGCAACCCAAAATAGACATCAGAAATAAAAAAAAAACTTAAGATATACATTAGAGGAAATGAGGCAACTGATTAGAAGTAGAGAGTAAGGGGCAGAAAACTGTGGATTTGGTGTCCACTCTTAACTTGAACACCTGTGTGGTAGGTGATGCCAGCACAGTGGTGGGAAGTAGTGTCAGAGGAAACACTGTGACAGGGCATTTCAGAACATCTGTCATTGTACACAGTAAGATGGATAAGCAGACGATGGGAATACAGGCTAGAGCTGAGAAGAGAGATGCCAACTGGAGATAAAAACTGGCAGTTCTCTTCATATGGGTATTTTAAGCCATAGGAATCCAAAGACAGATTCCAGAGTCAGACATGGCCCAAAGCTAAGCCCTGATCACCCAATCGTTTATAGTTAGACATTTTATTTCTATAGAATAGTGTCATAAAGAAGACTGCAAACTATTCTTTTCCCTCTCAATTTAGGCTACAGCATACAAGTAACTACCAGCAGTTATCCTTATTAAGTTGGTTACTAAGAACTGGATTATATATTCAATATGCAATTTTTAACAGCTCTATTGAGGTAAGATTGCTATACAATAAGTAGTACATATTTTAAGTGTACAACTTGACAAGTTTTGACATACACAGAAAACTACCACCAGAGCCAGGAAAATTAACACATCCATCACCAGCAAAAGTCTTCTCTGGACTCTATAATCTTTCCCTCCCAGCCTTCCTGCCCTCCTCCCTCAGTCCCTAGGCAATCACGGAACTGCTTTCTGTTGCTAAAGATTAGTGTCCATTTGGGCCAGGCATGGTGGCTCACGTCTGCATTCCCAGCACTTTGGGAGGCTGAGGCGGGTGGATCACCTGAGGTCAGGAGTTCCAGATGAGCCTGACCAACATGGCAAAACCCCATCTCTACTAAAAATACAAAATTAGCTGGGTGTGGTGGTGCATGCCTGTAATCCCAGCTACTTGGGAGGCTGAGGCAGGAGAATTGCTTGAACCCAGGAGGCGGAGGTTGCAATGAGCCTGAGCGGAGATTGCCCCATTGCACTCTAGCCTGGGCAACAAAGAGGAAATCTCTGTCTCAAAAAAAAAAAAAAAAGTTGAGTGTCCATTTTCTATAATTTTATTTAAAATAAATCACACAGTATGTGCTCCTTTTAACTGGTTTTGTTCCCTCAGCCTAATTACTTTGGCATTCTTTACTATTTTACAATGTATTGATAGTGCATTCCTTTTTATTACTAAGTAGTATTCCATTATATGCATGTATCAGAGTTTTGTATGTATACATTTTGATGTTGATGGATATCTGTGCTGTCTCCAGTTTGGGGGCAGCTTTTAACATTTTATGCCATGTTGTTGTGCTGGAGATAAATCTTTCAGCTTTTGTGTCTCTGAAAAATTCTTTATTTTGCCTAAGTATTTGAAATATATTTTTATTATGTACAGAATCCTAGATTGAGAGGTTTTTTTCCTTTCTGTATTTTCAGGATGTTTCTCTACTGTCTTTTCCTTGTATTATTTCTGACAAGCAATCTGCAATTATTTGTTCCTCTATATGAAAGGTGTCTATTTTTCTCTGTCTGCTTTTATGATTTTTCTCTTTATCACTCATTTGAGCAATTTGATTATGGTGTGCCTTACTGTAGTTTTCTTCTTTTTTCTTTGTGCTTGGGATTCATCAATCTTCTCGGATCTGTGAGTTTATGTATTTATGTATTTTTCATCAAATTAGGAAAAGCGTTATTCTTTCTATCTCTCCCTGTTGAAGAGACTTAAATTACACGTATACATGTTGTATTAGCCTGTTCTCACACTGGTGATAAAGACATACCCAAGACTGGGCAATTTACAAAATAAAGAGGCTTAATGGACTTACAGTTCCACATGGCTGGAGAGGCCTCACAATCATGGTGGAACGCAAGGAGGAGCAAGTCACATCTTACATGGATGGCAGCAGGCAAAGAGAGAGCTTGTGTAGAGAACCCCCCTTATAGAACCATCAGATCTTATGAGACTTATACACTATCATGAGAAAAGCATGTGAAAGACCCTTCCCCATGGATTCAATTACCTCCTACTGTGTTCCTCCCACACCACAAGAAAGTTCAAGGTAAGTTTGGGTTGGGGACACAGCCAAACCATATCACATGTATATTAGGTAATGTGCAGCTGTCCCATATCTCACTGATATTCTGTTCATTGCTAAATTTTTGTTTCGTGTTTCTGTGAATTACTTGTATTTCTGCAACCTAAAGTTTATTTTTTTCTTCATTAATGGGTAATCTGCTGCTAACTTCACATTTATTTTTAATCTCATATATTGTAGTTTTTATCTCTACAAGTTCAATTTCAATCTATCTTCCATATATCAACTTTTGGACATAAAGAATATAGTCATAACAAATGTTTTAATATTTTTATCTGCTAATTATAACATCTGTGATATTTTTGAATCAATTTAAATATATACAATTTTCTCCTAATTAGTGTTTTTTTGCTTCTTTGTATGCCTGACAATTTTTTATTATATGCTAGACATTATGAATTTTACCCTGTTGGGTGCTGGGTATTTCTGTATTCCAATATATATTATTAAGCTTTGTTGTGTTAAGTCACTTAGAAACAGTGTGATTCTTTCCAGTCTTCCTTTTAGGTATTGTTAAGCTGAACCAAAGCAGTGTTTAGTCCAGAGCTAATTATCTTTCATAACTGAGGCGAGACACTTCTAAGCACTCTCCCCTTTGCCCTAAGAAGTATGAGGTTATCCGGTCTGGCTGAAGGGAGCAGGCACTATGGTAAGGCCTTCATGAACACTGGGCATGATTCCCTCTAGCTGTTTTGGTTGATTCTTTCCTTGGAAACCAGTAGTTACTTCATAGGAAGACACAGATCAGTTCTCAATTGCATACTCAAGGGGAACCCTGGGCAGATCTCTGGTGTTTTTGCTCTTCGCAGTCCTCTTCTCTCCAGTATTCTGAATGCGAGCCACCTTGGTCTCCTTATACACTCAGCTCCATTCCTTAACTCAGAGTCTGTCCAGCTCAACCTGGGTTCCACCTTCCTGGTGCTATGGCTGGAAACTCTCTCAAGGCAGCAAGTTGAGATAATCCTAAGGTTCTTTGCATTTGTTTCCCATCTCTCAGGGATAACTACTTTATTACCCAAAGTCCAGTGACTTGAATATCATTGTTCAAACATTTTGTCCATTTTCGGGGACAGGATATGCATACCTCCATTTATTTCATTTTACCTTATTGTACTTCACAGATAATGTAGTTTTTACAAAGTGAGGTATGTGACAACCCTCCAACAAACAAGTCTATCAGCGTCATTTTTCCCACAGCATGTGCTCACTTCATGTCTCTGTGTCACATTTTGGTAATTCTCACAATATTTCAAGGTTTTTCACTAGATGATATCTGTTATGGTAATCTGTGGTTAGTGTTCTTTTTCTTTTTCTAACACTTATCAAATTTATTTGACTATCGAATGTTTCTGAGAAATATCTTGTAGCATTAGCTTCCGAAGAACATATCGTGAGATATGCACTAAAACAGAGACCCAAAAACTCACCTAGGGTTCTAGAATTAAAAAATACAGACTCCCAAACCTCACTTTATGTACTAATCTCTGATGTATTGTAATTGTTTCAGAGTGCCACAAACTCTGCCCATTTAAGATGCCAAACTTAGTAACTAAGTGTGTGTATTCTGACTGCTCCACTGACTGGCCACTACCCCATCTTTTTCCCTGTCCTTGGGCTTCTCTATTCCTTGAAACACAACAATATTGAATTTAGGTCAGTTAACAATTCTACAATGGCCTATAAATGTTTAAGTGAAAGGAAGAGTCATACATTTCTCACTTTATATTAAAAGTTAAAATGATTAAGCTTAGTGAGAAACCACGTTGAAAGCCAAGACAGGCCAAAAGCTAGGCCTCCTGCACTGAACAGTTAGCCAAGTTGTAAATGCAAGGGAAAAGTTTCTGAAAGACATTAAAAGTGGTACTCCAGTGAACACACAAATGATAAGTGAAATAGCCTTATTACTGTTACAGAACAGGTTTGAGTGGTTTGCATAGACCAAACCAGCCACAACATTCCCTTAAGCCAAAGCCTAATCCAGAGCAAGACCCTTACTCTCTACTATTCTATGGAGGCTGAGAGAGGGGAGGAAGCTGCAGAAGAAAAGTTGAAAGCTAGAACTGGTTGGCTCATGAGATTTAAGAAAGAAGCCATCTATGTAACCTAAAAGTGCAAGATGAAGTAGCAGTGCTGATGAAGAAACTGCAGCAAGTTATCCAGAAGATCTAGCTAAAATAATCAATGTTAAGTGTGTATCCTAAACAACAGATTTTCAATATGGACAAAACAGCCTTATATTGGAAGAAGAGGCCATCTAGGACTTTCATAGCTAGAGAGGAAAAGTCAGTGCCTGGCATCAGAGCTTCAAAGGACAGACTGACCTTGATAGGAGCTAATGCAGCTGGCAACTTTAAGTTGAAGCTAGTGCTTATTTACCACTCTAAAGATTCTATGGCCCTTAAGAATTATGCTAAATCTACCTTGCTCTATCAATAGAACAACAAAGCTTTGATGACAGCATATCTTTTTACAGCATGGTTTACTGAATATTTGAAGTCCACTGAGACCTACTGCTCAGGAAAAAGAGATTCCTTTCAAAATATTACTGCTGACTGACAACATACCTGGTCACCCAGAGCTCTGATGGAGATGTACAAGGAGATTACTGTTTTCTTCATGCCTGCTAACACAACATCCATTTTGCAGCCCATGGATCAAAGAGTAATTTCAAGTCTCAAGTCTGCTTATATAAGATATACATTTTGTAAGGCTATAATCACTATGCCATACATAGTGATTCCTCTGATAGATCTAAGCAAAGTAACTTTAAAACCTTCTGTAAAAGATTCGCCATTCTAGATGCTACTAAATATCCTCATGATTCATGGGGGGAGGTAAAAATAACATTAATTATTCCAATCCCTATCGATGACTCTGAGAGAATTAGAAGTGGAACCTGAAGATCTGACTGAATTGCTGCAGTCTCATTATAAAACTTTAATGAATGAGGAGGCTTCTTACAGATGAGCAAAGAAAGTGGTTTCTAGAGATGACATCGACTCCTGGTGAAGAAGCTATGAACATTGTTGAAATGACAACAAAGGATTTAGAATATTACAGAAACATAGTTGATAAAGCAGCGGCAGGGTTTGTCAGGATTGACTCTAATTTTGAAAAGTTCTACTGTGGGTAAAAATACTATCGAACAGTATTGCATGTTAAAAGAAATCTTTCATGAAAGGAATAGTCAATCAATGTGGCAAACTTCACTGTTGTTTTAAGAAATTGCCACTGCCACCCTCATCTCCAGGGCCATTACCATGATCAAGTTAGCAGCCAGCAGCATCAAGGCAACACCCTCCAGCCGCAAAAAGAGGACTTGCCAAAGTCTCAATGGTCCTTTAACAATTAAGTATTTTTAATTAAGGTATGTACATTTTTTTTAGATATAATGCTCTTTCACACTTAATAGAATATAGAATAGTGTAAATATAACTTTTATATGCACTGGGAAACCAAGAAATTCATGTCACTCACTTCTTTGTGAATTTCTCTTTATTGCAGTGAGAAAACTAAACCAGCAACATCTCTGAGGTATGTTTTTACTTCCTTCAGAGGAATTGAGAAAGTAGAAAAGATTTTGTAAAAATCACCTAGATTTTCACCTTTGTAAGTTGGTTTAGAAATAGTCCTTCTTTGATAAGGTAATAAACAAATTATGTGAGCGCTGAAGGATACATACAAGAACAATCTTAGGGCCTGAAGATGTTTTTTACATCTGTTGGTCAACTACCACGTTGGAGTTTCTATTCTCTCTACAATAAAGGCAACAACCAGCCATCAGGCCTATTCTCAAACAGTGAGGAGGAACTCAGTAACATTTGAGACACCTGATCCATCGCTGGATTGATCTATCTCTGAAAAATGCCGCTTTATATTAAACTAAATAAATATTTTAAAAACAATAAAATAAATATATTTCATTTTAGCTTCTACTCAATAGATACAATATATATGAAAATAACAAAACGCCAGAATTCATAAAACATACCAGTCAGTAGCCATAGACACACACATTCCTCCCTGCAGGGCATTGGAACACCCGTCTCTGACAAAGATTTTTCATTACATTTTCTGTATTGTTCAATTTTTTTAATCTTAGAATGTAACCAAATCTTCCTGAACACTTGAAAATCAGATTTAATGGTAAACTGCAATATAACAAATAGTTGACAAATAAAATACTACAATTTAATATTGTATATATTTAAGATTACACCATACATGGATTACCAATTATCTAATGATTTAGATAACTGCAAAACTATAATGAGTACCACAAAAGCAATCTTAAATCAACCAATCAAATCAACAATACCCTATTCAGTTTTTACACCAGATAAGACTATCTGCTCAGGATAGGTTAATATTTTTCCACTACACATATTAGTTATACTATTTTAGTTTGGAATACAAATGATGTTAGTAATGGAACTGGATCAAATTATCCATACTGGGAACCTGGAAGTTAATTCTCACTTGTATTTATTTGTTTGGAAGCCTGGGTATGACAGTCAGCCTGCCCGCTTTGATTTTAGGCTATTCCACTTCAGCACTTCATAGCAATGTAACCTTGGCAGGTTCCTTAACCTCTGTGTTGCAGATCCATCACTTGTGTAACAGAAATCGTCATACCAACTCACAAGATTATAATAAGAATTAAATGTGTTTATATATGAAATATTTAGAACACTTATTAGGCACATAGTTTGTGTTTAACCAATGTTAACTAACATTGTTTTTTTAATTATAATTAAAATTCAGTGTTCAAATAAATTCCAGGTATTTCCAAGTTGCTGGTTATTTGGACCTTTGTTTAATCAGAATATAATGGCAGAATGTAGGTGTTTCTATGCTCCCAGTCATCAAAGGGAATTCAGGGACTGAGACACCATATTATTCCTACTTACAAAGGAGACTGCTTGGCAGTGTCTGGATGCTGTTGTTATAAAATCCATGCTACAGACAGGCAATAAAGATCACATATCCATTACATAAATGGCCCAAACAAGGCAAAGGCTACTTAAGCAATTTGCCTGAGTCACCCATGGAGCAAACAACTTCACTCAATCCATCATACATAAGCAAAACAATGAGTTATATGAGTAGCACTGTTGTAATACAAGGAATACCCAAACCTCCAAAAAGGATTTTAGTCATATCCTAGTAATGCTCTTGACTTAGTAGTGCTCTTGCTCTCTTCTATGTTTGTTCTCGATTTTATATAAACCATTGAGTATACATTCGTTTCTCTAAGCTATTTGAAACTATTTTACTTTATTAACGATGACAGAGGGGAGGGGTAAAAATGTGACTTTTCATAATTTTCCCCAACTTCTAAGCCTGAGGTCCTGCAATATAAGTACAATATGAAGTTCCTAAGATGCCAACTAGATGAAGCAAGTAGAGCATGAGAAAAGGAACTGCAATTGTTGAGAGTAAAGAAGGAATGAATGCACAGACATTAGAACCTAAAATAAAAACAAATTTCTAATTATTATAAACAATGAGAAATTACTAACACATGGTAGGAATTCAACTGTGAAAAGTTCCCATGGAAAAATGCCTCCACTGACATCATTCGGGGTCTGACTGCCTCAGTCGCATGCAGAGGCACATGTCTACATTCCATTGACATCACATCAGGTGCAAGCAATTTGGGGACATGAAATGAAGTTTATAAAAGTATCCAGCTTCCTCTTAAAAATGGCAGTTTATTCCTCCTTAACTTAAACGTGGTTAAAACAAACACTGTAAAATTCCATTTCATTGAGTAGTTTATTTGGGTTTCTTTGGTCATTTGAATACATCACGCTAAGGACTATCTCTCTTGAGAACATTCATCTGTTCTCAGGGTCCATGATTTACTTCAATAATCCGTATCTCACTTAAGTGACTAGACTAAAAAACTTACAAAAAATCTTAGTGATGGTTACGAGTAGCTTATAATATTTTAACTAAATGCTGGCGTGCCCTAATGCATTAGCAAGTGCCTTTGTTATACCCCAAGCTCTATCAGAGGTCAAATAATAATCTGCTCAACTAAAAACATTTCGTAGGCTCCTATTAAAAGAAACCACATTGTTTCACACTTCTGTGGATCATTTCTTACATATTTTTAAAAGGAAGAATAGGTTAAAGCTGTATTTTAAAATCTGCTTTCATTGAAAAGTATTTATTCAATAAGGACTTATGGTAAACATTAGAAATTTAAATCACTTTAGTCTTATGAGCTTTTAAAATTGGATTTTTGCTACACATAATCTAAAAGGCATTATCATATGAAATTTATTCCACCTCTAATCTATAAAACCACAATTATTTCATTAGTCATTTTAGTTAAAACAGGAACACCAAATACACCTAGTCACTACAATGTATAGGTTTTGACCTATTGCACACCTAAAAATAAGAGAAATGTAGAGCATTCCTGCATTATAATATTCTTTGTTATACTGCCATGCCCAGAACATTTTTCCCTAGAGAAGTGCTAATTTCCTTCTTAGTTCATCAAATATGTAATCACTGGTGCCAAGTGGCTCTCAGTAAACCAGCTTACATCTTAAATCGTGAACTGCGTTCATTGATTTCTCCAAAATCTACAATTGGCTATGATTCATTTTGCAACATCTGATTGCACCTAGTATCTGTCCTTGGTTTTAAACCAAATTCTTCCAAGCCATTGGAGTCTTTAAACAGCTCAATAGCTCCCTCTAGCCTCTTTTTATATGCCACACCAAGAGGTCACATTTAATCAAAGGTTACAGGTTACACCTACTCTCTTGGCTCAGCTTCTGTCATGTGGCCCATTAAGCTATGCCACTACCCAAACATAAGGATGCACAATGCCAAACAGTTGTGGTGAAACACCAAGCAAAAAATATCCATTCACAGTGCTAAATCATAGGAAGCAACAATCAAATATGGTTTCATGAAGAACCTCAAATCTAAAAATAACTTCCCCAAGTAAAAGCAAAATAAGGCAAAATAAAATGTGAATGTCACATATATTATTACTTAGTATTTTGTCCTTTCAGCATGAATTTTTTTATTGTTCACATAAACTACATATTTGATAAAACAAATGCAATCTGATTTTTCATACTCAAAATCAAATATGTGGTGAAGAACAAAAAAACCCTCAAAGAACACATGCCCAAATTATTTCCCACAATGGGCAAATGGAGAATACAGTATAAGCACTTTATTTCACTACAAAACATGTTTATATTTGTATACATATACAGAGAGACAGATTTAAATTTTGAGACACTCCCTCCCAAAAACTGTTAAAACTTAGATTTTGAACTTATTCCAACTTGCCTTTTTATGACTGAAGTACCACTTGTAGACGGTATTTGTTTTTCAAAATAGCACTAAATTATATTTTCAAAATTAATACTTAGGATTTGCTACCTTGGCCAAAACTAGATTTTAAAATTACATATCATTTGCTGCCAATGTATTTACTACTCAGCGGAGGGCTAGGATGATCTCCAAAATGGAACACCCTTTGGAACTACAGATGATAACACGTTAGATTTAAGCTATACATTCTGTGTTTCCTCATTACAGTTATTTCAGAAAAAAAAATCTGAACTATCTACCTTTGTGATTCAGTTGTTACCAAATTTGCAGGGTCAATATTGCATTCCCCACCCCCTTTGGCTATATAAACTAAAGCTTCTAGGCTTACTACTATCAAATTTCGAATTTGGAAATGGCCTTAGTGACAGTTTAGTTCACATCTCATTTTTGCAGATGAAGGTATCAAATAAATTACATGTTCAAGTTCAAAGCCAGGTTAGTGAAACAACCTGAGTTAAAGCCCACCTCCTTCAACTTCTCCCCCAGTGCTCAATTACACTACATTGCTAGCTATCTTGCCATTCCCGATGTTATATGGATATGATCTGTTTTTCACTAATTTTTTTATTACTGTAGAAAACACTTTAATTTCTTTTTCAGTCCATTCTTATCCCTCCCAATACATAATTTTTAAAAGACTTTTTGGTTGTTGTTCAGAATTTGAGGTACAACAGAGCTGGCCTAAGTTTCTTATTGAATCCTGCCCATATTATGGGAAGGAAGCACTTGGGGTTTGATCCAATTAAAATAAAAAGGCCTACTGAATTATAAAGGCCTATTTATTTTCTATGGCATTAGAAAAGATGAACAGATTTCAGCGAACCTAATGTTGTAAAAGAAGGTGTGAGCTGAACTTGATATTCTATGATAGTAACAGATGACAAGACAAAATGTGAAAATCACATTCCTGAACTAAACTGTCTAAGAAAAACCTACGGGAAGAAAATGTACTGATGTTAGCTTGGTTGATTTTCAGTACATTATATTTTTAATAAATGGAAAGGTGTTTAAATAAAATCTTCCTAGACCAGTTGATATATCCTAACCTGATACGTGTTTATGTCATTAGATGCTATGGTGCCAATTACCTCCTTATCAACCTTTATTTTCTATTAATAATAATGACATGTGGCTAGATGTGGTGGCTCATGTCTGTAATCCCAGCACTTTGGGAGGCTAACGAGGGAGAATCACTTAAGCTCAGGAGTTTGAGACCAGCCTGGATAACATAGTGAGATCTTGTCTCACTGAAAATTAAAAAAAAAAAAAAAAAAAAAAAAAAGCTGGGTATGGTGGTATGTGCCTGTAGTGCCAGCTACTCAGGAGGCTGAGGTGGGAGGATTGCTTGAGCCCAGGAGGTTGAGGCTGTAGTGAGCTATGATCATGCCACTATACTCCAGCCTAGGCAACAGAACAAGATCCTGTATTTAAATAAATAAATAATGACAACATCTACAAAGTATTGAATGTTCAACCATGTGAAGGCATATTTCAAGCTATTAGATATATACACATATAATATATACACATATATATGATATATATTTACTTAATTATCAAAACAACTCTATGAGGCAGGTACTTGGAGTATTCAGATTTTACAGACAGTTAAACTGAGGCTCACAGAGATTGACTAATTAACCTGTCTCTTACTATAAAACTTGCAGACAAAAAGGATGGAATTAGAACCCAGGCAGTCCAGTTTCAGAATATGTGCTCTTAATTACTATATTTCTACATAATATAAAATGAATTGATGAGTATTACTATATTCACAGATATTTAAATTTTGATAGAAAGTCATATGAAAATTAACTATCAATTTCAAACATACATGCTGAAAGGTCCAACACTTCTTGAAGGGCTATAAAGACAGAAATATTTCTCTTCCAAAGCTGAATACATTTAATACATTAATTCAAGTGTCCATTTTTGTTTTTTTGGTCCCAAAATAATTCCAATTGGTCCTCTACCAAATAGTCTGAACAAGTACATTTTGAGTAACCGACACAGGTCAGTAATATAGATTTACACAAGTTATTGATTAATTCAAATAATTATGCCACTAAACAAGTGCCCTAAAATTTTCTTATGTTAATAACCTTAATTAAGAAAAAGTGACAACTTCACGTTCATCATTTTTAACCTGACTCCATAGACAGAAAAGCTGTCACTGAACCCAGCTGTATTCTTACTTGGTAACAAAGTGAATGAAAGACAAAACCCAGCTGTATGGAGAGGGATGAACTTGGACTATTGCTCTCTCTGCATTTCTCAAGGGGATAGTAGGAGAAAACACACCTCACTGGCATATGCTTATCTGTAATGGTTTCATTAATAACCATAGCCCTGAGTGACCCAGCCCAGGCAACTCTGAATAGAGAAAGGCATACTCCAGGTGGGACATGTAGGAGAAGCTAGAGAACCTTAAAACAATTGAGCCTCTTGTTCTCCTTGTCATAGCTTTGGGCCCTTATGAGCACCCTAAACAGCCAGCATATTTGAGACATTTTGTTAAACCTGCAATCTTGCAGTACATAAAAATCTTGATGAATCAGTCATACAGCCCCTGTTGTTGACCAGCTATAAACTGCTACAGTGGAGAATTATAGGCTATATTCAGGAGACAACCTTTATTCAAGAAGGCATGGTACCATCATTCTTCCATGTCCAAATGAAATAATGCATCTTGATTTTTTAAGCAATCAAAGAACAAGAGAAAAGCAAAACAGTGTCCCAACATAAGACTGTAAAATTCTATAAAATACAATATTTTATTTCTGAAATGTCTCATGATCAATTACCAAATTTATATGCAATACAAAAGTACCCAATGCAAACTCTGACTTTTTAGGTACATGCAGGCAAACCTGACAAAGATGAATAAATCTTAAATCAGTTAAGTAAATATATTGCAAGAAAAATTTAGGAAATAGTTATACTCAATTCATATTTGTCATAAAAGACCCCTCTGAAATCTAAAATATTCTGCTTTCTTTAATCAGGAACAACAAAATCAATTTTTGCCTTATCAAGACTTTTTTCTCACAAAAGAGTAATCATTTTATGCTTTGATATATGCATCATTTAGAGTTTTATATGTTTTTACTTTATCACTAAATGGGCTTGAAAAATTTTTCCTCCCTGGAAATGTACACTATTGTTTAGAAATCGATAAGGAATATGTTGCTCACATAAGTAATATTTGACAAACTATTCAGAGTTGATGATATGAGAGGTATTACTATCATGAACTATATTCTGTCTCAAATTTCATAACAAAAATGCTCACAGCATACCAAAAAAAAGCCACAGGATCATGAGCATCCCTATATGAGACAGCTATTTTAGGAACAAAATGATTTTTAAGACAGTAGATATTAAGTAATAATTCTTTATTAATAATTTAGCTGCTTCTGACCAATGAACACCTCTGATTCAGACTGCTGTCCAATGACAACAGTTTTTGACTTTTAGTTAATATTAGCAGTGTTCCCCTGCATCATGCTAATTATCACACACTGAAAGACCAACTCTTAAAAAAGGGATTCAATGATATACAGAAATCTTTACCTAAATGAGAATATACTGAAGACTTAACATTAAAAGTGTTCCACTTGAAAGAAAGAGAGCAATGTACTGAATCTCTTCCATAGTACTACTCCTGGTAGTGTCTGACCCTTTCTCAGCTGTAAGAGATGTTCCTTTTTGCTTCTTAAAAGCAACCTAAACAAACAAAACCAAATGCACTATCTTTCTGTAACAGGATTTTATCACCATATTAAAAATATCTCTCACTTCAATAATTGACAATTCCAAATATTTATACTCTCAACAATCAAACAGGAAAGAGTTAACATGACTACCTCTAGCCAGCCACCCTCCTCTAATCCCCCACTTTCCGGAAAAATATACAATCTTAAACCTTAAATCATAGAGATAAAAAGAATGGGGGGACCACAAATTGTTAAGTTTAGTGATGAATAAAGCAATGTAATCTTAGTTGTCAGCATAACAATCATCCCTCTGAAGCTTTGTTCCAACTATAATAACTTTCTGTGCTTACTGAAAAAAAAAAAAAATTATGATCATATGAGCTTCATGCATGACTGATATCATTACTGTTTATTTTAAGGCTGTCCTTGAGAATCAATCAAATAAAACATGCCCAGTGTGTATGTTTTGCCACCAGAATGAGGAACACAATGTAAGTGCCTCTTCTGGAGAGGAAGTGATGGACCATTCTTCCCATTAGTGTTTCCTATCAAAAAGAAACATCAAATAGAAGCGAATCAGGCAGCAATTTATGTCAGAAAACATCCTGTCATTCTGTGTTCTTGACAATATTTTCATTTCACTAGCAGCAACTCTTAAGATCTAAAAAAAAAGGGGGTATCATTACACATAAAGAAGCTTATAAATCCAACCAAAATGAGCTCAAGAGCTTAAAAATACTATTTGGGGATAACACAAACTATGGTATATAATCTGCTCTAAATCATTAAAAACTTCCCATTTTAATAAGTAAGGTTTTAAAGGTCTGAGATGGCACATGACTTCTTACCTGTCATGCTTAAATCTGTATAATAAATAATGAATAGAATAACTTAAATACTCTAAAAATGGGAAAATAACGATTTTCTCCACAAATATAAACCATTTTCCCCACACATCTTAATGAAGAAAGATAGGGGTCATTGGAATCCAAAATTAAAGAAATTTTTTTAGTACAATCATAACTTTTTCTTGCATAATAATATCTGAACTTACTGAGGGATTCCAATATAAAGAAATACAATCTTTCATGTTTAGTCTCACAAAAAATCTAATAATCATCAAAACTCATGTTACCCTAATCTCTGAAAGCAAATCTAATACTTTCCTAAAGCAGGTAGCCATCAATTCAGGCTGTCTTTCCCTTCCCTTAGTCAGGAAGACACAACCTTGCACTTACTTTTACCACCTCCCCCACACTCCACCTCACCACCATCACCACCAATCTGAAGCAATAGGCCCTTCTGTTTATAACATTATAAATAACAGCTTGCCACTTTAATTCCTCCAGCCTATGAACTAATCCTTCATTTCAACATTAAATTATCTCTTGATTTAAAGGTTAGGTACAAAAATGCATCTGTGGCACGTAATTCCAAAAGTTCAAATTTGCAATAAAAAAAGTCTGGACTTTCAAGCCCCTTTCTCTTTTTATCCAGAAAAAATAAAGTTGTATTTTTCAAAGGGTTAAACCTTTTTAGTTTTCAAATTGGGTTTTTTGTGTAATTTATTCATACTTAATATCTGTAAAGGTCCTTAACTCTTTTGATAATAGCTCTTACTTTTTCAAATACTTTTTTTCTGTACTAACCATCACTTATTACATGAAATCCTAAGAACAGTTTCTATAAACACAGCTATATTCAGAATATGCCTTTACACATGGCATTTATTATCTATACTCTGTATATCAATTGGTTACACGAAGCATGTTCAAATACTGTGCAACAGGTCTTGCTATTGTGTAAACACACACTCCCAACAAAATGACAATAAGCTTTACAATATCAACAATATAAGAAAAAAAAATCACATTATTCCTTAAAGAATTATTTATAATTCGTTTGAGAGATCAGAGGACATCAGATCTAATCAAAAGAAGTAAATGTTACTAAGGCCCTCTTACTGGCTTTGCATCCCACCGTATATGTGATAAAGTTGTGTTACAGCCCAGGTGTATACACGCTTTAATTGATTTATTGCACATTACTGGCTTCAGTGCTGACTTGATGACAGGAAGAGTACTTTGGCAGAGGTCTGACAAGTCCCTATCCTTAAGTTCCCTTTTGCTTTGTGCCGTCTGTTCCCAAAGCTATCAAAGTAAAGCAAATGACAGTCTAAAACCTCCCCGTTTTGCCACGAGAGTGTGAAATCAAATTAAAAACACACCTCAAAACTATTACATTGGGCCACGTTTATTTTCAATTGGCGGGGGAGGGGGAAAGAAGACACTTAAAAAGAGATGGATTTCATGTCCTCTGTGTAGCCAGATCTAGTTACAGTGTATTAAGTTATGTCTAAATGAAAAAAAAGACTCTCAAGTGTTTTATCACAAAGTACTGTTATTAAACACATCTAATGTTCCCACGCTCTCCTCCAGATTCTCTGATTTTTAACCTCCTTTGTTAGGCATCAAACACCGGGAGAAAGATTTCAGGAACAATACCTAGGCAGCACATGATGCCAGGGAATTAATTCTGTCTTCCCCGAGCTGTGTATCCATCATAAACTCAAGCTGCCTTATTTAGCTACACGGTTGCTATATGTAGGACTTCTCTTCCTTGGGTGAAAAGCATGGACCGGCTACAATTGTGTCTTTGAGCGCGCAGCATCGTGCTTTGTGCTGCCGGGGATAACGGATTCTGGGTCTCACACGCATCCGTCACCTAAGACACCCTTCACTGAACCAGGGTCTCGGCAGCTGGAAGGGAAACAATGTGTTGGGACCCACGCTGGTCTGAGCTACAAGGATCCCAGGAGTGAAGGAAATGTTTCAGGGAGCAGCCCAGGCAAGGGGGGAGGAAGAAAACCCTCGCACTCTTACCTCCACATTGAAATACTGCTCCGTTCCGCAGACTGTAGCACATAAAATCCAAAGCAAGGTTTGCAAGAAAAACACCCCCGAATGATGCACGAAATCCAACCGTCTTCCAGTGCTGAATGTGAGTAAGATCATAGTGAACTGTGCTTCAATGGATGGACGAGCTCCCCTTCGTTTTCTCCCTCTCTCCCTCTCCCTCCCTCCCTCGTTTCCTTTCAAAAAAAAGTCCTCCGGGTGGGTAAGGAGCCTGCAGGTTCACCCACAGCCGGGCAAGGGGAGGAGACGGGGGCCCCGCGCTCGGCAGCCCCGGAGAGGCAGCGACGAAGACAGGGTCAGCAGTAGTTCCTGTTCACCATCCTCCGAGGTCAGTCACCGGGAACGTGGCGCCCAAGTTCGCCGGCGGTTCCGGCTCAAAGCGCCGAGTCGCAGCCGCAGCAGCAGCCGCCGCCGCCGCCGCCGCCGCCGCCTCCAGCCCGTGCGTCCTCCTCCCTCCACCGCCTACTCCTCCTCCTCCTCCGCCGCCGCCGCCGCCCCCAGCTCCTGCGGGAAGGGCCTCCGCCGCTCCTCACTCTCTTGCCTCTGCTTCTCCTTCCCTCCTCTCCTCGCTCCCCTCCAGAATGTTCATCCGTAATCTACATAACTCCTCCTTCCCGGGGTCTGCCTGGCTCTCGGGGCCCTTGGCGCGCGCGCGCGCACACACACACACACACAGACACACACACACACACACACACAGACACACCACGACACACACACACACACACACACACACACACACACACACGAGCATACACACAGCCAGATACACACGGACGCGCGCTTCTTAAAGGAGACGGCTCATAAAGGCTTCCCCACTACGGTAGGGCACACCGGAGGTATCCAGCCCCCGACAAGGGCCCTGGTTTGAGCACAGCTCTTCAACAGTATCTCCCATCCCGCATCCCCGAGGCAGGCACCCAACAACCTGGGCGGTTCCATTCTTTCTTCTCGCCCACCCCGCCGCCTCGCATGTAAAAACGAGTGCGCCCCTCCCCAGCCATAAGCTGGGTGGGGCTCAAGCTGAGGACCCTCGTGGGGCCTGGGGAGCGGCCCAACCCCTGGTCCTGGAGAGCGGTCAGCATTCTTGAGGAAGCGGCCCTGGAAGATTAGGGGCGCTGGGAATCAGAGGAGCGCCTGGTCACTGAGTGCCGCTGGGTGGTTCGGGTCGGTGGCCGGGGCTGAACAAGTTTGGGATGCCTGAGATAGCAAATCCCGAACGTCCAAAACTTTGTTGGGGTCCGCCGAGCTTGTGGCCTGGTGTCTTCCTGAATCCCCTCTACCATAGCTACATTCCGCCTTCCAGGCTTGAGGGTAGGCACAGGGTTTTGGTGGGGGACTAGACAAATACAGAGGCGGGATGAAAATGCTCACTTTCCAAGTGAACGGTGGACACACGCACACACTGGGACCCGGGAGAGGTGGTCCTGGGTGCTAAGAGAACATCCGACGGGAGGGATGGGGGCTCTGGAAAGAAACCGGCTGCAAGAGCCAGGGGAAGGCTTGGGGAAAGAAGGAGAGGGAGCAGCCTGAGGAAAGGCGAGTAAAGCAGCTGGCAAGGGCGGGAGGAAGAGGCTGCGCGCAGACCGAGCGGGGGAGAGGCTGGCGGGAGCGAGGAGAGCTGCAGGCGAGAGGGGGAGGCGGCTGGCAAGAAGCACCGGTGAACGCGGGCAGGGGAACTTCAGAGGAGGCTGCCAAAAAGGACTGGAGCTGCAGCAGTGCGAGGCAGTGGACAGGGGGGGCAGCAACCACCAGCCCTTGGCAAGTGATGGTTTGGCTGAAAAAGAAAGGGGGAAGGGAGCGAGGCAGGCATCTGTTTGGGGGCAATGCCAGTAAATGTGCTTCTCCTTGGCAGCCAGCAGAGGGGAAGAGGAGCCCACGGGAAAGAAAAGCAGGCGAGGTTAAGAATAAAGAGTGTTCCAGGTATGACAGCTACCTCAGTGAGGTGGAAGAGAGAATTGACAAGGCAAATTTCATGGATGAGTTGGAAAGGCAGGAAGCAGGACTACAAGAGGTCGTATGTGGTAAGCAGATGGAAAATGCTGAAAATGGTTTGCCAAAAATTGTATTAGACTGAAATAACTTTTATCCAATAAAAGAAAAAAAAAAAGGCTGAGGAATGGGAATTTGTAGCTATTGCTGTAAAAATGTAAGAAATGCCCAACCAACTTGACCCAACACCCAAGAAGGTCTCAGGGAGACCTTCCTGACAGTCTGCCTTGTGCCCAGCATGTGCTGCCCAGAAAATAATTTTGAAGATGTAACAAAAAGCAATGCCTTATATTGTATAGTATATTAGAATATTCAGAATGTTTCCAGACATAGTATCTCATTTAATTCTCACACCATGTCTGAGGATTTTGTTTTTATTTTACAGATGAAGTAAATGATAGCAATAAAATATAACGTTCCAGCAAACCATACAAGTGGCAGAGTTCAGACCTGTTTCCTGACTCCCAGTTCAGTGACTTTCCTGCTGTACTCCAGTGACTTTCCAAATAGCAATTCATTCCTGCTCTTAGCAATTTCATAATCCATAGGTTGAGATGACTTTTATAAAAGAAACAGCTAGAAGGCAACATGAAAGTAATGTCGTTATGTAGAATTTATACTGTGTTCTGTGCCAGTATAAGGTAACAAAATGTAGTGAAGTATTTGTCAATAAATCAAGAATGATTTTTATGTGTACATTATATCTAGTAAAGTGCAAAATTAGAGAGGGAAAATGATAGAAAAAAATGTGTAAACTCAGTTTCTAGTCTTTGAGATACTATTGAAGAGGAACAGATAAAAATAATTTACCAAAGACGTTCATGAGAAAACAGTGCTACATGGTGAAGTCCTTGCTAACTGAGCCAAATATTAGAAGACTTTATCAAGGACATGGAGTGCAAGTTGAGCACTGCAAAACTATCAACAAGGAGAGATTTTTCACCATAAATAACTTTTTTTTTTCTTTCTTTTTTTTTTAAAGCATGTGCTCAGAAAAGAAAAATAGTGTATTTGTGGAGAACAGGTATAGAGAGGGACTTGTAATGAAATACTGAGTTAATATTTGCTCAAGTAGGCAAACAGGGATTGCTAAACCATTCTAGACATGAATAGATATCCAGGGAATATTGTCTTCAAAATTATGTATGGGATTGACCATGGGAAGGGACTCCATGCAAAGAGGCAACAATTAAAATAAGGTTTTAGGCCGGCCATGGTGGCTCGCACCTATAATCCCAGCACTTTGGGAGGCCGAGGTGGGTGGATCACCTGAGGTCAGGAGTTTGAGACTAGCCTGACCAATATGATGAAATCGCGTCTCTACTAAAATTACAAAAATTACCTGAACTTGGTGGCGAGTGCCTGTAATCCCAGCTACTCAGGAGGCTGAGGCAGGAGAATCACTTGAACCCAGGAGGCGCAGGTTGCAGGGAGCCCAGATCGCGCCATTAAACTCCAGCCTGGGTGACAAGAGCAAAACTTTATCTCAAAATAAATAAAGAAATAAATAAGGTTTTAATCCAGCTATGAAACTGTAAGGCCTGGACTAGTGAGATGTCCTAGGAAATCTATGCTTTCAAGGAGCAATCTTAAGAGAAGAAAACTCTATTGAAAATAGAAAATCCTAAATTCAAAAGATAATATCAAATTAGTGATTGGTTACCATGATAAGAATTTTAATTATTTATAAATAGTTATTAAACTTATTTGTGGGTGTTTGATGAGCAATAATTGAATGAATGAATGTTCAAGGTTATAGAAATACTATGAATATTCAAGGTTCTAGGAATACTAACATAATACTGTTTCGTTTCTGAGATGGGACTCAGAAGGATTCACAGTACAGTGAGAAGGACAGACATATAATAAATATTGCAATGTCGTAAGACCCAGGTAATTACAAAAGCAAGATGCTATGGAACAGAGTGGAAGAAGCAGTTGACTTTCTGTGATTTTTTTTATTTTTTATTTTTGGAAAAAGGCATCACAAAATACGTGGTTCTCAAGTGAAATCTCTGATAATGAGAAATGTACTGGGCAGGGAAAGGAAGAATATTTCTGACCTGTGTGCAGTGGAGGAATAAATACACAAAGAGGCATCCGTGGAACTATAAATAGTTGGTCTGGACTAGAGGCTAGGGTGTGTAAAGCAAGGTCAGAGTCAGAGGTTGCATGAGTAAGTGTGCAGGGATCAGATCAGCAAGAGTCTTAGGTGCCACATTTGAGGCTGTAGACATTCTCCCGAAGGAACTCTTAGGAGGAATAGTTGGATTTTCACTACCTTTACTGTTTGTTTGCTAATACCATGCAGAGGCAGACCTTGTAGTTCTCATATATTTTACCTCATATGTTCCATTGAGCATGCAGTATCTACTGCCTTTATAGATCTTCTATCTGTGTTTGTCTAATAAGCCTGATGCAACGTTTCACATATAGACTCAGATGGGTACCTGCAGAAATGTAATTGCTCTCATGGTCAGGTGAGTGTGTTATTTTATCTCTAATCTGTTATATATACTTATCTTTCAAGGGCCTAGAATTATGAAGAAGTATCTATTCTCACAAATTAGTAATGTGAGCTTCTTGGCAGTCTTAGAGAAGGCATTGTTTTCCTATGCATAGTTAGATAAAACATGGACTATCATCCTTCCCTTTAGGGTATGAATGAAATCTTCCCTCACAACTCTTGGCACCTGCTGTGTATGCTTTCCATCAACTACTTTCCCTGTTCTCACAATTTCACAAAACTAATGAACAATCTTAGAATTACATGTGACTAGAGAAAAGAGAACCAAAAAAAGATGAAAATAAATAAGAAAGCCAAAGAGAAGTAGTAATTGCCACTGATAAAAGTTAATAGCAATTCAATGAAATATTACATGGGAGACAAGAAGTCTGAGGAAGTAAATTATATGTAAACCTATCAAGAGGCAAATGACATATACTTAAAAATGAGCAGTGGAGGGGGTGCACCCAAGATGGCCGAATAAGAACAGCTCCAGCCTCCAGCTCCCAGCGTGAGTGACACAGAAGATGGGTGATTTCTGCATTTTCAACTGAGGTACCGGGTTCATCTCACTGGGGTGTGTCAGACAGTTGGTGCTGGTCCGCGGGTACAGCCCAACCAGCCAGAGCTGAAGCACAGCGAGGCATCGCCTGCCCTGGGAAGTGCAAGGGGGAAGAGAATTCCTTTTCCTAGCCAAAGGAAATTGAGACACACAACACCTGGAAAATTGGGTAACTCCCACCCTAATACTGTGGTTTACCAAGGTTCTTAGCAAACAGCACACCAGGAGATTATATCCCACACCTGGCCCAGAGAGTCACACACCCATGGAGCCTCCCTCATTGCTAGCACAGCAGACTGAGATCTAACTGCAAGGCGGCAACGAGGCTTGGGGAGGGGCACCCGCCATTGCTGAGGCTTAAGTAGGTAAACAAAGCCCCCAGGAAGCTCGAATTGGGTGGAGCCCACAGCAGCTCAAGGAGGCCTGCCTGCCTCTGCAGACTCTTCCTCTGGGGACAGGGCATAGATAAACAAAAAGCAGCAGAAACCTCTGCAGAGGTAATTGCCCCTGTCTGACAGCTTTGAAGAGAGCAGTGGATCTCCCAGCACAGAGGTTGAGATCTGAGAATGGACAGACTGCCTGCTCAAGTGGGTCCCTGACCCCTGAGTAGCCTAACTGGGAGACATCCCCCACTAGGTGCAGGCCAACACCTCACACCTCACACAGCTGGGTACACCCCTGAGACGACGCTTCCAGAGCAAGAACCAGACAGCGACACTCGCCATTGAGCAATATTCTATCTTCTGCAGCCTCCACTGCTGATACCCAGGCAAACAGGGTCTGGAGTGGACCTCAAGCAAACTCCAACAGACCTACAGCTGAGAGTCTTGACTGTTAGAAGGTAAACTAACAAACAGAAAGGACACCCACACCAAAACCCCATCAGTACATCACCATCCTCAAAGACGAAAGGCAGATAAAACCAGAAAGATGGGGAAAAAGCTGTGCAGAAAAGCTGGACATGCAAAAAATCAGAGCGCATCTCCCCCTCCAAAGGAACGCAGCTCATCGCCAGCAACAGAACAAAGCTGGATGGAGAATGACTTTGACGAGTTGAGAGAAGGCTTCAGTCCATCAAATTTCTCAGAGCTAAAGGAGGAACTATGTAACCAGGGCAAAGAAACTAAAAACCTTGAAAAAAAATGGATGAATGGAAAACTAGAATAATCAATGCTGAGAAGACCTTAAAAGAACTGATAGAGATGAAAACTGTAACACAAGATTTACGTGACAAAATGCACAAGCTTCAGTAACCAACTCAATCAACTGAAAGAAAGAGTATCAGCAATTGAAGATAAAATGAATGAAATGAAGCAAGAATTTTTCTTAGAGAAAAAAGAGTAAAAAGAAATTAACAAAGCCTCCAAGAAATAAGGGATTATGTGAAAAGACCAAATCTACGTCTGATTGCTGTGCCTGAAAGTGACGGGGAAAATGGAACCAAGTTGGAAAACACTATTCAGGATATCATCCAGGAGAACTTCCCCAACCTAGTAAGGCAGGCCAACATTCAAATTCAGGAAATACAGAGAATGCCACAAAGATACTCCTCGAGAAGAGCAACTCCAGGACACATAATTGTGAGATTCACCAAAGTTGAAATGAAGGAAAAACTGTTAAGGGTAGCCAGAGAGAAAGGTCGGGTTACACACAAAGGGAAGCCCATCAGACTAACAGCAGATCTCTTGGCAGAAACTCTACAAGCCAGAAGAGAGTGGGGGCCAATATTCAACATTCTTAAAGAAAAGAATTTTCAACCCAGAATTTCATATCCAGCCAAACTAAGTTTCATAAGTGAAGGAGAAATAAAATCCTTTACAAACAAGCAAATGCTTAGAGATTTTGTCACCACCAGACCTGCCCTACAAGAGACCCTGAAGGAAGCACTAAACATGGAAAGTAACAAAACCAGTACCAGCCATTGCAAAAACATGTCAAAATGTAAAGTCCATCGATGCTAGGAAGAAACGGCATCAACTAGCGAGCAAAATAACCAGCTAATATCATAATGACAGGATCGAGTTCACACATAAAAATATTAACCTTAAATGTAAATGGACTAAATCGTTCAACTAAAAGACACAGACTGGCAAAATGGATAAAGAATCAAGACCCATCAGTTTGCTGTATTTAAGAGACCCATCTCACATGCAGAGACACACATAGGCTCAAAATAAAGGAATGGAGGAAGATCTACCAAGCAAATGGAAAACAAACAAACAAACAAAAAGCAGGGGTTGCAATCCTAGTCTCTGATAACACAGATTTAAACCATCAAAGATCAACAGAGACAAAGAAGGCCATTACATAATGGTAAAGGGATCAATTCATCAGGAAGAGCTAACTATCCTAAATATATATGCACCCAATACAGGAGCACCCAGATTCATAAAGCAAGTACTTAGAGACTTACAAAGAGACTTAGACTCCCATACAATAATAATGGGAGACTTTAACACCCCACTGTCAACATTAGACGGATCAACGAGACAGAAAGTTAACAAGGATATCCAGGAATTGAACTCATCTCTGCACCAAGAGGACCTAATAGACATCTACAGAACTATCCACCCCAAATCAACAGAATATACATTCTTGTCAGCACCACATCACACTTATTCCAAAATTGACCACATAGTTGGAAGTAAAGCACTCCTCAGCAAATGTAATAGAACAGAAATTATAACAAATTGTCTCTCAGACCACAGTGCAATCAAACTAGAACTCAGGACTAAGAAAATCAATCAAAACCGCTCAACTACATGGAAACTGAACAACTTTTTTCTGAATGACTACTGGGTACATAACAAAATGAAGGCAGAAATACAAATGTTCTTTGAAACCAATGAGAAAAAAGATACAACATACCAGAATCTCTGGGACACATTTAAAGCAGAGTGTAGAGAGAAATATATAGCACTAAATGCTCACAAGAGAAAGCAGGAAAGATCTAAAATTGACACCTTAACATCACAATTAAAAGAACTAGAGAAGCAAGAGCAAACTCATTCAAAAGCTAGCAGAAGGCAAGAAATAACTAAGATCAGAGCAGAACTGAAGGATATGGAGACACAAAATCCCTGCAAAAAATCAATGAATCCAGGAGCTGGTTTTTTGAAGAGATCAACAAAATTGATAGACCGCTAGCAAGACTAATAAAGAAGAAAAGAGAGAAGAATCAAATAGATGCAATAAAAAATGATAAAGGGGATATCATCACCGACCCCACATAAATACAAACTACCATCAGAGAATACTATGAACACCTCTACACAAATAAACTAGAAAACCTAGATGAAATGGATAATTTTCTGGACATTTACACTCTCCCAAGACGAAACCAGGGAGAAGTTGAATCCCTGAATAGGCCAATAACAGGCTCTGAAATTGAGGCAATAATTAATAGCCTACCAACCAAAAAACTTCCAGGCCCAGACAGATTCACAGCCGAATTCTACCAGAGGTACAAGGAGGAGCTGGTACCATTCCTTCTGAAACTATTCCAATCAATAGAAAAAGAGGGAATCCTCCCTAACTCATTTTATGAGGCCAACATCATCCTGATACCAAAGCCTGACAGAGAGACAACAAAAAAAGATAATTTTAGACCAATATCCCTGATGAACATCGATGCAAAAATCCTCAATAAAATAGTGGCAAACCAAATCCAGCAGCACATCAAAAAGGTTATCCACCATGATCAAGTGGTCTTCATCCCTGGGATGCAAGACTGGTTCAGCATACGCAGATCAATAAATGTAATCCAGCATTTAAACAGAACCAAAGAGAAAAACTACATGATTGACTCAATAGATGCAGAAAAGGCCTTTGACAAAATTCAACAGCCCTTCATGCTAAAAACGCTCAATAAATTCGGTGTTGATGGAACGTATCTCAAAATAATAAGGGCTATTTATGACAAACCCACAGCCAATATCATACTGAGTGGACAAACACTGGAAGCATTCCCTTTGAAAACTTGCACAAGACAGGGATGCCCTCTCTCACCACCCCTATTCAACATAGTGTTGGAAGTTCTGGCTAGGGCAATCAGGCAAGAGAAATAAAGAAAGGGTGTTCAGTTAGGAAAAGAAGAAGTCAAATTGTCCCTGTTTGCAGATGACATGATTGCATATTTAGAAAACCCCATTGTCTCAGCCCAGAATCTCCTTAAGCTGATAAGCAACTTCAGCAAAGTCTCAGGATACAAAATCAATGTGCAAAAATCACAAGCATTCTTATACACCAGTAACAGACAAGCAGGGAACCAAATCATGAATGAACTCCCATTCAAAATAGCTTCAAAGAGAATAAAATACCTAGGAATCCAGCTTACAAGGGATGTGAAGGACCTCTTCAAGGGGAACTACAAACCACTGCTCAACGAAATAAAAGAGGACACAAACAAATGGAAGAACATACCATGCTCATGGATAGGAAGAATCAATATTGTGAAAATGGCCATACTGTCCAAGGCAATTTATAGATTCAATGCCATCCCCATTAAGCTACAATGACTTTCTTCACAGAATTGGAAAAAACTACTTTAAAGTTCATATGGAACCAAAAAAGACCCCGCATTGCCAAGACAATCCTAAGCCAAAAGAACAAAGCTGGAGGCATCATGCTACCTGACTTCAAACTATACTACAAGGCTACAGTAACCAAAACAGCATGGTACTGGTACCAAAGCAGAGATATAGACCAATGGAACAGAACAGAGCCCTCAGAAATAATACCACACATCTACAGACATCTGACTGATAAACCTGACAAATACAAGAAATGGGGAAAGGATTCCCTATTTAATAAATGGTGCTGGGAAAATTGACTAGCCATAAGTAGAAAGCTGAAACTGGATCCTTTCCTTACTCCTTATACGAAGATTAATTCAAGATGGATTAGAGACGTAAATGTTAGATCTAAAACCATAAAAACCCTAGAAGAAAACCTAGGTAATACCATTCAGGACATAGGCATGGGCAAGGACTTCATGTCTAAAGCACCAAAAGCAATGGCAGCAAAAGCCAAAATTGACAAATGGGATCTAATTAAACTAAAAAGCTTCTGCACAGCAAAAGAAACTACCATCACAGTGAACATGCAATCTAGAGAATGGGAGAAAATTTTTGCAATCTACTCATCTGACAAAGGGCTAATATTCAGAACCTGTAAAGAACTCTATCAAATTTACAAGAAAAAAACAAACAACTCCATCAAAAAGTGGGCAAGGGATATGAACAGACACTTCTCAAAAGAAGACATTCATCCAGCCAACAGACACATGAAAAAATGCTCCTCATCACTTGCCATCAGAGAAATGCAAATCAAAACCACAATGAGATACCATCTCACACCAGTTAGAATGGCAATCATTAAAAAATCAGGAAACAACAGGTGCTGGAGAGGATGTGGAGAAATAGGAACACTTTTACACTGTTGGTGGGATTGTAAAGTAGTTCAACCACTGTGGAAAACAGTGTGGCGATTCCTCAAGGATCTAGAAGTAGAAATACCATTTGACTCAGCCATCCCATTACTGGGGATATACCCAAAGGATTCTAAGTCATGCTACTATAAGGACACATGCACACGTATGTTTATTGTGGCACTATTCACAATAGCAAAGACTTGGAATCAACCCAAATGTCCATCGGTGACAGATTGGATTAAGAAAATGTTGCACATATACACTGTGGAATACTATGCAGCCATAAAAAAGAATGAGTTTGTGTCCTTTGTAGGGACATGGATGCAGCTGGAAACCATCCTTCTCAGCAAACTATCGCAAGGACAGAAAACCAAACACTGCATGTTCTCACTCATAGGTGGGAATTGAACAATGAGATCACTTGGACACAGGAAGGGGATCATCACACACCAGGTCTTATTGTGGGGAGGGTGGGGGAGGGATAGCATTAGGAGGCATACCCAATGTAAATGACGAGTTAATGGGTGCAGCACACAAACATGGCACATGTATACACATGTAACAAACGTGCATGGTGTGCACATGTACCCTAGATCTTAAAGTATTTAAAAAAAAAAAAAGAAAAAGAGCAGTTGAGTCACATTCTGGGATATGTAAATAACTACCTAAAATAACACTGTAGGTAAATGGTAAATTATGTACTATACCGTTTATTGAACCAGATTTCTTTGTAAAATAGAGACTTTGAAATGAATTTGGTAGGTTGGGAAGTTAAATTAACTTGCTCATTCTTCCATCATATCAATTAATGTGCTTTCTTTCCTACTTGCATCAGTTGAACCTGTGGTATTTTTGTTGTTGTTGTTGTTTTTAAATTCAGAGAATATTGAATTAGTGCCAACTACTGACATTCTCTCACACATCTGTTATTACCAGGGTCATACATATGTGGAGCAATCAGCTAGAGGCTTATTATTTAAGCTGTGCTCCCTCTGTGAACTTTAAGACCTAGGAGCTTGTCAGAAATGTGGAATCTCTGGCTGTGTCAAGATACCCCAGTGCTCCATAGGCATGGTAAAATTGAGAAGCACCATTCTAGAGTTTGCCCATAGGGCAGCTTAGTTGCACCATATCCACCACCTTAATGTTGTTAGTGTCATGCCCTATGCAAAGAGAGCTAACCAGTTCCAGAGTTATACTTGTGGTACTGAAGTCTTGGCTTTTCCCTCAAAAATATAACTGCATGACCTGAATTTATTGATATAGCTTCTAACTTTCAGCAATATGGTGTTTTATTTTTTTTCTTTTTGAACATGCATTCTGTGCAAAACAGCTCTTCTACTTGATAGATAAGAAAAATTGCTAGCTATTATTACTGCCTATGAGGATAGCATGATTTTTTTCTCCATTTCTTTCATTGATTTATACTCTTTACCCCTCCATAATTATGAGTGTTTCTCAAATATGTGGTCTTCTTTTTAGTTCGTTCATTCCTCCAAGGACATTGATTAACCATTGTAAAATACAAAGCAAGTGAAGATTTAAAAAGATAAACATGGAGTGAGTTACGATAAACCAATTCAGTTTGGTTGGGTTCTAAGATTGATGAAGTCTTGGACTTTAAAGTTGTTTTCATTTGGATTTCCTTTTGAAATAAACAAGAATCAGTACAGAATACAGACATGCTTTTGGTAAAAGTGAGTGAAGAAATGGCTCCCAGTGCCTTCTCTCTTTTTTTTTTTGTCATGGAGTACCTGAAGCTTGGAGCTCCAAGATGACTGGGAATTATGAGAAACCCACCAGACCAGGTATAATATTAGGCAAGAGGTGGGTCTTGTCAGTTCCCATAGTTGTGCCCATAACCACACAAGACCATTGCTCCAGCAATGCAATTATCTGCTTCCCAGTGACCGTGGTGTATTATAACGAATAACGTGGAGTTGCAGAAGCTTGAAGTCTAACTTTGCTGTTCCGTCACTCTAGAGAGATTCTTCACTCTTAAGTCTATGTCTGATACTTCTACTCTGGTAATTTTCAGGTCTGTATCCCCAGCCTTAAATTTAGCCCCATGGTCTAGAATTCATATTACTACTTTCACCGAAAACTTAGCATGTCCCCAACCAAGTTCACCACCTTGTTCTTTAGATGGTATATTCTTTACTTTCCCCATTTCAATCTAGACCCACTATTCCACTTAACATGAAACACACCTTTGACTCTAATATTCATTTATGCTCTGTGTTGAATCAGAATCAGTCACCAGTAGCTATGATGACCCTTGTCCAAAATCACTCTGATTCATTCCTTCACCTGCACTTGCAGTTAATATAAGGGACAGTTAGCTGTCCCTTATAAATGTATGCTCTTGTCATTCCATGGCTAATCACTGAAGTAGCCTCCAGTATGTTGTATATACATATGTTCTTTTTTGTCTCCAGTTATTCTTCAAATCAGCTCATTGAATCCCCTCCAAACTTAACTATTCTTATGTATAATTTTCAGCATAGACATGGCATTTATAAATTAGGACATTTTTAGAGTTCTTTTCTTCCTCTTCATTCTTCAGAGGAGGGAATTGAGGCTTAACAATGTTACATACGATGTGACTAGTTGGCAAAGGTAAAAAACACACATGTATTCTGATTTACAACTGATTGCCTTTATAAAAGAAAAAGATTCATCTAAACTACTTTAGGCATGCAAGAAAATACCATGAACAAACAAACCAGTGTAGGAAATATTTTCATCACTTTTTTTTTACCAATGCCATGTAAATAATTGTGGTAGACGAACATTAGATAATATGCTCTGGATTATCAGACATGCCATGGTTTGGTATATAGTGAGATGTATAGCACATATGATGAGAATGATGAAATATGATGAGGAAGGACATTTCATTATGTAGGTGGCTAGGAAAATGGAGAAGAGGATTGAGAATTCCTTTAGGTACTTGTGTAGCTTTAGAAAAATAAGTGTTTATGTTTCTTTTTTTTCATCTATACAGTGGTATTTCATATTATTTGGGTAGTTGTGAGGATTAAATGAGATATTACACATGGAAGCTTTCTGTAAAATTCTAAGTACTCAACAACATAAAAGATTATATGTG
This sequence comes from Macaca thibetana thibetana, assembly GCF_024542745.1. Lineage (NCBI taxonomy): Eukaryota > Metazoa > Chordata > Mammalia > Primates > Cercopithecidae > Macaca > Macaca thibetana. The sequence goes on along the minus strand of NC_065585.1, from coordinate 56,725,228 downwards.
GCTATTGCATGCTTTACTTTCAGCAGGCAGGCAGCAAAGACTCAATGAGATTCTGGTTAACCTTGAAAGTGAAGTAATTTCTGCTGGGGAGTAACAAGTGCTGTGTTTTTAAATGGTATTAACAGAAATGATGAAGAAAAGGAGCTATAAAATGGCAGTCTTTGTTATCAAAATATAATTAGTCCCTTTTGTATTATTACACAGTGTATTAAATAAACTTTTCATTAGTTCAGGGACAAAGAAAAGGAAATGGAAAATGAAATAGAAATTAGATTGGCACCCATTAAAATAATAACAACACAATGAAAATATATGATATAAAATTGAATATTTTATATTAAATTAGAGGCTTTGAATTGGAATCTAAACTTATGAGTTCAGAGAACCTTTTATGAGCTAATTTTCAATAATGAGAAAATAAACATCCAAGTACAATGTTCTTTTTCTACATTTTAGAACAAAAATAAAAATGAATTAACCCGTATCAGTATCGTTATCATTAGAGGAAGGATAGTAATAGAAAGATGAGAAAATATGCCAAACTTTTTTTTGGAGGGCATTTGTTAAGCAATTTTCATAGGTATCTCCACCAAAATGTATTCAGTCATCTAACCATAGCTGTAGTGTATTTTGTGCTTTTGTTGTATGTTTTCTTATCTTGAAAACTTTAACCACACTTATCTTTAATTCTGTCAAAGCTGAAATAGACAGAATCATTCTTATTTTGTTTGTTGTTACTAAGAAACTTACTATCATAATAAAGTTAGCAGTCTTCTACATCTTTCACTACCTGACTCACTGTATCAGGTGAGAAGAGGTGTTCTAATGGTCTGATAGTCTAATAAGAAAAAACTATTTATGTACATTTATAAAAAACACCCAGGGGCCGGGCACAGTGGCTCACGCCAGTAATCCCAGCTCTTTGGGAGGCCAAGGCGTGCGGATCACGAGGTCAGGAGATTAAGACCATCCTGGCTAACACGGTGAAACCCCGTCTCTACTAAAATTTCCAAAAAATATATCTATATCTATATCTATATCTATATCTATATCTATATAGCCGTGCGAGATGGCGGGCGCCTGTAGTCCCAGCTACTCGGGAGGCTGAGGCAGGAGAATGGGGTAAACCCGGGAGGCAGAGCTTGCAGTGAGCTGAGATCCGATCCGGCCACTGCACTCCAGCCTGAGCGACAGAGCGAGACTCCGTCTCAAAAAAAATAAAAATAAAAAAATACAGAAATTTAGCCGGGCATGGTGGCGGGCGCCTGCAGTCCCAGCTACTAGGGAGGCTTAGGCAGGAGAATGGCATCAACTCGGGAGGCAGAGCTTGCGGTGAGCCGAGATCGCATCACTGCACGACAGAGCGAGACTCCGTCACATTAAAAAAAAAAAAAAAAAAAAAAAAAAAGAAAAGAAAGAAAAGAAAAAAAGCACCCCAAGAGTCAATTTCTCTATCATATATGTCAGATGTTACTATGGTTTTATTAATATCATTAAGATACCTGTTTCTGGTTATATTGGAGTAGTTGTGCTTTTATGTCATTCAGTGGTTCAAAAAATAAGTGACTTGTTCATTATAAATTTTAAAGTAGTTATGTCTCAAAATCTAGGGTTAATGTAAAAATAATTTATTCTTTGAAAAAATAGCTACAGTAATTTGAAATGACCTAAATATTTTGCTTTATTTCACATATAAATACTTTATTTCAAAGTATTTCACGTTTTAATCAAACGTGAAGCAGTGTGATTTTAATATAAAAACATAACAGTGTCAGTAAATCATAATTTGACACTACAAGCAATACCTATTTAATTGTTTTGGTAAAATATGTGTCTTCTTTATAAGACTAAATTCATTCATCTAAATAAAAGTGAAAAAAGAAAAAAGTCTTAAAATGAATTAGAAAAATTTTGTCTGAAGTATTTATTCCCAAGATTTTTGTTAACATCAGATATCTTCTTATATTTCAAAGTGAAATAATCACTATCACCTTAGTCCAAGGAATGAGATAAATATCTTAGGGCTTGACTTAGAGTCTTATAGTTTCCATAGGACAACCAAATATACTATAAATTGCCCACAGATACAACTTAAGTATTACTATACAGTAATTCTGGAATTGGAATATATACACATTCAAATGCTTTTGGCATTTTGATTTATTCATATCAAAGCTACACCTGCATTTAGCATTTCTGTTATTTTACTTTAAAAAATTCTTAGTATAATTCTTATTATAATTAAAGACATATTTTGCTTTCTGCCTTTAAAGAATTTTGCTTAAGTGCTTGTTTTATTTAAAAACGAAATAAGATAATGAAGATAGCTAGATATTGTTTACATGAAATGTTGCCCCATTTTCCATTTTCATTTAAATTGGATTGACATCAAACTTACTGTAACTGTGAGAGCTCAACTGTTAATTCAGACATTATAGAAAAAATTAATTGTGGGACAAGGAGGGACCAGATGCCCCATTGCATGCTCTCACCCAATGGAAAACAAATCATGCTTAGTCAGTTTGGGATGCTGTCACAAAATCACTATAGACTGTGTGTGGCTTAAACAATAAACATTTATTCCACAGCTTGGAGCCTGGGAAGTCCAACATAAGGACTGGCAGATTCAGTGTTTGGTCAGCGCCTTCTTCTTGGCTTGTAGACAGTGGCCTTCTTCTTGTAGCTTCACAGGCAGAGCAGAGAGATAGATCATCTCTCCAGAGTCTCTTCTTATAAGGGCACTAATCCCATTATGAGGGCTCTACCTTCATTACCTGCTTACTTCACAATAGCCTCACCTCCAAATACCATCGTATTAGGGATTCTGGCTTCAACATATGAATTTTGGGGTCACACAAACATTCGATTTATACTGTTAACTATTCTTAAAGCAAAGTAATTCAGCTGCTTCTTGAAGACCACCAGAAATGGGAATCCGACTACCTTATAAGGCAAAATATTCAGGGGAGCTTGCAAGTGCATTTGATCTTTCAGATTTTTTAAATCAGTTTTTCCGTATTGAAATTATAGAGTTTTTCATAGGCAAAATCATTTTTAATAAGGCTTTTTACACACATACATACATATATATTCAGTTATATTTAGAGCTTCACTCCACACAATGTGTAAAACCTTCATTCTCAGCACATATTCTGAAGAATATTACCACCTCTAATACATCATCAGCAGAGCCATTCAACTCTATTTTACAATGAAATTAAAAACATGAAGACTCATGATTTGGTATACTCCCAAGGAGCAGAAAAATGTTTCTTTAATCGATTTATGAACCTACAATTGGTTTAAACAAAGGAATGCATACATACAGTTCCCATCAAATATTGTATCTCAAGGTTTCCGAGGACTTTGCAAAGATTAGATAGCCCGTGTTTCTATCCAGATTTGAATCCTCTCTATAATGTTCCCATTTTTAATTTTAAAAAACTCCATTATTATGTGACAATTATTTAAATATTTATGAGCTCTTACTTAAATTATATACTGGAATTGAATGTAAAACATTCTGTATGCAAATGAAATCTGTATTTTCAGAGTATTACAAAGTGGTATTACTTGATCCTCTGTTATTATAACATAATGGCATAAGATTATTCAATTCTATTTTAAAAGTTTCCCAAGTTTTATTTGTCATTGATGTATGTACTTAGCTGTGGCTTAACATTAATCAGAATTTAAGACATTATTTCATGCTTCTTAGGTTGTGAATGGATTCTGTAGAGAATAAGATTAATACTTTCCTCAAGAAAGATATTACAGACTTTCCTTAGTAATAGGTCTCTATACACAACCATACATTCCTGCTCCTTTTTCCCTTTATAGTAAATGGCATGACCTTTCAGTAAGGAGATATTAGTGAATATTGGAAATTGCACTAAGACAGTAGTCTGGAGACTGTTTCTTACCTTTGGCTCCATCAGTAAGTAGCTGATTTTCTTTAAGCAAGCCTGCCAATGGTTCTATGCTCTATATATTGTATGTATGAAATGAAAACTTTGAATCAGATAAATTCTGAAGTATTTGAAAGTTCTCAAACTCTGTGAATGTCTAAATCAATGCTAACTCAAAGTTATAATCAATACCTGTCTTGCTAAGAAGTCAGAATTTAAAATATCAAGCTAGGTATAAATATAATTCAACCTAAAACTTTTTCCATTAGCTTGGTAAGTTTCAATATCTTTACTGTACTAAGTAAATGACAGCCTTTCTTTAGGTTACCCTGATTTAAATTCGGAGAAACACATGGAATGATATAATAGTAAGGTAAGTTTATATATGCACATGAAGCTTCTTATTTAAAAGCTCCTCTATGTATGTACATCCAGGTGTGTCTGTGTATGTGTAATATTTGCCTGGCTTCTGCATTAGGGGTCATTATAATGTATATGACTGAGGAAAAGAATGCCTTTCAGCTAGTCAGTGCTGTGTGTGTGTTTGTGTATGTGTGTGTGTGTGTGTATTTTGGGTAGGTGCAACAGCATATAATAAACAGTTCTTATGTATGAAGGATATAGCTTAAGGATAAACTTCTATGTAAAAATAGCTTTTTACATTAATATATGTGAAAATGTTCTAACATAAGTACTACTTTTCTGGAAAGAGTACAATATCATGATTTGTTGCTCATTACCCATTCAATTGCTTCAAATTCAGCATCTGGTTCTCATTACAAACTTGTTGTATTTAGTTTTGCTTCAGTATTATCAGTTGCTCAAGTGAATCAATACAATTTCCAAGAATTTTGAATAAGTCTTTATATTGGCTGATATATGGTGGCTTTTTATATATTTATAAACAAATGTTTGTTTTTTATTTCAGTAAAATGAATTAGAGATTGGTTATATTAAAAGAAATAATACTATATAATATTCTATTATAAAAATGAAAATAGTTATTTAAGTATATATTAGTGAAGCATTTTGTTATATTTAATTTGGCAGTTTCTAATCATAGTAAGTGTTCACATCATCTTATCAGACCACTGACATAGTTTTAATATTTAAAATTATACAATCATTGTTAACACTGCTTAATTGAAAAACATGCTTGTCAGGTCTACAAAAAATACTTAAGGGTTGCCAGATTTCACAAATGAAAATACAGGATTCACAGGTAAATTTGAGTTTCAGATAAACAACAAATAATTTGTAGTATATCTTTTGCAATATTTGGAATATACACTAAAGAATTATCCATTGTTTATCTCAAATTTAAATTTATCTAGGCATCCTGTATTTTATATGGCAAATATCTTTAGCATATAAATATACAATAGGTTAATGCTTTTTCTGAGCTATAGATAGATGGAGAGATAATATAGCATCACCTCAGCTATCTGGAAGTCAAACTTTATATTTCTTAAAGCTAAAGAATGAGATACCATCTGAATTACAGACACGGAGGTAAGGAATGTAAACAGGGAAGGAAGAAAGAAAAGAAAATAACAAACTACTCTGGCTCCATAAACATGACTTGCGAACATCTATTTATAGCAACTGTGAAAATAGCCAAACAGAGTAAAAAGGATTGAGCCTGATGCTCCGAAATTGCTGTACCTCACACCAGGTGAAAAGCAACACTCATATCAGCAATCAATTGCACAAAACCTGACAACCATTTAAGAGAGAGAATGAGAAAGCAAAAAGAACAAAAGAGAAATGATGGGAAAGAGACAAAAGAGAGTTAGTTACAAAGAGCCAAGGTAATGACAATAGGAGTGGAGGTGTTAATAGAACAGGAGATCCAGTGACTTAATAAATTCTGCCATTGTAGGAAAGTAATGGAGTGGGTTTGTCCTTCATTCTTGAGAACTGACAAGAGTATCAGTGTGCCACTCCACTGAAAAGCCACATTATCATTTGACCAGCTCTGTGGCATGCAAAGAATAGAAATTAAGAAGGTCCTGGCAAAACCGTTTTTGGTTCAGGTAATCACAAGAATGCAAATCAGTCTTGCTGAAAATATGCAAATTTCAGTGATATGAGAGAAGATAAGTAATTCGCCTAAAGTCACCACAGCTAGTAAAGGAGCAAAATCAGGACTCAGCCCACGTTTTACACCAAAGTTACATGTGTATTTTACTTAATATTTTGATGCCTACCAACAGTTTTATTTGCTCAGGAGGAAGAGTCACTGCGGTAGAGAAGAGTTAAACCATAATGCAGTAGAGATATGTGACTTGCATGGTAGCTTATTCATGGGGAACAAAACCCCATTAAGCATGTCATAAAATCCAACAGGTGAAAAGGTGAGAAAATATCCTTATTGTGTTCTCATTCTAATTGAAAAGACAAAAATGCAGTATATGAAAATACTTAGGAATGAGTCATGTGACAAACAAAAATGAAAGGAAGGTTAACGCTAAGTGCTGAGAAATAAAGACCCGTGGAATTTTAGAATTCTGAGTAGTTTATTCCCAGAAGAGTTCAACAGGAATTGAAAGGAGAACGTACAAAATATTGATGAATTCTTGACCACTTGAACATGTACTAATGCTGTAATCAGTAAGTATCCTTGGCACACAAGTCACCTACTTACAAAATGCTTTTCTAACTATTTATATAAAAGACCTCCCAACCCTATACTTATTGTCAGTCACTATGATTTCAGTTGCCATGTTTTATTTTCTTTTTAGTTGTTTACTATTATGATAAATTATTGTTTTATTTCCATCACTACCTTCATTCACAGTGGACAAAATATAAGCTTCATGACAACAGGGACTTCCTCTGAACTGTTTACTATTTTATCACCAACACCCAGCATAATGCCTGATTCAGAAAAGAAGAATGCTAAATCTTTGTTTAAAGAATGACAGAATGAAAGACTGATACTTATGTAAACAAATCCAGTGTCTGTAAGAAATACAATTTTTGTTTGTTTTATGTTCTGGATTTTATTATGGAGTATGGGTCTCATATTCCCTGGTTCTCTTGCATTTTAAAACCTATTCCCTGCTTTTGAACTCTCAGTTAGCAAGTTGAGTTAGTATAAAATTCATAGATCACTGTTTCTGTCAAATACTGAAAGTCCTTGGTGATTTCTGGTGCATGGTCATGTGATTATTTAATTTTGTTTAAATAATCAGTAATTATTTAGTTTAAATTATTTAATTCTGTTTCATTTGGAGGGTTTTTTGTTCATTTCCCTAGTATGTATTGTACCAGCTTAATCTGCTAAACTTGAGGGGCTGTTATTATTTCAATAAACTTTCTTCTATCATTTCTTTCAATACTTTTACATTTTATTTGCTTTCTACCAACCAATTGCACTTCCTTCCTGTATTGTAATTATTAGGAGGTATGATCAATAAGTCCAGAAATCATGATGGCTAATTTTCTCACCCAAGGTATCTTGGAACTTTGATTAGAAAGACACTGGAAAACAGCACACTACCCTCTAATATGACTTGTTCTTGAGACATACCCAGCATGGCATGGTGACAATTAATGGCCCAATTGAAACATTGGCTGTCTTGAAATTTTCTATATAAGGATCGTGGAAACAGACATTAATCAACTGTTTGGTTCCTAACAAGGACTGTACTAATACAAGTCTCTATAAACTAGCTCTTAATGGCCCAGTTCTGTACAATCAAACTTGCTCTCACCCTCCTTAATCCAAAATACAATTTTAAAAGAGAAGTATATTTCCAATCACCTTATTTTATAACCCAGGAAGTTAATTCAAAAGAGTTTAAGAGAATTGCTCAAAGTTAGCCCAGCCCCTCTCTTGACTCTTGCTTAATTACTTTTTCCATTAAATAATTTGTATGTTACATTTGGACACTATAGATCAAAAGATTTGGGAATAAGGACTACATAAAAATATGTAAAGAGATTACTTATGCCAACACTTCAACCATCATGGAATTCTTTTGTGTCTTTTTCTAGATCAAAATATAGTCATGTGTCACTTAATGACAGGCATGCATTCTAATAAATGCATTTCATTTTCATAATTGTTTGAATATCATATAGTGCACATACACAAACCTAGATAGTATAGCCTACTGTACATCTGGCCTATATGGTATAGTCTATTGCTTCTAGGATACAAACCTGTACAGCATGTTACTGTAGTGAATACCATAGGCAATTGTAACATAATGGTAAATATTGATGTTTCTAATCATATCTAAACATAGAAAAGGTACTGTAAAAATGCAATATAAAAGAGAAAAAAAAGGTACTTGCAGGACAAAGTTGCTCTGGATGTGTCAGTTAGTAGTGAATGAATGTGAAGGCCTGGACATTGCTCTACACTACTGTAAACACTGTACACTAAGGCTACACTAAATTTAATATTAAAAGTATGTTTCTTTTTTTAACTTCAACTTTTATTTTAAGTTCAGGGGTATATGTGCAGGATGTGCAGGTTTGTTACATAAGTAAATGTGTTACATGGTGGTTTGCTGCACAGATCATCCCATAACCTAGGTATTAAGCCCAGGATTCATTAGCTATTCTTCCTTATGCTCTCACTCCCCCACCACCCCCCTTGACAGGCCTCAGTGTGTGTTGTTTCCCCCGACATGTGTCCATATGTTCTTATTGTTCAGCTCCCACTTACATGTAAGAACAACCGGTGTTTGGTTTTCTGTTTCAGCATTAGTTTACTGAGGATAATGGCTTCAAATTCCATCCATGTCCCTGCAAAGGACATGATCTCATTTGTTTATAGCTGCATAGTATTCCACAGTGTATATGTACCACATTTCCTTTATCCAGTCTATGACTGATGAGCATTGGGGTTGTTTCCCTGTCTTTGCTATTGTGAATAGTGCTGCAAAAAACATATGCATGCATGTATCTTTATAATAGAAAGACTTAAATTTCTTTGGGTATATACCCAGGAATGGGATTGATGGATCAGATGGTATTTCTGCCTCTAGATCTTTGAAGAATTGCTGTGCTGTCTTCCACAATGGTTGAACTAATTTATACTCCCACCAACAGTGTAAAAACACCCCTTTTTCTCTGTAACCGTGCCAGCATCAGTTTTTTATTTTTATTATTTTTTAGTAATAGCCATTCTGACTGGCATGAGATGGTATCACATTGTAGTTTTGATTTGCATTTTTCTAATGATCAGTGATATTGAGCTTTTTTTCATATGTTTGTTGGCCGCATGTATGTTTTCTTTTGAGAATGTTCATGCCCTTTGCCTACTTTTTAATGGTGTTGTTTGTTTTTTTCTTATAAATTTGTTTAAGTTCCTTATAGACTCTGGATATTACATCTTTGTCAGAAGGATGAATTGAAAAACTTTTCTCCCATTCTGTAGGTTGTCTATTCACTTTAACAATAGTTTCTTTTGCTCTGCAGAAGCTCTTTGGTGTAATTAGATCCCATTTATCAATTTTTGGTTTTGTTGTGACTGCTTTTGGCATTTTCGTCATGAAATCTATGTCTGTGCCCATGTTCTGAATAGTATTACCTGGATTTTCTTCTAGGGTTTTTATAGTTTTTGGCTTTACATTTAAGTCTTTAATCCATCTTGAGTTAATTTTTGTATAAGGTGTCAGGAAGAGATCCAGTTCCAGTTTTCTGCATATGGTTAACCAGTTCTCCCAGCACCATTTATTAAACAGGGAATCCTTTCCCCATTGCTTGTTTTTGTCAGGTTTGTTGAAGATCAGGTGGATGTAGGTATGTGGTCTTATTTCTGAATTCTGTATTCTTTTTTCTTTGGCGGGGGGTGGAGGGCAGAGTCGCTCTGTTGCCCATGCTGGAGTGCAGTGGCATGATCTCAGCTCACTGCAATCTCTACCTTCAGGGTTCAAGCAACTTTGCTACCTCAGCCTCCCAAGTAGCTGGGACTATAGGAATGCACCACCACGTATGGCTATTTTTTGTATTTTTAGTAGAGATGGGGTTTCACCATGTTGGCCAGGCTGGTCTCAAGCTCCTGAACTCGAGTGATATTCCCACCTTGGCCTCTAAAAGTGCTGGGATTACAGGTGTGAGCCACTGTGCCCAACCCCAAGTTCTCTCTTCTGTTCCATTGATCTATGTGTTTTTGCACCAATACCATGCCGTTTTGATTATTGTAGTTTTGTAGTATAGGTGGAAGTCATGGAGTGTGATGCCTCAGCTTTGTTCTTATTTCTTAGGATTGTCTTAGCTATTCTGGCTTTTCTTGGTTTAATGTTAATTTTAAAATAGTTTTTTTCTAATTCTGTGAAGCATATCAATGATAGTTTAATGGGAATAGCATTGCAACTGAAAATTACTTTGGGTCACATGGCTATTTTCGTGATATTGATTCTTCCTATTCATGACCATGGAATATTTTTTCCCCATTTGTTTTTGTCCTCTCTGATTTCTTTTTTCTTTTTTTTCTTGCTTTCACATTTATTATGAGGTTAATATAAAAGAGACATTAAACAAATATATTTCTGCTTCTTTACAAAGGATGACTATTGTTTTCTTACTTTTCAAATACAAATTTGTATAATATTATACTTGCAAGAAGTATAACACTCTTAATGAGCAATACAGTTAACCTTAACTGGCAAAATTTCATGTCTAATCTAATATCATTAACAAATTGAAAAATCTCTCCAAAATTTCACTCATCTTGCTGAAAATCCATGTTAAAGGCTTTGAAACTACACTTAATACATCTGGCTTATTTTATACCTCATCTTATACTACCAGTTATTATTATTTTTTATTATACTTTTTAAGTTCTAGGGTACAAGTGCACACCATGCAGGTTTGTTACATATGTATACATGTGCATGTTGGTGTGCTGCACCTGTTAACTCATCATTTACGTTAGGTATACCTCCTAATGCTGTCCCTCCCTCCTCCCCCTACCCCATGACACACCCCAGTGTGTGATGTTCTCCGCCCTGTGTCCAAGTGTTCTCATTGTTCAATTCCCACCTATGAGTGAGAACATGCAGTGTTTGGTTTTCTGTCCTTGCGATAGTTTGCTGAGAATGATGGTTTCCAGCTTCATCCATGTCCCTACAAAGAACATGAACTCTTCCTTTTGCATGGCTGCATAGTATTCCATGGTGTATATATGCCACATTTTCTTAATCCAGTCTATCACTGATAGACATTTGGGTTGGTTCCAAGTCTTTGCTATTGTGAATAGTGCCACAATAAACATATGGGTGCATGTGTCTTTATAGCAGCATGATTTATAATCCTTTGGGTATATCCCCAGTAATAGGATGTCTGGGTCAAATGTTATTTCTAGTTCTAGATCCTTGAGGAATCGCCACACTGTCTTTCACAATGGTTGACTAGTTTACAGTCCCACCAACAGTGTAAAAGTGTTCCTATTTCTCCACATCCTCTCCAGCACCTGTTGTTTCCTGACTTTTGAATGATTGCCATTCTAACTGGTGTAAGATGGTATCTCACGGTGGTTTTGATTTGCATTTCTCTGATGACCAGTGATGATGAGCATTTTTACATGTGTCTGTTGGCTGTATGAATGTCTTCTTTTGAGAAGTGTCTGTTCATATTCTTTGCCCACTTTTTGATGGGTTTTTTTTTTTTTTTTTTTTTTTCTTGTAAATTTAAGTTCTTTGTAGATTCTGGATATTAGCCCTTTGTCAGATGAGTGGATTGTAAAAATTTTCTCCCATTCTCTAGGTTGCCTGTTCACTATGATCGTAGTTTCTTTTGCTCTGCAGAAGCTCTTTAGTTTAATTAAATCTCATTTGTCAATTTTGTTTTTCATTGCCATTACTTTTGGTGTTTTAGTCATGAAGTCCTGGCCCATTCCTATGGCCTGAATGGTACTGCCTAGGTTTTCTTCTAGGGTTTTTATGGTTTTAGGTCTAACATTTAATTCTTTAATCCATCATGAATTAATTTTTGTGTAAAGTGTAAGGAAGGGATCCACTTTCAGCTTTCTACATATGGCTAGCCAGTTTTCCCAGCACTATTTATTAAATAGGGAATCCTCTCCCCATTTATTGTTTTTGTCAGGTTTGTCAAAGATCAGATGGTTGTGGATGTGTGGTATTATTTCCAAGGGCTCTATTCTGTTCCATTGGTCTATATCTCTGCTTTGGTACCAGTATCATGCTGTTTTTATTACTGTAGCCTTGTAGTATAGTTTGCAGTCAGGTAGCATGATGCCTACACCTTTGCTCTTTTGGCTTAGGATTGTTTTGGCAATGTGGGCTCTTTTTTGGTTCCATATGAACTTTAAAGTAGTTTTTTCCAATTCTGTGAAGAAAGTCATTTGTAGCTTGATGGGGATGACATTGAATCTATAAATTACCTTGGGTGGTATGGCCATTGTCACAATATTGATTCTTCCTATCCATAAGTGTGAAATATTCTTCCATTCGTTTATGTCCTCTTTTATTTCATTGAGCAGTGGTTTGTGGTTCTCCTTGAAGACGTCCTTCACATCCCTTGTAAGTTGGATTCCTAGGTATTTTGTTCTCTTTGAAGCAATTGTGAATGGGAGTTCACACATGATTTGGCTCTCTGTTGGTCTGTTATTGGTGTATAGTAATTCTTGTGATTTTTTGCACATTGATTTTGTATTCTGAGACTTTGCTGAAGTTACTTATCAGCTTAGGGAGATTTGTAGCTGAGACGAGGGTGTTTTCTAAATATACAATCGTATCATCTGCAAACAGAGACAATTTGACTTCCTCTTTTCCTAATTGAATACCCTTGATTTCTTTCTCTTGCCTGATTGCCCTAGCCAGAACTTCCAACACTATGTTAAATAGGAGTGGTGAGAGAGGACATCCTTGTCTTGTGCCAGTTTTCAGAGGGAATGCTTCCAGTTTTTGCCCATTCAGTATGATATTGGCTGTGGATTTGTCATAAATAGCTCTTATTATTTTGAGCTATGTCCCGTCAATGCCTAGTTTATTGAGAGTTTTTAGCATGAAGGGCTGTTGAATTTTGTCAATGGCCTTTTCTGCATCTATTGAAATGATCATGTGGTTTTGGTCTTTGGTTCTGTTTATATAATGGATTACGTTTATATATTTGCGTATATTGAATCAGCTTTGTATCCCAGGGATGAAGCCAACTTGATCGTAGTGGATAAGCTTTTTGGTGTGCTGTTGGATTCGGTTTGCCAGTATTTTACTGAGGATTTTTCCATTTGTGGTCATCAGGGATATTGGTCTAAAATTCTCTTTTTTTGTTGCTGTGTCTCTGCCAGGCTTTGGTATCAGGATGATGTTGGCCTCATAAAATAAATTAGGGAGGATTCCCTCTTTTTCTATTGATTGGAATAGTTTTAGAAGGAATTACACCAGCTCCTCTTTGTACCTGTGGTAGAATTTGACTGTGAATCCATCTGGTCCTGGACTTTTTTTGGTTGGTAGGCTATTAATTATTGCCTCAATTTCAGAGCCTGTTATTGGTCTATTCAGGGAATCAACTTCTTGTTGGTTTAGTCTTGGGAGGGTGTATGTGTCCAGGAATTTATCCAATTCATCTAGATTTTCTGGTTTATTTGCATAGAGGTGTTTATAGTATTCTCTGATGGTAGTTTGTATTTATGTGTAATCGGTGGTGTTATCCCCTTTATCATTTTTTATTGCATCTACTTGATTCTTCTCTCTTTTCTTCTTTATTAGTCTTGCTAGTGGTGTATCAAGTTTGTTGATCTTTTCAAAAACCAGCTCCAGCATTCATTGATTTTTTGAAGGGTTTTTTTGTGTGTGTGTATGTGTGTGTCTCTCTAGCTCCTTCAGTTCTGCTCTGATATTAGTTATTTCTTGCCTTCTGCTAGCTTTTGAATGTGTTTGCTCTTGCTTCTCTAGTTCTTTTAATTGTGATGTTAGGGTGTCACTTTTAGATCTTTCCTGCTTTCTCTTGTGGGCATTTAGTGCTATAAATTTCCCTCTACATACTGCTTTAAATGTGTCCCAGAGATTCTGGTATGTTGTGTCCTTGTTCTCATTGGTTTCAAAGAACATCTTTATTTCTGCCTTTATTTCATTATTTACCCAGTAGTCATTCAGGAGCAGGTTGTTCAGTTTCCATATAGTTGAGCGGTATTGGGTGAGTTTCTTAATCCTGACTTCTAGTTTGATTGCACTATGGTCTGAGAGACCGTTTGTTATAATTTGTGTTCTTTACATTTGCTGAGGAGTGCTTCACTTCCAACTATGTGGTCAATTTTGGAATTAGTGCAATGTGGTGCTGAGAAGAATGTATATTCTGTTGTTTTGGGGTGGAGAGTTCTGTAGATGTCTATTATGTACACTTGGTGCAGAGCTGAGTTCAATTCCTGGATATCCTTGTTAACTTTCTATCTCGTTGATCTGTCTAATGTTGACAGTGAGGTGTTACAGTCTCCCATTATTATTGTGTGGGAGTCTAAGTCTCTTTGTATGTCTCTAAGGCCTTGCTTTATGAATCTGGGTGCTCCTGTATTAGGTGCATATATATTCAGGATAGTTAGCTCTTCTTGTTGAATTGATCCCTTTACCATTATGTAATGGCCTTGTCTCTTTTGATCTTTGTTGATTTAAAGTCTGTTTTATCAGAGACTAGGATTGTGAACCCTCCTTTTTTTATTTTCCATTTGCTTGGTAGATCTTCCTCCATCCCTTTATTTTGAGCCGATGTGTGTCTCTGCATGTGAGGTGGGTCTCCTGAATACAGCACACTGATGGGTCTTGACTCTTTATCCAATTTGCCAGTCTGTGTCTTTTAATTGGAGCTTTTAGCCTATTTACATTTAAGGCTAATATTGTTATGTGTGAATTTGATCCTGTCATTATGATGTTAGCTGGTTATTTTGCTCATTAGTTGATGCAGTTTCTTCCTAGCCTCGATGGTCTTTACATTTTGGCATGTTTTTGCAATGGCTGGTACCGGTTGTTCCTTTCCATGTTTAGTGCTTCCTTCAGGAGCTCTTGTAAGGCAGGCCTGGTGGTGACAAAATCTCTCAGCATTTGCTTGTCTGTAAAGGATTTTACTTATCCTTCACTTACAAACCTTAGTTTGCCTGGATATGAAATTTGAGTTGAAAATTATTTTATTTAAAAATGTTGAATATTGGCCCTCACTCTCTTCTGGTTTGTAGAGTTTCTGCCTTTAGCCTGATCAGCTTCCCTTTGTGGCTAACCCGACCTTTCTCTCTGGCTGCCCTTAACATTTTTTTCTTCATTTCAACTTTGGTGAATCTGACAATTTTGTGTCTTGGAGTTGCTCTTCTTGAGGAGTATCTTTGTGGCATTCTCTGTATTTCCTGAATTTGAATGTTGGCCTGCCTCGCTAGTTTGGGAAAGTTCTCCTGGATAATACCCTGAAGATTGTTTTCCAACTTGGTTCCATTCTCCCCTTCACTTTCAGATACACCAATCAGATGTAGATTTGGTCTTTTCACATAGTCCCATATTTCTGGGAGGCTTTGTTCATTTCTTTTTACTCTTTTTTCTCTAAACTTCTCTTCTCATTTCATTTCATTCATTTGATCTTCAATCACTGATACCCTTTCTTCCACTTGATCAAATTGGCTACTGAAGCTTGTTCATTCGTCACGTAGTTCTCGTGCCATGGTTTTCAGCTCCATTAGGTCATTTAAGGACTTCTTTACAGTGTTCATTTCAGTTAGCCATTCGTGTAATCTTTTTTCAAGGTTTTTAGCTTCTTTGCGATGGGTTTGAACATCTTCTTTATCTCGGAAAAGTTTGTTATTACCCATCATCTGAAGCCTTTTTCTCTCAACTCATCAAAATCCTCCTGCATCCAGCTCTGTTCCATTTCTGGTGAGGAGCTGTGTTCCTTTGGAGGAGAAGAGGCGCTCTGCTTTTTAGACTTTTCAGCTTTTTTGCTGTAGTTTCTCCCCATCTTTATGGTTTTTATCTTCCTTTGATCTTTGATGATGATGGCATATGGATGGGGTTTTGGTGTGGATGTCCTTTCTGTTTGTTAGTTTTCCTTCTAACAGTCAGGACCCTCAGCTGCAGGTCTGTTGGAGTTTGCTAGAGGTCCATTCCACACCCTGTTTCCCTGGGTATCACCAGCAGAGGCTGCAGGACAGCAAATGTTGCTGAACGACAAATGTTGCTGCCTGGTCCTTCCTCTGGAAGCTTCATCTCAGAGGGGCACCCGACTGTATGAGGTGTCAGTCGGCCCCTACTGGGAGGTATCTCCCAGTTATGCTACTTAGGGGTCAGAGACCCACTTGAGGAGGCAGTCTGTCCATTCTCAGATCTCAAACTCTGTGCTGGGAGAACCACTACTCTCTTCAATGCTGTCAGACAGGGACGTTTAAGTTTGTAGAAGTTTCTGCTGCCTTTTATTCAGCTATGCCTTGTCCCCAGAGGTGGAGTCTACAGAGGCAGGCAGGCCTCCTTGAGCTACGGTGGGCTCCACTCAGTTCAAGCTTTGTTTACCTACTCAAGCTTCAGCAATGGTGAATGCCCCTCCCCCAGCTTCGCTGCCACCTTGCAGTTCAATCTCAGACTGCTGTGCTAGCAGTGAGTGATGCTCCGTGGGCATGGGACCCTCCAAGCCAGGCATGGGATATAATCTACTGGTGTGCCGTTTGCTAAGGCTGTTGCAAAAGTTCAGTATTAGGTTGGGAGTGTCCTGGTTTTCCAGGTACCATCTGTCATCACTTCCCTTTGCTAGGAAAGGGAATTCCCCAACCCATTGTGCTTCCCTGGTGAGGCAATGCCACGCGCCCTACTCCATGGGCTTCACCCACTGTCCCGCAAGCCCCAGTGAGATGAACCTGGTATCTCAGTTGGAAATGCAGAAATCACCCGTCTTCTGCATCGCTCACACTGGGAGCTGTAGATTGGATCTGTTCCTATTTGGCCATCTTGGCACCTCTTCTGCCTGTCCTGATTTCTTAGAGCAGGGGTTTTTAGTTCTCCTTGAAGAGGTCCTTCACTTCCCTTCCCTTCCCTTGTTAGCTATATCCCTAAGTATTTTATTCTTTTTGTGGCAGTTGTGAATGGGAGTTCATTCATAATTTGGCTCTCAGCTTGTCTGTTCTTGGTATATAGGAATGCTAGCAATTTTTGCACATTGTATTCTGAGACTTTGCAGATGTTTTGTATCAGCTTAGGAAGCGTTTGGGCTGAGACAATGGGGTTCTCTAGATATAGGATCATGTAATCTGCAAGCAAAGATAATTTGACTTCTTCTCTTCCTATCTGGATACTTTTTATTTCTTTCTCTTCTTGATTCCCCTGGCCAGAACTTCCAATACTATGTTGAATAGTAGTATTGCGGGGCATCCTTGGCTTGTGCTGATTTACAAGGGGAATGCTTCCAGCTTTTGCCCATTCAGTATGATATTGGCTGTGGGTTTATCAAGTAGCTCTTGTTATTTCAAGGTATGTTCCTTCAATACCTAGTTTATTGAGAGTTTTTAACATGAAAGGATGATGAATTTTATCAAAGACCTTTTCTGCACCTATTAAGATAATCATGTAGTTTTTTTCTTTCATTCTGTTTAGGTGATGAATCACATTTATTGATTTGCATATGTTGAACCAAACTTGCATCCCAGGGATTAAACCAACTTTATCATTGAGCATAAGCTTTTTGATGTGCTGCTGGATTCATTTTGCCAATATTTTATTGAAGATTTTTGCATCGCTATTTGTCAGGGATATTGGCCTGAAGTTTTCTTCTTTTTGTTGTATCTCTGCCAGTTTTTGGTATCAGGATGATTCTGGCCTCATAGAATGAGTTAGAAAAGAGTCCCTTCTCCTCAATTGTTTGGAATCATTTTAGTAGGAGTTGTATTAGCTCTTCTTCATACATCTGATAGAATTCAGCTGTGAGTCTGTCTGGTTTTGAACTTTTTTTGGTTGGTAGGCTATTTCTTACTGCCTTAATTTTGGAGCTTGTTATTAGTTGGTTCAGGGATTTCATTTCATCCTGGTTCAGTCTTGGAAGGTGTATGTGTCCAGTTATTTATCAGTTTCTTCTAGATTTTCTAGTTTATGTTCATTGTATGATATTTATGGTATTCTCTGATGGTTGTTTGTATTTCTGTGGGGTCAGTGGTGATATTCCCCTTAGCATTTCTGACTATGTTTATTTGATTCTTCTCTCTTTTCTTCCTTGTAAGTCTAGCTAGCTGTCTATTTTATTAATTTTATTTTTCAAAAAAATCAGCTCCTGGACTCACTGATCTTTTGAATTTCTTTTATATCTCTATCTCCTTCAGTTTTGCTGTGATCTTGGTTATTTCTTGTCTTCTGCTAGCTTTGAAATTTGTTTGCTCTTGGTTCTCTAGATCTTTTCATTCTGATGTTAGATTGTTAACTTGTGATCTTTCCAGCAATTTGATGTGGGCATTTAGTGATAAAAATTTCTCTCTTAACACTACTTTAGCTGTGTTCCAGAGATTCTGATATGTTGTCTCCTTTTTCTCATTAGTTTCAAAGAACTTCCTGATTTCTGCCTTAGTTTCATTATTTCTGCAGGAGTCATTCAGTAGCAGATTGTTCAGTTTCCATGTAGTTGTGTGGTTTTGAATGAATTTCTTAATATTGAGTTCTAGTTTGATTGTACTGTGGGCTGAGATTCTGTCTGTTATGATTTCGTTTCTTTTGCGTTTGCTGAGGAGTGTTTTACTTCTGATGATGTGATCAATTTTTGAGTAAGTACTGCATGGCTATGAGAAGAATATATATTCCATTGTTTTCGGTTGGAGAGTTCTGTAGATATCTCTGAGGTCCACTTGATTCAGAGCTAAGTTCAGGTCCTGAGTATCTTTGTTAATATCTTTGTTAATTTTCTGTCTTGCTGATCTACCTAATATTGTCAGTGGGCTAGTAAAGTCTCCCACTATAATTACGTGGGAGTCTAAGTCTCTTTGCAGGTCTCTAAGCACTTGCTTTATAAATCCAGGTGCTCCTGTACTGGGTGCATATATATTTAGGATATTTAGGTCTTCTTGTTTAATTAAATGCTTTACCATTATGTAATGCCCTTCTTTTTCTTTTTTGATCTTTGCTGGTTTAAATTCTGCTTTGTCAGAAACTAGGATTGCAACCCCTGCTTTTTTTGTTTTCCATTTGCTTTATAAATTTTTCTCTATTCCTTTATTTTGAGCCTATGAATGTCTTTGCACATGACATGTGTCTCTTGAAGATGATATACCAATGAGTATTGGCTCTTTATCCAACTTGCCATTCTGTGCCTTCTAATTGGGGCATTTAACCCATTTATGTTTAATGTTAGTATTGTTTTGTGTGAATTTGATCCTGTCATGATGCTAGCAGGTTATTTTACAGACTTGTTTATGTGGTTGCTTCATACCGTCACTGGTCTGTATACCTCAGTGTGTTTTTGAAGTGACTGGTAATGGTTTTTCCTTTCCATATTTAGTGTTTTCTTCGGGAGTTTTTGCAAGGCTGGCCTCGTGGTGGTGAATTCGCTCAGCATTTGCATGTCTGAAAAGGATCTTATTTCTCCTTTGCTTATGAAACTTAGTTTGGCTGGATATGAAATTCTGGGTTGGAAATTCTTTTCTTTGAGTATGTTGAATATTGGCCCCCAATCTCTAATGTCTTGTAGGGTTTCCACCAAGAAGTCTGCTGTTAGACTGATGTGATTCCCTTTGTAGGTGACCTAGCCTTTCTCTCTGGCTGTTTTTAACATTTTTTTCTTTCATTTCAACCTTGGAATGAAACACAGAATCCGTTGATTATGTGTCTTGGGGTTGATCTTGTTATGGAATATCTTACTGGGTTTCTCTGGATTTCCTGAGTTTGAATGTTGGCCTGTGTTGCTAGGTTGGGGAAGGTCTCCTGGATGATATTCTGTAGTATGTTTTACAACTTGGTTCCATCCTCCCCATTTCATTCAGAGACCCCAGTCATTTGTTTTGTCTTTTTACATAATCACACATTTCTCAGAAGTACTGTTTGTCCCTTTTTATTCTCTGTTCTTACATAATTCCAAAATTTTGGGGGTTTTGTTCATTTCTTTTTATTTTTAAATCTATATTCTTGTCTGGCTGTCTTATTTCAGAATGATAGTCTGAAAGTTCTGAGCTTCTTTTCTCCACACGATTGATCTGTTCTGCTATTGGTACTTGTGACTGCATTGGGAAATTCTCATATTGTGTTTTTCAGCTTCATCAGGTCAACTGTGTTCCTCTCTAAATTGACTATTTTAGTTATCAGCTACTGTATTGCTTGATCATATTTCTTAGCTTTTTTGCACTGGGTTACACATGCCCTTTTAGCTCAGCAAAGTTTATTACCCACCTTCTGAAGCCTACTTCTGTTAATTCAGCCATCTCAGCCTCCGCCCAGTTCTGTGCCCTTGCTGGAGAGATGTTGCAGTCATTTGTAGGAGAAAAGGCACTCTGGCTTTTTTATTTTCCAGCATTTTTGCATTGATTTTCTCTCATTGTTGTAGGCTTATCTACCTTTGATCTTTGAGGTTGCTGATCTTGAATTGGGCTTCTGTGGGGTATTTTTGGTTGATGTTGTTGTTGTTTTCTGTCTGTTTTTATTTTAATAGGCCACTGTCTGTTAACAACCATAGGGCTGCTGTGGTTTGCTGGCGGTCCACTCCAGACCCTAGTTGCCTTAGTTTTTCCCATACCTGGAGATTTCACCAGTGATTGCTGCAAAACATCAAAGGTGATAGCCTGCTCCTTCCTCTGGAAGCTCCATCCTAGGTGGGTACTGACCTGTTGCCAGCCTTAATGCTCCTGTAGTTGCTGCCCGGAGACCTCCGTTGGGAGGTCACATGCAGTCAGGAGGAACGGGATCAGGGACCTGCTTACAAAATCAGCCTGGCTGCTTTTGATAGAGCACATGTGCTGCATTGGTCAGAGGTGGCCCTTCCTCATCTGGACTACCTGGACTCTCCAAATCACAGAGTTGGTGGCCACGCCTCCCCTGGGATCTTTCTTAGGGAGATATCAGAGTTCTGTTCATATAAGCCTGGCTGGAGTGACTAACGGACCCCTGCAGGGAGGCCTGGCCCAGTCAGGAGGAATGGATTGGAGTCCTGCTTAAAGAACCATTTTGTGTGCAATTTTGCAAAGCAGGTGTACTGCACTGAAGAAGACCCTTCCAAGTCAGGATCTCCTGGGCTCTCCAGAGCTAGGAGGCTGGAATGTTGAGTCTACCAAACTGCAGAAATGGTAGCTGCTCTCTCTTCCCCCGAGACCTCCCTCCCTCCCGTCTCCACCCCCCCACCCCCGCAAACTCTCTGTAGTTTCAGGCAAACTCAGCCTATTGTCATTTGCTGGGATTCCAAGCCAGTGAGTCTTTACTTTTGGAAGTGGGGCCCACAGAATGACACAGCTTGGCTCCCTGGATTCAGCCCCTTTCCTAGGGGAATATAGGAATGGAGCTGCCACATTGCCAGGAATCCGGGGCCAGAATATGTAAAACTTCTGGGGCTCTGTGTGTGCCTGAGCAGTTACTCTGCTGAGACTCCACTCAGCTCTGTGTATGAGACCCAAGGCCCTAGCAGCATGGGCTCACGAGGGCATCTCCTGATCCATAGGTTGCAAAGATCGTGGGAGAAGCATGGTTTACTGGGCAGGGTTGCACAATCTCTCACTGCTTCCCTTGGCTACGGGTGAGGGTTCCTTTTGCTCCATGCTGCTCCCAGGTGGGCTGTCACCCCTAAAAATATTATCCTTTCTTCAATAGTATATTAACTTTAGCTTACCGTAACTTTTTTATTTTATAAACTCTATAACTTTTAAAAAAACTTTTAAGGTGGGGTGTGGTGGCTCACACCTGTAATGCCAGCACTTTAGGAGGCCGAGGTGGGTGGATCACCTGAGATCAGGAGTTTGAGACCAGCCTGGCCAACGTGATGAAACCCCGCCTCTACTAAAAATACAAAAAATTAGCTGGTTGTGGTGGCGGGCACCTGTAATATCTACTAGTCCAGAGGCTGAGGCAGGAGAATCGCTTGAACCCGGGAGGCAGAGGTTGCAGTGAGCAGAGATCATGCCACTGCACTCTAGCCGGGGCAACAGGAGTGAAACTCTGTCTAAAAAACAAACAAACAACAACAAAAAGCCACAAACAAAAACTTTTAAAATACATTGTATATCTGTACAAAAATATTTTCTTTATATCTTTATTCTTTAAGCTTTTTTAATTTTTACTTTTTACTTGAAAATTTTTTTCTGTTAAAAAATAAGGCACAAACATCCACATTATCCTAGGCCTACACAGGGTCAGGGTCATCTGTATCACTACCTTCTACCTACACATCTTGTCCCACTGGAAGGTCTTCATGGGTAATAACAGGCATGGAGCTATCATCTCCCATGACAATAATGCCTTCTTTTGAAGTACCTCCTGAAGGAACGGCATGAGGCTGTTTTACAGTTAACATTTTTTTAATTGGTAGAAGGAGTACATTCTAAAATAACTGTTAAAATGTAGTATACTAAATACATAAACCAGTAACCTGGTTGATAGGGTTTGGATGTGTATTCCTGACAAAAGCTCATGTTGAATTCTAACCCCCAGTATTGGAGGTGCGGCCTGGTGGGAGGTGAATGGACCATGGACATGGAGTTCTCATGAGTGGTTTAGCACCATTTCCCCTTGGCATTCTGTAGTTAATTCTTATAAGATCTGGTTGTTCAAAAGTGTATTCCACCTCCTCCTTCTGTCTATCTTGCTCCTACTCCAGCCGTGTAAGACATGCTTGCTCCCCCTTCATCTTCCACCATAATTGTAGGTTTCCTGAGGCCTCCCCAGTGGCTGAGCAGATGCCAGCATCATGCTTCCTTTACAGCCTGTGGAACCATGAGCTAATTAAACCTTTCTTTATAAGTTACCAGTCTCAGGCTTTTCTTTATAGCAGTGTGAGAATGGGCTAATACAGTGGTCATTTAGTATTATCAAGTATTATGTACTGTATATAATTGTATGTGCTGTACATTCAAACAGCTGGTAGTGGGATAAATTTGTTTGCACTACTCACCGCAAACATGTGAGTAGTGCATTGTGCTTTGATGTTAGGATGACTGCAACATCACTAGGTGATAGGAATTTTTCACCTCCATCATAATCTTATGAGACCACCATTGTAAATGCAATCTATTGTTCACTGAAACGTCATTATGCGACATATGACTAGTTCTTTAGGTTGGAGAAGACAGAAGCAAAGTAAGATTTAAATCACAAACTTTGGCTCTGTTTACAGATGGCCTAAATGAAGCTCACACTTGAAAAATATTTCTATTTCTATCCATCCTATATTTCTCTGGCTCTGACTATAGCTTTAAAAACCCTAAATTTTTTTATTATTACTTTCTTAGAGTGTTTGCAAACAATAATCGCATTGTGATCTCTGTTGTCCAGACATTATTGTTCCTTTTCATTATATATATATAATGAAATATATATTTATATATTAAATATATTAAACATATGTATATATGTATATATACATTTAAATATATGTATATATTTAATATATAATATATATTTAATAAAATATGTTAAATATATATTTTATATAATATATATTTTTGTTTCATTTTTTTTTTTGAGAGGGAGTTTTGCTCTTGTTGCCCAGGCTGGAGTGCAATGGCGTGGTCTCGGCTCACCACAACCTCTGCCTCTCGGGTTCAAGCGATTCTCCTGCCTCAGCCTCCCGAGTTGCTGGGATTACAGGCGCACGCCACCACGCCTGGCTAATTTTTTTTGTATTTTTAGTAGAGACGGGGTTTCTCCATGTTGGTCAGGCTGGTCTTGAACTCCCAACCTCAGGTGATCCGCCCGCCTTAGCCTCCTAAGATGCTGAGATTACAGGCGTGAGCCACTGAGCCTGGCCAGATATATTTTTAAAATATTTTCTTGGTTATGTGCTAAGAATACAATTGTAAAAATCATTAGAAACTGACAACATGTTTGCATTGGCAAATAAATCACTACAATGATCCAGAATTTAGTATCCACATTGTGAAAACAATGTAGTTTATAGTTAACAATAAGCAAATTACTATAAAGTGCCACCTTTGAAGGAAAAAAGCACTGCTCCACCTCCCAAAAACTGCATTTTAGTGTGTGACTTTTGTGAAACATCTCTCCTCACTTTATGTGAACCCTATTAAGCCACTACTACAACTAAATATAAGCGGATGTTACCAAATACAAAACTTATTAGCTCTCTTATCTAAGGCATGTTATTACATAGTAAACATGCATTAATGTATTTCAGACTAGAATGTAAGGCCCTCTGAGCACCAGGAACTGCCTTCTTCAGTGTCACCCACATTTATCAAGCTGACTTTTTCAGGCTTCCCTTGACACTGTCCAGTTCACATACAGTACCCCATGATTTGTTTCTATCCGTTCATGTTCAAACAACATTTTATGCTATTTCTGAGAATACATAGTTGCTGAGTTGCTGTGAAACTGTCATGTTACTAGCTCCTCAGGGGAATGAAAACAAGTATTTGAATTTCAGTAAAATAGTGCATATATCAGGGGTTAATTGTATGATATTAATGCATGAATTACAAGAGACAGTGACCCATTCACTTTAATTGCATAGATAATAGCACCAAATGTATATAGGAAGCATTTGTTTATTAAGAAAGAGATTCTTAATTCCAATTCCCTGAAAGAGTCTATGACAATTCTTATCAAAATTATGAATATTTTTAGTGAGAATTTCATGTACTGTTATTGTTAAGAGACAATTTTCAATGGGTTTCTCATATTGTCAGCTTGTCTCATGATTGAGGCACTTACTTACCTTATGTTCTGAGGTCTCTTTTATTTTATTTATTTATTTATTTATTTTGAGACAGTGTCTAGCTCTCTCACCTAGGCTGGAGTGCAGTGGTGTGTTCTCGGCTCATTTCGACCTCTGCCTTCTGGGCTTAAGCAGCCCTCCCGCCTCAGCCTCCCAAGTAGCTGAGATTGCAAGTGCTTGCCATCATATCATTCCTGGCCAATTTTTGCTTTTTCTCTTTTTTGCTTTTTTTTTTTTTTTTTTGTAGAGACAGGCTTTCACCATGGTGCCCAGGCTGGTCTTGAGCTTCTGGGCTCAAGCAGTCTGCCCGAGTCAGCCTCCCAGAGAGCTGGGATTACAGGCGTGAGCCACCACACCGGGCCCTTAACTGTCTTTTCAAGGATGTTTGCCTAATGAGCACACTTGAAAGACATAGTATCTCGCTCTGAAACAGGAAGTAGGCTTGCTTGCTGCCCAGCCTAACAAGATAATGACTCCCACAGGAGCAAAAGACACATATGCTTGCTTCCTTTTATAAAAGAACCAAATTCTCTAAGTGTAGAGTTCCTCTCTTGAAGCCCATTATATCTGCAGGGATTACATAGACCCCTTCATGCCTCCTGGTAAGAGCATGAGTTCCTCCAACCTGTGGAAAAAATCAGATAGTCTGTCTAATGTTACCGCCGTGAGAAAGTCTTTTGTCTCACCCAGGAGTCTTGTGTCTTTTCCAGCATCCATAAAACTGTAGCAGGCTAACTGGTTATACTGCAAGTTAGGTAAAGATCTTAGACCCCTCACAGTTCTTGTAAGACGTTGTATCGTTCCATTCTTGCATTGCTATAAAGAAATACCTGAGACTGGGTAGTTTATTTTAAGATAGAGGTTTAATTGGCTCATGATTCTTCAGGCTGTACAGGAAACGTGATACTGGCATTTGCTTGGCTGCTGGGGAGGCTTCAGGAAACTTACAATCATGCAGAAGACAAAGGGGGAGGAGGCACATCACATGGCCAGAACAGGAGCAAGAGAGCGAGAAGGGAGAGGCGCTACACACTTTGAAACAAATAGATCTCACAAGAACTCACTACCATGAGAACAGTAGCAAGAGGATGGTGATAAACCATTCATGAGAAACCCACCCTCATGATCCAGTCACCTCCCACCAGATCCACTTCAAAAACTGGTGATTACAATTTAGCATGATATTTAGGCGGGGACACATATCCAACTATCTCAGATGTTTTGGCAGTGAACATCAGTTATTGACAGAGACAAGTCTTCTAAAAGGTAAAGTATGAGTGTCACATAAGCTGATAACAGAATTTAAGGTAAGTCCACAGGAATTGGTAATAAACATATTGACCAAATTGTATAGTGAGGCTGGAAGTAAACCATATGGTCATCCTGGAAGCACTGGTCCTCACTTTATTGCTTGTTAGTAAGAAGAAATTGGGGAGGAGGGTGCATGTATGTAGGTTCAAGGACACCTATCTAAATAGGGGGCTGTAGTTGCTAATTTTGCTCGAGGAAATGCTGGGTCAGGAGCAAGGAGGAGAAAGGAGGGAGGGAGATTTCCTCACCAACATGGGGAGGAACCTCAAGTCTACCTTATTGTAACAGCAAGTACTAAGATTCATCCTGAAAAGACAGAAGGGTTTCTACTTCCTTTCAGATTACTATTATAGGGCTGAGCATCTACACTAGCAAGAAAGGAGGGAAATTCACAAAAGGCATGGCAGAAACTAGGTGCATCTTTAAAATTTTGGCTAGTTCATTTCAGAGAAGAGGAGAATGGCATGTAATGCTCATTCTGGAAGAATGGAAATACTTGCTTTCAGCTCAGCACCCTTTACAGTCTGTCATGCCAATTTTAGATCTATTCAAAGATGATGGTAAAACATATGAGGTTTTTTGGTGTTCTGTCTTATACGTATATATAAAACATATATGTATACATTGTTTTATATGTGTATATATTAAAAACCTGTGTATAATAAAACATATATGTACATATACACACACACACACACATACATACATATATACACATAAGCCTTGTATGCCGTAAGAGACATTTGATCCTTTGGGGCAGAATTCCCTGAGAAAAATCTTGTGGGAAACCATAAGGGAGTCATTGACTAGAATTAAAGTTCTTATGGCTCCAGGTAGTTCACAATGCTGGCAGTGGTGACTAACTGGAGAACAAGTAAGGACATCCAACAAGCTTCACTTGTCAAATGGAAATTATGTATCCAACAGTACAGCAAGCCAGGCCACAGCAGCTTCTCAGCTTTACATGAAAAAGAGATAGCTATACTTTGGGGAAATTGTATTCCCCCATCTGCCTCCAGAAGCAAAACTGGTTTGATAGGGTCCTCAATTTAGAGAGATTCCTCTACATTCTTGGGCCTGAGACACTGATTTTTTGGTTGCCGAGCTAAAACTTGATGGTGTCCACTATACAATTCAGCCTCAGCACCAACTGTGTTTAGTTGAGAATGGATGACTGACAGTGTCTCTGGACATAACTCATAGCTCTGGACAATACTCTGCTTGACGAACCTTGCTATAATTTTGCTGGCTTTCTGGCTTTTGCCAGGGGCCTAGGTGTTTGGTCTGCCACACAAATTGTGGTTGCTGACCAAGTCATCTAGATCATACTTGTAGATGTTCAGAGTAAGGGATTATTGTCTGATGAGCCCAACTAAAATCCAGCTATCGAATGAACCTGCACCGTCCGGATTGTCACCTAATTTCATCTTTGTACCAGATATAGCAACACATCCTCCACTGTAGAGTGAGTACAACTTTCAGGACTCTGTGTTTCTAAAGCTGACCATTTTAATCAGTGAGTAAAAGAAACCACCGTTGTGGGTTCTGAGCAATAGGGAATAATTTTCTATTTAAAATTTAGAGAGACAAACTTTTTTTCTCTGCCAAAAGCAAGAAATTGTATGAAGTTCTGGTATTGCACCTGTGAAAGTCATTTTGCAGAGATCTTGCAGATGGTATAAGGTGCAGTTTGACTCCTGGCTCTGCTACTTACTATATTACATTAAACAAACAAAAAACTCTTAGAGATGTAGTGTTATTTTTTAAAAGTGGGAAATGCGATAGTTTTAAATATCAAAGAAACAACCCCTGTGAGAATGTTTTCCAATTGCAAAACATCTACAAATATTATTTGTAGTGCCGGTACTTATGTACGTTTACACTGGAAAATAGAAACCAAGCAATATAATATAGTTCACCATCTATGCATTAAACCTAAAAAAATTCAGAAAACAGACCATGATTTTAAAGTGTTTAACATTTTAGTTATAATACAATACAGTAACTAGTATACCTTGGGGAACCTGGGTGAAGTGCCCAACAGCCTAGATGGAAGGAAGATTAAGAAGCAAGAAAATGGAATGGAAACCAGGACAAAGAATTATCCTGCATACCAAAACCACATTATAGTTATTTAGATAATACACTATTTGTAGTTTGGATTATTTATTTTTATACTAGCCCTTAACATTCAATAAAAATAGATGTGGTTTGCCAATTAATATGGATATAAACACTTTCAACTAATTTTCAAATACATGGCTATGTCAAAAGAACCCTTTACATATTGGTTAAGAAAACTACCTAAACTTTTGAAATTTAATAATGACTAGTTACTAGTCATTATCCCAATTTCCACACTAAGAAGACCAGGTAAGGAGTATCTGCATAGCTCATTGCAATTTATTTAGCCTGGTATCTTTTTTCTTTTGAAATTATAGCAATGACATATTTAATTTGTAATCCATGGTACCTTCAACTTTGTCTTTGATCTATGTACAAAGCTAAGCATGAGTTATTTGTATTTATGTAAATAACCTTCTTAACCTAATTACCTTCTGTGTAGCTTTATAGAATTTCATGTTGATTTGATGCACTTTGTATCAGGTTATTTCATAAATCATATTTAACCTTCTATTTGTATATCTGAAACTTTAATCAATTACATTAAAAAATGATAATCGTGGACTGTGATTTAAAACACCTAACCTTTAAAATTCCAATGCAGCCTCAAAAATCCATAATTTAAAATGCCACTCATTTCCCACTATACAAAATATAAATCTATTCAATAAATAGCATTGTGCTACAATATGCAAGGTAAAGCACTCTTTTGTAAAGAATCACAAGTTTATATAAAATATGTAAAATTTAATTCCAAAAAACTTTACAAAAGTACAAACAAAGGAAAGCACTGGGCATGGCACAAGAATGGCACAACAGTCTATAGGAATTTAGGGAGAGGAAAGAAAAAATCCTCCTATGCTTAATTAATCTATCATTTAAATTTGTTCCTATTTATTTTGTCTGTTTATTTTTGTAAAACGGCCTTGTTGAATATAATTCACATACCGCACAATTCATTCATTTAAATGGCATAATTCAATGAATGGCTTTTAGTATATTCATAGAGTTGCACATCCATTACCACAATCAATTTTAAAATATTTTCATTGCTGCCAAAGAAACATTGCTTCCTTCTCAATCCCACATCCGCTCCCATCCACACCAGCCCTAGGAAACACCAGTCTATTTTCTTTCTCCATAGATTTGCCTATTCTGGACATCACATATAAATGAAATCATACAATAGGTGGTCCTTTTATGACCAGTTTCTTTCACTCAACATAATATTTTCAAGGTTCACCCATATGGCAAAATGCTTCAGTACTTTATTTCTTTTTATTGCTGTGTAATATTTTATTGTTTATCAATTTTATTTATTCATTCATCAGTTCACAGACATTTGGGCTGTTTCCCCTTTTGGCTAGTATGTATATTGCCGCTGTGATTATTTGTGTGCAAGTTTTGTGGGCACGTGTTTTCATTTCTTTTGGGTATATATCTAGGAATGGAATTGCTGGATCATACGCTATTTCCATGTTTAACCCTTTGATAAACTGCCACACTATTTTGCAAAGCAGCTCCACCATTTGACATTCTCACCAGCAGTATACGGGGATTCCAACTTTTGCACATCTTTGCCAACAGTTGTTATTTTTCTTTTTCTTATATGTATAGCCACCCTACTGGGTGTGAAGTAATGTCTCATTTTGGCTTTCATTTGCCTTTCCTGATAGCTTTTGACTTTGAGCAACATTCAATGTGATTTGGGGTCATTTGTATATCTTCTTTAGAAAATGTCTATTCAGATCCTTTGCCCATGTTTAAAATTGTATATTTTCCTTTTCATATTGAGTCATCTGTTATTCATTCCATTTTTCCTCTTTTCTCATTGATTTATTAATGAATTGAATATGTTTTATTGAACCATTTATCTCCAATATTGGGTCATGTCTTAGTTGGGTTGTTATTGCCTATAACAGAATACCTGAAACTGGTAGTTTATAAAGAAAAATAATTTATTTCTTCAAGCTATGAGGGCTGCAATGTCCATGGTTGAGGGGCTGCATCTGGTGACAGCATTCTTGCTAGTGTGGACTCTGCAAAGTTTCATGGTTGTGCAGGTTATCACATGGTGGGCATGCTGAACATGCTAGATCAGGTCTTCCTTCCTCTTGTTATAAAGCCACCAGTCCTGCTCCCATAATAACCCATTAATCTATTAATTCATGAATTGATTCATCCATTCATGAGGGCAGAACCCTTATGACCTAGTCACCTCCTAAAGGCCTTACCTATCAATACTGCCACATTGGAGATAAAATTTCAACTTGAGTTTTGGAGGAAAAATATTTAAACCATAGCAGATCATTAGCCATGCCAATATTTAACTTAGCATAACCTACTCTGAAATAATATTACACCAATCATGTATGTATGAAAACATCACAACAATGTATACTTTCATTTATCTTTCCATTGTCTTTGTTAGTTTGTCATACAATTTTATATACATGTCACAAATTCTGCAGTACCTTTTTAAAACAGTCAGTTGTTTATTAAAGGTACTGACTTTTTTAAAAAAATGGTTGTTTACTCATATATTTAACCTATCTTGTGGGTTTTATTTCTTCATGTAGATCCTAATTCCAGTCTGGTATCATTTACAAT
Source organism: Macaca thibetana thibetana (assembly GCF_024542745.1). Taxonomy (NCBI): domain Eukaryota; kingdom Metazoa; phylum Chordata; class Mammalia; order Primates; family Cercopithecidae; genus Macaca; species Macaca thibetana. The sequence continues at coordinate 56,694,485 of NC_065585.1, read as the reverse complement.
TTTTCTGAAGTTCTTCCTTATAGTACAACTTTTCCAGATCTAAGTTCTGTTAGAATTTTGATCTAAAAAGTCTTTGCATGATTTTCTGTATCAATGTTATAGTATTCTGTATTTTTCAGAAATTTAAGGATATATTTCATTGTTTTCTTGTTGCATGGTTCTGATAAGAATTCTCTCATTCTTATCTTTGTCCTATAAACTGGCTGCTTCCAATATTTTCATCTAATTTCTGGCTTAGGGTGATTTTCTTTTTTGTTGTTGTTGTTGTTCAGTTTTGCTTTTCCTTGGGGTCCAAGGATCTTCTTATAGCTGTGAATTTGAAGTTTTCATCCCATTTGAAAAAGTTTTGGACATTATTTATTCAAATATTTTTACCCTCTTCCCATCTTCTCTTCCTGGGTCTCTAATTACACCTAGGTTAGACCATTAGCTATCTTGTCTCTCTTTGTTGTGGTTCTGTCTATCATTCGTTTTCAAAATCTTTTTCTGTGCTATATTTAGAATTGTTTATATGGTTATGTCATCAAGTTAACTGATCTTTTCTTCTTTAGTATTTAATCTATAGTTAATCCCTTCCTATGTATTTTTTATTCACATGTTTTTGATCAATAAAAATTCCATTTAGAGCTTTATTATTTTTTCTATTTCTTCTATTTTCCCATTATTATGTTCATCTTTTCCATTAACATATTTATAAATAGAACAGTTGTTTTAACATCCTTTATGATCAACCTGTTTTTCCATTTCTATTGATTGATTTTTCTTTTGGTTAACTTTTCTTCTGGTTTTTGGTTATCTTTTCCTGATTGTTTGCATATGTGGTGAGTTTTAGTTGGATACTGCCATTGTTGCATGCTGAATTTTGTTTAATTTGAAAAAATAAAATGTAGGCTTTTTTCTCTGGTTTTCAACTTGATCCTTTCTTTTTTTTTTTTTTTTTAATTATACTTTAAGTTCTAGGGTATATGTGGATAACGTGCAGATTTGTTACATATGTATACTTGTGCCATGTTGGCGTGCTGCACCCATCAACTCATCAGCACCCATCAACTCGTCATTTACAGCAGGTATAACTCCCAATGCAATCCCTCCCTCTCCCCCCTCCCCATGATAGGCCCCCGTGTATGATGTTCCCCTTCCCGAGTCAACTTGATCCTTTCTAAGCATTCCTTTAACTTTGTTATGATATGTCAAAAGCAGCCTTTATTCTGGCACTAATTAAGCCCAATACTAAAGTTTAAGCCTTCTGAAGACATTAATGCCTAGTCTAAGTCTCTCTACTCTGATTAGTCCAACATAAACTGTTTTTGCCCTTGTATGAGCACTGAGACTTGTGTATCTACAGCTTTCTAGTAGTTCTTTTCTCAGGTTTGAGGGTTCTTTTTTTTTTTTTTCTCTCTCCTCAATCCCTCCTGAAAAAAATCTATGTCCACCTTACCTTTCCACTGTTGTTTTCCTAACTTAGGTCTCCATCACTGTTCATCTAAATTCTACAGGCTCTTCTAGGAGATTGTTCTAATGATAATTCCAGTCTCATTCTTACATTAGTCATGTCTCCACGGTAGCAGAATTATCTTTTTAAGATGAAAATCTAAAGGTTTATTTGTCTATTCCAATTACTTGTCAGTACATTTCTTAAGGACAAGGATGACATCTGGCAGTTAGTAAGTATTGTGCTGGTAAATCAGCTTTCATGGGAAAAAATTCCAGATATCTAATATTTGCCCATTACTATGGTGTAAATATTTCCATCATGGCCACTTGCAATCTGCCAATTAATGTCAGTGAATATAGAGTTGTGAAGAGATGCACACAATTAGCTTTCACAAGGCACTATAATTCAGCTACAGTACGATTCAGCTTCAGCACATTTGGTGTTTAGCCCATAGTAGGTTCTTGGTACATGTTCCTTGAATGAAAGACTTTTATTATCTGTGTTAAAACATAAGTGCATAAATAAAACTAGACCAGCTACAGGAGGATTGTTTGAGCCTAGAAATTTGAGGCTGCAATGAGCTATGATCACACCACGCTCCAATCTTGGTGACAGAGTGAGACCCTATTCTAAGATAAAATAAAATGTAATAAATTATTTAAAAAGAGAGAACCGGGGCTAACTAACTAGCTAGTTAATGCAGCCTCCAAACAAAAAATCAACACAATGCATGCCTCCAGTTAATTAGGGAAAAAGAGGAGTCTGAAATAAGAATATGCAGGTATTAATAATTTTGGTGTTTAAATAGTGATTTTAACATGAAAATTAAATAGAACTTTGCTGAGTAGTATGAAAAATAAAAGTTAATTGAATAACTTTATGGTAAGTATTCTGCATTGCCAGTAAGAATTGTAGGACAGGCAGTAGGAAAGCTTAACAAAATAAATTGAATGAAACTTGGCATGTATAAAACTGTACTTTCCTGTATATGGCACTTTTAATATCTAGAAGGTATTCAAAACACAAAGCATTAGGTCTAAGAAGGATAAACCCTTATGAGTAAACATATCATACTGCACATAATAAAGAAGAAATGTTGGAAGATAGCCTACATTAAGAATTTAAGATAAGCAAACCTTGAAAATTGTGTTGGATAGCTGTAATTGCAAAATAATGAGGATGCATGAGCATTGGCCAATTATCCCCACCCATAAATCTTGCTAAGTTTGATTCCCCACTCATATGGTTCCACTTTACCTCCCTCACTCAATGCCAAACTGTACTGATTAAAAATATCTATCTAGGTGTGCGGAGACAGAAAACCACTGAGAAGTAAACATATTTTATTATATACTTTACAGTACTGTGTTGCTATGTTTGATTTCTAGATATTGAGAAAGTGTTCCTGAGAAGGTCAGTAAATCCTACTCAAACGCCAAATAAAAGATAGATAGGATTTGGTTCTGACTTCGAGATGGGGAGCCTGGGAGTGGGGAAGTTCATTATATGGGGTGGGGGTAGTGACAGTACTTAGGGACCTAATCCAATATTCACTTAGATTGACCTTACCCACATCATGTGTAAGAGGAATGTAGCCAACAAAAGCTTAGCTACAGTTCTAAAAACATGATGTGCCTTTTCTATGTACTTACATTTAGTTTGCTTTTCATGAAAACTAGTTATGAAAGTAGGTATACACTTACGCTTAATTTTTATAATAGCCTAGAAGTGAAAAATGAAGAACATCAGTAAAACCTGACGCACAACAAAAATAATTTTTATGTTATTTAAAGTTATCAATGTCCTAGTTTTAAAGTCAGTCCCCAGTGTCATCTATTAACTCTTAATTGGGTTATTAATAACATCTAATGGGCATAATGCCAATGTCAGTTAGAAAGACATGTCCACTATGGCATCGAATAACTACTGAAGATGAGGTGGTAACATACTCCAAAACTTTATGTACAATTTAAGGTTAAATACTTTTTTTCACATAATTGTTTTTGGGAGACAAATTTCTTGGTTGTTTTCTTGAAGAATGCCATTTCAAATGCTGTTTCATATTCATGTGGGAAGGAGTAGCTATAGATCTGGTTCTTTCAAGTAGAGGTCATGAACAATCTCCATGGGAGTGTTAGACTTTGGAATTGCCTTGCCTTAAAGAGCTGTTTAGAAAGTTTATCCTGTTTCTACTCATGACTATTTTATTTTGTTCTTTTGAAGAGTGACCAGTAAGCCAATTATATATATTTTCTGACACTAAATTAGTAGCTCATTTATCGCTTAGCTCCCCCAATTAACTCTACCTCTCCTAAGATAAATAAAAGAAATACATTGAATATATTCCTTTATTTGAAACATTATTAAAAATCTAACATTCTAGAAAGGGGCTTGAAGAAGGATTTGCTAAAAACACATTTAATAGTTTTTTCATTTTTTGTTTGTTTGTTTTTGGGCAAACATAATGAAAATCCTGGGATATCAGCGGCATATGACCAAGTGAGAGTGCAAATGTATGTCTGGCAAAGAAAGATAAGGGGTTAATTTCATTTATAGATAATTAACTTATTAAGTTATCCCAATTTTAATCAATTTTATCTTAAAAGAATAGAATGGTTGAAGCAGTGTTCCCCTCTGATGCAAGGCCGACACAGGTAGCAGGGCTTGAAAATGAAGTCATATGGGAGGCTACAGCACCAGGGCCAAGGTCAGGGCCAGGCATTCACCTCCTTTTCATCTATTCTTCTCCTTTAATAAACACACACAGACATATTGTTTCTCCAACTCTACTACTCTCCCACAATTAATGTTGTCACTTCTCCAATTTTCTCAGGTTCATATATTTTATTCCACATTGATATCTCTCAACATTTAATCCTTCTACCTACCTAAATCAAATGACCTAAGGTGTTTTTCCAAAATATAAATTCTGAGCTCACACCCACCCACCTCCAGAGAGTACCTGAATTAGAATTGCTGGGAGTGGGTTCAGATACTCTCACTTCTAACGAGTACCTGCTGCGATTCTTACAGATATTTGAGTCTTAAAATTGCTCCTACTGGTCTTTGGATGAAGCATCAGGGCCATTTGCAATAACAGCAACACCTTCCACATCATGAGTTAGCCTTAACCTGGGCAAAAACTGCAATAGCGAAAAAGAAAACAAAAAGGTTGAATTCGAATTAGCCCAAAATGAATATACAGTATAGCAGAATTAAGAGCCTGGGGAGACCTCTAGGTTCTCCAGTATTCACTATCACCCCCTCATCTTTGACTCTGAATAAGGTACGAAGAAAGATAATCAGCTTAAGACACACATTTTTAAAAAATATTATCAAGACATTTTATAAATTTAATGGAAATTGTGTTTAGTGTAAATGCTATGAATAGTGTGAAATTTCTCAAAGTTCACTGAATTTTTTTCTACTTATAAATGATAATTGAAACAGATTGGAAACAGAGCGTGTCCTTTAAGCTGTAATGATTACCTGAGAAGAGAGACCTCTAAAAAGAAAAGAGGAAGAATCGAAGAAAAGCAGGAAGGAAAAAGGAAGAAAAGAAGAAGGGAAGGAAGGAAGAAAGGGAGGGAGGGAGGGAGGAAGGAAGGAAGGAAGGAAGGAAGGAAGGAAGGAAGGAAGGAAGGAAGGAAGGAAGGAAGGAAGGAAGGAAATGGGAAAACTTCAGATTCAGAAAATCAAAAATTTTCCTTTCAAACGTTACTTAATTAGATAATTTCTCTTTATGTTACATGGACTTTCACAAAATTTTGTTGTTTTCATCTTGAAAGAAAAATTTCTCAAACTCCACAGTGTTTTTGAACATCAATTGAATGACTGGATTTGGCAAATACAAACAGAAACAAATAAGCCCATGTTTATCTAAAAACACAGTCTCAATAATTTCTATTAAAAATCAAATGTACCATCAGTTGTGTCAAGTAAAATGGGCACCACTCACAGTTAAACAGACAGGAAGATTTTATTCAGAAGTATTGCAATAGAGGTCAAGACTATTGCAATAGAGGAGAGAGATTAAACTCAATCTGTTGAAACAAAAGATGGGGAATTTTCTTTTTTTATATACTTTAAGTTCTGGGATACATGTGCACAATGTGTAGGTTACATAGGTATACGTGTGTCATGTTGGTTTGCTGCACCCATCAAGTCGTCATTTAGGTGTTTCTCCTAATGCTATCCCTCCCCCAGCCCCCAGCCCTCGACAGGCCCTGGTGTGTGATGTTCAAGGTGGGGAATTTTTAAGTGCGGGAGTGAGCTAGTGGAAAATTACAGGAGGAAGTTGGGGGTGGAGGAGATCGTCAATGTGATTTGGCCATCTGTGTTTGCTAATTTGTACTTGAAGAAGTTAGGCTCATACCTTCCCACAGAGGCTGGAAGATAGGGGCACTATTTTTCTTCGTGATTACATTTCAAAGGGATGGCTCCTAGGTCCTTGTGAGAGACATTTCTGAGTTGTAGCACTGGAAAGAGGCTGGGAGAGGATTTATATCTTAAAGGGGCACAGAAAGAATAAACAATCCCAAGTGTTCTAAAGGAAATGCTTTAAGAAAAGAGAGGTCAAGGGCCTATTGGCAGGAAGAAACCTGTCTAAAGTTTAGTTATGCTGAAGGGGCCATTAAGGCCATCTTGGTCAATTGCCTTTGTTTCAGTCTTTCAGATGATGCAGAAATTTTATTTGTATTTACTGATTTATTTTTTGAGACAGGGTCTCACTGTGTCACCCAGGCTGGAGTGCAGTGGCACAAACACAGCTCACTGTAGCCAGGAGCTCCTGGGCTCGAGTGATCCTCCTGTCTCAGCATTCCTAGTAGCTGAGACTACATGTGTGCACTAGCACATGCAGCTAATTTTTGAAAATTTTTATAGAGATGGGGTCTCGCTGTGTTGCCCAGGCTGGGAAAAATTTTTAGACGTATGAATCCATTATATTAGACATTGAGTCACATTAGTCAAAACTATTTCATCTAAATATTATGGGTGTAGGCCGGTTGTTTAATTCTAATGCTGACCTAACTGTCCCTATTATAGATTGTTTTGAACTACATCACAATTCTGTTGTGTACTTATAATGCCTGCTCATTTGTTGATTTAAGCCTAAATGCCCTCTTTAAGGAATATTTTAGTTTGTGATTTTTGGTTAAGAATAACATTTGGCAAGGAGCCTCCACTAATACAACCTCTCCTGATTTCACATAAAATTCCTGAGAGGACACTGAAAAGGTGAAAATCCCTTACAACTCCAGCTAAAGAGAGGGAACAGAACCGATCCATTGACAGAATCTTGCAGGAATTGGTGAAAACAATTATTGTTCTCACCTTGTGTCCCCTCATTGAAACATAGCAGCTGATAGAGGATTAAATATCATGTGTTCCTACTTCAGTAACTGTCCCAGGGCCCCAAAACTCAGAGTCCATAAAATAATTCAATAGCTTTCCCTTATGAGGAAGTATCCCTGTTTGATACTTCCCAATGTTCTCGATATTGAGAACATTGTTTTCCCATCCTACTCTCTCATCTCACACGTAGACATTTGGAGCCTCCAAAACTCAAAAAGTCACAGGCAGGAAATAAGGGTAATTGCTCCTATAACACTCTGCATTCTAGAGAGTGTGACTCCACAGGTAACGTGTTGTCAAAAGGCCTGCTGAGTAAAGGTAACTCAGTAGTGGTGCATAAGCACTTAAATCAATCAGATGACAACAATCTAGCTCGAGATGGATGCTTTTAACAAATTGTTCATTTTCCAACTCCTGTCATATATTTGAGTTTGGTTCTACTGATCTCATGTAGAATCATCTCTTATTTACAATGACTGATCTGTGACATTCTGTACACAGGAAGTTAATGATAAATCTACAATTCCTCTACAAGCCAGTGCATTACAGTGATAATGTTAAACATATTGTTATCCTGAAGTGAGCGCTTTGATCCTAATATACAGGGTTAGCTAAAGACAACCCCCCAACGCCCTCCATGTTTCAGAAAAGGCTTATGGCAAGGAATGCACCCTTCTCCATATGACTTAGATAAGACTCAGGGATGACAACCCTGTCTAGCTATGACAAGGCCAGACATAGACCCTCCAAATTTCCATTCTTTGCTCATCAATGGTTAGCTGAAATGTTTGCCCCACTGATCAGTGGGAACGAACTTTTTGTTAACCAAACTTGGGTTAAGCTTCTCTCCTCCCAGGCGCCTGAACTTAGTCTTACCCTCAGCCTGAACCAGCCTCCAGCTCCAATGGCCCATCCTGAGCACAGACTGACATCTGGGCAAAACATTCACTGATTCATCCAATCATGCCACTCTTTCACCCCACTTCCCCACACTGGGTTTTCTCTAGCCTTATTTATTCCTTACTGTAAAAGAAAATCCTTTTGCATAGCTCTGGAGACCTGTGAGAATCTCATGTTAGCAGTGTTTTCCTTATTGCAATAATTGTTCTCTCCCTTTTTCATTGGTTCCATTCCCCACCCTCTTGCAATAATCCTTTAGGATAAAATCTCTCCCATAAGTAAAAACAGATAAAATAAAGTCTGAATTTATGTTTTATTTGATAAAGGATCCTTCTAAACTTGACTTATTTCTCATCTTTTAGTGTTTTCTTTTGCAGACTTCATTTCTTTCAGAACTATTCTTATGCTCTTTTTCCTAAGGCATACCCCCTTACTGGGGCTAGCATTAATCATCCTTTATTCATCCTTTTAGAAATCGCTTCTTTGAAGAAATTTTACCTGATCTCTTAAGCCATATGCTCTCATGACACACCAAGTTCTATATTCTGCTTAATTGTATTTTTATAAAACTGTAGTCTCTTTGAGGGAGCAATGTCTTATACTCTCAACACCTAATATAGAGCCAGACACATAGTAGATGTGTAATAGATGTTTGTTGAATAGTGTTTTTCTTTCCAAATCGATCTTGGGAGATTGTATCTTTTCCAGAATTTATCCATTTTCTCTAGATTTTCTAGTTTATGTGCGTTGAGGTGTTCATAATAGTCTCAGAGGATGTTTTGTATTTCCGTGGGATTGGTTGCAATGTCACCTTTGTTGTTTCTGATTGTGCTAATTTGGATCTTGTCTCTTGTTTTCTTTGTTAATATGGATAGTGGTCTATCAATCTTGTTTATCCTTTCAAAGATTCTTTGGTTTCACTGATTCTTTGTATGGATTTTTGGGTCTCAATTTCATTTAGTTCTGCTCTGATTTTAGTTGTTTCATTTCTTCTGTTAGCTTTGGGGTTATTTTGTTCTTGTTTTTCTAGTTTCTTTAGGTGTAATGTTAGACTGTTAATTTGAGATCTTTCTAAGTTTTCAAAGTAGGTGTTTAGTGCTATGAACTTTCCTCTTAACACTGCTTTTGCTGCATTCCAGAGATTTTGGTATATTGTGTCTTTCTTTTCACTTGTTTCAAATACTTTTTTTATTTCTTCCTTAATTATATCGTTTACACAGAAGTCATTCAAGGGCAGGTTGCTTACTTTCCATGTAATTGTTTGGTTCTCAGAGATCTTCTTGGTTCTGATTTCTATTTTTATTTCACTGTGGTCTGAAATTATGGTTGATATGATTTTGATTTTTTCAAATTTATTGAGGCCAAGCATGTGGTTGATCTTGGCGTATATTCTGTGTGTAGGTGAGAAGAATGTATATTTTGTGTTTGATGGGTGCAGTTTTCTGTATATATCTGTTAAGTCCCATTGGTCAAGTGTCAAGTTTAAGTTCAGAATTTGTTACTTTTTTACTTTGTCTAATGTGACAATGGAGTGTTGAAGGCTCCTACTATTATTGAATGGCTAAGTAGAACACTGCTCAGATGTTGTCTATTAGAAGAGTCAATGCCAAGTTTAAAGTGACCAATTTACATTAATATTATATGTGAACAGGCAAGAATACTTAGAAAGAAGTAGAGAAAATATGAAATCAGTACAATGTGATGTGGAATCTGTTAAGATGTATTACAGAGGATGGTGATAAAAATGTGTGTGTGGTGGAAAAAGAAAAAATTGAACAAATATACAAAGCTTATGGACATGTAATGTGCTTAAAGCCTATGGCTATTTATTGTATTATTCATGGAATTCGTGGAAAATATTTGACTTCTGCCACTTGTTATAGTTGTAAACATAGAACTATTGCCAGTTCTATCAATTTTTGTTAGAAATACAAGCTGAATAATCTGATCTGCCCTACTTCTTTGATGAATTAGCAGTGGTAAATTTTCAATGGGATTTTTTGAGCACATAACCAAAAATGAAGTTTTACTGAATGAATGAGGAAAATTACCTCAGCCGCTATTAACTGAAAACTGAATGGCTTTTGATGTTAGCAGGAGGCAGAAATAATATTTCTTAATTATTTCGATCTAAAATGAGAATGAAAAAATAGTGCTAACATGTGAAGTGTATGCTGCAGTAATTTCAACAATCAACGTTTGAATCACTGGTAATGTCAAGTTGTTTTAAACACTTTACATGCTGTCAAAAGTTGCAACAAGAAATAAGATCTTATTCTCATGCTGATTTGCAGTGGAAATATTTCCTGAACTCAAATTACAGGTCCAGCAGTGGGTTTTGCACCTTGATGCAAGTGGGAAGAAATTTTTTGTATTTTAAAATCCACTTTACTGTACAATTAAGGAGTTTCCACCTAATCTTCAAATGTAAGTGATTAAACCACAACATAATGACACAATAAAAGGTGAATATCAAGAGAAGAGCCCAATAGAATTCTATATATGATTTCCAAGAAGTGACTATATTCAATTAAAATTGTAAGCTCATGGATTGATGTCAGTATGTAACAGTACTTATTTGTGTGAGAAGACATTTTCTAAGGTAAAATAAATAAGACATTTTCTAACGTAAAATCTTATGACATATCAGCAGTAAACACTTATTACAAATCAACCCCCACTAAGCAGAATATCTTTAAACAATTGCCCCTGGGCATGGGTGTGTGTATGTGGGAGGGTGCACGATTGAAGTCCCACACTCATGTCTCTCTGGGCAGAAAATAAATTTTCATACTTCATATAGCTCAAAAAAATGTTCAGATCAAAGGGTTTTTTTCTTTCTAATTTGGATTGTGACTTTCTAACTTTACTGGACTTTCTTTGTTTTCTCTACTTTTTTTGTTTGTTTTTATTCTGCGTCTTTATCCTTCTCTTTGGATCTTCCGAGTTTTCATCGTGATATTTGTTTCATCATGTCCTCCAATTTTTCTTAAAGCCCTTTGTCTGGCCGCCAATCATTGCATCCTCTTTTATCATTTTGAATTTTTGCCTCTAGCCTTGCAACACAGTTGTCATAGTTGTCATAGTGAACTCTAAGAGAAATTGAACCTCTTTGTCTCCCCATCCCCCATGTCCGATGTTTATTAACCTTGTTTTTCTACACTATTAATTCACCAAATTCCTAAGATAGGGTTCTTGGGAGGTAACGTTTGTGGGTTCTGAAAATATCCTTGTTTTGTCCTGACATTTGATAATAATTTTGACTGAGTATAAAAATCTAGATTGAAATTTTTTTTCATTACTTTGAAGGTTTTTCCCCATAATCTTTTAACTTTTAGTAGACCTTATAATTTGTTGTCATTTAAATTATCACTTATTATCACTTATTAATGGACATTTTATCATATTTTCAATCCATAATATTCCATATATTTTCAATCCATAATATTCCATATATTTTCAATAGTTGCAATGCTGACATATTATCATTATACATCTAGGTATGAATATCTCATTTTATTCTATTCAGAACTCTGTAAACCCTTTTAATAAGAAAACTTTGGTTTGCTTTTGTTTTTTAAATTCTAATTTTTAAATCATAAATTAACAAATTATAGTTGTATATGTTTATAAGGTACAAAGTGATGTGATGATTTATGGATACAATGTCAAAAAATTAAAGCGAGTTGATTACCATATTCATCATCTCAAAATACTTACCATTTTTGTGGTGAAAACATTTGAAGTGTACTCTCAGCAATTTTGGAGTGTGCAATATATTATTATTTACCATATTCACCACTCTGTGAAATATATTAATATATTGAAGAAAAATAACTCATTTTCCCGAATTGAAGTTTTTTACCCTTTGACCATCATTGTCCCATTCCCCTATGCTACACCAGTTCCTGGTAACTATCATTCTTTTCTCTGCTTCTTTAAGTTGAATAGTTTTAGATTCCATCTATAAGTGAAAACATGTAACATTAGTCTTTCTGTGCCTGGCTTATTTCACTTATCATAATGTTCTCCAATTCCAGTCATGACAGAATTTCTTTGTTTTTAAAGGCTGAATGGTGTTCTGTTGTGTACATATACTACATTTTATTTATCTGCTTCTCTTTTGGTGAACACTTTGTTTGATTTCATAACTTGGCTACTGTGAATAGTGCTATGATGAACATGGCCATGCAGACATCTCTTTGGCACACTAATTTCAAGTATTTTGGCTAAATACCCAGAAGTGCGATTGCTGGATCATATGGTAATTCTATTTTTAGTTTTCTGAGGAACCTCCCTGGTTTGCCATAATAGTTGTACTAATTTATATTTCTACCAGCAGTGTGTCTGGCTTCCCTTTTCTCCACATCCTCACCAGCACCTGTTGTCTTCTCTTTTTGATAATAGCCATTCTAACAGGTGTGAAGTGATATCTTATTGTGGTTTTAATTCATGTTTGTCTGATGATTAGTGAAGTTGAACAACTTTTTTCATATATATTTGTTGGTTATTTGTATGTCTCCTTTTCAGACATGTCTGTTCAGGTCCCTTACCCATTTTAAATTGGGTTATTTGTTTTCCTTCTATAGGGTTGAGTTGCCTATCTATTTTGTATGTTGACCCCTTATCAGTTGTAGGGCTTGAAAATATTTTATCTCAGTCCTTAGGTTGTCTCACACCCTGTTAATTATTTGTTGTGCCAAAGCTTTCTCTTTTTATGTAATTACATTTGTCTATTTTTGCTTTTGTTGCTAAACTTTGGGTCAAAACTAAAGAACCCTGGCCCAAACCAATGTCATTTTATTTTTTTTTCTATGATTTATCCTACTAGTTTTACATTTCCAGATCTTAAATCATCTTACATTGATTTTTGTACATGGTAAGAGATCAATGTCTCGTTTCATTCTTCTGCATGTGGATATCCAGTTTTCCTACACCATTTATTGAAGAGACTCTTTTTCTTATGATGTTTTCTGATAATATCTATTATTATGTTTTCTGATAATATCTATTCTCATTTTCTACATTCCAGAATATTAATTAAATATGACATCACATATTAATTCTGAATGCCTTTTATTTCCTTTTATATCATTATTCCCTAGCTATTTGTCTTTTTTCCTATAGAGAGTGCCTCAAAATTATCTTCTATTTTTTGTAGTTCCTACCTTACATTTGTAATTATATTTTTAATTTTTAAAACTCTTTCTTGTCTCTAATAATTTTGATTAAATTTTTCTCAGAGTACTAGTATAAATGTCACTTAATGGTTAATATTTCTGAAAAAGTTTTAGATTTGTCTAGGACATTCTTTTCTACATGCCTTGGCTTTTCTCTTATATGTTAATTGTTAGGTAATATTTGATTGATTATTTATATCTTAAGTCAGTAAAGAGGACCTCTGTATACTTAGATAAATACAGTCAACTGGCTTTGCTGTAAGGTGACAAGATGAGGCTGAAGTCCTACTCGTTACCACGAAAACTCCTAAGTGCTGAAACAATGAAGTTTTAATTTGATGTGATAAAGCTCCCAGTATGAGCTTTAACTTTAGAGATAGTTTTTATCATTTCAGTAGAAAATAAATCTCTGGTATTTTTATCTAGGCTTAATCACCTGGCTGAATGCCTTTCTGTATCCACATAAAGTATAGAGGCAAGGAATGAGTAAATCAACTGTTTCATATATAAACTTACTATTAGTGCCTCTGCTTCAGCCATGCACCTCTGCTTCTCCCTTGGCTGAACTTGCTGCTTAATTAAGTTGGCGTTCTCCCTGAATGCAGCCATACAGCATTAGTTTATGTTCCAGACTGTGGCTTTCTCTGCTCTCCTTAATCAATCTATATAATAGTTATTTCTATTTGGTTTTCTCAAATATTTGTTGAGAAATGTGTTCAGGAACAGAATATTCTCATTAAGCAAAAACCTTTACATATTCTTCAATAGGGTGTTTAGAAAGAAAAGAAACAAAGATGGGACATGCTGTTACAGTAGGCAGCTAGTCAGACATGAGCAGGGCAGGAGAGGCCCCCCAACCAGGAATGCCAGGTGACCAGCAGGTTGTGGTCATGCAGTTGCTAAACTGTCTCTCTAAAATAATGATTGGTCCCAGCCAGCGCCAGGGAAAGGCTGTGTCCCGATAAACAGAAACACCTGAAACTTATGATTAGCGGCTTCCTGATAAGGTCCCAGGAGCTAAGCAAGTAGGCTCGAGCATACGCATTATGAGGCAAAATGGCTGGGGTTAACTGGTATATTACCTCCTAGAGACATTCGACTGCTAAAGGAAGAACACCTCAAGTGAGCATGTGTACAACTCCAGTAAACACACTGCACGTGCTCACCTCCCAAGTGCTAGCAGGCCACCACACATGTAGACAGCCCACCCCAGGGAAGAATCAGGGCAGCAAAAATGCAAGACCCTGGAAGCATGCCAACATATGAAACCTAAAGTCAAAAGGTCAAACCACGCACTTGATCTCTCAAGTCACCTGCTTGGCCATCTTCCAACTGTACTTCTTTTCATTCCTGCTCTAAAGCTTTTTAATAAACTTTTACTCCTGCCCTAAAATTTGCCGTGATCTCTCCTTCTACCTATGACTCTCAGTCAAGTTCTTTCTTCTGAGAAGACAAGAATTGAGGTTGCTGCAGACCCATATGGATTCACTGCCAGTAACATGGATTTCCTGCTGGTGCCTTGGTCTGCCATATTGAAGTGCCTTAGTCTGTCACATTGAAGTGGAAACACACACTCAACAACTATTTATTGAGCACCTACTGTGTGGCATCATTCTGCCATATTTTCATGAACAGAAAAGAAATGGTCTATAGCCTTGTAAATGTTACCTTCTAGTGACAATGACTAAGTAAACATTTACAATATAATTAAAAGATAAGATGACTATAATATTTAGAGAAAAGACAGTACTCTGTGAGAGGTAATAACAGAATAAACAAACTGTAGATTTATTGCCAAGGAAAACAACAACAACAAAACACTGATTAGAAAACAAGACCAGCTCTAAAAGATAAAGGAGAGCCAAACATTCAAAGAGAGGGTGGGTAGAGTCTTACAGGCAAAAGGATCTCTGTTTGAAAAGACATTTTAGGAAGTAAAAGTGAGTGGCTGAAAGAAAGCCACTCTGCTACTGAGGAAGTAGATCAAAAAGAGTTTGGAGACAGAGGTAGAGCCCAAACTACTTAGGACACTGTAAGATACAAGAGTATAGGTGTTATTTTGTGTGTAGATGTTTTATGAAATAATTTATGTTTTAGAAAGATCATTTTGCTCTTCTGAATAGGAACAAGTTGGAAAGGAAATGTGGGAGGTATGTCTAAAAATCAGGAACTTATCCCAAGTTTTAGGTAAGAGACGGTGATGGCTTGAGATAAGATGCTAGCAGAAGAGAAAAGAATGAGAATAGATTCCATATGGGTGAGAACGATTGAATTGCTGATACTTACTGATGGAATGGCTTTTGAAGGTGAGGAAAACATTCAGATGACTTGAATTTTTTACTACAAAACTGATTGTCTTGTGAAATGTTTATTGAGATGGAGAAGACTGACCAAGAAAGGAATGAATAATTTAATTTTAGACTCATTAAGTTTAAAAAATGCAAATACAAATGCCAAGATGAGAAGGTGAGACTGAGGATTTAAATTTTGTTTTATTGGCATAGATGTGGGAATGAAAACTATGTGACTCAGTAAAATGACCTAAAGATAAAGAAGAAGGGATAAAAAAAAAGGGGGTTATAACCAAGTTCTCAGATTAGATACAGACAGAAGAGCCAGCAAAAAAGACTGAGGAATAATGTCATCAGGAAGACATGGGCAGTGGGGCACGGGAGCTTATACCTCTAATCCCAGCACTTTGGAGGCCAAGGCTGACAGATTGCTCGAGCCTAGGAGTTTGAGACCAGCATGGACAGTATGAGAAAGCCCGTCTCTACAAAAAATACAAAATCGGCTGAGCATAGTGATGTGCTCCTGTAGTCCCAGCTACTTGGAGGAGGCTTAGGCAGGTGAATCGCTTGAGCCCGGAGGTCAAGGCGGCAGTGAGTTGTGATCATGCCAATGTACTCCAGCCTGGCTGGCTACCTAGATGACAGAATGAGACCCTGTCTCTCTCTTAGAAACAAAACACACAAAAAAATATATGGGAAGGGGAGATAGGCAGAAAGCCAGAAGTAAGCCGGAAATGTCTATATCTGGGAAGTCAAGAGAGAGGAGAGTTCAAGGAAGGCGGCTTTCAAACGAGAGGCAGAGAGGTATGCATTTGATTTGGTAATGCGAAGATCATTGTTTACTCTGAAAATGGTGATTTCAGAAAAGCAGAAAGGCAAGTTAGATTGGAGTATTTCTAAACCTAAATATGAGATAAGGAAGTGGTTGGGAAAAATATGTATTTAAAACTTTTTTAGGAATTTTATATATGAGAGAGATGAGAAAGGAACTGAATGAATATAGGATAAAGGAGGATATTTAAATGTGCTTCATTACTTCTTATTATGTAAAGCTTCTGACATAAGCGCTTGGGCCCACTGTTGTGCCTATAATGTTCTAGATGGCCTGAGACAAGTGAGCCACTTGCCTTAGTCCTTCAGCAGTCTCATCAGCTTTCCCTAGTATGATTTCAAATGATTAGAACTTTATATGTGTTATGTTGTAAAACATGTGAAGCATGACTTCTGGAGTATAGAAAGCATCCAATAGAGAGAGATAGAGCTTAATGATATAGGAAGAAGATAAATGATCAAAGTAAAGTCATGGAGAAGGCAGCACATGTAGAATGATTCACCTTTGCCAAGAGATAGAAACATCACCAATGCCACCCCAATATTTTCAGGAAAAAGGAAAGAAGTAGTTCCCGGCAGATGCAGGTAGGTATATAGATTTGGTCCTGAGAACATAATGGGCATTTCTTTGAATGATTTCCATTCTCCATGTGAAATGTAAGGCTAGATTATATGTGCAAGTGAGGCGGAAAAGGTAGGGCATTTGCAGAGCATGGAGGAGATGTGGAATAGTTATTTCAAAGAGAAAGAACGATGTTACTTGAATGGTTTTATGTCCATTTGAGGTGCTGCATCTTGCTCAGCCATTCTGATCAGAGATGTAACATTCAACCAGACATGGTGGCTCATGCCTGTAATCCCAGCACTTTGGGAGGTCGAGGTGGGTGGATCACCTCTGAAGTCAGGAGTTCGAGACCAGCCTGGCCAATGTGGTGAAACCCTGTCTCTACTAAAAATACAAAAATTAGTTGAGCATGGTGGCAGAAACCTGTTATCTCAGCTACTCAGGAGGCTGAGGCAGGAGAATCGCTCGAACCCAGGAGGCAGAGGTTGCAGTGACCCGAGATCACGCCATTGCACTGCAGCCTGGGTGACAAGAATGAGACTCCATCTCAAAAAAAAGAAAAAAAGAAAAAAAAAGATGAGATGAGAAACATTCTTAAGTGTAGTTATATAATTATTTGTTTAAGTTGTTTAAATTCTAACATATCTAGAATATAAACCCCTGGAAGACAAGAATGTTTGTCTCCCTCAGGGCTTCATTGCTGACCCTAGGTGCAAAGTAAGCACACGACACATATTTGTTGAATAAATTAATGGATGTGTTAATGAATGAGCAATTCTGACTCCTACAAAAGACTTTTATATGATCAAGAGACTATTCTGTGAATTGCAACATTGGATTTTGGGGGAAAAGCCTCCTTTTGTCCAATTATTTATCTTCTCCACCTTTGCCTCCTCTATTTCTTCCTCTCATCCAAATAATACATAACCATTTCCAGCCAAACCCATTTAAAAAATATTGCTCCCTAATGTAAAGGTTGATTTTCAGCCAAAATGCCTGTAACTGATTTAATTGGACAAATCTTAGAACAAATTAAAAATTTAATAATAAATCCTCCAAGTAGGAATTATCTTTCTAGCATAATATTTTAATGCTGGATGGTCTTTTCACACATAATGCCAAAGTCAGCTCTTTTCCATGAATCCTGCACTATCAGATTTAAGATATAGCTTTAGCTTGATTGACTCCACTTTCTTTTTTGCTTCAAGGAAACTTGTTGACTCTGTTGGCATATTTACTGCTGCCCTTGCAGATACATGAACTATCCCAAGCATAACGTGACCACAGATGGTGGAAAGCTCACTTTAATCAATCTCTTGCTGTGTTTCTGGAATCGCCACTGGGCAGCCCCAGCTTCAAGCCTGATTGTCAGTGCCCAACATGTGCACACTGGTTGTGTGGGGGCACTCCTCTATTTAATTTTAATAGAACACAATGTAGCATCTTTATCTTGCAGTTTTCAAGAGAGTAAATATTTATTGCTCACTATTCTCCAGCTATTTCATGGTTGACTATTCTGTCTGAGCAAAGGGATTTCAATGTGTTGGATCTTTCTGTATAAAAGAAGCAAGCAGATGATGTGAAATATTTTAATCTTCCTCAAGTGACTATAACATTATTTCAAGCAGTCTCTTGCTTCCTCGGACCAACAGAAAAGGGGCATGGCTTGTTACACTAACCAAATGAATATCATCATTATCTGCTTCTGGGAAACCGACCTCCAGCTTCGTTGGCCAATCTGGAGTAGAAAATGCTATTTGTTTACCTGTTTCAGATTTTAGTGGAGAATGCTGTCTTTCATCTTCACAGCTCTAATACCTGTTTGTGAAATTGAACTGCAGTTTTGGAAGAGATTTTATCCTCTGGTAGCTGCCGGGTAAATGCAGATTTTCTAGCTGCTCTTAACAGCTTGGGGTGAATATCAGGAAAAGTAGAGTGGAAAAGAGTGATCTGACTGAATTGAATATGCTTCTTGTACCCATTAATAAATGACATAGGCCAGGTTAAAAATTACCTTGGATTTCATACACCTCTGAGACAATTAAAAGTATTATTAACTCTATTTACAAATAGGGGAAATTAAGTTTGATTCTATCCAAATAAAAAAGGTATACACATTCTTCCTCTGTCAAATACAATACCTCTAACATATGATATTCAAATATTACATTACCCGAAAACATTCTCTATTAGAGATTCTTCCTACTTATCAAGAATCTGTTCTTTTTATAAAAGTTCCAGAAATAAGTTTAACAATTTCCAAATGCTACCTTAATTTAACCTTTTGTTCTAATTTATTTTTGACACTTTTATAATTTTTATGAATTTTACTTATGGATGGAATCCAAATAACATATGAAAAACCTGAAACAACCTAATAAATGTAATATTTCTTTTATTTGGGTATCTAGATATCATCCCACATTATGAAAATCAATATGGAAAGTTGGGTAGCCATCCCAACAGATGAAAGTATCCTTTTTAATGTCATGTTACATTTCACTACCCCATAGAAAAGTGGGGCTTCATCAGGTTTCAAAAGTGCAATCAAAAGAAGACCTGTAAACACAGGAGTCATATTAATACCAAGAGATAACTATTAGAATTATTATGCATTTGTATTGTAACTAGAATTATGAAGACTGAATTATACTTCATATTCATCAATTAATTAATGTATCAATATTCCTCTCAAGAAATAATGGTAAAATTATTCAAGTAACTCCAAGAAACAATGTAATATAATGTATATTTAGTTTACATATACATAATTTTACATGCAATATAACTTTTTTGCTATGCATCCATTAATTCTTATTTTAGAGCACTTCACATGCCACTAAATTATTGCATGTTTTATAGAATTGTCAAATGTCACTGTCAAGTTTCTTTTAAATAACATAAAGCTATGTGTTAATTCAGAACTTGTGTGAAAAAAATTAGCTAGTATCCTCCTATTATTGACTTTAAGACAGGCATATATTCAAACAATTCTATTTAAATTTTCATGATCCTGAGCCCTCAAAGCCTTTTTGCCATGTTATCCATCACTAGGCTCATAAATAGCATTTCTATATAATTTTGGTTACATAAGTAAATAATCCATTCAAAAAATTAAGATTCTCATTAATTACTTTGGAGAAAAAAAACTGCTTACTATGAAAGGTGACGTTATTTCTCAGCTTTCCTGTACCCATTCCTGTCCTCTTCTCTCCCCCAAATCACCTTCTTTTGGTTTCAGATTTCCATCAGTGACTGACTTTTTGGCCTAAAGGTATCTCTCATTCCTCTTCCTACAATGATTGGCACAGCATTGTAGACTTGACCCAATCAGTATATGACATTTATCTTGTTACCAGGAATGATTCATAAATGAGCAGATTAGGTTACTCAATTCAGGCAAAAAAGTTGCATGATAGGTTTACTGGGACTTATAAAAACAGACAAAACACATTCCTTCTTTCTCTGGACATTGTAGTGTGAAAATGTGAAGTGTGAATTACAACAGCTTTTTTTTCCTCCAATAATCCACCTCCTGATAAAGCTAAATAAGAGAGAAGGACACAGTTGGAAAATATCACCTAGACATAGCACAGCACAAGAGGCATTAGAGTTAGTCCTAATGAAAACCCTCCTCTGGGTCCTCTGGTTGTATCTGTTTCTAAGGAAATGTACTTCTTAGGAAATACATTTCCTTTGATCTTGGTCCAGTTTAGGTTTTATGTTATTTGTAGATGAAAGTTTTCTAACTGATACATATGACTATTATTACTATTGATTGGACACAGTATTCTAAAGAGGATGCCAAATATGTTATATGTGATATTTCACCTGATACTTATCAATATGAAGTACAGTTATAAGTTCAATTTTAAAGATACAGTCCAGGATCACATAGGTGATGAGTAGTAGAGCAAGGATTCAAGCCAAAATCTGTTTGACCCCAAATCCTGCAAAGCTATTTTGCCTCAACACTATTCAATAATCAGTATATTAGTATCTCTTCGGGAAATTTAAAGGGAATGCCTATATAAGTACTTTGGATTGTGGATAATATGAAATATCATTTCAGGGGCACAGTCATTTCTGTCTGGAAGAGAAAAGAACATTTCTCTAATTCTAATTGATATTAAAATCAAATTCTATGCATTAGTACCACACACAACACTTTTAATCACATGTTGCCAAGGTGGCACATTTATTCAGAGCCCCTTGGGTTGAAGTATTTATGTATACTATATCACTGAGACAGTTGGAGTGCCTTAGGCATAAGGAAATGCTCAGAGGAAAATCAAGACTGCTTTCTTATTGATAAATCTGGGCTCTTGCAATTGCCATAATGAAATAAGAATAGAAAGAAACATGTAATCTATATAAACTAATATCATGCAGAAAGCATAAGGTGTTGTCTTTCGTTGGCCACAAGAATGAATGAAATACTAATGAAATGAGACTCTTGTAGGTAATTGAGACTACATTCCTTCACATAGGAAGACGAAATATTCTCTCAGAAAGATAGGATCTATTCTTTATATTTTATTCTTTATACTCTATAATTTAATAACCTTTTGAATAATTTCTGGTAGAATTGGAATCGTGACTTCTATCATCATTGCCTATGGAATGTGGATGGTACCTGGGATACAGAAACATCCCCCTTTCCCCCAGAAATGGGAAAGATACAGTCAGAATAAAGCAGTAGCTAACATCCTCATTGCTACACTCATCTTTAGTAAGAGTTGTATAGGGAACAAAAGTGATTGAAAATATCTCATTTTAACAGAAGAAAAAACAAGGAATACCTTTATTCATAAGTAGTAGTGGTGAGATCCAGTAGAGTGTGCTTTGGAGCCAGACTTCCAGGGTTTGAATTCTGCATGTGTTCTGCCACTTACTAGCTGCGTGATCTTTAGGAAAACTAACTTTTCTTTCTTTCCTTCCGTCCTTCCTTCCTTCCTTCCTTCCTTCCTTCCTTCCTTCCTTCCTTCCTTCCTTCCTTCCTTCCTTCCTTCCTTCCTCCCTCCCTCCCTCCCTCCCTCCCTCCGTTCCTTTCTTTCTTCCTTCTTTCTGTCCTTGTTATTAAAAACAAGCTGCCCCAGGAACCTTCTCAGTGCATCTGACCCTTCCCCCAAATGCTCTACAGCTGACCCTTACCCAAATGCTCTACAGCTACATTCCTGAACCCTTATCTAGGCACCACAGCAAGATCACCAGACTTGCTACACTGAGCAAACCCTGATTACAGCACGGGGGAGGTCACGAGAAATGTGGTGAAACCTAAGTTATACTCTCTTGTAAATTCCTTCGGTCACGAGATGGTATGTGGTAAAGTTAACCGACAAACAACTCCAGGATCTCTCTCCCCCATATAAACCCCTCATTTTTTTTTTTTTTTTTTTTTTTTTTTTTTTTTGAGACGGAGTCTCGCTCTGTCGCCCGGGCTGGAGTGCAGTGGCCGGATCTCTGCTCACTGCAAGCTCCGCCTCCGGGGTTCCCGCCATTCTCCTGCCTCAGCCTCCCGAGTAGTTGGGACTACAGGCGCCCGCCATCTCGCCCGGCTAGTTTTTTGTATTTTTTAGTAGAGACGGGGTTTCACCGTGTTCGCCAGGATGGTCTCGATCTCCTGACCTCGTGATCCACCCGTCTCGGCCTCCCAAAGTGCTGGGATTACAGGCTTGAGCCACCGCGCCCAGCAAACCCCTCATTTTTTTAAGCTCACGGCTGCCTCCTCTGACTGGTGGAGCAGCCCAGCAGCTTAATAAACTTACTTGCCTGACCTTGGGTCTCTTTCATCCTTTCTCTAGGCTAACCTTATCCTTCCTTCCTTCCTTCCTTCCTTCCTTCCTTCCTTCCTTCCTTCCTTCCTTCCTTCCTTCCTTCCTTCCCTTCCTTCCTTCTTTCCTTCCCTCCCTTCCACCCTCCCTTCCTTCCTTCCATTCTTCCTTCCTTCCTCCCTCCCTTCCTTCCATTCTTCCTTCCTTCCTTCCCTCTTTCCTTCCTTCCTTCCCTCCCTTCCACCCTCCCTTCCTTCCTTCCATTCTTCCTTCCTTCCTCCCTCCCTTCCTTCCATTCTTCCTTCCTTCCCTCTCTTCCTCCCTTCCTCCTTCCCTCCCTCCCTCCCTTCCTCCCTTCCTTCCTTCCTCCTTCCCTCCCTTTCTCCTTCCTGCCCTCCCTCCGCTCCTTCCTTCCTTCCTTTTTGCTTTCTTTCTTTCTCTTTCTTTGTTTCTTTCTTTCCTTCTTTTCTTTCTTTCTTTCTTTCTTTCTTTTCTTTTTATCTTTCTTTCCTTCTTTTCTTTCTTTCTTTCTTTTTCTTTCTCTCTCTCTTTCTTTTTCAAAATCCTATCTATATGCAGTCATGAGATTTAATTAAACAATTAGGCCAGGCACAGTGGCTCACACCTGTAATCCCAGCACTTTGGGGAGGCCGAGGCAGACGGATCACCTGAGGTCAGGAGTTAGAGACCAGCCTGGCCAACATGGTGAAACCCTGTCTCTACTAAAAATACAAAAATTAGCCAGATAGCAGGCACCTGTAATACCAGTTACTCAGGAGGCTGAGACGGGAGAATAGCTTGAACCCAGGAGGCAGAGGTTGCAGTGTGCGAAGATCACGCCATTGCACTCCAGCCTTGGTGACAAGAGTGAAACTCTGTCTCAAAAAAAAAAAAAAAAAAAAAAAATTAAACAATATCATAAGAAATGAGCCCTGATATTTTCTAGTAGCAGTAATGATGCTAATAATCACAGAAAGAAAAATGAAATGGTTGCCATATAATATACCATGCACTGACTAAATTTGATGCTTTACAAATATTATCTTATTTAATCATCAAATACTGCTTTAATGAGAGAGGGAGATAGTATCCATATTTTCAGATGAGCAAGTAAAGAGACAGTGGTTAAGAAACTTTTCCAAGTTCAGATGACTTGGGAAAGCTAAGATATAAAGTCAGATCTGCCTATTGTCAAGACTATGCTATTCACCACAATCCAGGGCATTTTTTTAAATGTGTTTTTATTTGAGTTAAAATAGAGTACTAAGTGTCACATAAGGAGACACAACTCTCATTTATCCATACACAAATATTCCATATCTTTTGAACACAATATATTCTCTAGAATAAAACTTGCTCACTGAGAAAGTGAATTAATGATAGCATCACTTTAAGGAAACTATTAAACCATTGCTGTGATTTAAATGGTGTCAGAAAAAATGACAGGCAGTATCAGTCTATTCCAACAGCTTGCAAACATATGACTACAAGAATGGGTAAGTGCAACAAGGCAAACTAACATCTATGCCTCTGCACCATAAAATTGCAGAGACCAAAAAATAACATCTCACTACATAATGAAAGTAGATACCATTGCCAAAATTTGTACTTAAAAGAGTATTGACAAGGATAGTGTGCAATAAAAATATAAAGAATGATGATGGATATTTGCTTATTGTAAGCTCTAAGCCAGGGATGATTTCTTGTCTGTGTTCCCTCACACTACATGTGCTAATGTATCTTTGCAGTGAACATCTGGATAAAGCCTGCACCAGTTCCACCAACCTACCTGCTTCTATCCCATATAATTCTTGTTCTTGTAGGAGACAAGTCTGTGGATTCAATTAGTCAGTCCTTCCATCTGTGCCCTGGATTCCACTTCCATTCATTTTTTCAGGGAAATTGGTTCTGCAATATAGTTTTTTCTCTGTTGCATCAGCAATTTCCCTTTCTCTTTCTACTGGGTCATTCCAGTTGGCACACAACATGCCTTAATTAGATCTTTTAAAAAAAAATCATCACATAACTCCACATTAAGCTCCATAATCTATTACAGGGCATAACCACTGCCTTGTTTTTCTATTCCTCAATCAAGCAAAACTCCAATAAAAGATTTGTCTATTTTATTGCTCTGTCTTCCCATCCTTTCTTCAGCCTACTCCAAGGGGGCTTTTCTTCGTGCAACTCCAATGAAAAAGCTATTTGCAAGGTTACAAATGATCAAAGCAAGTGGTCAATTCACTGCCCTATTTTACTTCACTTTTTAGCAGCATTTAACAGAAGTGATCACTTTTTTTTTTCTTGAAATAGACTTTTTTTCTTACCTTCAAGTATACCCAAGATGTCTGATTTTCTTCTTCCTTCATTATCTTCCTTTCAAAGTCTCCTTTGGTGGCTCCTCCTCTACCAGACATGTAAACATCTAGTGCTCCAGGTGTTTTCCTCCTCTAGCATACTCTCGAGCTAGAGAATCTCATCAACTCTCAGAACTTTAATTACAACCTATGCATGGATGACATTCAAACTTTGCCTTTTCCCTCATTACTGAGTTTTAGACTTTTTTGGGTTTAAATTGTCAAAGCTACTCTCCCAAATATTCCTCATATCAACAAATGCACCATTCTGTTGAATCACTTGTTTATTCTTCACACCAAGCATTGTCTTTGATTCCTCACATCCCCTCACATGATGCACTCAATTTATTAGTTAATTTCCTTGGATTCACCTCAAAAATATTTTTGCAATTCAGCCATCACTGTTAAACTCCCAACACCTAACATCTTTCACCAAGTCTATTGAAATAGTATCTTAAGGGTACATTCACCTCCATTCTCACCTCACTATGTTCTACCATTTACATAGCAGCCAGACTCTACTTTAAAAAGCAACAGTCAGACTATGTCACTTCACTGTTGAAATCCCCTTATCCTTAGAACAATAGAAAGCTCCTCATCATAACCTTCAAGACCACACGTAACATGGTACTGAGTTATCCCTTAGACCAGCCTTGGAACCACTTATTCATTCTGCTGTTGTTTCTCTTGCTTTTTTCCACACAAGACAAATTTATTTCTGCAGAAAGATTTTATTTCATCCCTGAAATATACTTTCCTATTTCTTTGAATGACTAACACTGTCGAGGAATTTATTCCTTTGAGCATGTCACCTACTCAGTCTTTTCCTGATGGTCTATTATAACATTGACCGTGACATCACTTTCAATGGCCTCGCCTTATTTCATTTTGTTCTTGTATTGATCACTATCTGAAATTGTTCTCTTTGCTTACATATTAGTTTATTTGTGTGTGTATTTACTTACCATCTGTGTCATCCTGATTCTCTGACACTAGAATATAAATCTCAAGACAATGTGATCTTGTTTCTATTACTCATGACTGTATTCAGTGGACAGCTCTTGGTTCTTCACAAACGTTGGAGTAGAAAGGTAATAAAGAGGAAATTATGAAAACTAAAAAAAGATAAAACATCATTTATTTTGAGAAAAATAACAGCCATGTAATTATTAGACTTAAAACTCTTAGTATGTATACTTTTTTTTTCCTAAAAGATGAATGCATGCTTAAAGTCTATCATTTCTAGACCACTGTAATGATATGCAGCAGCCTTTTAACAAAAACAACAAGTTACGGGGAAAAGGGGATTGCCAAAAGCTCACAAAGTATAAAGCACAGAGGAAACAGATGGAGCACAGACATTTTCTTCTCTCTGCCTCTGTCATTCTTCTCCCTTAGAAAGTACTTTTCTGACAGCATTTGGTCCTACTTTAGTTTTTATATATTTTTTTTCTAGCCTTTTAGATCTCAGTTATCATCACCATCAAAAACAGAACAGGTAATATGTGTTTAATTATTTCTAGATTTTAAAATTCCACTAGATTTAAAAATCCAGATGAATAGATATTAGTATATTTAATTGATCATTATATTCTTGCTAGTTAGTATGGATCTTAAGACCTAATAAGTGTAAAAATATTCTAGAAACTATATTTAGCACTACATTGTGCTGTTTCCTTAATCCTCATAAAAACAACATAACCTGGATTATATTGTTTTCTTTTTCTTTTTTCTTTCTTTTTTTTTTTTTTTTTTTTTTTTTTTTTTTGAGACGGAGTCTTGCTCTGTCGCCCAGACTGGAGTACAGTGGCCAGATCTCGGCTCACTGCAAGCTCCGCCTCCCGAGTTTACGCCATTCTCCTGTCTCAGCCTCCCGAGTAGCTGAGACTACAGGCACCTGCTACCACGCCCAGCTAGTTTTTTTGTATTTTTTAGTAGAGATGGGGGTTTCACCGTGTTAGCCAGGATGGTCTCGATCTCCTGACCTCGTGATCCGCCCGTCTCGGCCTCCCAAAGTGCTGGGATTACAGGCTTGAGCCACCGCGCCCCGCCATTGTTTTCTTTTTCACTGAGATTATGTGTTCTAAGGAAACTGAAGCATAGAGACACTAATTGCTTTTTCAAAAAAAATTAAAAAGACTCGTTTATAAGTAAAATCGCTGGGAGTCCAATCAAGTTGGTGTGATTCAAATGACCCAGTGTTTTAATCACTAATCAAATAACTCTCAAACTGTAGTGTGCAAAGGAATCACCTGGATTATTTCTTTTTTCTTCCTTTTTTTTTTTTTTTTTTTCCTTTGAGACGGAGTCTCGCTGTCGCCCAGGCTGGAGTGCAGTGGCAGGATCTCGGCTCACTGCAAGCTCAGTCTCCCGGGTTCATGCCATTCTCCTGCCTCAGCCTCCCGAGGAGCTGGGACTACAGGCGCCCGCCACCTCGCCCGGCTAGATTTTTGTATTTTTTTTGTAGAGATGGGGTTTCGTTGTGTTAGCCAGGATGGTCTCGATCTTCTGATCTCGTGATCCGCCAGTCTCGACCTCCCAAAGTGCTGGGATTACAGGAGTGAGCCACCGCGCTGGCCTGGGTTATTTCTTAAAAAGCCAACTGCCAAATTGCCAGTTTTCATCTCAAGATACTATGTTCAAAAGTTCTTGGATGAGGTTCATGAATCATTTTACTTTCTTTCTTTTATTTTCTTTCTTTCTTTTCTTTTTTTTTTTTTTTTTGACAAGGTCTCACTCTGTCGCCCAGGCTGAAGTGTAGTGGCGCGATCTCGGCTCATTGCAACCTCCACCTCCTGGGTTCAAGCGATTCTTCTGCCTCAGCGTCCCCAGTAGCTGGGATTACAGGTGTGCGCTATCATGCCCAGATAATTTTTGTATTTTTAGTAAAGACAAGGTTTAACCATATTGGTCAGGCTGGTTTCTAACTCCTGACCTCAAGTGATCTGCCCACCCCAGCCTCCCAAAGTATTGGGATTTACAGGCTTGAGCCACCGCACCAGGCCTTTATTTTTATTTTATTTTATTTTATTTTATTTTATTTATTTATTTATTTATTTATTTATTTATTTTTGAGACAGAGTTTTGCTCTGTTGCCAGGCTGGAGCGCAGTGACCCCATCTCAGGTCATTGCAACCTCCACCTCCCGGATTCAAGCGATTCCCCTGCCTCAGCCTCCTGAGTAGCTGGGACTACAGGTGTGTGCCGCCATGCCCTTCTAATTTTTTGTATTTTAGTAGAGACAGGATTTCACCATATTGACCAGGATGGTCTTGATCTTCTAACATCGTAATCCACCCACCTCGGCCTCCCAAAGTGCTGGGATTAAAAGCATGAGTCACCATGCCCAGCCCACATACTTCTTTTTTAAACAATTAAAATAAAATCTTATAGATAACATAACCTTAGAAATCTATTAGTTTCAATAATGGCATATTGCTGCGGTCTTCCCATATAATCTTAAAAGTGAGCTCACATTACTGTTTTGGTGCCCTCTAAATTAAATAATGAAGCTGATCCCAATCTTCTAAGCAGCCAAATATAAGTTTTTGCATTTGCTTGAAGTATCCAAAATATTTCCTGTGATTACCTTTATTTAACCTAGTAAAAGGCCTCTTTGTTCATCGGTAAAATGTTTTCAGCCTTGGACATTTATACTCTAAGTAACAAATGGGGATATAGCACATATGAATATGGTTTAGGTTGAGATTTCTATTTTATTTTAGGTATTTATAAAGGACAAAAAAGCTAGTATCACTTTTAAATTTGTATCACATAAACCAGAAAGAGATTATGATCAAAGTTTAAAATCTTTCATGGTTATTTTGGTAGGTAAGAAAAAAAAATCCCAAGATTTTCTTTTTAGGATCTATGTAAGATAGAGGCAGACTCACTCACTCAATTGATAGCTGAAGCAGGCAGAAAAATCTCACATGTTTGCTAACTGGGAGAGCAAAGTTATGAAACAACTTTCCAAAAATAAAGAGACAAACATAATATGTATAAGAAGGCAAGGATGCAATCATTCTGTTTATAAATATCTTTAAATTACCAAGCATATAGAGATCAAATTTAAGCAAATGTCTTTGCATTGTCACAAGGAGAGAATGCAAATTTACTCATAACTTGTTGATAGAAAAGATACCTAATTACAGGATATTTAAAAACGTACTTTTTCCTTGTTCTTTTTGTGTTTATTATAAAGATAAACATACAATAAACACAGCAGGAATAAAATGTCCTCTAATTTTCTATTCCTGAGGAGAAGCCATCTGTAATTTTTCAAAATACTGATCAACTAATAAACAAATATTACCCAAGAATCAAGCATGCTGTGTGTCATTTTTGAAAACACCAGAATATATAAAACACACTTCCTGTTGTCCAGTAACTTAAAGACTAGTTGAAGCACTTAACTTTTATACATTTTGCATCCTAATAAATTAATGGTCAAATGAATAAAGATGACAACATGATAGGAAGAAGGGATAGATATATGTCAACTACATTAGAAATGTCCTCATGGAGAAGGTGACACTTCAAATGAACCTTGAAATGTAGGCTTTGATAATTTGAAAGGGGCAGAAAATTCTAAGCGAAGCCAAAACATGTATAAAATTATAGAAGAATATGCAATGAATATGTCAGGAAGGAAAATTGGCTACATTGGTGAAAGTTGAGAGCATAGGAAGAAAGAGATAAAATCTCAAAAAAGGCTCACAGCCTAGAGAGTTCTGATTGCTGATCTAAGAATATAGGAAGATCAGAGGTACTGAAGGATTTCAAGGCTAGAAGTACCTTATAAAAGTACAATTTGAAAACATTCGTGTAGTAAAACTGTGGAAGTGGGGAGCTGCAAGTAAATTCAGAGGCAATAAGATTACAGATTACAATAGAAGAGTGGAAAGAAAAGACAAACATGATTATGATATTGAAGATATCTCGAAAAGTACCCTGAGGTGGCCCAAAACTCCAGACACTGGCCATTTAAATTGTATTATAAAAATTTCATAGAAATAGAGAATACTCATAAATGATAATTCTTGTCCTTAAGAAAATAACCAAACATCTCTGAGGCCTTTTCCTGACAGACATGCTGCAAGTCTGTACTAAGATTAAATGAGAAAAAGCCACTAATCCCTTGTTTAGGTATCTTCCTTTGTTTTCTCTGGACATTTAAATCTGCCAAAATAGAGTAGATAGAAAACTTTTCTTTTGTATCCCTATAACATGAAAAAGTTAAAATAAATTTCACTATAATTCTAAATTTTCTACTCCAGGAAGAATAATAAAAGAGACAGCACATCCTTTTCTTTGCTGAAGATCATGTATAAATTTTGACCACCTCTCTTTGGTCTATTCCAGTTTCTCTAGATGTATGATTCCGGTTATCACTGAAACCTTCCAACAGCCACTGAAGTGAGTTCAGAAATAAATTTTCCCCCTCAGGTGATTCCAGATGATTGCAGTTACAGCTGATGATTTGACTGCAGACCAGTTTTCTCTTTGACATACTGATTTTAATTCCTTTACATGCATTCTCAGAAGGAGGATTGCTAGATCATTTGGTAATCCTGTTTTCGTTTGGGGCACTCTGTACTGTTTTCCATAATGGCTGCACTAATTTATATTTTCATCAACACTGTAATAGGGTTCCCTTTCTCCACATCTTCATCAACACTTGTTATCTTTTGTCTTTTTGATAATAGCCATTCTAACAGGTATGAGGTCACATCTCCTTGTGGTTTTAGTTTTCATTTACCTGATTATTACTGACCTTGAACATTTTTTCCAACACTTATACATTTGTATGTATCCTTTGAAAAACATCCATTTTGTTACTTTGCCTATGTTTTAATTGTATTATTTGTTTACTTGCTATCAAGTTGCTTGAGTTCCTGATATAGAATTAATCTAAGTGTCCATCAAAGGATGAATGGATAAAGAAAATGTGGTAAATATATACAATGGAGTACTATCCAACCTATAAAAAGAAGGAAATATTTGGGAGGCCGAGGTGGGCGGATCACAAGGTCAAGAGATTGAGACCCTCCTGGCCAACATGGTGAAACCTCGTCTCTACTAAAAATACAAAAATTAGCCGGGTGTGGTGGTGTGTGCCTGTATTGCCAGCTACTCGGGTGGCTGCGGCAGGAGAATCGCTTGAACCTGGGAGCCAGAGGTTGTAGTGAGCCGAGATTGCACCACTGCACTCCAGTCTGGGTGACAAAGCGAGACCTCCAAAAAAAAAAAAAAAAAAAAAAATCCTGTCACTGTCATTTGGGCATTTGGGACAACATGGATGGACCTGGAAGACTGGAGGACATTACCCATGTGAAATAAGTTGGGCACAGAACCACAAACACCACATGATTTCACTTACATGTGGTATCTAAACAAGATGAACTTAGAATACAATGGTGGTTACCAGGGGCTGGGGGTAGGATAAATGTGTTGGTCAAAGAATACAATATTTCAATTAGGAGGAATAAGTTCAAGAGTTCTATTGTACAACATAGTGACTATAGTTAATAATTATATATTGTGTTCTTGAAAATCACTAAGAGAATAAATTTTAAGTGTTCTTACCACACAAAAAAAATGTAAGTATGTGAGGTAATGCATAAGTTAATTAGCTTGATTCAGCTGTTCTATAATATATACATATTTTAAAACATTACATTGTACCCAATAACATTACATTGTACCCAATAAGCAAATATAATTTTTATTTATTAAAACATGGCTAAAAGTTTATTTTAAGAGGAATAATGTGTTAAATAGGCACATTGTACAACAATATGTTTCTGCATAGCTTGTATTAGTGTGCGTTGCATTGAAGTGTTGCTATTTGATGAAAAAATTACTAGAAGTAGGGTGGGAAAGTCACAAATGCTCCTGTGCATCTTTGCATTTTATTGACATCATCCCTCATGTACTGATTGTGTGAAATCTTATTTACTTCATGAAAATGTGCATTTAGGTTGAGCCTGCTTTTCCAGAAGCAACAATATTCTGAAGAACAACCATGGAACTCACTAAAGTATTTTTTAAATCTCAAGTTTATTCTACTTCTTTTTTTAAATTGTACTTTAAGTTCTGGGATATATGTGCAGAATGTGCAGGTTTGTTACATAGATACACCGTGTGCCATGGTGGTTTGTTGCACCTATCAACCCATCATCTAGGTTTTAAGTTCTGCATGCATTAGGTATTTGTCCTAATGCTCCCCCTCCCCTAGCCTCCCAATCCCTGACAGGCCCTGGTGTGTGATATTCCCCTGCCTGTGTCCATTTGCTCTCATTGTTCAGCTCCCACTTATGAGTGAGAACATGCAGTGTTTGGTTTCCTCCTCCTGTGTTAGTTTGCTGAGGATGATGGTTTCCAGCTTCATTCGGGTCCCTGAAAAGGATATGAACTCATTGTTTTTTATGGTTCATAGTATTCCGTGGTATATATATGCCACATTTTCTTTATCCAGTCTATCATTGATGACCAGTTGGGTTGATTCCAAGTCTTTGCTATTGTGAACAGTGCCACAATAAACATACATGTGCATGTGTCTTTGTAGTAAAATGATGTATAATCCTTTGGGTATATACCCATAATCGGATTGCTGGGTCAAATGGTATTTCTGGTTCTATATTCTTGAGGAATCACCGCACTGTCTTCCAAATGGTCTTCTAATTCACACTCCCACCAACAGTATAAAAGCGTTTCTATTGCTCCGCATCCTTGCCAGCATCTGTTTTTTCCCAGACTTTTTAATGATTGCCATTCTATTCTACTTCTCATGATTCTTTTAAGAATTACATAATGGGTATATAGGAAGAGAAATATATTTTAATTTCCTGTCATTCTTTTATCTCTTTTTTCACCCTCATGGAAAAGGGGTTTTTGGTAGGACATTAGGGAGAAGCTTTCAGCATAGTAATGCATCAAAAAATAGTTACTATTAACTACATGAACATGAGGAACTTGTCTTGCTCTCGGGAGAGGACTTTGGCATTCCAAGCTTCTTTCCCCTTTGCTTAGCCAGCTCTATTTGTTTCCTTCCAGAAAGGATGCAGGAATATATCTCGGGTTGAGCGAGGGTGAAATATACAGAGAATGGGAAAAGATTTAGGTGAACCTGCAGTAATGAATAGACATAGAGACAATAAAACAGATTCTCAGGTACACTTTCAAACAGGATTCTATGGACAGAAAAGTGATTTGATAACAAGAGCAAATAAATATTTTACATCACATTTTGGATGCAGTATTGCTCATAATCAGTGGTTAAATAATCTCCATTTTATTTTTAACAATGACCAGCATATTTGCACAGTTTTCTGGGCATTGTGAACTCACTGAAGAGTGATATATTGCCATAATTTCCCATTCACTTCTTTCATATGTCAAGTTTTAAATGCATTTATGTGGTCCTCTTAAATGAGATAATGCTTGAAAAGTTTTCTGAGAGTACCCAAACATTGATATTGCTCAATAAACATGAATGATTATCACTGTCATTAAATTTTAGGATAATACCTTCACTTTTAAAGAGATGACTGTAGCAGTTAGAGAAAACTTCAATTAATCAGCCTCCAACTGAGTGGAATTTTGTTTTTAACCTACAGTTCACACTTACTGAAATAACATAATAATAGAAAAATATTTTACATTTTCTATTAGCAGAATGTGAAACTAAGGGAATCTCTGCTCTGGACATGATTCCATAGGAATTTAGAAATATATTCTATTACGTCCAACACCAAATCTAGCACAAGGAATCCTTCCGGTGAATCAGTCTTTCTTTAATGCAGTCAATAGCATTTGTTAAACACCTTGTAAAGGCTGAGCATTATGCTACAAAATAAAGAGGGAAAGACAAAATGAACAAAAGCGCTTGACACCATGAAGCTAAGTATGGAGATGACAGATCTTAACAAATGAGTACAGATCATTAGTGAAGTACCTGCAAACAGGAAAATGCCTCAAAAGTAAAAGAGGCTTGGAAACCACAAGCCATCAATAAGTTACTCAGCAGATTACTACAGCCACTGTAGCTCAAAAAGTGTGTGTGCTGACTCTGCCAAAATCAGCAGTTTTCTCTCCAAATCATTGAATAAGCATCTTCTTCCCTAACTGTGACAGAGTCTCCACTGACGAGGAAACATTCTGATCCCTTTAGAATTGTAAAGCTTCTCAAGAGCAAATGGAACAGAGCTTAACCATCTTATCTCCTACTCTCGCAAGCCTCAGTTTAGTTCCAGGCCTTTGCTTAACAGCTTCAGGTTTGCTTTGGCCTCCTTATTACCTGTTATACCACCCTTGGATGACCAAATGACTCATGTTCCATCACTTTTCTGAATATGTAAGTCTAAATTTTACCATGATAATCCCCGGATTCCAACCTACCACTCAGCCACCTCAAGGACTCAGCTTCATATAGGACAATTTGTTCCTATCAGTAATAAAATAGTTTTTAAAAAGATTATTAGTGTCAATACTCATTTAATTGTTTAAATTCTACAATTACAGTATTATTCCATAACAAAATCAATAGTATCTGGGGGAAAAACACCCAAGGCTCTAAAAAATTAAGAGATGATTTTTAGTAAAAGTATTGCCTAAAGCTGTACCTAGACTGTATTTAAGAATAATTTTTAATATTAAATTAAGATCAAACTGTTTTTCTGATTTATCTACTATTCTCTCTGTCCCCTCAGATATTCAACTAATCAAAGTTTTAATGTAGTAATGTGAAATTAATATAGAGATTATGTTTCAAGTCATGAATTGGTTCCAATAGATTTCAATGTAATAACTTAATCAGTTTTATTAAACTAATTTTAAAAAGAAGCTGGAAAATGTATGTGTGGTATAAGTAGAATCAGCATTAATTTATATGTGAACTAGGAAAGCTTATATTGAGGATAGATAATAGATATTAATTAATAAATTTAAAAAACCCAATAGCTAAAACTCATGTACTCTAAAGGAGTACTTTTTATCTTAGTGACTACAATCAGTATTCAAAGTATGATGTTTTGGGAGTCTAGTTTTTAAAGAAATACAAAAGAAAAACATGCCACATAGCACTTATTGTATTTTATATAAGGTTTAAATAAAAATTAGAAAATTTAATTTAAAAATAAAGCATTCATTTTTTCTGAACATTAAACATAATTAACACACATAAAATATTTATTTAAAAGAAAAAATTGTATATCTGCTAAATTAAAGGAAAAGATTTTCCAACTTTTTCAACAGAAATATAAAATCACTAATGAATTCCACAAGCACATCAAAACAACATCACTGTCTGTTTCAGACATTGGGGTAGATGTACTATGTGTAGAGGGTTAATGAAACCAATTCCCCAGTTTAGAATGTAAGTACTGGATGCAAAGAAGCAATATAAAATCTTGGATGTTAGAAAATGACTTGGTTTCCAGCTGCATCCAGGAGGGGGGAGGGATTGCATTGGGAGTTATACCTGATGTAAATGACGAGTTGATGGGTGCTGACGAGTTGATGGGTGCAGCACATAAACATGGCACAAGTATACATATGTAACAACCCTGCACGTTATGCACATGTACCCTAGAACTTAAAGTACAACAAAAAAAAATATATATATCAAAAAAAAAAGAAAATGACTTGGGAAATCAATTAAAATTCTATATTTTATTTCATGTTAATCTGCCTAATCGAAATTTTAATGCTTGACTTATAAACAGAGCTCTCCATTTGCTTTGAAGGGTTCTGAAAAAAGTGAAATAAATATTATTGTAATAAAATAAAGATGTTATTTGTAGTCCTTTAAAATTCAGGTTAAATCCTCTAGTAGGAAAATGAACTTTTAAAAGAATACATTTGATCAAACTTGAAATTTGGTCAAACAAAACCCACCATGGTGCTTGTGAACCACACTTTTAAAAGCTATGGCTAAGATCACAAAGTAGGCACTTTTATTGACTGCCTCTCTTTCAATGACTTGTCCATTTCTCAATCAATTCTTCCTCCTTTTATCCTTTTCAGTCCTCCAAAGTTGTCCCCACACTAATTCTATACTGCTCAATTACATCTTTTAAAGCTCTGAGTAAATAGTATATGTCACTCTTTGTGAAGATTACCCAGTCTTCTGATTTATAGGCTTAATCGTTGAATTAGTCGCTAAACCTGGCTGTGTTTGTTCTGTTTCCTTATGCTTTCAGCATCAGAGACAGTATTTCATGTCAACTTTAAGGAAGGCTGTAGTTTTTAAAGGTAAAAGATAAAGAAAAAAGAACCTATGACATACTCACTGCCATAGTCAATCTTGTACATGGGCTGCGTCAGACAGTCACAGAAGTTAAATAAGAAATTGGCCTTTCACATCTAAACTGTTTCCTATTAAGTTTCTGCCCCTTCCTTTCCTTTTTGTTTATTCCTCTGAAGTTTCTTCTTGGAAGCTACTGATGTGGTAAGAGATAAAACTTGCTTTAAGCACTCATCATACAAATTAAATTTTACGTAAAAGCAATTGGTATTGCTGCTGAGTAAGTTCTTCCTGTAGATCGCTGAGACACTCTGCAAAATTGCCTGCTGACCTACTCCATGGGCCAGAGATGCCAGTGGCCTGATAGCCAATAGTATCTATCATAGGTGACATTTACAGTGGAGAGCTCCTTTCAGTTGTGCCAAAAATACACAGCAACTGCAAACAGGCTATTTGGGATGAGATGATATATTATATTAAATTATATGCTGCACTTTCAACTGAAAAATGAGCATCCTAAAGAAATAAAACACTCTTGAAAACCAACGTCAAAAAACTGAAAATTCGAAAGTAACAAAGTATTTTTATTTTGATGAACTGAGTAGGTAAAAATGCATAAAGATGGCATCTGCACATTTACGAAATGTAAAGTGTATCCATCCTTTTAATTATCAGTTTAATGTCAAGATGCATGTGGTGTAATCTCCATTTTACAGATGAGGAAATTGAGGCTTAGATAGATTAAGTGATTTGTCAGAGTTGAAACAGCTATTTTAAAAGAGTCACATGCACATAATTTCCACATATTTGGAGCCTATAGCATATTTCTTTCCTTTTTATGTTTTACATCATTAACAAAGCTGTTTAGTTCCAAAGAATCTTGTTTATGAATTACTTTTTAGAGAATTGACTAAATATATGGTGTGATTTCAAGAATGCCAGGAAAGTTTCTAATCCCCCAAAGCACCTATTTCCTGGGATAATATACCTAGAGATTTGATATAAAGGACCTGAAATAGTCAACGAATATCTTATATCTTGGACTAGATTGTGAAACATTGAAACTGAAACTGACCTGATGATTAATCTCCCATCCAAGCACTCACCAAGCCTGACCCTGCTTAGCTTGGGAGATCAGATGAGATCAGGAACATTCAGGTATGACCATAGACCTGATGATTAATCTAATTCTACACCATCCTCTTACCCATGGTGGATCTAGGGCCTAGAGAGATGGTATTTTGGAAAAACTCACTGACAGTTTTAATTACAGACTTAAGGATAGAAATCTAGTCTTAAATTTCAAGTTCTTCTCCTTGTTCTATACCATTTTGCCTTGCTTATCAAGAATTCATAATTTGACATCAGGTCCGACTATGTTGAGACTTTGGTGAATTCATTAATGCTGTATAAGAACATTTCAGTCCTGTCCTATAAGCCTATAGTTATTGTAAGAGACATAATGAGGTAAAGTTTATTGACATATGAATGAGTAAAAGTTTCACTGGAGTAATTCTTTAATCAAAACTTTCCTCAATCTGAGAAATATATTGCAGGGAAAAGATAACACCTATATTTTAGCACTGCAGTTATGCCTTATCCTTAAACTTTCAGTAATAAAAAAAAAATGAGTATAATCAGAGATAGGGACATCAATACATATAATCCATTTTTTATGGATCTTTACCCAAAATATTTTGTTTGATTTTTTCTTTGTTTATTCTGACTTTACAAGGAAGATTAATTTAACCTTTTATTTTCCTGCTCTCAGCTAGATTTCTGATGTTTGAAGGCAGCTCTTAAGTTAAATAGATGTGACAGTAGAAAATATAATCATCAGAATTATCTCTTTGGAAAGGAAATTTATGGCTCAGGAGAGGTATTTTGTGTGGGTTATTATTTAATGTAATCGTAAATTACTGAACTTCTCTTCCAGCTTTCCCTCCACCAAAGAGTGTCTGCTGAAGTTTGCATTTGAAACCTGTATTCATCTGAGAGCTTTAGAATTTCTGGGGAAAAATACTGCTCCCTGTGTTTCTAGTCATGAGCAAGGAATGTGTTGAGGAAAACAATGCATATGTTTACTTGTATTGCCACCATAGGTCTAACATAAGTGTCTGGTCCAGACACGTAGATACTGCTCTTGAAGAGAACTGCTTCTAATCCATGTAATTGGAAAGAGCTGCTTAACGGTATTAATAATTACAGAGCATATCCTTCCACCTCACACATCAATAGCAGCTTACTAGTTCATTTGCTAGAGACCAAAATGATTAAAATCTGTTATGTCATTCAGAGTGTTATGATTTTACTCTGTCAAGATTTGATTTGAAGATGCAATAGAAATACCAAATTACAGATGGCTAAGGATGAATTATAACATACTTCAAGCGCAATTGGTGAATTGAGAGAACACCAAGATGAGTAATTGTTAAATGCATAGCTAAAGTTAACAAACCAAACAAAGCAAACGAAAAACAAGGTATTAAATCTGTGGATTATCCTACTCTATGATTCAGTAAGTCCCACTTTAGGTACACATGAACTCAGGCAAGGATTGTCAATTGGTGTGAGAGTCTTTATAATTATTATTTATCGTAATGTAGCAGTGTAGCTGCTAAACTTCATTCTCTGTCTTATATAGTGGTTGACTAACTATCTAACATGGCCTCTGAACTTTCTGTGTTGTAAAACATGTTCATGCAAAATGCTTTTGAAAGGTAACTCACTTATTTATAATTTGAACAACAAATCTCTGAAAATGCTTTCATTAAAATAATGAATTTAAAGCCAATATATTATAAAAGTGCAGAGAGTAATTTAAAATTTTTATAGCATGCATTTAATGTTAGCTGACAAAATTTAATCTTTTTTGACCATTTATTTGTGTTGTTCAGATATCAGTAGTATTTGAATGCTTTCAGTATGTAAAATCAAATATATATGAACCCAAGATAAGAATTTCCTTAACAATTTTAATATCTAAATTCAAATTAAAACTTCAAACTTAAAAAATTTATATCTTAGCTGGGTCCCTGGCCAAAGTTATAGCTTACTATGGTTATAAAACAGATAGAAAATTTGCAACTCTTCAATGGCAGAGCTTTTGAACTTGTGGCCTTGGCCTTAGGAGAAAATCCAACATGGCTGTATTAGAATAAAGTAGGGGAGGCTGGATGTGGTGGCTCATGCCTGTAATCCCAGCACTTTGGGAGGCCGAGGTGGGTGGATCACGAGGTCAGAAGATCAAGACCATCCTGGCTAATAAGGTGAAACCCCGTCTCTACTAAAAATACAAAAAATTAGCC
The DNA here is from genome assembly GCF_024542745.1 of Macaca thibetana thibetana. Lineage (NCBI taxonomy): Eukaryota > Metazoa > Chordata > Mammalia > Primates > Cercopithecidae > Macaca > Macaca thibetana. The sequence goes on along the minus strand of NC_065585.1, from coordinate 56,655,244 downwards.
AAGCGTGGTGGCAGGCGCCTGTAGTCCTAGCAACTCAGGAGGCTGAGGCAGGAGAATGGCATGAGCTTGAAGTGAGTGGAGATCACGCCACTGCACTCTAGCCTGGGCGACAGAGCAAGACTCTGTCTCAAATAAACAAATAAATAAATAGATAAAGTCAGGGAAAAAATTATCAAGTTCTTCATGCTTTTCCACACCCATTGTCCTGAGACAATAACAGATACTCAAAGCTCTCACTCAGATGTTCTCAGTGTGTAAACCCTGTGCTTGAGAAGACCTGAGGCAAACAGATAATGACTACCTAAATTTGCACAGTTGTTTTAACCCCTTCTAGCCCTCCAAACACTCAGGGCTGGCAAATTAACATCTAGTAGTGTTTTTTGTTTTTTTCCTAATGCCAGGGCAAGGGAGAGTTACAAGGCATGAAGCTTTGGCCAGCAGACTTGTTTGTCAGGTTAAAAACTGTCTGACTGTGGTTGTCTAGAGCCAGGAACCCTTACACAAAGGACTCATCCATTGCCCATCCCCTGAGCTCTCTAGGGCTAACTTGGACCAAACTTCACTTCCTCACAGTGCCTATCAGAGTAGCTGATACTCTTTGGAAAAAAATGACCTTGTAGGCCAATAAAACAATTATTTGAAAAGCACAATTTTTATTAAGACAACACAACAAAGATTTATACAGTCTATTACAAAGCATAAATATTAAAGCAGAACAACTTAAACATTTAAAATTACAATTTAAAACATACTTCAAAGAGATAAAGGAAGATATTACCAATATAAAACATGAATGAGAAACCGTGAATGAAGCAGTATTATTGGAAATTAAAAGAAGAGTTATTGGGCCGGACTCAGTGCCCCTCACCTGTAATCTCAGCATTTTGGGAGGCTGAGGCAGAATGATTGGTTTTGGAGTTTGAGATCAGCCTGAGCAACATAATGAAACCCAGTATCTACAAAAACAAAAAGACAAAAACTATCTGGGTATAATGGCACACATCTGTAGTCCTAGCCACTTGGGAGATTGAGGTGGGAGGATTGCTTGAGCCCAGGAGGTCAACACTGCAGTGCAGTGAGCTGTGACTGTGCCACTGTACTGTAGCCTGGGTGACAGAATAAGACCGTGTCTAAAAAAAAAAAAAAAACAAAACACTAAACTAAAACAAAAACAAAAACCCACAAAGCCAGGATAGTCATTGAATAGTCATTGAAATGATGTACATAATTTGTAACAAGAAGAAATATAGAGAATATGAGTATATGAAGAGACTTGTATCTATTTAAAATTTAATTTATAATTAAAATTTTTCTACAAAGAAATGTCCAGGCCCTGATGACTTTAATGTTAACTGCATCCAAACATTTATGAAATTATACTAATCTTAAACTTTCAGAAAACAGAAAAGGAAGACTTTCCAATTTATTTTTTGAGGCCAGTATAGTTTTGGTAACAAAATCTGACTTTGTTATTATGCTTAATAATGAAATATTGAATATTTTCCTGTAAGATTTGAAAGAAGGCAAAAAAATGTTTGTATACACTACTTCTCTATTATACTAGTCCTTGGTAGAACAAAAAGACAAGAAGGACATAATAGACAAAGTTTGGAAAGAGGAAGTAAAGTTCTTTATTTACAAATTTTATGACTGTGTAAGCAGAAAAATCCCATGGTATCTACCAAAAAAATTACTAGAACTAATAAAAGAATGTATCATGGTTTTAAGATACAAGGTCAATATAAAAACTAGATATATTTCTTTATATTAGTAACAAGCAATTAGAAAATAAATTTTTTTAAATACCATTTAAAATAACATTTAAAACACAAAATATTTGGGAATAAATTAGCAAAAGCTGTGTAAGAACTTACCCTGAGAACTGTAAAACATTATTGGAGATACTAAAGAAAACTTTAATAAAAAATATAAATCATATTTATAAATTAGATGACTCAATATTATTATGACATTAATTCTCTTGAAATTGATAGTTTTAACGTAATCCCAATCAAAATCTTTGTTGGCTTATTTGTAGATATTGACAAGCTAATCCCAGAATGTTGCCACTCTTTGACAGTTTCTTATGAAGTTAATAACGGTCTACTCTATGACCCAGTCTACTCTATGAATCCTAAGCATTTACCAAAGAGAGAGAGAGAGAGAAAAAAAAAAAAACTCCACAAATAATTTTAAAATATATTCATTACAGCTTTATCCAAAACTATCCAAAGGTCTAAATGTTGGTTATAGTTTTATTGCCTCTTGGCTCACCCTTTTAGACTAATTTGTGAAGATGGATCTGGGCCCTTTAAACATTTTTGCTTATTCCAGCTGGCACTGAATTAGAATGCAGGGAGATGTTGCAGGATTAAAAAAAAACAAACAAAAAAAAGTTTTGCTTATTGGTTCCTGTCGGCTTGCTCAGCTGGGTCCTGCAATGCGTGAGGCTTCTTCAGTGCAGTGTCTGTAGCCCCCAGTGGCCAGTAGCACTCAGCTTCTTCCAGTATCCACGTTGGATGGTTTTGTAACAGGGTGCTTCTGCTATATATAGTACCTCCTTGTGAATCTTACAGGTCAAATTTCCAGCAAGTTTTGGCAGGCATAGTTCCAGAAAGCTCTGCCACTTGGTAAGCCACATCCATGCCTTCTCCAACAAAGTCTGTATCTTGGCCCAAGAGGAATGTCTTCCTTGGGCACTCTAGTTCAACCCTAAGGGTAGTGGTTGCTTCTTATAAATGTTCTTTATTCTTTATTCTCTCCACTTCTTACTAGCCAGTACTTCGCTAGTCTCATTTACTTTTAGAGTTAATTATTCTTAGCACTAACTTTGTCTGTTAAAATTACTATGTGGTTTTGCCCTCCTTACTAGACCCAGATTGTTTCAGTCCATCAATAGGAGAATGGCTAACTAAATTGTAGTATATTCATACAATAGACTAATACTAAACAATAAAAGGAACAGGGTACTGATACATAAAACACTGAAAATAAAAGAAAAAACATTACGGTTGAGAAAAATAAGCCAGGCAAGAACGAGGTCATGCTGTGTGATTCCATTTATATGATGTTCGAAATGTGCAAAACTTACTTATTTCTGCTGTAATCAGAATGCTAATTGTACCTGAGTGGACTGGCTTTGCCAGAAAGAGGCACACAAAACTATCTTATGAAAGGTGATTAAAATATTATGTACTGCGATAGTGATTTACATGGAAATACATATTTGTCAAAACTCACCAAACTGAACCCTTAAAACGTGCATTTTACTCAATGAAACAAAATACATTGGGAAGAAAATCTATAGACACATTTTTGGCAGTAATATGATAGTTTGCAATGGTAACTGGATATAAGACTAATATCCAAAAGTCAATTATATGTAAACATTAAGAAATGACTAAATAATGTAAAGGAAAACCACAATTTACAGTAGCATCACAGAATAGGAAAAAAAATCTAATGTGGTGAAAAGAGCTATTTAACAAAACCAAAATAAAGTTTATTTATGGATAGAAATACTTAATATTTGGGTAATGCCAATTTCCCCCAGGTTGTGACTTAGATACGTAGAAATTTAAAATACAATTCAGAAGATGTGTGTAAAATTTGATGTGAAATATTGTACTTTTAAAATATGATCTTTATAATATTTCTGATCCAGCATGATTTTCAGAACTGGACACTCTTTCATTATGTTGTGAAGTTTATTTCCTTTCCCCTCAAAATCTGGTATTGACTAAAGGAATTAGCAGAAATGATGGTGCATGACTTTTGAGATTAAGTGATTAAGGTGATATAGCTCCAGTTTGGCTTCTTGTACTTTTTCTTACCTTCTTTTTTAATTTATCTACCTCAGGACATTTTCTCAGAAGAAAACTAAAAATATAAACCAGGGAAAAAAATATATAAAACCTGTTTATTTAGAATTACTACTTTAATGACTTGTTTTTAGAATAAAAAACAACTTACTATTTTGAAAAATTTAATCTCATTTAAATGAGATTTGTGTTTTTAAGTTTTTTTTTTTTAATAGTTTTTCAATATACTGGCATGCCCCAAGTTTTGACCTTTGGAACAATGTGTTCTCTGTGATTATTCTCATATGTACAAAAATATCTACCGGTTTTCTATTTCTAGCCCAAATCTATTTTCCATCTTCCAGTGCCCAGCCTTCTTTATGCAGCCATATTCTAGACATCCACTTAGAGACAGCTCATGCAATTTCTCAGAAAGGATGGATGTCTCATCAATATTTTTTATTAGTGTATCCCCACACTCTTCCACAGTGCCTGACAGTCAGCAGGAATTGAAGAAATGTTGCCTGAATGAATAAATATATCAAGTTCTGCAATCAACATTATCCCATTACGTTATGTACATATACATGCTCCTCTTCCTCATTATTCTGCACCTGTGGATGGAGCTGCATCCACCAAGAAATGCAATCTGGGAACCCATGCATCTTTGTCAGATTTTTCTGTATTCTGTGATGCTACTGTAAGTTGCATTTTCTTTAACATTATTTAGTTATTTCTTAATGTTTAGATACAACTGACTTTTCGTTATTAATTTTGTATCCAGTAACCATTGCTGCTAAATATTACTGCTAAAAATTTGTCTATAGAGTTTCTCCCCAATACTTATTGTTTTATTGAGTAAAATGTACCTATTTTAACATCCACCAACTCCTACCATTGATTCTAATTTCTAGATATCTTTCAAACCCATCCTCTCTTCTCCTATGTCGCCCAGGCTGGACTCCTGGACTCAAGCAATCCTCCCACTTCAGCCTCCCAAGAAGCTGGGGCAATAGGTATTTACCACTATGCCCAGCTTTTTCCAAAGAGTTACAAGATATAAGTGAGTTGATCTCTTCTCATATCTGAAGGGTTCACTTTTGTTATTTCCCACTCACATGTTAAGCTTCATCTGTCTGACTTCAACTGAGCCATCATCACAATTTTTATTTTGATTATATTTCTCCAGGGAGACTATTCTTCTATTCTCTCCAATCTATGTATAGGTCCAGTCATTCTTCTAACTTCTGACTGTCTTAAAACTCCAAGCTAGCATGTTAAACATACGATTATGCTGCTAATTAGGACACAAAATAGAAACCATTAGGCAAGTATTCCATCAATTTTTTCATCACCAAATTTCCAAACCTATCTATATCTGGAGTACTCCTTATCTTACCTCTTATTAAAATCTAGAACTACTTCTCCTTTTCTTTTTCTTATATTTATTTTTATTTTTAAAGACAGAGTCTTGTTCTGTCGCCAGATTGGAGTCCAGTGGTGCGATCTGGGCTCACTGCAACCTTTGCCTTCTGGGTTCAAGTGATTTTCTCCCCTCAACCTACCAAGTAGCTGGGACTACAGGCGCCCACCACCACACCTGACTAATTTGTGTATTTTTAGTAGAGACAGGGTTTCACCACGTTGGCCAGGCTGGTCTTGAATTCCTGACTTCGAGTGATCAACCCACCTTGGCCTCCCAAAGTGCTAGTATTACATGTGTGAGCCACCACACCCAGCCTGCTTCTTTTATCTTTAATCAATTAAACTCTATATGCTGCCTCCTAAGTTCACAGAAAATTTGTACTACTGATTAATTCCCGCTCTCCTACATTTTATAAGCCATTAAACATATTCAAGTCTTCACCACCTTAAAACAAAACTCTGTCTTAATCATTTCTTACCTTTCTCAACCAAATTTTATTAAAAACAAAACATAAACTACATTCATGGGCTCCATTTTTACCACCCTCCCTATTAACCTTAATCTATACTCTACCCTATTATTTCATAAATACCATTCTTAATAAGGTCAGTAAAGTCCTTCAGTGGACTTTTGTTTTCATTTATTTTACTTCGCAACTACATTCAATGGAGTTTAATACTTTCTTTTTGAAATAAGCTATTTTCTTGAGTTCTATTACCCACATACACTTGGTTTAACCATAATCTTTCTGGCTATTCCTTTCCCTTCCTCTACAAAAGCATTAAGTATTAAAGTTCCTGAGGACTTCATTCCATACATTTTTCTTTCTCAAGTATTATTTTGCTAGTAATTGTATCTGTTTCCATAGGGGCTATTACCAATCCATCTACCAAATTATATGCCAACTCAGTTTATGTTTACATTACATTCTTTTTTAACTCCAGATTCAAATATCTACCTGCTTACACAGTCACTTACATAGTGTTTACACACTTACCTGCTTACATACTTACAAAGTGTTCATGGCCTTTGTTACTGACTAGATAATAAGCCAAAGAAAAGGAACACATCTTTCAAATGGAATTATCCTCACCAAACACAATTTTGAAATAATGTCAGACACATGGTTGGCGAATAATAATTGACCTAATTAAAGAATGAGTAAATGCTAATAAATAATTGATACATTTTCCAACATTGAAGAAGTGCTTTTTCAGTCTTTGGGTTTAAAAACACTTGTTCAACATTAATTGTGATAACTAAAAATCTATTAAAGGACTATTTTCTCATCTGCTGAATCTAGAAGATAGGCAGGGAATATTAAGCAGACGTCTCATGATGTCTTCAGCTTCTTCATATTTTTTGAGAGAACAGGACTTGTACTGGTTGGTATATATAATGGATATATGCCTAGAAAGAAATAATATTTACTAAGGCATCCTAATCATGATATTAGCTAACATCTAATCATGTTCCATCATAATTCTAAGTGCATTGTGAAAATTAACCTGCATAACCGTTTTAAAAGGAAGATATGATTGTGATGATTTTGTATTTTCATCCATTACTCTAATGTCAATGTGTGAGTTCCTCTAGTGAAAACTTTTGTAACACACTTTTGCTGTTAGTCAGAATTCACTCAAATTTAAAATGTTCCTAGCTGAAAAGATTTGCTGCTCATCATAAAGCCCCATTTGCAATGTACAGAAATTGTTGGTGTTTGTATTTTATGAATTGTAAGAATAAATAAAAAACAGAATTCACTTTGAAATGAAAAATATTTAAAGACTGGAACTCATAAATAAAATAAGGTGAAATAGAAAGGGAAAAAGAAGACCTGGGGATCAGCCAAATACCTTGTATGATCTTTGCTTTTGAAAAGGATGAATAGAAAGAAACTTACGTCCAGCCATTGCACTGTTACCTGCACATGTTACTTTGTGCATATAAAAGTAAATTTGTGTCTTTATACATACAAAAGTAAAATTGTGACACACGGAAGTTATAAAAGTATAGGAATTAAAAATTAGTTTACATAGGAAAAAAATTAAATTATAAACTGTCAACTATACTCAGTGACTTTTAAGAACAGCCCTATGTATAATTCTTCTCTAGAGGAAACAATATTAAAATTCTGGGTATATTTTCTTTGAATTACAAATTCAATGTCCTTTGAGGAGACCAGGTATTGTATATAAGCATTTAAGTATATTAATAACCATGAGAAAAAAGCACATCTAATCAGTCAAGAGTAAAAGAAATAAAAATATTTAAATTGGGCAGAATATTTTAGGATGCTTTTAAGATTTTCAGAAAAGCCTTGAAAATGGTAGAAAGTTCCCATATACTCCACCCTCAGAGTTTCTTAATGTTAACATCTCAGTATGGTACATTTGTCACAACTAATAAACCAATACTGACATACTACTATTAACTAAAGACAATACTTTATTCAGATTTTCTTAGTGTTTTCCTAATGTTTGTTCTTTTTCTATCCAGGATTCCATGCAAGACGCCATATTACACTTGGTCCTCATTGTTTCCTTAGGCCTCTGTAGACAGTGACAGTTTCTTAGACTATCCTTGCTTTTGATGACCTGGCAGTTTTCAAGAGTATTGATCAGGCATTTTATAGACTACCTTTCGGTTTGTCTTCATGTAATGTTTTCCTCATGGAATTACAGGGTTTATGGACGCTTGGGAGGAAGATCACAAGGGAAGAGTACCATTCTTCTTATATCATACCAAGCGTACGTGGTATCAGCATGACTTAGCACTGTTGATGTTAAGCTTGATAGCCTGGTGGGGGTAGTGTTTTTTGAATTCCTCCACTGTAAAGTTATTCTTCCCCCCACCTTTCTGTACTGCCCTTTTGGAAAGGAAGTCACTGTGTAAAGATCACACTTAATGGGGGAAATTATGTTCCACTTTTTTGTGGTATATAGAGTCATTGATATTAATTTTATATCTTAGGCTATAATTTAATGTTTCATTATTTATTTGTCGCTCAATTGTACCAGTAGTAGTTAAAAAGAGCTCTTTTAAGTGTGTCCCTTTTACATATTCCCATTTGTATATGTGTGCATGTATGCACATTGGAGCACTTCCTAACTTTCTGGTACTATAAGGTGTCCCAGCTTCATCTTGGACATTTCTACTTCCAGCCTCAGAATCAGCAATTTCTTTAAGAAACTCTTGTTTTTGGAAGAAATAGTGTTAGAAACCAAGATGTAGACACTAGTTTTGCTCATTGCAACCAAGGGACACATTTATTTTTAAAGTCTAATTAAAGGCATTAATATTATTAAGTAAAAAAATCATACCACATTTTTTTCCAAAAATCTGCAAACCACATACAGCATGAAGTTTTTGTTTCATAAAGTTATAAGGACTGTCAAAGGTGTTAAGATAACATTGACAAGAAGAAAAGGGAACAACATTGTATAGTTTTATATTTCACTTCTTTTCAGAAAATAACTTTCTGATCGCATTCATGAATCTCCACGGAAAAAGCTGATATGCACTTCCACAACCATTGTTGGGTGTTTCCAAAAATTATGACCAGAATTCAAATTAGTTCATAAATTGTTATGTTTTGGAGTATATTATCTACAGAAAGCTTTTTATTAAGAAGATATGAGATGCTCTTATATAGTCAATAAACTGTATTTGAAGAGACAAGATATACACATTGGAGGAAATATTGACAAATGAGTAGTATATCCTTATAAGGTGTATCAGATTTCAAGCACTTCAAGTTATTTTATAGTTAAAAATTTAAATAAAGTGCAAACTAAAGATGGGGATATCCACTTCAATAAGACTTTAAAAAATGTTTCTGACATGAAGCAACTTTAGAAAGGCCTTTATGGCCTAGGTCTGTGGTTCTCAAAGTATTGTCTGGAAACTCTTATTTGTTCCTGAGACCCTTTAAGGAGGTGCACAATATTAAAACTATTTTCATAATGACACTAAGGTATTATTTCTTTTTTTATTTTAACTCTCTCATAATCTACCATGGAGTTCTCTGGATGCTACATTATCATGTGATAGCATAGCCACTCATTGTGTGCAATGTGTGCATAGACACTTAATTTTTGTGTTAAACTCTTCCATTCACTGACAGAAAACTGAGAATGGTGAGCCGTACTGAAAGCAAGCTTCCGCTTAATTTTCAGGACAGGATGTTTCTATGGGTCTACATGCAGGTGTGGCAAAAGAAATTTCTTCCGATACCTTTTATTCACTGTGTGTTTATAAGCTATTTTTAAGTTAAACTTTTTCATTTACTTAAAGAAATGTGGTAATAATGAGCCATTCTGAAAACAATCTTTCATTTAGTATCCAGACTGGATTTGTATGTGGTCCTATAATCACATTTGGCAAAAGAATCTTCTTTGAATAATTAATTCTCCTTGGTGCTTATGAACAATTTTTGTGTTAAAATGTCCCATTCACTAAAATATAACTACTAATGATACTTTTATTGAGTATTCATTGAAGCCACTCAGATGGCTAATGGTATTTGGAGGCAGCATTATCGTGTGATAACATAGCTACTCATGGTAATTCAGTGTGGGCATATAAACTTTATTTTTGTGTTAAACTCTTCAATTCACTGACAGAAAGCTGAGAAAAGCATATTTTTATGCTTAATATTGCCTCAGTTTTAGTTATTTACACTACAATAACAATAAATATAACTCACATAAACAAAAGCCTTCTGGAATCCTCAATATTTTTAAGAAGACTGCTTTGGTCAGGCATGGTGGCTCAATGATATAATCCCAACACTTTGGAAGACCAAGGTGGGGGATTACTTAGGTCCAGGAGTTCAAGACCAGCCTCAGCAGCAAATATTCATAAAGTTATAAGGGCTGTCAATGGTGTTAAGATAACATAGGCAAGAAGAAAAGGGAACAATATTGCAATGCATAGTTTTATATTTCACTTCTTTTCAGAAAATAATTTTGTATAGCATTCATGGTTCTATACAGAAAAAGCTAATATATACCTCTACAATGATTGTTGGATGTCCCCAGAAAATATGACCAAAGATACATTTGTTTTTAAATGGTTAAATTTTGGAATATCTGTTTTTTAAAAAGAAAATAAAATGCTGAGTAAATGAATCACTACAGAAATTAAAATCTAGATGTAAGAATGGAAGACGAGTGTAGTGCAAAGAGATTTGAAACACAACTGAAATAAGAGAGCATATGTCACTACAAATCCTACAGACATCGAAAAAATAATATGGAGACATTATGGCAGCAAATCCAATAACTTTAATGAAATGGAAGAATTCCTTTAGATACATAACTTACCCCCAAATAATACACATAAATAAATCAGAATAACCCAATATCTATTATAGTGCTTGAATTTGTTAAATAATTTCTAATAAAGACAATTGCAGGTCCTGACTTTTTCACAGCAGAATTCCATCAAACATGTAAGGAAGAAATAACACCAAACTTACACAAACTCTTTCAGAATATATAGGAGTAATAAACAATTGCTAATGAATTTTATTAAGTCAACATAACCTTGATACATAATCTGATAAAGACATTACAGGAAAAAAAATGGTAGGTTAATATAAACACACACAAAAAAACTTAAAATACATTAGTAAATTAAATGCAGCAATACATAAGAAGAGTATTATACCATGATCAGCTGGAGTTTATCCTGGGAATAAAAGATTGGTTTAACATTTGAAAATATGATTACTAGTATACAACTTCAGATTGGAATGATATCATTCCATATTGGTTAATAATATATTGACCTCAATTAACATTTTCAATGGGAAATTATGCAAACATAACAAAGTAAAGAAGGCTTGAAAACATATGGCTCGAGGAAGGCGAATGTCAAACACTGTAGATTCTGAGGTTTACCCTACCTGTAAAGTAACAGAATTAGCCTGCCAGAGTTTCAAGTATGCTTGTAGAAGACATGATACTCCTGGATCACATGCTAAAGAATTTTATAAAACTTTCAAAGACCCACTATATTCTCCAGTCTGGCTCATGTGGGCCACTAGAAGGAGCATTGCTGAGCTGTAGATTTCTCACTAAGCGGTTATTATCTTTATAATCTGGGGTCATTTTAATACAACAAGAGATCCTAAGTTATGGAAAGAGAATTAAGTTTGAGGTCCTTAAACCATTTTTTTTTGTGTGTGTGTGTTTTGTTTTTGTTTTTGTTTTTTTGCCTAGGTTGTCACCTGGAGGATGTAACAACAAGCAAACCCAAATGTGTTTTCCTGAAACTAGTTATCACCAAAATAAGCTCATATACTCCCCCAACCTTTCATTCTCATGATTATCTTGAACATTTCGAAGAGGGGATTAACTCTTTCTGGAGACAGCTACATTCAATAACCAAAGTCTCTAATATGGTTTGGACATTTGTCCCTTCCAATCACATGTGGAATCACATGTGGAAATATGATTCCCAGTGTTTGAGGTGTGGCATTGTGGGAGGTGATTAGAACATGGTGGTGGACCCCTCACGAATGGTTTAGCACCACTCCCTTGGTAATAAGTGAGTTCTCGCTCCATTAGTTTATGTGAGATCTGGTTGTTTAAAAGTCTTGGACTTCCTCCCTCTGTCTCTCTCTCTCTCGCTCCTCTTCTCACCATGTGACGTACCTGCTCCCACTTCACCTTCTGCCATGACTGGAAGCTCCCAGAGTTCTTCATCAGAAGGTTAGCAGATGTTGGTGACATACTTCCTGTAAAACTTGCAGAACTATAATCTAGTTAAACCTCTTTTCTTTATACATTTTTAAATACCTAGCCTCAGGTATTTCTTTATAGCAAAGCAAAAATGGCCAAACATAGTTCCTTTATGAGTTGTGTAGACCAGGACAAGGTGAGGTGAGAAATGTAGTGTTGAAATATTTTTCAGTTGATTTTCACGGGCATCTTTTCAACACTTGAAAATAGTTGATATGTGGATAGAGGAAGCATAGAAGGTGGATGGAATACCTTGACAATCAGCTCATTGTTGAGTGGCTGTTGTAAATAAAACACACTTATTACAAATGGCCCAAAATCATGGGGCAGATTAGTTTCAAGACTCACAATGACGTGGGTGGAATCATATTATTGGACTGAAACAGCTATACCATATACTGAAAAAGTGTCATCATTAATGAGATACTGCCAATAGCCCATTAAAGGATTCAAAGGTCTGATGTGGTCAATCCTCCAGGAATGAATGAGGCCAATCAATACTCCTTACCCTGTGCCATATAGCCTTTCTCATTATGAAACAATTGGGTTAATTATTGGGAGGAATTACACATCTAGCATTCAGTGACAGCTTTTGCTTCAGAAACATATAGTCCTTCATTTAATACACAGGCTGTGATGGTAGATGTATTGTCATACTTAGTATGATGATGGATTCAGGCAGGAATGGTGGCAATCTGGGTATTGCAGGCTCATTCAGTAGCTTCATTCCACTCAATCTTATCAGAGAATAGCTCCTTACCATGGGCATTTACATGAGTGACCCAGATGGTTTGAACAGCAGCTGTAATTTGTTTCTAAATTTCATGGACCCCAAGAGGGAATTCTTTAATCTGCCAGTCTCCTTTTACAACTGGAAGACCAAATATCTAGGCTATTGGCATAGCCAAAGCCAGTAAAACTATCACACAATTCATCAAGAAGAGCACTGGGAGAACTAAGAAAACACCTTGAATTTTCCTGCTGAGCAGTGTGACCATATTTGTTTTCAGTGCTGTGTAGCTGATGCTGAAGTCCGGACAGCTATGACAGCCCATTGAATACATTGGAGTTTAGCTCACCTGAAACGTTAGTGAGCTATGCTTTTGTTTCAGGTGGAAGTGAGGAAAAATGTTTTCCTCAAAGTGCTCTTCAAAGTGATGCACCTGTTAGCTGTTTTAGAGCGGCAATTGTTTTGCCCAAAGGAGGAAATAGAGATGAACACTTAACCTTTGGAAGTAATCACCTGGCTACAGACAATTCCCCCACCCCCATAATTAACCCTGTGGCTGAAGGCTTCTGCCATATTTATAAATCAACTATATCCATTGAACTCAGGGATATCTAGTCTTGATATCCTCTTGATCTAACATCTGGCATTATTTTATCCAAAGGAATGGATTAAAAGAAAAGCATATTTGAATTTCAGATACATCTGAAATACACAATAAGATAATTAAGAATGCATAATTTTTGGTTGAAAAGATCTCTCTCTCTCTCTCTCTACATGTAAGACTTAGAGTAAAATCAAGTAATTTTTCTCAGTTATATATCCTTAGAAATACCATTAATGATTTACAAATTGATAGCCATATCTTTGATTTTTAAATTTACAGCATTGTAACTTTAAAAAAATGCATAATATTGGCCAGGTGTGGTGACTCACACCTGTAATCCCAGCACTTTGAGAGGCCAAGGTGGGTTGATCACCTGAGGTCAGGAGTTCGAGACCAGCCTGGCCAACATGGTGAAACCCCGTCTCTACTAAAAACATAAAAACCAGCCGGGCATGGTGGTGGGTGGCTGTAATCCCAGCTACTAGGGAGGCTGAGTCCGGAGAATCGCTTGAACCCAGGAGATGGAGGTTGCAGTGAGCCGACATGGTGCCACTGCACTCCAGTCTCAGCAACAGAGTGAGACTCCATCTCAAAAAAAAAAATAAATAAATAAATGAGTAATATTTAGAGTCTACTATTATAATAAATAGGTAGTTTTACCCTTCTAAGAAGCGGGGAGTGGGGGGCATAAACAGTGTCCCATTTGTCTTGGAGTGACCCTTCTGCTTTATGAATTGGACATTGGGTTAGGGTGCTAGCCTCAGATCTTTCTGACTTTTCCTGTCTAGAGTTGAACTTCTGCTCTATGAGCAAGCTGAAGCGGTGGTGATTAGAGCGTCAGTATTCTTGGCCAGCTGTACCTAGAATGTAGCCTCCACCCTATAAGTGGGACTGGGCGGTTGAAGGAATCCCATAACCACTCAGTTGCCTTCACCTGGAATTTAACCTTTGCAACGTGGAACATGGGCGATGAGAAATCCTAGCAGCTTGTCCCTCCTGGAGAGACACTGTAGCCCTTGCCTGGAAGCTGGGCCAAGAGGGAGCCTCATCTCATCCACATCCACCAGGAGTGATTTCTGTCATGTTGAGTAGGTAGGAGGGTGCGAAGAGGTGGGTGGCTCACTTTTTCAAATGCCATAGACTTTTATTGAGATTTAGGAGATTGCCTCAAATTAGTGTTTCTTCATTAAATGTTTGCCCATAGGAAATACTTGACTTTATTTTTTAATTTATATATACATTTTATTTTATTTTTTTTTAGAGACAGGGTCTCACTATGTTGCCCAGGCTTATCTAGAACTCCTGGGCTCAAGCAATCTTTTGGCCTCGACTTTGCAAAGCACTGAGATTACAGGTGTGAGCCACCATGATTGGCCTGTTTTTTTCATTTTCTTCAAATAATTTTTTATCAATTATGTTTGGTTTGCCAGGGATTAGGCCTGTGGAGCTCCTCACACTGCCATTCCTGTCCTGTAGTCTCCTATATTCTTGAATGATTACTTGAGGTGGATGCTCTTTCTCTCATAATTTAACATTGCTGTTCTTTTTTTTTTGTAATCTTGGAAGTTGCAATGTATTATGAAGCCAACCTGGAATTATATTACTTTCTCTTTTGTATGTGACTTTTATCTTTGCATTGATGCTTATAAATTTTTTCTTTTCCTTTAAATGTATTAACTTTGCCAATGAGTATGTTAAGTGTAATTCTTCTATAGTATTTATGTGTATCAATGTATGACTCTTTCTTTCAAAAATTCCATCCTCTTACTGTTCTATATGCAAATATAGAAAATTATGATTTTACTTCAGTTAGCCTTTCATTGAGTGACTACTACACATATGTTTGGCACTAGAGTGGTAAGTGCTATGAAAATAGGCTAATAGAACAGGGTTACACTTTTACTTTAGAATGGGCACATAATAGACTCGATTATGAAGAGACTTTATTTTTGTGGATGGATAAAGGATAAGTAGCAAGCCATTCATACCACAAGCAAAGCCATGTTCTAAGTTGATGTACGTGTGGCACTGGGTCCGAGTTGGGATACTGGAGTATTTTAAGAACAGAAAGAAGGCTGGTATGGCTAAGACATACTGGTTTGGAGAAAAACAGATACAAGGAGATGTCAGAAATGTGGTCTCAGGTAATTATTCAGGAAAGTTTGGCAAACTATAGCCCATAGACCAAATCTGGCCTGCTACCTGACGTTATATGGCTGTCTGTCAAGTAAGAATAGTTTTTCTATTTTTTAATGATGGAGAAAATAAAAAGAAGAAGAATATTTTGTGAAATGTAAAAATTTTATAAAATTTAAATTTCATTGCTCATCAATAAAACTGTACTGGAAGACAGCCATACCCATTTGTTGGCACATCATCTCTGCCTACTTTTTTGCTACAATGATACGACCATAGGGCCTGCAAAGCTTCTATTTACTGTTTGGCTTTTTCCAGAAATAAAAAGTCTGCTGACTCCTGATTTAGGGCATTCTCAGGTCACTAGGGAGAATGGACTTAATTTTAAATTAAATGGAAAGTTTTTAGAGGATTTAAAGTAAGAAGATAGTGATCTGATTTGCTGATGTGCAAAGTGGATTGTAGTTGAAGGAGCTGGAGAAAGTAGATGCTGGGAGAGTAAATAGGGTGCAAATATAGTAAAGCAGTACTTGTAAATGAGAGATGATTGTGATGTATAAGAGGGCTGTGTGAGAGGGGCTGAGCGGACACTGACAGAGATTTGAGATGTGTTAGAAATAGAAACCATAGAACTTAAGATGGATTAAACGTAGGTGGATGAAGGAATGGGAGGAATCACAGATGAACCTTGGTTTGGTTTGAGTAGTGGGTAGGGAAAAACGAAAGTTTTAATTTGGAGATAGTGTACAAAGGCCATGAGGTGGAAATTTTAAGTAGGCCATTGGTTATATGAGTTTAGCTTATGGGGAATGAGTTAGCTTGAGATATGAATATTTGAGTTGTCAGCACAGAAGTGGTATTTATGGGAATAGATGAGCTCATCTGGGAAGAGAAGGGAACAAGGAAGAGAAGGCTCAGGATCGACTCTTGAATTAAGCCAAACTGGGAAATAGGCAAATTCCTGTCACTGTCTCAAACAGCAAATGTAGAAAATTAATTCATTCCTTTTAGTTATTTAAATTCATCAGACTACTTCAGTTTTCTAAGCTGTTAGTATACCATGGCTCTAGATTTAAAGGTGAGAGTACATGTTAAATATTAACCGACAATAGGCCACTGTAAAGAGGAACTTGTCGGCCACATTTTCATCTATATAGGGGTCAGTGGTTTTTTAAAGAAGCAAAAATCAAAACAAGTATTTCCTGATGGTGTTGTTAAAATGAGTTTATAATTATTTAAGTTTAGTTTGCTGGCTCTTATTTACTTCGCATTCATCAATGCATTTTAAGATATTTATTTTTTTCCTGTCTCACCTTCCGGGTGCTCTAGCTGAAGACTAAGGAACAGAGGGAGAGGAGATAGAGCTTAATGTACCTGGGAAATAAGAGATAAATAGTCTACCTCTGAGAAGGGGACATGGTGCCTTTAGGGGAATGCCATTTCAGCTTAAATAAGAAGGCTTGGAGAAAGTCAAATAAAAGATTGTACAGATAGAGGAGTTTGCTGGCTCAGACATGCAGTACCTGAGGGCACAGTAAAAGAAGAAAAGGGTTAAGGGAATAAGTCTGATAAAAGGATGGAGACAACAAATTGAGAATTAAAGTCCTAGTGAAAATGAATGTCCAGGGAACCTGAGGTTTCTGACTTTGCCAGAGATGAACAGCGAAGCCAGCATTCATCCTGATTAGTCAGGCCAACAAAGTATGGGTTATTCAGGCCATATTCTTATTAATCAACTTGGTTGCAAGGGTCACTTTGTGATGGGCTCTCTGGAAGGTACTATTCCTTCCTTTAGTCTTAAAGATGTAGGAGTAGTAATGCTATTTTTAAAGCACAAATTAAGGGGTGTTTTCTTTGTTTCTTACAAGAATTGGGTGGAGTTGATCGTGGCAGTAGGGGTCATTTTTTGCCTGCTGTATTCTCTTAATTAAAAAAATATATATGTATATTGGCATAGGCCCCATGCTGCTTATTCATCATTTTTGAAATGGGACAGGGGCATAAGCCATGGCACTTAGCAATTTAAATTTATAAACCTGGAGTTAATGAATTTTTAAACAAATATTCCATAATTATTGGTGTTTCCTCCTTCAGGAAAATAAAATCAGTGGGTGAACCCCCACGTAGCAGATTCTCCTTGTTATGTTTATTTCTGCCCCTCTGACTCTGAATCACAACTGCCTGAGTGGTTACTTCTTCCCTTACCCTTTTACCTGAGCTCCTCCAGGTGTTTCTCCAGAGTCAGAGGAGGGAATGTGGAAAGTAGAGATAGCTTGTATAGCATTTCTGCTTTAGCCCTGCTCTTCTGCTATTCTGAAGCTGGAACTTTGTCTTTTCAAGCATGTCCTCTGCTTCTCCCATGGTCCACCAATTCTGTCAGAATCATTATTCCAAGTAAGAAGCATTCCTTGACTAGCTTTTCAGACTTTTGATGGAATCTGTCCCTTAAGTGAAATCTGAGCAGGTATTTGGTGGAAGGAAGACTAGAAATGCCTTTTCTACTCCGTATCTATAGCATCTGATAGTTTTACCAATTCCTCATCATCTGGTCGAAAGCCCACCAAATTTGAAAAAGATTTCCTTTTTGTAGTTTTTAAGTTGGTGACATGAATCTTTCCTCATTCCAATACTTTTGACAATTTTTGTTGTATTTGGTGGGTTCCAGATTAGTATCTAGACCAAAAATATCATCTGCCAGAGATTCTAAGAGTAGAGACATAGTACAGGGTAATGGTCAAGAAAAAAAGATTCTGGAGAGACAGACTGACTGGATTTCAGTCATAACTGCAACCCTTTAACTCTGCAGTCTCAGAAACCGACTTGTATTGTCTCTCTTTGCCTCGGTTTCTTATATATGCAAAAGTATAATGAGAGTATCGGTATTATAATATTGTTATAGAGATTAAATATACATGCAGACACACACACACACACACACACACATATATATACATATAAAATTTAGACCAGCACCTGGCATACAAGAAGCACCATATCATTGTTAAATGTTGTATTATTATTGCTATTGCTATTATTATTATACTTTAAAATTAATTCTATAGTGGTACTGCTTAACTTTAATTTTCTGTTTCAGTTACTTATTTCAATTTCTCTAACTGAACTGTAACTTCCCCTTCAGGGAGAAAGAACCATATCTTATTTTGCTGTCTAATTTCCACAGTGCTTGCTATAATATATTTCATGTTGTTGGCAATTCACAAATGTTTGTTGTATTAAAATGAATTGAGAGTCTCGGACAATCTAAATTTATTGAAAATCTGATCATACATATTTTTAAAGGTCCTTCTTAGTCTGTACAACTAGTAACTTTGTTCTCTAAGCCTTTTAAAACTAATGACATAGGAAATAATATATAGGAACAATAAAATGGAAAGTCAGTAACATTTTATTTTCCCTTTAGTGTTTGACTAGGTATAAAATATACATCACAGGTGTTACCTTTAAAGACTATCTACAATTATTTGCTAAAATTTTTTATAAAAGGAAGACATTTTTGGTTTTGGATTTTTTTCTGTCCTGGTAAAAGTGGTTTTACAGAGATTTGCCAATTAGGAAATCATCAGAGAAGTGAAAATGAGTTAATTATATCATTTTTGTTCTAAAAGCATTAGCTTTTAGCCAATTTTAGATTAGCTGTCTTTCTGGCCTCAAAATATTGAGTAACTGTCCCAGTAAACAGATATTTCAAAAGAAATGGAACATTATTAGAGCCAAATAATTGGCCTTCATTTTGCTTACCATGCATAGAGTTTAGTACAACTTAGTTCATGTCTGAATGATATAAGACTTACCGATACTATTCCAATGTCTAGGTGTGATAATATGTTAATTTGCTTTTTTTTTTTTTTTTTTTTTTTTTGAGATTAAGTCTTGCTCTGTTGCTCAGGCTAGAGTGTAGTAGTGCAGTCTCAGCTCACTGGAGTGTATGGCGTGATCTTGGTTCACTGCAACCTCCACCTCCCCAGTTCAAGTGATTCTCCTGCCCCAGACTCCCAAGTAACCAGGATTACAGGCACGTGCCACCATACCCAGCAACTTTTTGTATTTTTAGTAGAGACAGGGTTTCACCATGTTGGCCAGGCTGGTCTGGAACTCCTGACCTTATGTGACCCTCCTGCCTCGGCCTCCCAAAGTGCTGGGATTACAGGCATGAGCCACTGCACCTGGTCCTGTGTTCGTTTTTATCTGTCTGTAATTTTTGCTTGCAGGAAGACATTTATTTGTATTTTGTTGCAGGTTGAATTATGTCCTCCAAATATTTTTATGTTGAAGTCCTAACCCCTGCTACCTCAGAGCGTAACCTTGTTTGGTATTGAGTTCTTTGCAGATCTGATTAGTTAAGATGAAGTCATACTTAAGTGGATTCCAACATG
The DNA here is from genome assembly GCF_024542745.1 of Macaca thibetana thibetana. Classification (NCBI taxonomy): domain Eukaryota; kingdom Metazoa; phylum Chordata; class Mammalia; order Primates; family Cercopithecidae; genus Macaca; species Macaca thibetana. Next base: position 56,635,405 of record NC_065585.1, on the reverse strand, counting down.
TCTAGTGTCCTTATGAAAGCAAGAAATTTGGGCCATGGACAAACACAAACAGAGGAAGAATGCCATGCGATGATTGTAGTTGTATTGCCACGAGCCAAGGAATTACTAAAAGTTAGGAGAGACTTCTGGAACAGACCCTTTTCTAGTGACTTCAGAGGGAGGATGGCCCTACCAATGCATTGATTTCAAACTTTAAGCTCCAGAACTGTGAGACAGTAAGTCATGTTTTACGCCACTCCGTGTGTGGTACTTTGTTATAGCTGTCCTCGCAAACAAATGCACCTGTCATGTGTAACTATGCAATTAGTTATATGTTTTTTGATGTGCTTTACATGTTATATAGGCAAACAATCACTGCCTTCTGGATTGTGAAAGACTCACAACTGACTTGTTGTCAAATACATCCAATATTCTCCGAGCTGTAGGTCAGTAGCACAAGTCTCCTTAATTAACCTCTTGGCCAAAGCCCCAGCTGGTCCTTCTCAACAGGAGATGCGTTTCAGTTACCCCCATGATTGTTTGAGAGCTGAAGCTCTTCCTTAGGCACTTCCACAGTATTTTGCTTTGTATTGGGTTTCTTTACATTTTTGTTAGATTGCTTTTGTTTTAAAAAACATAAGAATTTTTTTAAAAAATGACAATTTTCACATTGTTTTATTTTATATTATTTTATTATTTTTTGAGACAAAATCTTGCTCTGTTAGCCAGGTTGGAGTGCAGTGGCATGATCTCGGCTCACTGCAACCTCCATCTCCTGAGCTCAAGCAATTCTCCTGCCTCAGCCTCCCCAGTAGCTGGGATTACAGGTGCGTGCCACCATGCCTGGCTAATTTTTGTATTTTTAGTAGAGACGGAGTTTCACTATGTTGACCAGGCTGGTCTCAAACTCCTAACCTCAGGTAATCCACCCACCTCAGTCTCCCAAAGTGCTGGCATGGCCCACTGTATCCAGCCTGTTTTATTTTTAAAAGCCCAGCAAATCCACTCTGACAATCTGAGTCAATGATAACAAAGAGATGTATCTACCTCAAATTCATGTAACTTCATTATTTTCCTTTTGTTTTCTTACATAGAATATGAGGATATATACTCATCTTAGGAGACGAAGATACGTATATGTATATGATAACACTATTTTCTGTATAGTTATAAGAAAACCTTGAGAAGTATTAATTTTAAAAGTTTAATAATGTCTCCATGTCATAAGGGTTGCTGTTGAATGTAACATGCCTATTTCAAGTGGCTTTTGCACATTTGAGAAGTATGTTTCAGTTTGAATCTCTAACTACCTCAATTCACAGTGTCATTCATTTTGAGCTACTTAAAATTTGAGCTACAGTTATGTACACCTGGAGTCTTGTCATTTCACTATTTTTTTTTTTTTTTTGAGACAGAGTTTCACTCTTGTTGCCCAGGCTGGAGTGCAATGGCATGATCTTGGCTCATCACAACCTCCGCCTCCCCGGTTCAAGTGATTTTTCCTGCCTCAGCCTCCCGAGTAGCTGGGATTACAGGGATCCACCACCCTGCCTGGCTAATTTTGTATTTTTAGTAGAGACAGGGTTTCTTCATGTTGGTCAGGCTGGTCTCGAACTCCTGACCTCAGGTGATCCGCCCACCTAGGCCTACCAAAGTGTGTGGATTACAGGCGTGAGCCACCCCACCCAGCCATCATTTCACATTTTTAATGCTGATAAGATAAAGCAGTAAATTAAGAAGTAGAGTAAAAACATCTTCTTGTAGTTGGACCAGCCATCACTATCTACTTCGACTCTTCTGGAAAATATTTAGAGGAGAAATAGAAAGCCAGGATATGAAGTAAATTATAAATAGGTGGTTCATACCTATGTCAGTTTCAAGGAAGGGAAGTTGCCTTTCTTGTAAATACATGTCTATACTGCTCTTGAAAAAGAAGAGAGGAAATACAAGCATCCACTGAAAAGGTTCTTTTTTTGTTAACATTGTGCTGGTTTTCATGACCTAATTCTAGGTATTTCCTTATGTAGTGGGGCAATCCATTCTACACAGTGCTTGAGGGCTTAATGAACATTTTGCTGACTAGTAGCTATGACAAGACATGCTTTGGAATTTGTTAAGAGGGCTGAAACACTTCATTGGGAGTTGTGAAGAAGACTAGAAGAGGCTTTGGAATTAGGGAAGTTAGGTTACCTAAAAATGCATGAATGGGGGTGTTTGCCGAGATCAGTGGAATAATTGTGAAAAGCACCAGGACTTCTTAATGGTCATGAAATAGTAGACCAATATATTTCATGACCATTATGTGCGTGTGTGTGTGTCTGTGTGTGTGTGTGTGTGTTCTCATGTTAGTATGTATCTAGAAAATGAATATTATAAAATACAATTCTGAAAACTCAATAAATGGTTTCATATATTATAAATGTAAATCTATTCCATGTTCATTATGGATACAATTATAGCATAAATAACACATATATTTTGAATACAGTGGTTCCTTTTTATCTGCAGGGGATACATTCCAAGACTTCTAGTGAATATATGTATACCCTATATATTCTATATTTTCCCCTATATATTCAAATCTATGATAAAGTTTAACTTATAAATTAGGTATACTAAGAGATTAACAGTGCTAACTGCTACTAATAAAATATAGCAATTTTATGTGAATTTGACCTCTCTCTGTCAAAATGATTCATTGTTACTGTACTTGCCTATTTTCATACTTCTGTTGATAGGAGAAACTGAAATGCAAAAAGCAAAACTGCAGGTAAGCAGGAGCAACTGTACTGCTTGCTATCAAGACAACTGCAATTACAAATTTTCCCTACTTACAGAAGAAAATTATAGTATGAAGACTAAGATTTTTCCTGGAGAATGCGTAAAGTGCTATTTTAATTCAGAATCTCCATCAACTAAACCATTTTTACCGGAGATGTCACATAAAATAAAATTGGGTAGTTTGGGTTTCATTTCTGTTCTGGTCTCACCCCAACTTCTGTTAAACATTCTAAATGTTAAACAGCTCCAAAATTACCAAAATTATTGACAGTAGAATGATAGCAATTTATGTCTAGGCATTTGTAGAATCAATTAATTGAGCCAATTCTTGGGAAAGATGGGCCTAAGTAGATTTTTTGGAATGTATATAACATATTTAATTAATTTACTTTTCTCATATTTTTAAAATAATTCATGTAAAGACTGTAAGGACTGATTTATCAAAGAAAACGTTATTATCTGTAAGATAACTGAGAGTTGATTATTGTAAAAGAAAATACTATGGAATCATTTACATTTCAAAAACTTTTGTCTGAAGCAATAGGTAATAGTTATTTACAAGCCCAGATACTTTTTTTCTGGTATCCATTTTGTTTGTCCTTTTATTATTGTCTCTTTATCTTTCACTTCCTTTTCCTCTTTGTTTTTACCCTATTTATTTTCCTATTATGTAGTAAGTGTTCTGTAAATATCCACAGAATGAAGCTGGTTTCTTCTAATGCCAGTTCACAGTCATGAAAGTCTTTGAAAGTGTTGTCTTTCAAAGGAAATACTTTTCTTTTAAAGTTAGTGAGAATTCCAAGGCAGCGATTTCCCCAAGGAGAGTGGAACATTTAAACATTTCCCTTAGCATGTAATTGTTCATGAATGCACGAGAATTTCTGTGCTCTTCTTCTTTGATCTCCCTTTCTCATTGATTTTTGTAAGTAGTTGAACAGTCTAGCATTTAACTCTTACAAATTTGCCAAAGTGCAAGCTTTGCACAGTTTGCATGCAATAATTACTTTTTAGCTTCTTAATGCAGTCTCATTATGTAGAATTATTTTCCCTTTTTAAATAATAGTAATGATTCATTTCCTAAACTAAACTTAAGTTATTTCAAAATGATTTCACCAAAAAATTATTAAAGGTAATCATTCTGATAATGTTTCCATAGCTGAGAGGTAAGTTTTAGAGATTAGAAAGGAAAGAAAAAGGTTGATTTCATTTTCTTCTGTGTACACTTTACACAACACTAATTTTTGCTTAGGACAAAGATTCTTTGCTTGACCAAAATTTAGTTGGGATCCTGAATCTTCTCCTCATCCCATACATGCACTTTCTTGTAAATGCTGTTTTATCAAAGAACCCTGCAAAATTAGTTTAGCAAGAACTTCCGCCCTAGATATGTGATCACCCTAGACATCTCATCAGGTTTCTCATCCTCCATCCCCCAGGTGATGCCTGTCTTAGGAGAATCCTGTTAGATGGAGTTAGCCAGAGTCTCCCTTCCCCTTGATGTTTCCCTTTAGTAATTTTTTCATCCACTGGTTCTCATCCTGCTTCTTGGCTATAAATCTTTACCCGGGAACTGTATTCTGAGTTGAGTCCAGTCTCTCTTCCCCATTGCAAAATACCATTTCAGTTATCCCTATACTTATTGTGATGGTCCTAAATAGTCTTCCTTGTTTTGCTTTAACAAGTATCAATAATAATTTTTCTTTAACACATTCCTAGTGAAAGAAATAAAGACACTAACATTGTCTATCTATGTGTTATTATTGTGTGTGTGTGTGTATGTGTGGACATCAAATTTTAATTGCTTTGGGTAAATACCAAGTACAACTACTGAATCATGTATTTAATTTTGTAAGAGACCACAAAACTGTCTTCCAAAGTGGCTGTTAAATTTTGCATTGCTACCAAGCAATGAATGAGTTCCTGTTGCTCCACATTCTTGCCAGCATTTGGTGGTGTAAGTATTCTGGATTTTGGGCATAGTAATAGGTATGTAATGGGATCTCATTGTTTCCGTTGGCACTTCCTTGATGACATATGAAATGAACATCTTTCCATGTGCTTATTTGCCATTTTGTCTATCTTCTTTGGTAAGATATCTGTTAATGTCTTTGGTCCATTTTTTATTATATTATATTTTATTTTATTTTTCAGCATTTGGTTAACTTTATTTTTTTTTACCCATTTTTTAATTATTATTATTGTACTTTAAGTTCTAGGGTACATGTGCATAACGTGCAGGTTTGTTACATATGTATACTTGTGCCATGTTGGTGTGCTGCACCCATCAACTCATCAGCACCCATCAACTCGTCCTTTACATCAGGTATAACTCCCAATGCAATCCCTCCCCCCTTCCCCCTCCCCATAATAGGCCCCGTTGTGTGATGTTCCCCTTCCCGAGTCCAAGTGATCTCATTGTTCAGTTCCCACCTATGAGTGAGAACATGCAGTGTTTGGTTTTCTGTTCTTGCGATAGTTTGCTGAGAAGGATGGTTTCCAGCTGCATCCATGTCCCTCCCTACAAAGGACACAAACTCATCCTTTTTGATGGCTGCATAGTATTCCATGGTGTATATGTGCCACATTTTCTTAATCCAGTGTGTCACTGATGGACATTTGGGTTGATTCCAAGTCTTTGCTATTGTGAATAGTGCCGCAATAAACATACGTGTGCATGTGTCTTTATAGCAGCATAATTTATAATCCTTTGGGTATATACCCAGTAATGGCATGGCTGGGTCATATGGTACTTCTAGTTCTAGATCCTTGAGGAATCACCATAGTGTTTTCCACAATGGTTGAACTAGTTTACAATCCCACCAACAGTGTAAAAGTGTTCCTATTTCTCCACATCCTCTCCAGCACCTGTTGTTTCCTGACTTTTTAATGATCGCCATTCTAACTGGTGTGAGATGGTATCTCATTGTGGTTTTGATTTGCATTTCTCTGATGGCCAGTGATGATGAGCATTTTTTCATGTGTCTGTTGGCTGTATGCATGTCTTATTTTGAGAAATGTCTGTTCATATCCCTTGCCCACTTTTTGATGGGGTTGTTTTTTTCTTGTAAATTTGTTTGAGTTCTTTGTAGGTTCTGGATATTAGCCCTTTGTCAGATGAGTAGATTGCAAAAATTTTCTCCCATTCTGTAGGTTGCTAGTTCACTGTGATGGTAGTTTCTTTTGCTGTGCAGAAGCTCTTTAGTTTAATTAGATCCCATTTGTCAATTTTGGCTTTTGTTGCCATTGCTTTGGGTGTTTTAGACATGAAGTCCTTGCCCATGCCTATGACTTGAATGGTATTACCTAGGTTTTCTTCTAGGGTTTTTATGGTATTAGGTCTAACATTTAAGTCTCTAATCCATCTTGAATTAATTTTCAGAAAAGAATAAAGAAAGGATCCAGTTTCAGCTTTTCTACTTATGACTAGCCAATTTGCCCAGCACCATTTATTAAATAGGGAATCCTTTCCCCATTTCTTGTTTTTCTCAGGTTTGTCAAAGATCAGATGGCTGTAGAGGTGTGGTATTATTTCTGAGGACTCTGTTCTGTTCCATTGGTCTATATCTCTGTTTTGGTACCATTACCATGCTGTTTTGATTACTGTAGCCTTGTAGTATAGTTTGAAGTCAGATAGCGTGATGCCACCAGCTTTGTTCTTTTGACTTAGGTTTATCTTGGCAATGCGAGCTCTTTTTTGGTTCCATATGAACTTTAAAGCAGTTTTTTTCCAATTCTGTGAAGAAACTCATTGGTAGCTTGATGGGGATGGCATTGCATCTATAAATAACCTTGGGCAGTATGGCCATTTTCACGATATTGATTCTTCCTATCCATGAGCATGGAATGTTCTTCCATTTGTTTGTGTCCTCTTTTATTTCACTGAGCAGTGGTTTGTAGTTCTCCTTGAAGAGGTCCTTTACATCCCTTGTAAGTTGGATTCCTGGGTATTTTATTCTCTTTGAAGCAATTGTGAATGGAAGTTCATTCATGATATGGCTCTCTGTTTGTCAGTTACTGGTGTATAAGAATGCTTGTGATTTTTGCATATTGATTTTGTATCCTGAGACTTTGCTGAAGTTTCTTATCAGCTTAAGGAGATTTGGGGCTGAGATAATGGGGTTTTCTAAATATACAATCATGTCATCTGCAAACAGGGACAATTTGACTCCTTCTTTTCCTAACTGAATACCTTTTCTTTCTTTCTCTTGCCTGATTGCCCTAGCCAGAACTTCCAACACTATGTTGAATAGGAGTGGTGAGAGAGGGCATCCCTGTCTTGTGCCAGGGATGAAGCCCACTTGATCATGGTGGAAAAGCTTTTTCATGTGCTGCTGGATTCAGTTTGCCAATATTTTATTGAGGATTTTTGCATCGATGTTCATCAGGGATATTAATCTAAAATTCTCTTTTTTTGTTGTGTCTCTGCCAGGCTTTGGTATCAGGATGATGTTGGCCTCATAAAATGCGTTAGGGAGGATTCCCTCTTTTTCTATTGATTGGAATAGTTTCAGAAGGAATGGTACCAGCTCCTCCTTGTACCTCTGGTAGAATTCAGCTGTGAATCCATCTGGTCCTGGACTTTTTTTGGTTGGTAGGCTATTAATTATTGCCTCAATTTCACAGCCTGCTATTGCTCTATTCAGGGATTCAACTTCTTCCTGGTTTAGTCTTGGGAGAGTGTAAGTGTCCAGGAAATTATCCATTTCTTCTAGATTTTCTAGTTTATTTGCATAGAGGTGTTTATAGTATTCTCTGATAGTAGTTTGTATTTCTGTGGGGTCGGTGGTGATATCCCCTTTATCATTTTTTATTGCATCTATTTGATTCTTCTCTCTTTTCTTCTTTATTAGTCTTGCTAGCAGTCTAAATTTTGTTGATCTTTTCAAAAAGCCAGCTCCTGGATTCATTGATTTTTTGGAGGGTTTTTTGTGTCTCTATCTCCTTTAGTTCTGCTCTGATCTTAGCTACTTCTTGCCTTCTGCTAGCTTTTTAATGTGCTTGCCCTTGCTTCTCTAGTTCTTTTAATTGTGATGTTAGGGTGTCAATTTTAGATCTTTCCAGCTTTCTCTTGTGGGCATTTAATGCTATAAATTTCCCTCTACACACTACTTTAAATGTATCCCAGAGATTCTGGTATGTTGTATCTTTATTCTCATTGGTTTCAAAGAACATCTTTATTTCTGCCTTCATTTCGTTATGTACCCAGTAGTCATTCAGGAGCAGGTTGTTCAGTTTCCATGTAGTTGAGTGGTTTTGATTTTCTTAGTCCTGAGTTCTAGTTTGATTGCACTGTGGTCTGAGAGACAGTTTGTTATAATTTCTGTTCTTGTACATTTGCTGAGGAGTGCTTTACTTCCAATTATGTGCTTAATTTTGGAATAAGTGTGATGTGGAGAAGAATGTATATTCTGTTGATTTGGGGTGGAGAGTTCTGTAGATGTCTATTAGGTCCACTTGGTGCAGAGATGAGTTCAATTCCTGGATATCCTTGTTAACTTTCTGTCTCATTGAGCTGTCTAATGTTGACAGTGAGGTGTTGAAGTCTCCCATTGTTATTGTATGGGAGTCTAAGTCTCTTTGTAAGTCTCTAAGGACTTGCTTTATGAATCTCGATGCTCTTGTATTGGCTGCATATATATTTAGGATAGTTAGCTCTTCCTGTTGAATTGTTCCCTTTACCATTATGTAATGGCCTTCTTTGTCTCTTTTGATCTTTGATGGTTTAAAGTCTGTTTTATCAGAGACTAGGATTGCAACCCCTTCTTTTTTTTGTTCTCCATTTGCTTGGTAGATATTCCTCCATCCCTTTATTTTGAGCCTATGTGTGTCTCTGCATGTGAGATGGGTCTCCTGAATACAACAAACTGATGGATCTTGACTCTTTATCCATTTTGCCAGTCTGTGTCTTTTAATTGGAGCATTTAGTCCATTTACATTTAAGGTTAATATTGTTATGTGTGAACTTGATCCTGTCATTATGATATTAACTGGTTATTTTGCTCGTTAGTTGATGCAGTTTCTTCCTAGCATCGATGTTCTTTACATTTTGGCATGTTTTTGCAATGGCTGGTAATGGTTGTTCCTTTCCATGTTTAGTGCTTCCTTCAGGGTCTCTTGTAAGGCAGGCCTGATGGTCACATAACCTCTAAGCATTTGCTTATCTCTAAAGGATTTTATTTCTCCTTCACTTATGAAACTTAGTTTGGCTGGATATGAAATTCTGGGTTGAAAATTCTTTTCTTTAAGAATGTTGAATATTGGCCCCCACTCTCTTCTGGCTTGTATAGTTTCTGCCAAGAGATCTGCTGTTAGTCTGATGGGCTTCCCTTTGTGTATAACCCGACCTTTCTCTCTGGCTGCCCTTAATAGTTTTTCCTTCATTTCAACTTTGGTGAATCTGATAATTATGTGTCTGGAGTTGCTCTTCTCAAGGAGTATCTTTGTGGTGTTCTCTGTATTTCCTGAATTTGAATGTTGGCCTGCCTTACTAGATTGGAGAAGTTCTCCTGGATGATATTCTTAAGAGTGTTTTCCAACTTGGTTCCATTTTCCCCCTCACTTTCAGCCACCCCAGTCAGACGTAGATTTGGTCTTTTGACATAATCCCATACTTCTTGAAGGCTTTGTTCATTTCTTTTTCCTCTTTTTTCTTTAGACTTCTCTTCTCGCTTCATTTCATTCATTTGATCCTCAATCGCTGATCCTCTTTCTTCCAGTTGATCGAGTCGGTTCCTGAAGATTGTGCATTTGTCATGTATTTCTCGTGTCATGGTTTTTATCTCTGTCAGTTCGTTTATGGCCTTCTGTGCATTGATTATTCTAGTTATCCATTCTTCCATTCTTTTTTCAAGATTTTTATTTTCTTTGCACTGCGTACGTAATTCCTCCTTTAGCTCTGAGAAGTTTGATGGATTGAAGCCGTCTTCTCTCAACTCGTCATTCTCCATCCGACTTTGATCCGTTGCTGGCGATGAGTTGCGTTCCTTTGGAGGGGGAGATGCACTCTTATTTTTTGAATTTCCAGCTTTTCTGCCCTGCTTTTTCCCCATCTTTGTGGTTTTATCTGCCTGTGGTCTTTGATGATGGTGACGTACTGATGGGGTTTTGGTGTGTGTGCCCTTCCTGTTTGTTAGTTTTCCTTCTAACAATCAGGACCCTCAGCTGTAGGTGTGTTGGAGATTGCTTGAGGTCCACTCCAGACCCTGTTTGCCTGGGTATCAGCAGCAGAGACTGCAGAAGATAGAATATTGCTGAACAGCAAGTGTACCTGTCTGATTCTTGCTTTGGAAGCTTTGTCTCAGGGGTGTGCCCCGCCATGTGAGGTGTGGGGTGTCATTCTGCCCCTAGTGGGGGGATGTCTCCCAGTTAGGCTACTCAGGGGTCAGGGACCCACTTGAGCAGGCAGTCTGTCCCTTCTCAGATCTCAACCTCCCTGTTGGGAGATCCACCGCTCTCTTCAAAGCTGTCAGACAGGGTCGTTTGCGTCTGCAGAGGTTTCTGCTGCTTTTTTTTTGTTTGTTTGTTTGTTTAGCTGTGCCCTGTCCCCAGAGGTGGAGTCTACAGAGACAGGCAGGCCTCCTTGAGCTGCTGTGGGCTCCACCCAGTTCGAGCTTCCCAGCCTCTTTGTTTACTTACTTAAGCCTCAGCAGTGGCGGGTGCCCCTCCCCCAGCCTTGCTGCTACCTTGCAGTTAGATCGCAGACTGCTGTGCTAGCAATGAGGGAGGCTCCGTGGGTGTGGGACCCTCCCGGCCAGGTGTGGGACATAATCTCCTGGTGTGCCGTTTGCTAAGACCTTTGGTAAAGCGCAGTATTGGGGTGGGAGTTACCCAATTTTCCAGGTGTTGTGTGTCTCAGTTCCCCTGGCTAGGAAAAGGGATTCCCTTCCCCCTTGTGCTTCCCAGGTGAGGCAATGCCTTGTCCTGCTTCATCTCTCACTGGTCGGGCTGCAGCAGCTGACCAGCACCAATTGTCTGGCACTCCCTAGTGAGATGAACCCGGTACCTCAGTTGAAATTGCAGAAATCACCCGTCTTCTGTGTCGCTCGCACTGGGAGCTAGAGATTGGAGCTGTTCCTATTTGGCCATCTTGCTCCGCCCCCCCCATGTGTTATTTTTAACTCATTCCTAGTGAAAGAAATAAAGACGCTTACATTGTCTATCTATGTGTTATTTGTAATGAACAAAACCCTCGTGTTTTATTTTATAGCAATATTCTATAATTTATGAATATAAATAGTTATCTGCTTTGAAATATACACTTATATTTTCTGATATGTAATATGAATTTAAATTGATTATTTTCCTTTCATATATGTGAATGCATATTTAATACAACAAAGTTGAGTGATAAATTAAGAGTATTATGCTTAACGAACATTTTCTATTCACAACTTGGAGCAACTAAAATTTATCATTCTTTTACAATGTACATCGTAGTTTTAGTAGGACATTTTAAAGAAACGCTATTATTTATTATAATGAGCCAGTAAGTGGTTTTCTTCAGCATGATATTCATAAAGGATTATGCAATTTAGTTGGCTGGATATAAATAAAGTATTTACATTAAAGATTCATGAAATTATTTTTGAGCTCCTGGTCATTGCAAATTCTTTTAAAGAGTCACGGATCACATAGCCTTAGAATAAAGAAAAAAAAAAAAAAAACATTTGAGATCATCAGATTTAATCTCATTTTATAGAAAGGATAAAATTAGTAGGCTTATGTATGAACACTTAATTTTTGTCACTTTCAGGCTGGGAATCCAGTTTCCTCAGTTCCCAGGCTCAATTCCATCTTTTTCTCTTAGAATTAGGCATGTTCAAATACTAAATGAAAAGACTCAATTTTTCTTTTCTTTTCTTCCTTTTCTTTGACACACAGTCTTGCTCTGTCACCCAGGCTGGAGTGCAGTGGCCCAACCTCGGTTCACTGCAACCTCTGCCTCCCAGGCCCACCTGATTCTCATTCCTCAGCCTCCTGAGTAGTTGGGATTGCAGGCATGCACCACCATGCCCCGCTAATTTTTTGTATTTTTAGTAGAGATGGGTTTTTGCCATGTTGGCCAGACTGGTCTCAAACTCCTGGCCTCAAGTGATTCACCTACCTCAGTCTCCCAAAGCACTGCTATTATAGGCGTGAGTGACTGCACCCGGCTAAGACTCAATTTTTCAAACAACAAAATGTATTCTTAGTTCTTGCCCCCCTCAAATCTCAATTTTAATAATTCCTTTTCCTTCTCCTCCTCCCTTTTATACCCTCATTAATCCTCCCCAAATGCTAGCAATTGTTATACTTTTGTCTAATAAAAGTAAATATAAAATACTAATCATTTAATATAACTTTGATAAAATGAAGATTTGTTTTCTTGGTAAACAACTATTTTTGTGAACCAGGACTAGGTGAAGGAGAATTAAAATATATATTAAAATTCAACCTCACTTAAAAAATCAAATATATGTAAGTATAATTAGTATACAGTAGCTTCAAATATTTACAGTATAGTTGTGAGTATTTACAAATATTTACAGTGTACAATGTACTTTGATAACTTGCGAAATATATATTCACCCAGGAAACCATCACCAAAATCAAGATAATGAACACATCTATCTCCTTTATAAGTTTCCTCTTCCCTTGGTAATCCTGCCCCTGTCTGCCTTATTTTCCTGAAACAAATGATAATACTTTCTGTCACAATAAATTTGTTTGCATTTCAATAACATTTACAATTTGTAAATGTATAAAAATATTGGAAAAATAGAATTACCATTTGGTTAACACTACTTGGCCAACACCTCAATAATACTTATTGCAAGCAAGAATCATTAACAGATGCTAAAATTAGTGGGTGAAACACAAGATATTTATATAGTCTCAAAGTATATTTGCACAAGATTACCCAGGGGAAAATATCAATTTTACAATAGAGATGATGGAGAGGATAAGGCATGAGAAATGACTGTAGAAATAATCATTAAAAACTTCTCATATTTTTGAAAGACATAACTACACAAATTTAAGAGATTTAGAAAACCCAAAACAGCATACATTTAAATAAAACCATATACACAGAGAGCATAATTGAGTCATTTTTTTACAGTAGGTAGTGAGTCAGACTTGAGCGGGGGAGGAGAGGGCTCCCCCAACCCATCAGGAATGTCAGGCTGCCATCAGGTGATGGTCAGGCAGTTGTTACACTGCCTCTCTAAAATAGTAATTGGTCACAGCCAGCACCCAGGGAAAGGCAGTTTCCCAATAGATAAAAGCACCTGAAATTGGTAATCAGCAGCTTTCAGGAATTGGGTGCGTGGGCTTGATCGTACACTTTGAAAGCCAAAATGCTGGAATATGATCTTTGGGGGACATTCCACTGAAAAAGGGAAGAAAGCCTCAGGTGAGCATTCCAGTAAACACACTGTGCATGCTCACCTCCTAGAAGCTATTAGGTCCCCACGCATGCAGGCAGCTCAGTCTAAGAAAAGAATCCACGGAAAGGGGACACAAAACACTGGAAGTCAGTTATCCTATGAAATCCTAGGTTCAGGGTCCAATGGGGCACTTGACCTTCAAGATGACTTCTTGGGTCCCTTCCAAGTGTACTTTCCTTTCTTTGTTCCTGCTCTAAAGCTTTTTAAATAAACTTCCATTCCTGCTCTGAAACTTAGCCTCAGTCTCCTTTTCTTCCTTATGCCCCTCAGTTAAATTCTTTCTTCTGAGGAGGCAAGAATTGAGGTTGCCATAAACCTGTACAGATTCACTGCCGGTAACTTGAATGACTTCCACCAGTAACAGTTTGACTTGTGTCAAGGTTATGTAAAGAATTCCTACATCTTAATAAGAAGAGGACAAACGAGGTGTGATGGCTCACGCCTGTAATCCCAGCACTTTGGGAGTCTGAGGTGAGGGGATTGTTTGAGCCCAGAAGTACAAGACCAGCCTGGGCAACATAGTGAGACCTTGTCTCTACAAAAAAAATCAAAAAATGAGGTGGGAGGATCACTTAAGCCCAGGAGGTCAAGGGTACAATGAGGTGTGATTGTGCCACTGTACTTCTTCCTGGGTGACAGAGTGACTTTGCCTCAAAAAGAATTAAAAAAAAAAAAACCTCCAATTGTAAAAATGCACATTTCACAAAGGGAAGTGATATACATGCCCAAATAGAACATGAAAAAAATGCTTAATAGTTGCTAAGAAAATACAAAAGAAAAATCAGAATTAGATATCACTATATATCCTTTGGAAAGGCTAAAGTTAAAAAAAAAAGATTGGCAATATCAAGTGTTGGCAAGGATGCGTCACATGAAACTTAATTGCTTAAAAAACTTAAATGTTTCCCTAACCCTTTTAGAATAAAATTCACATGTATTAGCATGTTATAACTGCCTTCATTTGATATTGGCCACATGATATTATGCACACACCTTGACTTTCAGGTGAAGACCCTTATCTCCATGCCTTGGCAATCTTCTCTCTGCTGATATCTTTATTCTCATTTTTATTTATATAAAGAATACCTTATTCTTCATGTATGAACTTCTCTGGAAATTCATCTGTAACATCTCCATGGAGGGTTAGAAATTCCCCTTTGTGTGCGACCGTAGCACTGTATAGAAACTCTTACTTTTTAAGAGTCATAACATTATTACATTTCAATTTTACTTAATTTAAATATTATCTTACCCAAGAGAGACTATAAACCCTCTTGAAAATAGAAATTCTATTTAATTTCATGTACATTTAAAAAAATAAGTACAGTGCCTGAAATATTGGCTCTTAAAGTTGCTTAGAGCTGACTATATATTCAACATTTATAATTGCTCAATAAACACAGAGTGATAGATGAGCTAATTCATAGGAACAATATTGGCCAGAATTTAATTTTATTATTTTTGGAGACCATAGAAAAAAGAGAAATATATAAAAGAAGGAGAAGATTATAAATATTTTAACAATATTTTTGTGATGTAGTCTGGATTTTATATGTCTGCGTATGTCTCCAGAAAGAGCTGGGATTCTGTGATGTTTACATTTTGCCTTAGGCTTGTGTCAGACATTTATTAGTTCAAGAGCTTCTGATTCAATATTTTTCTGTTTGTGTTAGTTTAATTCCTATGTACCCTGACATCAATATGTTTGACTAAATTTTTAACCCTTTGAAACTGATAGTTCAAATCTAGATGTCATTAATTAGTTGATAAATTTGGATTGTGTTTTACCTTGGGGAAGAAATAGAATGGTTACTATTTATGCCTCACTGTAAAAATACCTGGAAATTTCAAAGAACCAAAAATATTACATATTTTTCAGGCTTATGTAAATTTCAGCCCAAGGGATTTAGTGCTCTGAACAAAACTAAACTAAATTAAAGTAACCACCACAACAATCTTGCCTCAATGGCACCCTTCTCACTGTGTCTTTCCTAAAGCAGTTCATAAATAAATAAGTAGAACATGTTCCATTTTCACCTTTAGAGACAACTTCTATATTAAAGATTGAAAAGTTGTACCTTATTTTATTCAGGTCTCTATTAAAAGATCACTTTATCAAATGTTTTATAACCATTAGTATAAAAAAAACCCTTTCTCACCCATGAACAATTGCTTTATTTTCTTAATTAATTACACATTTATTGGCTTATAATTTATTGCCTGTCACTCCTTAACGAAATATTTGTTTCATGAAAATAGGAACACTGTTTTGTTCAATGCAATATTCCTAGTAACACGAATATTGCCTTAACCTTAAAAAGTATGCAAACAATTGTATTAAGTGAATGAATGACCTTGGATATTTTGGCCTGAAAGAAGTGTAAATAGGTTTATACTTCATTGCCTGCTGGGTAAAGAAAAAGGAATTTTTATCAGGCTATAATTACGCATACTAAATTTATACAAAAGGAAGAAAATTTTTATTTTCTTAATTTTACTCTTAATTTGCCATTAACTAAACTTTGATTTCCTTATCTGTTAAAAAGAAATAATGATACCTACTAGAGATATTACAAAGTCTATATTTGACTCTTGAATTTTGCAAAAAATTTCTCTTTGGTGTCAGATATAAATCTGCCCTTTGGAAGGATGAACTATTGAATAGCCAGCTAAACACATTCCTGCCATTCCTGAACTTCAGGTAACCATAATCAATAAGTGTGTGACTTTCATATTAATTACTATTATAATATTAGTGGTATATATAAGATGTGTCATTTGTATTTATTGTTATTACCTGCATATTTACTATCTTAGAAGGATAAGCATTCTAGATAAATCCACATGGAAAAAAAAAATTTCATTATGTGCTTTATATGTTGAAATTTATTAATGTTATCAGTTATTGCACAAATTATTTAAATAATTAATAATTCCTACAAATTATGAAGAACTTAAAAATAAATAAAAATAGATTGACAATTAATACAAATATTAAGAACATATATGTTACATAATTTTAGAAAAATATTGCAATCCTTAGGCATTTGTATATAAACATACACATTCTTAGAAACATGGTAGTAAGACAGAACAATAATATCAGATATAATTTTAATAAGTGTAGAACTATACAGAGTACTAGGAGTCCTTTTGTTTATTAAATTATAATAGACATAGTTTCAGGATACATATGTTATATATTCATATAATTATTACAGGTTGAATCAGTGGACTTGGAATATTTATCATCTTAAATATTAGTCTTTATTCTAAAACCAATCAAATTCTTCTTTTCTAGTTATTTTGAAATATACAATAGATTGTTGTAAACTATAGTCACCCTACTATCTAACACTAGATCTTATTATTTCTCCTATCAAACAGTATTTATATCCATTAATCACCTTCTCTTTATATCCTCTCCCACCTCCCCTTCTCAGCCTCTGGTAACCACCAGTCTACTCTAATTTTTTTTTTTTTGAGATTCTGTTTTTTTAGCTCCCACACATGAATGAGACGAGATATTTGCCATTCTGTACTTGGCTTATTTCACTTAATGACCTCCAACGCTATACATGTTGCTGCAAATGAAAGGATTTCATTGTTTTACATGGCTAAATAATATTTCATTGTGTATATGTACCACATGTTCTTTGTCCATTCATTCATGACTAGGCCCTTAAGTTGGATTTCATATTTTGGCTATTGTGAATAGTGCTGCAATAAACACGGGAGTGCAAATATCTCTTCAAAGTATTAATTTCCTTTCTTTTGGATATACACCCAGTAATGGAATTCCTGTATCATATTGGAGTTCAATTTTTAGTTTTATAAGGAACCTCCATACTAGAGGTTGTAATAGTGGTTGTACTAATTTACATTCCTACCAACAGTGTACAGGATAATTTTTTCTCTGCATCCTTACCGGTATCAGTTATTGCCTGTCTTTCTCATAAATGCCATTTTAACTGGGGTTAGATTATACCTCATTGCAGTTTTGATTTGTATTTCCCTGATGATTAGTGATATTGAGCATTTTTTCATATACCATTGACCATTTGTATGTCCTCATTTGAGAAATGTCTGTTCAGAGCTTTTGCCCATTTTTTATTAGATTATATATTTTTTGCTATTCAGTTGTTTGAGCTTCTTATATATTCTAGTTACTAATGCCTTGTCAGATGGATAGTTTGCACATATTTTCTCCCATTCTGTGGCTTGTCTCTTTATTTTGTTGATTAACTTCTTGGCTGTGGAGAGGCTTTTTAGCTTGAGACAAACTCAATTGTCTATTTTTGCTTCAGTTGCTTGTGCTTTTGAGGTTTTACACAAAAAGTCTTTGCTAAGACCAAATTCTTGCAGCATTTTTCCGTTTTTTCTAGTAGTTTCAGATCTCAGATTTAAGTGTTTATTTCATTTTGTTTGTATATTGAGATATAAGTTTTATTCTTCTGCATGTAGTTAACCATAGAGGAATCAATGTTCTCACTCATAGGTAGGAGGTGAACAATGAGAACACTTGGACATAGGGTGGGGAATATCACACACCAGGGCCTGTCATGGGGAGGGAGTAGGGGATAGGGATAGCATTAGGAGAAATATCTAACATAAATGATGAGTTAATGGGTGCAGCACACCAACATGGCACATGTATACATATGTAACAAACCTGCACATTGTGCGCATGTACCCAAGAACTTCAAGTATAATTTTTAAAAAAGGAATCACAGTATTAAATAAAGTAAACGTTAAGAATTCTATCTCTTTCTAGTTGTTTAATTCCATTGAGGCCATTAGAATTTTTGAAAAGAAAAATTATATTTTCAAATTCTTCCCATCCAGTATAACTAAATTGAAAGTGCTACATCAATTTCCTGAAAACAGAAAACTTCAAAATGATGTTAAATCATATCCATGATAAATCATCTTTGATCCAGTGGATGAATCCATCTTTGATTCATCACATTTTAATGAAAATGTAAAGATTTATGGAGAATGGGAAATATGGTTAAAGAAAAATTAAGTACCTAGGAAATAAATCATTCCTCTACCAACCACAGCTGAAAATGAGCATTTATTGTGTGCTATTATAAATGCCGGAGCAATCTAGCAGCTAGTGTGAAGAGACACTATTATTCTCACAGTATAATTTCATAGGTTTAAAATTTGGCTACTTAAATATTTTAGTAAATATGTTATAATAATTATAGTCTGATATTATTTCAAATTTATTCTTTTAATAAAGAGATTTATTTCATAACTACAACTAAGTCTCTGCTTCTATTAAATACTATTACCTTTCATACTCACCCATTCAGTGTTTGACCAATATTAACACTTTGCAAGACTTAAAGATTACATGATTAATTCACATATAGTACCTTGTTATAAGAAGAGCACAGTTATATAAATATGGTTGGTGATCCAATTTTAGTGATTAAGTGTCAAATACATGTAAGTGCTTAAGTGTCAAAGCATTTTTCCTCCTTTGTTCTTTCTAAAGTAACAATGTGGAATGTCTTTCCTAATTCTTGATACTGTCTTTACATAAATAACAGTTTATTGTGTTTACAAAATAAATAATATACATTCTTTTTCATTAATTTCCATGCAAAGAATTATTAAAACTGCTTACAGAAACATAAATTCTGATGAGAGGAGCCCTTCTAGATGGCTGACCAGAGGCACTTGAGTCAACAAAAAGGAAGCAAAACAAGTGGATAATCACAGGTGAAATGGAGCATCTAAGAAGCACCATTCAGCAGGGAAACGATAAGAAACATCTAAGGCATGGAAGGACAGAGAAACAAGGCAGTTAGTCTAGAGAACTAAGTGACGCAGCCAGCCTGGCTAGGATCAGCTGGGAGCTAGAAGAGGCCATCTAGTGTGGGGAAAAGGCAAGAGAGAAATCCTGAGTGGTCCACATTTCCACTGTAGACTTTTGCAATGCTAGCCACCAGAGAACCCCTTGGCCATTCTAGGCCCTGCTACTTGTTAAGGGTGCTTGTTGCCTGGAGTCTGCATAATTGAATTGTTGGAGAGAGAAAACTCATACTCAAACACCTCTAAGACCCAAGCAACTGATGCATGGTGTCATTTTGAGAAACCAGGCTCCATCAGAGTGCACTGAGACACCACTGACACTGATTAAAGCTGAAGAAATCATGTGAAGACTAGACTTCTGTATGCACTCAGAATGAAAACTGAAGTATCCTATCCAACGAACCCTATAGATACATTTAAAGGAAAAAAATATTTTCCTATGTAAACCAATCCAAAAATTTGAAAGAAGTTATTATTATACTAGATATCAATGTAAGGACACAAGAAATATGAAAAAGCAAAGAAACATGACACCTCCAAAGGACACAATAATTATCTACCAGTAGATTCCAAAAAAACCACAAATCTATGAAATGCCTGAAAAATAATTTAAAATAATATGACCAAAGAAATTGAATGAGAATCAAGAGAACATACACACACATAAACAATACAAAGATATCAGAAAAACAATTTGGGATATAAATGATAAATTCAAGAAATAGATAGATACCATAAAGAAGAACTAAACAGAAATTCTGGAAGTGAATAATTTAGTGAATGAAATAAAAAATACAACTGAGATCTTTAACAATAGTCTAGCTCAAGCAGAAGAAAGAATTTCTAATCTCAAGAATCAGTCTTTTGAAATAACCCAGTCAACCCCCTACCTCAAAGAAAATAAGAGGATAAAAAGAAAAGAATAAAAAAAGAATGAAGAAAGCCTATGGGACATATGTGGCACCATAATGTGAACACATATTCAGATTCTGAGTGTTCTGAAAGAAGAAGAGATGGAAAAAGTCACAAAAAAACTATTTAACAAAGTAATAGCTAAAATTTTTTCATGTCTTGCAAGATATATAGAAATCAAGGTACAGGAAACTATAATATTCCCAAATAGATTCAACCTTAAAAGTTCTGAGAAATATTACAGTCAAATATTCAAAACCAAATACAAAGATAAAATTCTTAAAAACGCAAGAGAAAAGCATCAGGATACATAAAGACACATAAACCCCATCAGACTAACAAGTTTCTCAGGAGAATCCTTAAGGCTAGGACAAAATGAGAGAATATGTTCGAAGTGCAGAAAGAAATGAAATGTCAGCCAAGAATACTATATTCAACAAATCTTCCCTTCAAAAATGAAGGAGAAATAAAATCTTTCCCAGAGAAGAAAAAACTGAGGAAATTCATCATTAGTATACTCCTCCTACAAGAAAGGCTTAAGGGATTTCTACAACAGGAAATGAAAGGAAAATATATACCATAATGAAAACACACTCATGTATGAAACTTAACATTAAACAGGATAGAATAGATACACAAATGAGGAAAAGAAAGGACTGAAATGTTACCACTATAGAAAACCACCAGACTACAATAATAAACAATGGGACAGGAAGAAAGCAGTAAAGGATATACAAAACAAGCAGAGAACAATGAACAAAATGACAGAAGTAAGTCCTCACCTAACAATAATAATGTTGAATTTAAATGGATTAATTTAGTTGTTTAAAATATATACACTGGTTGAGTATGTTTAAAAATTTGCCTAAATATATGTTGCTTACAAGACACCCACTTTACCTGTAAAGTGTATATGTGTTTACATATAGACAAAAATTAAAGGGATGGAAACAAATATTACACACAAATGGAAACCAAAAATGAGCAGGAATACCTATAGTTATATTACATAAAACAAGCTTGAAGTCAGCAACAGTAAAATGAGGCAAAGGTCATTATACAATGATAAAGGGATCAATTCAGCAAGAGGACATAACAATTCCAAATATATATACACCCAACACTAAGAAACACCCAGATATATTAAGCACATATTATTAGTTTTTGTTTTTGAGATGGAGTCTCACTCTGTCACCAGGCTGGAGTGCAGTGGCACAATCTCGGCTCACCGCAACCTCCACCTCCCAGGTTCAAGTGATTTTCTTGCCTCAGCCTCCCAAGTAGCTGGGATTACAAGTACACACACCACACCCAGCTAATTTTTGTATTTTTAGTACATATGGGGTTTCACCATACTAGCCAGGATGGTCTCAATCTCCGGACTTCAAGGAAGACCCTATGTGTGCTCAGCAATTTTTAAAAAATCAATATCATGTCAAGTACATTCTTAGCCTACAATGGAATAAAAGTGGAAATCAAGTCAATATAAAGAAAACTTTGGAAACTGTACAAATACATGGAAATTAAATAATATGCTCCTGAAATACCAATGGGTCACTAACAAAGTTAAAAATAAATTTTTTTTTTTTGCAAATGAAAATGGAAACAAAATATACCAAAATGTATAAAATACAACAAAAGGAGTGCCGAGGGAATTTCATACCAGTAAATGCCTACATCACAAAAGTAGAATGGTTTCAAATAGCCTAATGATGCACCATAAGAATTAGAAAACCAAGAACAAACTCAACTTAAAATTGGTAAAATAAAAATCATAATGTCAGAATAGAACTAAAGGAAATTGTGACTTAAAAAAAAAATTCAAACGATCAACAAAACAAGTTAGATTTTTCAAAAAGACATGCAAAACTGATAAACCACTAGCTAAACAAACAAAGAAAAAAAGAATACTAACCTAAACAAACTCATAAATGAAGAAGGAGACATTATAAGTGATTGCACAGAAACATGAAAGACCACCAGAATCTGCTCTGAACAAGTACATGCTAACTATCTGGAAAAACTAGAGGAAAATGGATAAATTCCTAGACACAGGCAACCTAACATGATTGAAACGAAAACAAATAGACAACCTGAACAAACAGACAAATAACGAGTAACAAGTTTGAAGCAGTAATAAAATCTCTCCTAAGGTGGAGAAAATGCTCAGGACTGTATGGCTTTACTGCTGAATTCTGAATTCTATAAAACTTTAAAGAACTGACACCAATCCTTCTGAAACTATTCTGAAGAACTGAAGCACAGGATATTCTTCCTAACTCACTCTACAAGGACAATACTACCGTGATATCAAAACTACATAAGAGAACAGGAAAAAAAGAAAACTGGCCAATATACCTGATGAACACTGACAGAAAAATTCTCAAAAAATTACTAGTAAGTTAAATCCAATAACACATCAAAATATAATACAGCATGACCAAGTAAGATTTATTCTAAGGACGCAAAACATAGTTCAGCATATGTTGATCTAGTTTGAATGTTTGTCACCTCTAAATCTCATATTGAAATTTGATTATCAGTGTCAGAGTTCGGGTTCAATGGGAGATGTCATGGGGGTGTATCCCTCATGAATGCCTTGAACTAATAAGTGAATACTTCCTCTGTTGGTTCTTGTGTTGTGCAGATTTTTGTGTTATGCTTCTTGATTTTTGGGTTATGCTTCTTGAACAGCCTGCAGAACTATTAAACAAATAACCCTCTTCTGTATAAATTACCCAGCATTAGATATTCCTTTATAGCAATGCAAAATAAACTAATATATATGCAGATTAATTTATGTGATACATTACATAAACAGCATGAGGGACAAAATCAGGTCAGTATCTCAATAGATGTAGAAAAACATTTGATAAAATTTAACATCCCTTCATGATAAAAATTCTGAACAAATTAGGCATAGAAGGACCACACCTTAACATAATAAAGGCAATATATGCCAAAGCCACAGAGACCATTATACTGAATGGGGAAAACCTGAAAGCTAAGAATTGGATCAAGACAAGGAAGACCACTTTGACCACTCCTATTTAACATAATACTAGAAGTTCTAGCCACCACAAACAGGCAAAATAAATAAATAAAATGTGTACAAGTTATTTAAAAAGAAAGTCAGATTTTCTCTCTTTGCAGATGATATGACCTTATACAAACAAAACCTTAAAGATTCCATCAAAAAACTCATAGAACTGATGAACAAAGTCAGTAAATTTGCAGAACATAAAATAAATATACAAAATTAATAGTTGTCTATACACCAATAATGAACTAGCTGAAAAATAAATTTAATGCAGTTTGATTTGTAATAGCCACAAAAATCTAAAATGTCTAGAAATAAATTTGAACAAGGAAGTGGAAGATCTCTACAAAGAATATCACAAAACACTGATAAGAGAAATTGAAGATCATGCAAACAAATAGACATCTCAATGCTCATTGTTGATAATAATTAATATTGTTGCAGTATTTATCAAAATATCAATGGCATTCTTCATAGAAATAGGAGAAAAGTATTATCACATTTGCATGAAACCAGAAAAGACCCAAATAGCTAAAGCAATAAGCAATCCTGAGCACAAAGAACAAAGCTGGAGTCATCACATTACCTGAGTTCAAAATATGCTACAAAGCTATAATAATGAAAACAGCATCATGTTAGTGCAAAACCAATACATAAACCAATAAAAGAGAATGGAGAACCTAGAAATAAATCTGTGTATTTAGAACCAACTGATTTTTGACAAAGATGCCAATAAGATATATTAGGGAATGGACACTCTAATCAATAAATCATGCTGGGAAAACTAGATACCCATATATGGAAAAGTAAAATTCTACCACTATTTTACAACAAATTATCTAAAAATGGATTAAGAAAAACTTAAAAGTAAAACTCAAAACTATAAAACCACTAGAAGAATTCACATGGAAAGTGCTTCAGATCATTAGTGTACCAAAGATTTTATGGCCAAGACCTCAAAGTCACAGACAACAAGAAGATCAGAAGAAAAATGAGAGCATATTAAACTAGAAGGCTTCTGTCTAGCAAGAAAACAGTCAACAGCATGAAGAGACAACCTGGTGAATGAGAGAAAATATTTGCCAACTATCCATCCAATAAAGGACTAATACTGAAAATATACAAAGAACTCAAACAACTCAATAGCAAAAAACATACAATCCTATTAAAAAGTGGGCAGGGCCGGGTGTGGTGGTTCACACCTGTAATCCCAGCACTTTGGGAGGCCGAGGCAGTGGATCACAAGGTCAGGAGATTGAGACCATCCTGGCTAACATGGTGAAACCCCGTCTCTACTAAAAAAATACAAAAATTCGCTGGGCGTGGTGGTCGGCGCCTGTAGTCCCAGCTATTCAGGAGGCTGAGGCAGGAGAATGGCGTGAACCCGGGAGGTGGAGCTTTCAGTGAGCCGAGATTGTGCCACTGCACTCCAGCCTGGGCGACAGAGCAAGACTCAGTCTCAAAAAAAAAAAAAAAAAAAAAAAAAAAAAAAAAAAAAAGTGGGCAAGCCAGGTGCAGTAGCCCACACATGTAATCCCAGCACTTTGGAAGGCTGAAGTGGATGGATTGCTTGAGGCCAAGAGTTAGATCAGCCTGGTTAACATAGCAAAACCCCATATTTATTAAAAAAAAAAAAAAAAAAAAAAAAAAAAAAAAAAAAAAGGAGGTAAAGGGAGGGAAGCAGAGCAAGATAGCTGAAAAAACTCTCCCACAATACCCTACCTCCCCAACCCCTGCACTGGAACACTCAATGGAACAACTATATATGCAAAAATCACCTTCATAAGAACAAAAAATCAGGTTAATGATCACAGTAGTTGGTTTTAACATCATAGCAAGGAAAGAGGCACCGAAGAGAATAAAAAAGGCAGTCTTGAATTGGCAACACCACCTGTCCCCCATTTTCTGGCAGTGGCTGCATGGCATTAACAGAGAATCTGTGCACTTAAAGGAGGGAGAGCCCAGTGATTATGGGACTTTCCATTGGAACTCAGTGCTTCCTGTCACAGTCAAAAGCAGCACTGGACAGAATTCAGCTGGCACTCATGGAAGGAGCATGCAGACCATCCTTAGCCAGAGGGGAATTTTTCATCCCAGTGGTCAGAACCTGAGTTCCAGCTAGCACCATCACCACAGGTTAAAATGCCCTGAAGTGCTAAACTTGAAAGGCAATCTAGATCACAAAGACTGATTCCCCAGCAAGTCCTGATACTGGGCTGGGCTAAGAGTCATTGGATTTGCGGTACATATGACATAGTGAGCCTCCAGCTGGGGCAGCCAAGGGAGTGCTTGTGTCATCCATCCCCCAACCCCAGGCTGTGCAGTTTGCAACCCCTAGGGAGACTCTTTCCTTCTGCTTGACAAGAGGAAAGGGAAGAATAAATAGAACTTTGTCTTGCAACTTGGATACCAGCTCAGCCATAGTAGAATTGGGCACCAGGCAGACTCCTGAAGTCCTCATTTCAAGCCTTACCTCTCACATAACAATTCTAGACACACCCTAGGCCAGAAAGGAATCCACTGCCTTGAAAGAAAGGACTAGTTCTGGTATGATCCATCACCTGCTGACTAAAGAGACTCTGCCTTGAATGAACACAAGCGGTAGCCATGCGGTACTTGCTGTGGGCCTTGGGTGAGGTACAGTGCTTTGCTGGCTTAAGGTGTGACCCAGCACATTCCCAACTGTAGTGGCCATGTGAGGAGATTCATTTGCTTGAGGAAAAGGAAAGGAAGAGTAAAGGGGACTTTGTCTCACAGCTTGGGTACCAGATCAGCCACAGTGGGGCAGAGCACAAAGTGGGCTCCTGGGGTCACCAATTCCAGGCCTTGGCTCATATATGGACTTTTCTGGGCCCACCCTGGAATAGAGGGGAGAACAGGCATGGAAGTATTTGCCACAAGCTTACTGAAGAGAGAGACCCAAGCATGGAAGTATTTGCCACAAGCTTATTGAAGAGTGCTTGGGACTTGAGTGAACATTGATGGTAGCCAGGCAGTACTTCCTGCAAGCCTGTGGTAGCCAGGCCATGGGGAGAGATTTCTTCTCCATGAGCAGCTCAGTCACAGTAGAATAGAGCACCAGGTAGAATCTCAAGGTTCCTGACTTTAGACCCAGGCTCCCAGACAGCATCTCTGGACAGACACTGGGCCAGGGTCAGCTTGCTACCCTCAAGGAAGGACACAAGCCTGGCTAGATTCACCACATGCTGATGGAAGAGTCACTGGGCCTTGAGTGAACATTGGCAGTAATGAGGCAGTGTTTGCCATGGGCCTTGGATCAGACTGAGTGCTGTCCTGGCTTTAAGTGTGACTCAGTATGGTCCCAGTGATGGTGGCCACAGGGGTGTTGTGTCACCCCTCCCCCAGCTCCCAGCAGTTCAGTATGGAGAAAGAGACTTTGTTTGGGAGAAAGTAAGGGAAAAAACAAGTCTCTCCATGTTAATCCAGTGAATCCCCTCAGGTCTTACCCAAGATCGCCAAGGCAGTACCTCTATGAATTTGCAAAGGCCACATACTTACTGGGCTTAGGGTGCCCTCAACGTAGATTCAGCTGCAGGGACCAAACATTTTGATCAAAACACAATTCCCTTTGAACACTTGGACAGCCTTTCCAAGAAGGATGGGTACAAATAAGTCCAGACTGCAAAGATGAAAATAAACACCTAACTCTTCAATGTCCAGGTATCAACAAACATCCACAAATATCAAGACCATCCAGGAAAACAGACCTCACCAAACGAACAACCTAAGGCACCAGTGACTAATCCTAGAGTGACAGAATATGTGATCTTTCAGACAGAGAATTCAAAATAGCTTGAATTGGGAAAGCTCAATGAAACTTAAGATAACACCGAGAAGGAATTCAGAATTTGATCAGATAAATTTAACAAAGATACAGAAATATTTTTTTAAAACTCTCGCAAAAATTTTGGAGCTAAAAATGCAATTGACCTACTGAAGTATGCATTCGAGTAAATTTATCTGATTGGACAAACAACCTAATGTTGGGTCATAAAGGATGAAAAAAGCAAGAGCAAACCAAACCCCAAATTGGTAGAAGACAGGAAATAGTAAAGATAAAAGCAGAAATAAATGAAATTGAAATTTAAAAAAACACAAAAGATCAACAAAATAAAAAGTTGGTCATTTAAAAAGATAAATAAAATTCATAAATCGGCTGGGTGCGGTGGCTCATGCCTGTAATCCCAGCACTTTGGGAGGCTGAGGTGGGCGGATCACGAGGTCAGGAGATTGAGACCATCCTGGCTAACATGGTGAAACCCCGTCTCTACTAAAAATACAAAAAATTAGCCAGGCATGATGGCAGGTGCCTGTAGTCCCAGCCACTCGGAAGGCTGAGGCAGGAGAATATCATGAACCTGGGAAGTGGAGTTTGTAGTGAGCCAAGATCACGCCACTGCACTCCAGCCTGGGTGACAGAGCAAAACTCCATCTCAGGGGAAAAAAAAAAAAATTCATAAATCTTCAGCTAAACTAAGAAAAAAAGAGAGACGATCCCCTCTGAAAAATAAAATCAGAGATGAAAGGGAGACATTATAACTGATACCACAGAAATTCAAAGCATCATTAGAGACTACAATGAGCAATTATATGCCAATATATTGGAAAATCTAGAAGAAATTGATAAATTTCTAGACACATACAACCTACCAATATAGAACTGCAAAGGAATCCAAAAACTGAATAGATGAATAACAAATTATAGAGTTGAAGCTATAACAAAATGTTTCCCAGCAAAGAAAAGCCTGGGACCCGAAGGCTTCACTGCTGAATTTTAGCAAACATTTAAAGAAATAATAACTAATCTTACTCAATCTATCTAAAATGCAGAGGTGGAATGCATACTTCCAAACTCATTCTATGAGGCCAGTATTACCCTGATACCAAAAACAGACAAAGACACATAAAGAAAGAAAACTACAGGTCAACATCCCTGATGAACATTGATATAAAAATCCTCAACAAAATACTAGCAAGCTGAATTCAACAACATATGAACATTGATACAAAAATCCTCAACAAAATACTAGCAAGCCAAATTCAACAACATTTTAAAAGTAGCATTCACCATGACAAAGTGGGATCTATCCCAGGAATGAAAGGATGGTTCAATATATGCAGACCAATCAAAGTGATACATAATATCAATAGAATAAAGGACAAAAACCATATGATTATTTCAACTGATGCTTTAAAAATTGATAAAATTCAGCATCCCTTTATGATAAAAAACCTTCAAATATTTGATATAGAAGGAACATACCTCAACATAATAAAGGCTATCTATGACAAACCTCTTCAATCTGTATATTATACAACCCAACAGTTACAAGTTCAGAATTTGGAAGAAAAATCTCAGATAAAAATATAAGTAGAAAGTGAAAGAGAATAATAAAGTAATAGAACATACTGGCAAAGACGATTACCACAAATAAATCCTATTTGAATTGACTTTCATCATTTTTTAGCACAATTATCAATCCTGATCTCTTCAGCAAGTATTTAATTAAAACATGGAGTATCTCTACCTTGTGCTAAGCACAGTACTAATCACTGAGATACAACAATAAGCAATCCAGACAAGTTTCTTGCCCTCATGCAGCTTGTATTTATCTAATAACTCTTAAAAGAAAGCTATTGCTACATTGTTTAGTAACTATGATATAAAAATAAATATGTATTAGGTTTCTGCCTCCTTGTTTGTGACCCAGAGATTTAAAAATTCTTTTTTCCTGAGTAATGGGGCTGATAGCAGCATCCTACATGGAGCTCCTGAATCTCTTGAAATTTTCTGGGTGATGGGAGGGTCTTTTAGTCTAATGAGGCTCTTGGTGGGCTCCTGGATAGCTTCTTAATAAGCACTGGTCACCAGAAATATCAAGCCTTGATTAGAAGGGTGGAATTTTCAGCCCCACATCCTCATCCTCTGGGGAGGGAAGAGTGGCTGGGAAGTAAATGAATAATCCACCACTCATACATGATAATACTTTCATACAAATCCCTAAACTACAAGGCTTGGAGAGCTTCTCAGTTGGTGAACACAAACCCGTGCTGAAAGGGTAGCACATTCTGACTCCACAGGGACAGAAGCTCCTCTCCTCTGAACCCTGCTGGGCCTTGCTCTATGTACCTCTTTGTCTGATCGTTAATTTATATCTTTTATAATATGCTTTATAATAAACTTGTAAGTGTAGGTAGTGTTCCCTGAGTTTTGTGACCATTAAGCAAATTATGGAACTTGAGAAGAGAGTTGTGGGAACCCCCTAATTATTGCCAAGTTGGACAAGTTTAGGTATCCTTGGCACCAAATACTTATGGCTGGTGTCTGAAGTGGGGACAGACAGTGAGAATGAGCCCTTAACCTGTGGGGTTTGCACAGGCTGGTTTGTTAATGCTAGGATTAAATTAAGTAGTTGGATACTCAACTGGTGACTGTAGACAGTTGGAGAATTGGTTGGTACGAAAAAACCACATTTAGTGCTATAAGTGTTATGAGTAGAGAAACACTTTTCCTTACTACTTTAAATGACATTGTGTCTAACAGATGTTTGATAGTAAGGAGAAATATAAAGCTTACATCAGTATAAAGTGACATCAAGAAGGACTCATTCTTGCATATTTTGACAGATGTTAGTATGTTGAATCATAGGGTATATTAGTAAAGACTCAATTCAGACACAGGTTTTGATGTGTTACTATAATTTCAGAATGAATTGGTACATAAAATTGCATATCCATTCAACATACTTTGTCATTTTCAAATAGTTTTTTTCTGGAACAACCTTCCTCAGATTGTTATGTGGCAGGTAATTTCCTGGTCAGTACTGTTAGCAAAAAGAAAGCTTTTGAATTGCCGTGCCTCCTTTTCCTACCTCAAGGCTTTTCATAGTAAGAGTAAACAAATGTAGTACACTTTCTTGGAAGGTGTAGCAATTTCATTACAAAATGCCTGAAGTGTCAGCTTCAAAGGATGATGTTAGTCATTAAATATTTTCTCTATTTTGATTACAATGTTAAAAAAAGTCTTTGAAAAGGTAGGTGAAAAGTCAGTTATACATCTTTACAATCATTATATTTCAAGACTAAATGAAAGTGATCCATTTAGTTAGTATGAAAATATGATAATACAGATCTCAGTTCTAATTTTGTAACTTTTATTTAGTTTCACATACATAGATGGAAGTATGTAAGTTATGAGTGATTATACTTAAAGAAAACCAAAAATGTAGCTCTAATTTGGAGATAAAAATTGCACACATGTTCATAATTCTAATTTAAGATTAATGCTGTCCTAATTACACCCAATGAATGTAAGTGGAAATTTTGTCTCCCAAACTAGTTTTGTCTGATTAAATATTTTTTGATGTGTTAATGCTAAACTAATAGATATATTTTGAAGAGGTTTCTAGCTAGATTATTACTTCCCATTACATGAATTACCATGAATTGCCTATACTCTCTTCTCTTCTCTTGTACCCATTAACCTGTGAAAATTTTTTTGATCAGTATTATAAAATTGGTGGTGTGAGTACTCTTTGGTATATCTGCTATTCCCCATCCCCCAACAATAATAAACATATTATTATAGTTTGTGATTAACTCATGGTGGTTTAATTATATGGTGACCTAAGCAGTTAGCTCTCACAAAGAGTTATGCTCTTTGTCATATAATTAACACTAAGAACACTTGGACACAGGAAAGGAACATCACACACCGGGGCCTGTTGTGGGGTGGGGGGAGTGAGGAGGGATAGCATTAGGAGATATACCTAATGTAAATGACAAGTTAATGGGTGCAGCACGTCAACATGGCACATGTATACATATGTAACAAACCTGCAGGTTGTGCACATGTACCCTAGAACTTAAAGTATAATAAAAAAAAAAGGAAATGCTTTTTGTAACATTTAACTATGCATCATGAAGACAAAATAATAAAATTAGTAGAGTCCAAACTTGTTTTTAGATATGTTTGCATAAAGTAAATAAGACTTGAAGATACTGAGATGTATAAATCTTGCCAGTAGACTGTTTTTCCTACTTTTATAGATTTCCCATCATTAAAATGTGTTTCTATTTCAGTCAAGAGTGTCAATGATTTAAAATTTACCATATCACTTAAAAATTTTAATAAGTTCTAATCACTGCTGTTGGAACATACTGCACTTCCTTTTATTTAATGGAAAAAAATACCTAATAGAAAACTATGAGAACTTGGTTTCCATCTTTGATATAAAAATCTTAAACTTGTTAAGATTTTTAAAGCTATTGCCAAAGGATAATTAGCTCTGCCATGGACCAAAACAGGAATGAGATAAAAGAAAGATTTCTGAAAAAAAGTGACATACAAATTTAAATTCAGGACTTAAATGTACTCATGATGGAGGAATTGAACAAAATTGGATGTAGGCAGCTAGCTCATTAATCAGTAAACTGAATTATTTTATTTAGGATGAAGAGAAAATGAAATGTAGGATTGGATGAAGAAAATGAAAAAGCAGGCTGACTGACTGAGATAATTATGCTGCTAGATTATTACTACTTTCTTGACAATTCCATTAGAACTGCTACAAAAATCAAAATGAGTTTCACGATTTTTGACATTATATGAGATTATATGAGATTTACTTTTCACTTTTATATCACACTTCATAAAAAAATTCAGAACAATAATATTATCTGTAAAAATAGATAGCCATAAAAGAATACACAGGTATGATCAAAAATAAATTTAAAACTAAAAATTTACTCATACGTTAGAAATGTAACTAAACATGAAAGAGCTGTTTTAGAAAGAGAACTATCATGAATCAGTTCTGACAAAATACTCTTATGAGAATTCCAAAGCTAACTTTGTTTAATTTTTAATACGTTTTCTGGATGGCTAAGTCCATTTACAACTTGCAGAATGC
This sequence comes from Macaca thibetana thibetana, assembly GCF_024542745.1. Lineage (NCBI taxonomy): Eukaryota > Metazoa > Chordata > Mammalia > Primates > Cercopithecidae > Macaca > Macaca thibetana. The sequence continues at coordinate 56,603,507 of NC_065585.1, read as the reverse complement.
TGGTTTCATTGTAGAGCAAAACTTAATTCATATACTATTTAGTATTTATATAGTGGTTGGTATACAGAAGTTATACTAAAGTAATGTTTTATTATTTATCAAGAAAGAATTTGCTATGTAAGGATTCAATCAGTGAAATCAAGTACTTTAAGTATATTTATGTTATTTCAGCTGCACTATTATGATTATATGTTAGGAGCAGACAATTATTTTATTGCTGCATGTTATGGTATGAATGTTCGTGTTGCCCCAAAATTCATTTATTGAAATCCTAACCCCCAAGCTGATGGTATTAAGAGGTGGGGCATTTGGGGAGGCAATTAAGTCACAAAAATGAAGCCCTCATGATTGGGATTAATGCCCTTATAAACTAGTCCCAGGGGAGCTTGATTGCCTGTTCCACCATGTGAGGACACAGAAAGAAGGCACTGTCAGTGTCTTCAATAAGAAAGCAAGTTCTTACCAGACACCTAATCTGCTGGCACCTTAATTTTGTACTTCTCACCTTTCTGAACTGTGAGGAATAAATTTATATTGTTTATGAGCTGCCCTGTTTACGATATGTTGTTATAGCCGTCTGAACAGACTAAAGAACTGTACTAAAATTATACAACAATGTTCTCCTTTTTTCATTGTTAGAACATATGAAATTTCTGTATAAAAACAAGTTTTATATTATAGTATGATTAGGGATAATAAAAATATCTTTCAAAAAGCATTTTTTGTTAAATACAAGTTGTAAAAGTTTTAGATTTTAGAAGTTACTGGAAATGAGGGCTGTTCCACAAACATCTAATTAGCAGCAAATTAAAGCCAATTAGCAAAACAGGAATTTTCTGTACTGAAGAGGCATAAAATACGTTCCTCTTTAAAGTTAAGTTATATGTAGAGTTTTCAGATACTCAATACTTACTCAAAAGTATTTGAAAGTAAAACAATTGACTTAATCATTGTAAGACTTAAATTTTACATCAATTTTACTTCTCATTAATGCAGAAAATGTCTGTTTTCATAAAGATTGTTTTTATAGTATTAATCAAGGTAAAGTGGAGTAATGCAATTATTATTATTATTATTTTTCCTTAGGGAAATATAAACAATAAATTCTGAGACTAGAAAATATTGATTACTACAATATTTTTTAAATTATCTGGTAAATTATTAAATTTTAAATTTATTTTGGTGACAAATTTGAAAATTTTTTGTAGGCTCCTATGTAAGTTTAATTCAAGTAATTGAAAGTTTGAATATCTATGACAGGCTCACACCTACTTTCCCAGAAAATACAGTTCTGTTTTTATGTTAAACTGTTTAAAACATGACTATACTTTTTTCTTTTCTCTTTAGGGAGTTCTTACTTCACATAGGAAATCAAATTTAAGATTGGTTAGCCATATGTTACCATTCATTTTTAATCTGTATCAGATGGAAAATACATAATAGAAATGACATACCAGTCTTTACTCAGAATACTGAAAAACATGCAGTCTTCATGACTGAAGGAAGACAACTTGTGTATGTATATTTTTGAATCAAAGGGACAGATAATAGAGGACAAAAAGACTGTAAGTTTTCCCCAACGTACTGAAATTTAAAGATGGAAAATTTTAAATCACCGTTTTAAAGATTTGTAACCTAATTTGCAAAAATAGTGAGAATAGGAAGCAAAGAGACAGAAGTAGCTGGTAGAAATCTGACCTAATGGGCCACATCACAAATTACAAACGGTTAATTTGTGAGTGATTTCACCTTTGTGTCCTATGACAAAACTTGATAATAATTTTAAAAGACAATTTACTACTTTGGCACATAAAGTTAAGTAGAACGGTTAAGTCTTCAGCTAAATTTGCTTAAAACTCTAAGAGAGATTGCATTGAACCGTATTTAAATTATACAAATGTTGAGGAACACTAACCTATTTTTTTTGCCTCTTCTCAGCAGTGAAGAAATTGAATAGTCATTGTAGCTGGTCTGTGTACCAAAACTTTCTAAAAACCAAATTGGTGGTGTCCTCAATTTTCTATAAGATACTCTAAGTCATGAATCAGAATTAATTACCATGAATCAGCATTTCAATTACCATGAATATATATATGAATGGCTTCATATAATTCTTAGGAAAGAATTGAGATATTGCCAGGTGGCACATATAAATTAGCAATGATTATTTTACACTTCTGATAATTAAAGACACAAGGAAGGCAAATTGCTGTGTTTTACCACATTAGTTGGGAAAAAGAAATACAAATAGCTCTAGGATCTACTGTTTTGAAATATATCAATGCATATAATCTTCAATGCTTTTAGAATAAGTTAAATAACAACATTTAGAAAATCAGCACGGTGAAACCCCGTCTCTACTAAAAAATACAAAAAAAACTAGCCGGGCGAGGTGGCGGGCGCCTGTAGTCCCAGCTACTCAGGAGGCTGAGACAGGAGAATGGCCCGAACCCGGGAGGCGGAGCTTGCAGTGAGCTGAGATCTGGCCACTGCACTCCAGCCTGGGCGACAGAGCGAGACTCCGTCTCAAAAAAAAAAAAAGAAAATCAGAATCCTGAAGTAATTCGGATACTCTGAAGATAATTTTGGAACATGGACTAACATTTAACTTTTTGACATATCAACATTTAAAATAAATATTCATGTCATTAGAGTATGAGTGTTTACTTCCTTTTTTTCTTTGAGACGGAGTCTGGCTCTGTCGCCCAGGCTGGAGTGCAGTGGTGCGACCTCGGCTCACTGCAAGCTCCGCCTCCCGGGTTCACGCCATTCTCCTGCCTCAGCCTCCCGAGTAGCTGGGACTACAGGCGCCCACCACCACGCCCGGCTAATTTTTTTATTTTTAGTAGCGACAGGGTTTCACCGTGGTCTCGATCTCCTGACCTTGTGATCTGCCCGCATTGGCCTCCCAAAGTGCTGGGATTACAGGCGTGAGCCACCGCGCCAGGCTGAGTGTTTATTTACTTCCTTTCATTCAAGTTGCTTATACTACTGCAACAATTGAACAAAGTATTGAATTTTACATATTCAAGCTACAAAGACTAAAATGCTCTTCATTTAATGGCATTTCAGAAATACAGCAAAAAAATTACAAAGGCACTGATTTTTAAAATTGCAAATCGAATAAAGAAAAACAAACTCAGATTGAAAAATAATTATAGTTCTAGAATGGAAATGCATTTTCTTGTTACAGTGTTCTATAATTTAACCTTTGAAGTGGTTTTGAATTTTATTTGAATGTACATTTTTAGGACTCATTCTACTCTCATCTTTTTAATTCTACTAGAAATAATTAGATTAAGACAAATTATCTTGAGAAATAATTTTATGTTTTTCTTTTCCAAGTTTTTAGATTCAAGGTATACATGTGCAGGATTGTTGCCTGCATATATTGCATGATACTGAGGTTTGAGGTACAAATGATCCTATCACCTGGGTATTGAGCATAATACCCAATAGTTAGTTTTCAACCCTTGCCCCCTCTTACTCTCTCCTCTAGAAGTCTCCAGTTTTGACTGTTGCCATCTTTATGTCCCTGAGTACCTCTTGTTTAGTTCCTTTATGTCCCTGAGATCCCATTGTTTAGTTCTCACTTATAAGTGAGAATATATGGTATTTGGTTTTCTGTTACTGCATTAATTCACTTGGGATAATGGCCTCCAGCTGAACTCATGTTGCTTGAAGGGACATAATTTTATTCTTTTTTAAGACTGCAGAGTATTCCATTGTGTGTATATACCACATTTTATTTATCTAATTCACCATTAATGGGCACCTTGGTTGTTTCCATGTGAACATGTAAGTGCATGTGTCTTTTTGGTAGAATGGATTGTTTTCTTTTGGATATTCATTCAGTAATGAGATTGATGGGTTGAGTGGTGGTTCTGCTTTTAAGTTCTTTGAGAAGTCTCCAAAATTTCTACATTGGCCGAACTAGTTTACATTCCCACCAACCATATATAAGCATTCTCTTTTTCTCATGGCCTTGCCAGTATCTGTTATTTTTTGACTTTTTAATAGTAGCCATTCTGACTGGTGTGATATGGTATTTTATTGTGGTTTTTATATGCATTTATTTGAGGATCGGTGATATGGAGAATTTTTAATTAAAAATTAATATTTAAATAGTAATTTGAACTATGTATGTTAATATGAAAAGATTAAATTGAGGTAATAAATAGATAAAATTACATGAAAAATTTTTATAATGATCTAATGGATAATGTTCAATTCCATAAAGTTATATATTTTTAGAATAAAAAGCAGTGATAAAATAATATATACCACTGTAAACAGGACTGGCATAGTTGGGTCCAAGCTTCTACTTTTCCCTAAGAAAGCTTTTTTGGCCTCCAGATATAAAAGAAACTCACAATTATTTCTTATGGTGGCTCAGGCTTTTACAGTGTTTTATTGTTTACTTCCTTTGTACCTTATGGTAGTTAAATCTTATAGATGAAGATGTGTGTGTATGTGTGTGTGTATAGGTGGAAAATAAAGGCATGAGTAAGGATAATGTAGATGAAAGATTCTGATTCAATCACTGATTAGATATTATATAAGTACTTTGAAATTTTGATACTGATACAAAAATCTATGATATTATTTTATCATGATGTTAAATGAAATAATTTATGTAAAGTCTTTAGCATAGTGTATGACTCCTACAAAACAATAAATACAGAGCAACTATTATAACATTATTAGACATCAATTCCTCATACAAACACATGTCCCACCAATGCTATCCACTAAAATACTAGAAACAGGACATATAATTTTTTTCTGTTACCAATGTACAGTGAAGGGAGAAACGACCTTACTGAAAATATATAAAAATAGACTTAATATTCCACAAATAACTTCTCTGTAAAGAAATAGACTGATACTTATTTTAAAAATTTACATATGTTCCAAGTTAAAGAAAAGTTATTTTAGACTACAAAATTGATTTTCCTGTTATGTAAAAAATAGCCTTGTATCTGAATCTAGCTGTACAACTTATTCAAATGTCACCTTGGAATATAAAAGTTTGTTTGACTACCCAAATGAAAATAAAAAGGTAATTTTGAATGTGTCACTGTAACTTATATAGTACTGTGCAAGTTAAAGAATGATGATCAAATAGAATTTTCACAATTAGTTGTTGAATGATTGCCAACTTCTGCTATAAGTTGATTCAACCCAAATGCAAACCTATTACCTGTTAAAGTGAGGCCTCTCATTATTTCAGACAAATAGACAGAACTTGTGCCTTCATTTCTGAAAAAAGTCTACATTAAAATGTTAACCAATTAGAATAAAAATTTAAAATCCTATTGTTTATTCAATATTTCTGATTTCTAAAATTAGGATATTTTATAACAAATAGAGGTTCAACTGGGCGCAGTGGCTCATGCCTGTAATACCATCACTTTGGGAGGCTGAGGCGGGTGGATCATCGGAGGTCAGGAATTCGAGACTAGCCTGACCAACATGGAGAAACCCCATCTGTACTAAAAATACAAAATTAGCCGGGTGTGGTGACACATGCCTGTAATCCCAGCTACTCAGGAGGCTGAGGCAGGAGAATCACTTGAACCCAGGAGACAGAGGTTGCAGTGAGCCAAGCTTCTACTTGCACACCATTGCACTCCAGCCTGGGCAATAGGCATGAAGCTCCATCTCAAAAAACAAAAACCAAAAACCAAATAGAGGTTCATTAGTAGTAAAATGTCATGTTTTTCCTATTGTATACATATTTTATTTTTGATCATAATCATCACAATTTATTAAATATCAAATGAGTCTCAGGATTATGTTGATTGTAGTGGCTAATATTCTGCCAAGTTGAACTTTATAGTATGCCAAAATACAATATTTTATTCATATTATTTTTTAAAATATATAAGAAAATATTTGACTTAACTGATAGTTTAAATGTCTTTGAGTCTTTAAAATAATGGACAATAAGAATGTACAAGAAGAATTGCTCATTAAAGTAATATACACTGTACAATATAAAATAATGTACAATAAAAACAAATAACGAATTTAAAAAAATGAGAAATAGATCTAAATAGATACTGCATTCCAGAAGATACACAAATAACAAATAGACATATGAAAAGATAGCATCATATGTCATTAGGGAAGTGCAAATTAAAACAACAATGGGATGCTGCTACACAACTCTTAGAATGGCTGAAAACCAAAACATTAACAATGCAAATGCTGGCTAAGAAGTGAAGCAAAAGAAAAATTATTCTTTGTTAGTAAGAATGCAAAATGGTGCAGCCATTTTGGAAGACAGCTTGGTAGTTTCTTCCAAGAATAAACATACTTATACCATAAGATCCAGCAATCTTACCTGAGTGTCTACCCAAATAAGAGGAAAACTTGTATCTACACAAAAACCTGCACATAAATGTTTATAACAACATTATTCCTAACTGCCAAAACATGAGCTTAACCAAGATATTTTTTAATAGATGTATAGATGAACAAATTATGGTATATCCACACAATGGAATATTATTCATCTATAAAAAGTAATCCATTATCAAACCATGAAAAGACATGAAGACTTTTAAATAAATATTGCTAAGTGAAAGAAACCTATTGGAAAAAGTTTCATACTGTGTGACTCCAACTTTATGACATTCTGAAAATTGCAAACCTATGGAGACTATAAAATGATCTACAGTTGCCAAGAGTTCAGGGGGAAACAGGGGAGATATAAATAGATGGAACACAGGTATATCAGTGAAAATGTTTTGTATGATATGGTGTATACATGTAATTATATATTTGCCGAATCCTACAGAACCATACAATATAAAATGTGAACCCTGATATAAACTATAAACTTTAATAATAATGTATCAATATTGGCTCATCAATGATAACAAATGTGCCACACTGATCCAATATATTAATAGCAGAGGATATACTGGGGGAAAAAAGGGATCACATGAAAACTCTGTTCCTTCTACTCAATTTTTTCATAAACTTAAAACTGCTCAAAAAATAAAGTCTACTAATTTGAAAAAAGAAAGCTAATAAAGGTTTAACATCTCTAATCCAAAAATCTGAAACCCAAAATGCTCCAAAATCTGAAACTTTGTGAGCACTGATATGACACTACAAGTAGAAAATTCCACATGTGACCTCATCTGCCAGGATTCAGTCAAAATTCAGTGCAGAACACACCGTTTATTCAGCACCTGCAAGGAAAAAGAGACCCTCCTAGCCCCCTTCATCTGCAATATATCTTTTCTGAGCAAGCCCAGATTCCAACCTACAACCATGCCCACAAAGGAAATTACAATGGCACATATGTAAGTTTGGATGTGTCAAAGGCAGGTTCCCTATGATGCTCCACAGAAGGCCATGACCTACTTGTATTACTCACTGTGTTTTGATGATTCTCTTTCTGTGGTGTAAAAATGTGGATAATGTCAAAAAGGCATAAATATACTCCTCTGGGTAACAATGATTGAAAAAACAAGAGGAAGCATTTATGTTTATCTATAGCACAGAAAGTCAAGCTATTGAAGAAAATTGGTATGGTGTTGGAATAACCACCATGTATGACCCAAAGAAACAAAAATATAAATTGTTGAAGTTCTATGCTGACAGTGATTAACACATATTAAGGAAGATTAGAAAAGCACTACATGAAGCTAAAAGTGAATAACTTCACAGTGTATTTAGAGTGGGTATGTTAATCTGTTCTCACACTGCTAATGAAGACTTACCCAAGACTGAGTAATTTATAAAGGAAAGAGGTTTAATGGTCTCACAGTTCCACATGGCTGGGGAGGCCTCACAATTATCTAGAGGGGCAGAAGATAAAGAAAGAGCAAAGGCACATCTTACATGGTGGCAGGCTAGGGGGATGTGTAGGGGAAGTCCCCTTTATGAAACCATCAGATCTTGTGAGACTTATTCACTATCATGAAAACAGCAAGGGAAAGACTCACCCTATGGTTGATTACCTCCCACCAGGTCTCTCCCATGACACATGGGAATTATGGGAGCTACAATTCAAAATGAGATTTGACTAGGGACACAGCCAAACCGTATCATCCTGCCCCTGGCCCCTTTCAAATCTCATCCTCACATTTCAAAACCAATCATGCCTTTCCAATAGTCCCCCAAAGTCTTAACTCATTACAGCATTACCTCAAAAGTTCATATTCCAAAGTCTCATCTGAGACATGATGAGTCCTTTCTGCCTATAAGCCTCTAAAATCAAAAGCAAATTTGTTACTTCCTAAATGAGGATACAGGCATTGGATTAATATAGCCATTCCAAATGGAAGAAATTGGCCAAAAGAAGTGGCTATGCGTCCCATGCAAGTCAGAAATACTGTGGGGCTATAGGCCCCATGCAAGTCCAAAATATTGTGGGGCAGTCAAATGTTACAGTTTCAAAATGATCTTCTTTGAACTCATGTCTCATATCCAGGTCATGCTGATGCAAGAGGTGGTCTCCCATGACCTTGGGCAGCTCTGCCCATGTGGCTTTGCAGGATACAGCCCAACTCCTGGATGCCTTCATGGCTGCTGTTGAGTGTCTGTGGCTTTTCCAGGCACATGATGAAAGCTGTCAGTGGCTCTAACATTCTGGGGTCTGGAGGACAGTGGCTTTCTTCTCACAGCTCTGCTAAGCAGTGCCACTGTGAAGACTCTGTGTGAGGGATCACATTCCACATTTTCCTTCTACACTGCCCTAACAGAAATTCTCCATGAGGGCTCCACCCCTGCAACACACATCTTCCTGGTCATCCAGGCATTTCTTTACATTCTCTGAAATCTAGGCAAAGGTTTCCAAACCTAAATTCTTGACTTCTGTGCACCTGCAGGCCTAAAACCACATGTAAGTCGCCGAGGTATGGGGATTACATCATCTGAAGCCACAGTCTGAGCTCTATGTTGGTCCTTTTTAGCCATTGCTGGGATCCAGGCACCAAGTCCTGAGACTGCACAAAGCAGCAAGGTCCCCTGGGTCTGGCCCACAAAACCATTTTTTCCTCCTAGGCCTCTGGGTCTGTGATGGGTGGGGCTGCTGTGAAGATCTCTGACCTGCCCTGGAGACATTTTCCCCTTGTCTTGGTGGTTAATGTTTGGCTCCTCGTTACTTATGCAAATTTCTGCAGGTGGCTTGACTTTCTCCTCAGAAAATGGGTTTTTCTTTTCTATCACATCATAAGGCTGTAAATTTTCTGAACTTTTATGCTCCACTTCCTTTTAAATAAGTTCCAATTCCAAATGGTATCTTTGTGAATATGTAAAACTGAATGTTGTTAACAGCATCCCAATCACTTCTTGAATGTTTTGCTGCTTAGGAATTTCCTCCGCCAAATACCCTAAATCATCTCTCTCAAGTTCAATGTTCCACAGATCTCTAGGGCAGGGGCAAATGCTGCTAGTCTCTTTGCTAAAGAATAACAAGAGTCACCTTTGCTCCAGTTCCCAACAAGTTCGTCATTTCCATCTGAGACCACGTCGGCCTGAACTTTATTGTCCGTATTACTATCAGCATTTTGGTCAAAGTCATTCAACATGTCTCTAGGAAGTTCCAAACTTTCTCACATCTTCTTTTCTTCTTTTGAGCCCTCCAAACTGTTCCTACCTCTGCTTGTTACACAGTTTCAAAGTTGCTTCCACATTTTCTGGTATCTTTGCAGCAGTGCCCCACTGTGGTACCAATTTACTGTATTAGTCTGTTATCATGCTGTAAATAAAGACATACCCAATACTGAGTAACTTATAAAGGAATGAGGTTTAATGGACTCACAAGTCCACATGGCTGGGGAGGCCTCAAAATCATGGCAGAAGACAAGGGAAGTGCAAAGGGACATCTTACATGGAGGCGGGCAAGAGGGCTTGTGTAGGGGAACTCCCCTTTATAAAACTATCAGATCTCATAAGACTTACTATCACTAGAACAGCATGGGAAAGGCCCACCTCCATGATTCAATTACCTCCCACTGGGTCCCTCCTATGACACATGGGAATTATAGGAGCTACAATTCAAAATGAGATTTCAGTGGGGACACAGCCGAATCATATCAGTGGCTCTATCAGCTTGTCAGTGAGAACATGCCACTTGATGGTACACTGATCATGAGACAAGAAGAAACATATTACAATAAACCACAAATTAGAAGAAACTGTGAATATTGGACAGGTTGATTTCAAAACTTTAAGAAAAGACACAACATTAAATTTTTAAAGATTTTTGTTGAAAAAGTATCTGCTAATCATGAAGCAGTGGAGAAATTCATTGGTGAGTTGGCCAGGGTCATCACTGATAAAAATTTGATGCCAGAACAAAAGTCTATACTGCTGATTAAACATCACTATTTTGAAATTATTGTTCCAGAAAGACACTGACTACATCTGATGAGAGAGCCCCTACAAGAATTAAAGATATCAAGGACAGAATAACTGCATTGGTATGTGCTAATGCAGCAGACATGCCTAAGTGTAAATTTGTTGTGATAAGCAAGAATTTCTGTCCTCACAGTTTTCAAAAACAAACAAAAAAATGAATTCTTATCAGTGTTTTATTATGCTAACAAAAAGACATGAGTCACCAGGGACATCTTTTTGGTTGGTGTCACAAACATTGTTACCAGTGGCTTCTGCTCACTAGAGAGAAGCCAGACTGGATGACAACTGCAAGATTTTATTATTTCTCAACAACTGTTCTGCTCATCTTTCAGCTGAAATTCTCATAAGAATAAAGTTTATGCCATGTACTTTTTCTCAAATGTGACTCCATTAATTTAGCCATATGATTGGAATATCCTTAGATTAATGAAGAGTAAATATAAAAACACCTTCTAGCAATAATGAACAGAGGCATGGGTATGGAAAGTTTTCAGAAGGAGTTTAGCATAAAGAATGGTGTATGTGCTATTGTCAATGCTTAGAACACAGCGACTAAAGAAACAGTTGTGCATGCATGCCTGGCACAACCTCTGGCTTGTCACTACGTACAATGATAATGACGGACAAGGTGGTGATTTTGGAGGATTCTGTCCATCAAGTGAGGAAAAAAATGATTGACCTAATCACACATGCAAAAACAATGTACCTTCATAGCTCTTAAGTAAGCTGGAAGATGTAGATATAGAAGAAGTTTTAACACTGATAATGAGGCTACAATACTTTATTCACTGGCTGGTGGTGAAATAGCAGAAATGATTCTGAATCCAGGTTATTGTGATCTAGTGACTATAAAGGTGATGTTAACACTGTAGAGAAAAAGTGCCTATAGACAACATGGTGAAAATGTTGATGGGCCTATTAAAGGACTAGAGTAGCATGCATTCATAACAGAACCAGAGATCATGTCAGTTATAAAATAGAAGAGAGAATTCTGAGACAAAAATTGTTATTAATGAGAAAGATAACTCTGGTAGAAATATTTTAAAAAGCCATCCTGCAGAATGCCTCCTCATCCATGGAGGACCTCTTCTGGTCCCTCAACAGCTTCTGCTGTTTCTTCTCACCCAAGAAACAAAATAATGTGTACAGTAACCTTTTAGTCAAAATACAGCATCATAGATAGAGACTGAAGACCTTTTATTGTTTGTTGTTCCAGTTGTTTAACAGCAGATTCAGGTATTCTGGTGACGCTATTGTCCGTAGTTACATTGAACATATTATTTTTCTCACTCTATTAATGGTATGCCATATTTTTACTCTTAAGTTCTTATTTGTAAGTAATAAAATGATTGCTAATTGGTAGCATATAAATTTAGTCAAGAATGATGGCGATGCCAAACAGCCACACTCTTCACAAAGGTGGCCGAGATAGTGACACCTTTGCTTTCTGATGGTTCAATGTACACAAATTTTGTCTTATGCATAAAATTATTAAAAATGTTGTATAAGATTACTTTTAGACTATATGTATAAGGTGTATATAAAACACAGATGAATTTCATGTTTAAATTTGAGTTCCATTCCCAAGACATTTCATAATGTATATGCAAATTTTCCAAAATCCAAGATCCAAAACACTTCTGGTCTAAGGCATTTTGGATAAGAGCTACTCAACCTATAGTTATTTAGCATCTCCAAAGTCTTAAAATTAGATTTTTAAAATAAGTTAATATATTAATTAATTAAGACAATTAGTTGAATAGAAAATTTCAGAGAATGACAAGATAGTCTTTAACCTGGAAGAGTTTGTACAAACATGGATTTAGTTTCAAAAAAGAAATGATTTACTCAAAATGAAGGCAAAGCATCTGTAGTAATTTTAGGCTTTTTAAATTCTTTTTTGAGACTGTAAAAAACAGAATTTCAAGCATATGTGTGCTTTTTTTTAATCGGATATTTTTCATAGGAACAAGCCCCTACTTTGGGATCAGAAGAGTCCTGAGTTTGATCTTTGCCATATATGACACCCAGCTATATAACATCAGCAGGTCAATTGCTAAGTTTATTTTCTTTTATTTAAGAAAAGGATAGGAGGGGAGTGGCCAAGCTGGCTAGCTAGAAGCAGCCAGTTTGTGTGGCTGTTCCAGAAAGGAACAGAAGGGGTGAGTAAATATAACACCTTCAACTGAAACATCCAAGTACTCACACTGGGATTAATCAAGGAAACAAATTGACCCACAGAGAATGAAGAAAAGCAAGACAGGACAATGGCCCAACTAGGAGCAACATGGAGCCAGGGGACCCTCCCCAACCCAGGGAAGTGGTGAGTAAATGAGTGACCCCAGGAAACCATGCCTCTCCCACAGATCTTTGCAACCCTCAGGTCAGGAGATCTCCTTGTGAACCCACTCCACCAGGGCCTTCAGCCTTCAATCTGACAGAGCTACATGGAGTCTTGGCACAGCGGCCACTCAGGCATGCATGGAGACACTGGAGCCTTAGATAATTGGGTTTTCTGGCAAAAGTAGTGGCAGCTTCAACAACATGGAAGCTTAGACTTTTGTATGTACCCTTAGGAAAGAGGCTGAATCCAGGGGCTGAGCAGCGATGGCCCCCAGGCCCCACTCCCATGGCACCTCACAATAGAAGCCACACTGGATTGGAATTCCAGCCAGCTACCAGTAGTGGCATTACACATCCTGAAAAAGAGCTCCTGAGGCAAGGGATGGGCCACCATCTTTGCTGTTTGGGCACCTTAGTGATTCCAGCCTTCAGGCTTTGAAGAGTCTGAGCCAACCTGGGGTGGAAGGGATCCCACTGCATAGCACAGCTGCTCTATCAAAACTTGTGGCCAGACTGCTGCTTTAAGCAGATGCCTGATTCCATTCCTACTCACCAGTGGAACCTACCAACTACAGCATGCAGCCACCCCCACCCAAGCTCTCCAGCCTACTGAGATCTGAATTCCCCCTGGAATGGTGCTCCCAGAGGGAGGAGCAAGCCACCATCTTTGCTGTTGGGCAACTTAGCTCTTCCAGCCTTTGGGCTTCAGAGTGTCTGAGGTGATCGAGGGCTGAAGTGGACCCCCAGCACAATACAGCTGCTCTACCAAAATGTGTCCAGATGATTTTTTTAAGTGGGTCCCCATCCTATTCCTCCTCACAGGGTGGAACTTCCCAACTGGGGATCCAGCCACTTCTTACAGGTGCCTTTGGGCTGGCAACAGGTCTGTACCTCCCTAGGACAAAGTTTCCAGAGGGAGGGACAGGCTGCCATCTTTCCTGTTTTGCAGCCTTAATTGGGGACATCTCTAGGTTCTGGAAAATATGAGGTTACTAAGGAATGTAGTGGATCCCCAAGCAAACCACAGCAACCCTACGGAAAAGTGGCCAGACTCACTCGGCAGTCCTCTAGTCCTGGGCCTCCAGCCACCCCCTATCCCCACCAGAGCTATTGAGCCAGTACCAACTCAGCAACTCCCTTGAAAGAGCCTCCAATGTCAACTGAAAGCCTCAGCCACTGCCTCTGCAGTGGAACTGCTCTTGCCACCCTCAGACTAATGAAGGAGCAAAGGCCCTTCTCCACACCTCCAACAAGCTGCAGTTGACCCAAGAAGAGAAGGCGAGTTCATTGCCCATGGGTCCCACACACACCCCATGGCTCACCACCAGACATGTTTCTCCTTGCTTAGGCCCACAGCACAAACCCTCCATCTTGGGCTGACTGCACTGAGTGACTGCTAACCTGCATCTCTCTGACGTGGAGTCCCCAGGAGTCAAGAAAACTACCCTTGGCCACAACTATTGCTAAAATTTCTTCCTCTGCTACCTCTAAGCTGGAAAGGGAACATAAACACTGCAATGATCCCAGAGCTGCAATGGGCAGCCCAGGAGTGTCAAGTCATGAACTATAGCCAGCACTCAAGGGGGAGAGAAACCCACACTTTCAGAGCACTAAGAGGGAACAAGGCTGCAGCCGTGAGGAAACAAAGGGGAGCCACACACCAAACAAGAGTCTACCAGCTGAGCTATAAGCCTAAGCATCATCTGCTGGATAACATCAAAGCTTCAACATCAAAAATACCTCACTAACCTACCCCCTCTGAAACCAGAGACAAGAGGTCAGCTTCAAATTAAGACTGTACACAAAGCCTCAGCCAAGTGAAAACATCCAGAAAAGAAGCCTACTGACTGTACTTAATCTCCATGACAGTTAAAGGAACACCCACATGCTGATATGACAAAAAACAAAACAAAACAAAACAAAACAAAAAAACAATGCAAGAACTCTGGTAACTCAAATGTCCAGGGTGTCATATGTCCTCCAAATGACCACACCAGTTCTCCAGCAGGAGTTCTTAACCAGGTCAAACTGGCTGGATTGGCAGAAATAGAATTCAGAATATGAATAGGAACAAAGATCACTGAGATTCAGAAGGATGGGGAAACCCAATTCAAGGAAAATAAGAAACATAACAAAGTGATACAGGAACTGAAGGATGAAATAGCTGAGATAAAAGAGAACCTAATGAGTCTGACAAAGCTGAAAACAAAATACAGGAATTTCACAATGCAATTGCAAGTATTAACAGCAGAATAAATTAAGCTGAGGAAATAATCTCTGAACTTGAAGACTGGTTCTCTGAAATAAGATAGTCACACAAAAATAAAGAAAAAAGAATAAAAAGGAATGAAAGAAACCTCCGAGAGGTAAGGAATTATGTAAAGAGGCCAAATCTACAAATCACTGGCATCCCTGAAAGGGAGGAGGAGGCAGTAAACAACTTGAAAAATGTATTTCAGGATATCATCCATGAAAACTTCTCCAACCTTGCTAGACAGGCCAACAGTCAAATTCAGGAAATACAGAGAACTCCTGGAAAATTCTACATGAGAACAGTATCTCTGAGACACAAAATTGTCAGATTTTTCAAGAATGAAAGGAAAGAAAGGATGTTAAAGGCAGCTAGAGAGAAAGGGCAGGTCACCTACGAAGTCATTCCCATTAGGCTAACAACAGACCTCTCAACTGAAACCCTACAAGCCAGAAGAGATTGGGAGCCTATATTTAACATTCTTAAGGAAAGAAATCTTCAACCAGGAATCTTATATCCAGCCAAACTAAGCTTCCTAAGTGAGGAGAAATAAGACCCTCTTCAGATAAGCAAATGTTGAGGGACTTTATTACCATCAGACCTGCCTTATGAGAGATCTCACAAGGAGCACTAAATACAGAAAGAAAAAACTGCTACCAGCTAATAAAAAAACACACTTAAACACACAGACCAGTGTCACACATAAACCACATAAACAAGCCAACTTAATAACCAGCTAACAGCCCAATGACAGGATCAAATCCATACATATCAGTACTAACCTTGAGTGTAAACAGGCTAAATGCCCCACTCCATCAGAGTGGCAAGATGGATAAAAAAGCAAGACCCAATCAATGGTAGGCTGTCTTCAAGAGACCCATCTCACATATAATGACACTCAGGCTCAAAATAAAGGGATGGAGAAAAGCCTCCAAGCAAATGAAAAACAGAAAAAAGCAGGGTTTCAATTTTAATTTTAAACAAAACAGATTTCAAACCAACAATGATCAAAAAAGACAAGGAAGGGCATTACATAATGCTAAAAGTGTTCAATTCAATAAGAAGATCTAACTATCCAAAATATATACGCACCTAACACAGGAGCACAAATATTCACAGATACTTAGGGTGAAGAAGAGAAAAATAAAATTGCCCCTGCTTCCTTCAGGAGTAGAGGAATTTAACCATTTTCAAATACACTCATTGTGTTCTGTTCTCAATAGCAAAGACCTGTTCTCAAAGGAAACTGTTTTGCCAGAGCCTCACCTACCTACAGAGAAAGGGAAGATAAATACCCATCTCCAGCAACCCTCAGGATTCCTGTCTCACCTAAGGGGATTGAAGGGAAGCTGAGAAGTTCTTGTGAAGGTCACAGCTTAGAGATACGGGGCCACTTAAAGACTGAGATATGATGTGGAAAAACAGAATGTTTCTGACCCCTCAACCCTTGCCCCTGTATCTACAGACCTCCTGTATAAAAACTGAAAATTAAAACTGAAAAAAATTTAAGATTCAACCTTCTTCAAGAAGAAATCTCTAGGAAAACTCAAAAGTAATGTGAGAGACAAAAATGAGGTCAGAAGAGGAAAATTTAGCCCCTGATACCTACAGTTGTAACAAATGGTAAACACAGTCTAACTGCTAGCCAGAAAATCATAAACCCTAAGATGACTATATACTTTTTTAACTTAGTGATATGTATTTAAGTTTCATCCCTGTATTTTTATGGCTTAATAGCTCATTTCTTTTTTATTGTTGAAGAATATTCTGTCATATGGAGTATGTTATAATTTATATACTCCCATATTGAGTTATATCTTGTTGCTTCCAATTTTGGGAAATTATGAATTAAGTTGTTAAAAACTTACATGTGCACCATTTTGTGTGGACATGGGTTTTCAAATCAGTTAGGTAAACGGATAGCAGTGCAATTTCTGAAAAATGTAGTAAAATTTTATTCTTCTCAGTAAGAAATTGCCAAGCTGTTTTCCAAAGTGTCTGTATTATTTTGCATTCCTGCTATCAGTGAAAGATATTTCTTATTGCTCTACATTCTTGCTAGCATTTTTTGTAATGTCAGTTTTGTTTGATCAAAGCCATTGTAACAGGTATGTAATGGTATCTTTTTTGCTTAAATTTGTAATTTCTTAATTACATATTATGTTGAGCATTTTTTCATATACTTATTTACCATCTTGGTGGGGTTGCCTTCTTGGTGAGGTTACCTTCTTGGTGAGGTTGCCTCACCAAGAAGGTGAGGTTGCCTATTTATTTATTTAGGTATTTATTTAAATAGGTGAGGTTGCCTATTTATTTATTTATTTTAACATTTATTTTCATTTCAGTGGTACATGTGCAGATTGGTTCCATAATTAAATTGTATGTTGCGGTGGTTTGTTGTACATATTACTTCATCATCCAGGTAATAAGCATAATGCCCAATAGATAGTTTTTCAATCCTCACCTTCTTCTTACCCACAACCCTCAAGTAGGCCCTGGTGTCTATTATTTCCTTCTTTGTGTCCTTGTGTGCTCAATGTTGAGCTCTCACTTGTAAGTGAGAACATGTGGTGTCTGGTTTTCTGTCCTAAATTAGTTCAATTAGGATAATGGCCTCCAGCTCCATCCATGTTACTGCAAATGACATGATCTCATTATTTTTTTTTGAGTGCATAGTATTCCATAGTGTATATGTACCACATTTTCTTTATCCAATCTACCATTGATGGACATTTATGTTGATTCCCTGTCTTTGCTATTGTAAATTGCTGGAATGAACACATGTGTTCATATGTCTTTATGGTAGAGTAATGTATATCCCTTTGGGTATATATCCAAAATAGTATTGCTGGATTAAATGGTAGCTCTGCTTTCTTTGATAAATCTCCAAAGTTCTTTCCACAGTGGCTGAACTAGTTTACATTCCCACCAGCAGTATATAAGCATTCTCTTTTCTCTGCAACCTTGCCAGCATCTGCTATTTTTTGACTTTTTAATAATAGCCCTTCTGACTGGTGTGAGATGGTGTCTATCTCATTGTGGTTTGTATTTGCATTTATCTGATGATTAATGATGTTGAGCATCTTTACATATGCTTTTTGGTTACATATATGTCTTCTTTATAAAAGTATCTGTTAATGTCCTTAGATTACTTTTTAATTGGGTGGTTTGTTTTTTTATTGTTAATTTGTTCAAGTTCCTTGTTGATTCTGGATATTAGACCTTTTTCAGATGCATAGTTTGCAAATATTTTATCCCATTTTGTGGGATATTTATATACTCTGTTGATACTTTCCATTGCTGTGTAGAAGCTCCTTGGTTGTATTAGGTTTCATTTGTCAATTTTTATTTTTGTTATAATTGGGTTTGAGGACTTAGTCATAAATTCTTCCCTAAGGCTGATGTGCAGAATGGTGTTTATTAGGTTTTATTCAAGAATTGTATAGGAAAGGGTCCAGATTCAGTCTTCTGCATATGGCTAACCAGTTATCCCAGTACCATCCACTGCTTGTTTTTGTCAAGATCAGATCATTGCAGATATGTGGCTTTATTTCTGGGCTCTCTGTTCTGTTCAATTGTTCTATGTGTCTCTTTGTACTAATATCATGCTGTTTTGGTTACTGTAGCCTTGTAGTATAGTTTTAAGTCAGGTAATGTGATGCCTCCAGCTTTGTTCTTTTTGCTTACGATGCTTTGACTACTGTGCTCTTTTCTCATTCCTTGTTAATTTTAGAATACTTTTCTCTAATTCTGTGAAGCATGTCGTTAGTAATTTGATAGGAATCACACTGAATCTGTATATTGCTTTGGATATTATGGACATTTTAATAACATTAATTCTTCCTATCTATAAGCTGGAATGTTTTTCTATTTGTTTGTGTAGTCTCTGATGTTTTTCAGCAGTGTTTCATAATTCTCATTGTAGAGATCTTTCACCTCCCTGGTTAGCTGTATTCCTAGGTATTTTATTTTTGTGTGTGGCTATAGCGAATGTTGCTCATTTTAAAAATTGGGTTGTTTATTTTCTTATTGTTGAGTTTCAAGCGTTTTTATATATGCTGCATACATATCAGATATTTGTTTTGTGAATGATTTTTTCTTAGTCTATGGCTTGTTTCTTTTATTCTCTTTGCAGTGCCTTTTTCATAGTAAAAGTTTTTAATTAAAAAACTCTCATATCATGTTTTTCTTCATGGTTTGTACTTCTGATATTTTATCTACAAAGTCAAGCCAAAAGCAAGATCACCCATATTTTCTTCTGGAAATTTTATAAGTCTAAGATGAATTTTAACTTAATTATTTGTGTAAGGTGCAAGTTCAATAAGGTGTGTTTTGGTGCATCAATATTCACTTATTCCAACATCATTTGTTGGAAAAACTAATCCTTTACAGTTAAATTGCCTTTGTCAAAGATCAGCTGACTATATATGTTTGGGTGTATTTATGGCATTTCTATTTTGTTCTATTTATATAATTCTATATTCTTTGAGTAATACCATGCTGTCTTGATAACAGTAAACATATAGTAAGTCTAGAAATAGATTGTGTACATCACATATACTCAATCTTGGTTCTTAAGTTTTATGTTGGCTATTCAAGGTCTTTTCCCTTTTCATATAAACTATAGAATAAATTTTGCTTAATGTGGCATTGAATCAGTAGATCAAGTTAAGAAAAATGAACTTTTTAACAATATTGAGTCTTTTTATCCTTTCTTTTCTTTTTTCTTTTCCTTTTTTTTTTTTGAGACGGAATCTCTCTCTGTCACCAGGCAAGAGTGCAGTGGTGTGATTTTGGCTCACTACAACTTCCGCCTCACAGATTCAAGTGATTCTCCTGCCTCAGCCTCCCAAGTAGCTGGGACTACAGGCACGCGCCACCACGCTTAGCTAATTTTTGTATTTTTAGTACAGATGAGGTTTCACCATGTTGGCCAGGATGGTGTCAATCTCTTGACCTCATGATCCACCCGCCTCAGCCTCCCAGAGTGCTGGGATTATAGGCGTGAGCCACCATACCCGGCCAACAATATTGAGTCTTTTAATTCATGAGCTATCTTTCCATATTTAGAGCTTTTCCAACTTTTTTCATTAGCATTTTATAGTTTACTCATATATTGGTTTTTAAATATATTTTTGTTAGATTTATATGTATTTCTTTTTTAGTGATATTATAAATGACCTTTTTTCAAATTTCAAATTAAGCTCTGGGATACATGTGCAGAATGTGCGGGTACGTTACATAGGTGTATGTGTGCCATGGTGGTTTGCTGCACCTAACAACTCATATCTAGGTTTTAAGTCCACATGCATTAGGTATTTGTCCTAATGCTCTCCCTCCCTGTATTCCCCACTCCCCAACAGGCCCTGGTGTGTGATCTTTCCCTCTCTGTGTCCATGTGTTCTTATTGTTCAACTCCCACTTATGAGTGAGAACATGTGGTGTTTGGTTTTCTGTTCCTGTGTTTGTTGAGAATGATGGCTTCCAGCTTCATCCATGTCCCTACAAACGACATGAACTCATTCTTTTTTTTTAATGGCTGCATAGTATTCCATGGTGTATACATGCCACGTTTTCTTTATCCAGTCTATCATTGATGAGCATGTGGGTTGATTCTAAGTCTTTGCTATAGTAAATAGAGAAAGCAATTGACTTTTATATGTCAACTTTATATTCTGCAACTTTGCTATAATTGCTTATTAGTTCTAGAAGTTCTAGAAAATTTTAAATAGATGATTTTTTTGTTGATGATTAAATATTTCTGTTCATACTCTTCTTTCTTGCATATTTTCTGGCAAGAAGTATAATTATTTTATTGATTCCTTTGCAGTGAATGTCTCCTACTGTCCCCACTTTGAAGATGATATCTTTGTCTTTGCTTTTCTGCAGTTTGGGTAAGATGCACCCAAAGTTTTTGTTATTAACCCGTATGGTGTTATCTGAACTGCCTAGATTTCTGGTTTGGTGTTCGTCACTAGTTAAAATATATATATATATATCTGTGCCGTTATTACTTCAAAAATTTTTTGTACCCTTCCTTATTTTCTTTTGGTATTCCAATTATGTATGTGTTGCCTCTTTTGAAATTATCTTATAGTTTTTGTATATTCTTTTCTCTTCTTATTTATTTTTCTCTTTGAATTTCAGTTTTGGGAGTTTCTATTGACATATCTTTAAGTTGAATAATTCTTTTTTCATATTTTTTCAATGTACTATTGAATTAAATTATTTATTAAAGGAATAATTATTTATTTTTTGTTACAATGTTTTGGATTCTAGAATATTCTTTTGATTCTTTCTTAGTTTTTTTTTCTGTGTACATTCCCCATCTGTACTTGCATGTTTGCCACTTTTTTCATTAACACCTTAACATAATAATCATAATTGTTTCTGATTCCCATTGTGGAAATTCCAAAGTCTGCACCATATCTGAATTTGTTCTAATGATTGGTGTGTTTTTTGAAAGGTTTTTCTTGTCTATTAGCATATCTTGAAATTTTTTCATTGAAATATGAACATGACATACCTATTTAATAGAAGCTGAGGTAAATGAGCCTTCTTTAATGTGATTATGTTAATCTGGCTATGATTTGGGTTATCTGCTATAGCTGTGTTAGAGGTTACAATTTCTTCTAGTGTCTGTTTTTTGTCTGCCCTGTTGTCTTTGGTTTTCGCTAAGAATTTCTTCTTAAATAGAGTCTGTACATTGTGATTCTTTCAATTGTAATCCACTGTTATTATACTGAAGCTCTGGTGACGTGGCATAGGATGCAGGGAAGGGGAAGAGTTCTCTAATCCTATGATTAAATATCAGCCTTTTAATGAGTCTGTATCCTGAATCTCTGACCTCACAATGTTTCTATGTTTTTGCTCCCTTATGTGAGACAGTGTGTACAAGGAATTGCAGTGGGTAATAGCCCTTCCCCCAAGGTTGGCTGAGGCCCTGTAAAGCCTTTTCCTCTGAGTATTGGCCTTTCTTTGGAAAAATGTTCCAGGAGTATTTTAAATTGGTTGCATTTTCTTCTCCCCTGCCAGGAAGATGAAGATTATTTTTCTCGGCTCTTCACTGTAAAAACCTGGTGGGTTTTCTAGCTGTAACACGTACAAAAGTGGTGTGTGTGTGTGTGTGTGTATGAGAGAGAGAGAGAGAGAGAAAGAGAAAGAGAGAGAGAGAGAGAGAGAGAGAGAGAGAGAGAGAGAGAAAGGGGGACTGCTAAGACTGTGGCCCCAGGAGTTTTTCACCTTCATGGCACTCCACATTGAGCTTCTCACAGTTCTTCAAAGTTAGCAATCAAGGGTTCTCATTAGTTTGTAGCTCCAATGTCTTCTTCTTCAAGTAAGCTGATTGAAGCTGTGATTCTCTATATTCTCTATATTTACTTGTCTCTCCAGATTTCAGGGTAGCAGTTTGCTCTGTAACCTCAATTTTTTTGATGGGTTGAAGAAAAGTAAGCAATTTCAGTGCAGCATGTTTTCTTGTTGCAAGAATCACAGTGAAAACTTCCAAGCTCTTTATTTGTCTGAGCCGAGAGCAAAAGTCTTAAATACTTCTTTTAATAGTATATAGCAACACACAAATGCCAAAGTTTTTATGAAAGTTAAGATTTATTGAAAAAAGATGTAATTTGTTAATAAGGAGAAACTATATATTTAGATTCAATTTTAAAATACTTGGGAGTAGAAGGTGAAAATGAAAAGAAAGAAAAAAATGGCAAATTCAGCTTTTCCATTAAACAGAAAGTAAAAATTGTTTTATTATCAATATTGAGAAGTAAGCATAATACACATAAATGTGACTACAAGTAGAAATAAAAACAATATATATTTCTTCCAAATTGTCACAGGAATAAAACATTCTGTAAGACATTTGGTAGGGTGGAATATATAGCATATTTGTTCAATTTCCATCCTACCAAATTAGAGAAAAAGAAATTTCAAAGACACATAAACAAAATAATAAACATCAGGCCAGAAAAGTGTATAATTTCTATTACAGTGAAAGGAGATTTTTTTTAAAATGGCAAAATAACAGAGAACATAAAGAAAGCATAAAACAAGTTAACAGAAAACAAATATCTCTAAAGGAGCAAAATGCTATTCTAAAAATAACTTTTCATTATGTTTAAGAGTGAAAGAACAATATACAGAAATAGAACATTAGAGATTTTTAACACCACTAACATTCAAAGAAAATCCAGAGAGGATTCAAATTCTTTAATTATCAAAGTTGAATTAATACAACTATATTTAACTTTGGACCAAACCATCAAGGAATATCTCTTCTAAAAGCCCTATGCCAAAATGTTACTTATATTTGACACCAAAGTATGTGCCAGTAAGACATAATAAAGTATATAACTTCCTGAGATTTATTTTTGACCATTATGATTTAAAAGGAGAAATCAGTAACAAATTTCTGGAAAAAAATACCAATGATAAATTAAATAGTGCCTGTACATTGGATAAAGGACATAAAATATATATTTCTAAATTATTTATAGAATGATGAATATTGCATCAAATCTTATATGAAGTAGCGAGAGTCAAACACACTGGAGAAATCCAGTCTTAAATTATTTCATTTGGAAATAGTGATTTTGGGAGGCCCAGGCGGGCGGATCATGAGGTCAAGAGATTGAGACCATCCTGGCTAATATGGTGAAACCCGTCTCTACTAAGAATACAAAAAAAATTAGTCGGGTGTGGTGGCAGGTGCCTGTAGTCTCAGCTACTCTGGAGGTGGAGGCAGGAGAATAGTGTTAACCCAGGAGGTGGGGCTTGCAGTGAGCCGAGATGGTGCCACTGCACTCCAGCCTGGGCAACAGAGTGAGACTCCGTCTCCAAAAAAAAAATTAAAATAAATAAATAAAATAAAATAAAAGTTCTGAGTCATCATCACAGGAAGTTAAAAGAAATCAGCAAAATCTACTTAAGAAATATAAATAAATAAATAATAAATAAATAAATAAAATAAAAACCAAGTTATCTTAATTCACCTATGGGCTATGGAACAAAAATCAAGCAGTTCATTATTGGAATAATTCTTTATTTGAAAATAGTGGGCTTCAGAAGTTTCAAAGGAGTATTCCAACTTGAGGAAAAGGGCTGATTTTTTTTCTTTTTAATAAGATGGTTACCTGATTTATAGTATAGTTTCTGGAAAATTCTTTCAAGAAAGAAATTGCACTTTTCAATTACTTGCCATTGTTTTTGCAATTTGGATTTTATCAAGAGGGATGGAGAGAAGCATTTAAGGGATTAGGTCACGTGTAAGAGGGAGGAGGAGGAATGGCTGTCGTGGACAATTACATGAGTGGGCCACAGAGGAAAGTTCCCAGTTCTTCAATATCTCAGGCATGAGGTAAATAAACCTGTTGGCCAGACTCTAAGGTGTTCTTTACCTCATGATCCCAGCCTTCTGGTGTTCATGCGTTCATATAACCCTCGCTCATAACTTCTTTATAACTATTAGGATATGTCACAGATAATGGGATGAAACTCTCATGATTATGTTATTTTATATATAAGACTCTATCTTGCTAGCCAACTCATTCTAGATGCTCTCTTTGTTGGTTTAATAGAATAAGTGGGGATATTGGGAAAGTGTATGTAACAAGGAAAAGCTAGAAGCTTATAGGAGCTGAGGGTGACTGCAAGCTGACAAGTAGCAGGATATCAGTATGCTCAGTCTTACAACCAAATGGAAATTCATACTGTCAACTTGGGTGAGCTTGTAAGCAGACCGGCCAAGCTGCTATATGCAAATACAGACGAGCTCACACTTTTATTACAACACTGAGCTACTCAAATCAGGGGACTCAGTTAAGCTCTGCCTAGGCTTCTGACTCATAGAAATTGAAATAAAAAGTGTATGTCATTTTAAACAACAAAGCTTGTGGTAAACTGATGTCCAGCCATTCATAAGTCACACAATGCCAAGGAAAAAACAAACTAGGAAACTGTAGCATTGGTGAAAATCGATCTGTTTTCATACGTAAGAGATTTTACTAAGTACAGAATGGTGAAAGACAAAATAGAACGATTGTAAATTTTAATACATATAAATAAAGAATTGCCTATAATGAAAGAAAATACACATAATATCACACAGCAATGTGCATATATTTGCAAAAATTAAATTGCATATATGGATGCAATGTGTGTAGCAAAGACAGTATGGTCAAATGAACGGCAAAAAGATGAACAATTAAACTTATAAATTAATAGTTTTAGAAATTAATTCATTTAATAAATTCTAAGAGGAAATATACGTAAATAAAATTAGAAAGAAATAAACATAAAAGTGACAATTTTAGCAAGGTATAATTTTCTATCAACTTAGCAAAAATGTAAAATTCTTCTGTTTTTGGTGCAGTTAAATTGGCACAATTTTATGGGAGTGATTCTAAAATATGTATAATTAGCCTTAGATTATACTGTAGAACATCCTCTAACAGTAGATTTTCCCTGGAATTTCGTTTCGAGGAAATAATTAAAAATTTACTCATTTAACATATAAATGCATAACTTTTATAAAGGTGAACACATTACTATAACTCCATAGAGGTTTATACATTACTTCCACTCCATAAACCACTTGTGCCTATTTCCAGTAATTACTATTTTCCAACACACAACTCTAAAGAAAGTATCCACTATCCTGATTTCACACACTCTGAAACATTTACCTGACTTTTAAATTATAACCATTTTGATGAGTGTGCAATGTAACTTGTGGTTTTATTTTGCATTTTCTAATGGCTAAACAGATTAAATACCTTTCCATTGTTTATTGGTCATATGAATATCTTCTTTATGAAATACCTGGACAAGTTATTGCCCATTTTTCTATCGGATTTTATTTTTGTTTTTTGATTGTCGGATTTCTTTACGTATTCTGAAAGAGTCATTTGTTGGATAAATATACTGCAAATATTTTTGCTCATGCTTTGGTTTGTCTTTGCACTTTCTCAATGTAGGCTTTGACAGAGAGTTCTTATTTTAATGCAGTAAAATATATCAACTCTTTCTTTATGGTTCTTGCTTTAAAAGTCCTATTTTAAAAATATTTACCTGCCTTTAGATTTGCAGATCCTCTTCTTGTTTTCATCTAAAAGCTTTCTTTGTTTAGCTTTTACATTCACATTGACCATTCATCTGAGATTTATTTTTAAGATTCGTGTTAGGTAGAGTTTAAGATTCTTCCTTTCTCCAATCCCCACTGCACCCACATAAAGAGATCCAGTGTATATGTATCCAGTACAATGTATTAAGAAGATCCTTTTTCATTTGGAAATCAGTGTCTTCTTCTTTGTTGTTGCGATCCTCTAATTGTACCTGGATCTTTGTGGTGGCCGGCACCCAAACTGAAGCTATCTAGGGATACCCCCTTGACCAATGCCACCAGTCTCATTAGAAGAGAAAATCACTGTTATTATTCTGGAGGTTCCAAGAGTCTTACACTCTTGTGTAGAAACTGGGGACAAAGACCAAATATTATTAACAGAAGATGTTCCTGCAACCCCATGTCACTCAAGATGCTACAAAGGTTTTTATAAACTGTGTCACAGGAAACTGGGGCAGAGAACACACATATATTCATATATTCAAGAACACATTCAAAATATTTTTTAATTTTATTTTTTAGTTGTTGATAATATAGCGAAAACAGATAATTTTTACATGCTAACTTTGTAATTTTAAACCTTGCCAAATTCCCTCAATAATCCTAACAGTTTGTAGTTGCATTCTTTGAAGTCTCTATATACATGAGCATTTCATCTGTAAATAATGAGAGTTCCAATCCCTATGCAATTTATTTTATTTTATTTTATTTGCCTTATTGTACTCTTTGGAACGTTCCTTATAGTATTGCACCATGTATCTCTTTTAATTTTAATGTCTTTATCTTCTTAATCTTAAGATTTGCCTCTTGAAAGAGAATACAATCATGTTTGTGTTTGTTTTCTATGAAGTCTGACAGTCTTAGTCATCAAATAGAATATTTAATTTATATGTATATTTAATGCAGTTATTGTTATTGATATATCCTAAATTTTTCTGTATTTTTATTTGTTTCACAGTTCTATGTTCTCCTTTCTTCCTTTTTTGATTTGTTTTGGATTGTTTTGGATTTTATCATTTCACTTTCCCTGTGATTACCTTGTTAATTTTACATTTTTAAGTTGTTTTTAATAGAGACTAAAATATGTATCCTTTGATTTTAGCATATATTAATAATTTTAGTGAGTAGTCATAAAAGTTGCCAAAAACATAGAAAACTTAATCCCACTAGTTTTTATAATTGACATCATGTATTTTGACTCTACCTATACTAAAACCCGCCAGACATTATCATCATTATTGTAATTGTAGTACTTACTAGGTTTTGATTTGATTGCTTGTTCAATGACTTTTCTTTCTTTATTACTTGGTTTTTGCTTGAGATTATTTTTTTTTTCTGCGTGAAGAATTCCTTTGAATAACTTGTTTACTGAAGGTGCATTGACAAAAAATTTTGTTTTGGTTTGAAGACAAAATTCTTTATTCCACTTTCACCATTCAAAACTGTACATTATAGCACACCACTGCACTCCAGCCTGGTGATACAGCGAGACTCCGTCTCAAAAACAAAACAAAACAAACAAACAAACACCTTGGGAAGCCGAGGCAGGCGTATCATGAGGTCAGGAGATCGAGACCATCCTGGCTAACACGGTGAAACTCCGTCTCTACTAAAAATACAAAAAATTAGCTGGGCGTGGTGGCGGTCGCCTGTAGCCCCAGCTACTCTAGGGGACTGAGGCAGGAGAATGGTGTGAACCCGGGAGGTGGAGCTTGCAGTGAGCCAAGATCACATCACTGCACTCCAGCCTGGGCAACAGAGTGAGACTCGGTGTCAATTAATACATAATACATACATACATACATACATACATACAGTACATTATAATAAGATGATCCAAATCTAATAAATGGCTTAATACAGTATGCTAACACCTGTGTTACTTTACCCAAGTGAAGAAATAGACCTTTGCCAAACATCTTACACATCTTGTTAATATGCCTCAACCCAATCCAACATCCTTCCTCTTCCTAGAGAAAACAATTATTCTATCTTCTGTATTAATCACCTCCTAGCATCCTTCCAAAAAAGTCCTATATTCTTTTAAAGAAATATTTCAAGACAAAAATCTGTAAGGTAAGGATGGTACTTCCCATTGATTTAGTCGTTTTTCTTGGCAATTTCAGTGGACAGAGCTAGGGTACAAACATATATATTCATGAGTTCATATTAAAATTCTAATTCTAATTCAAACCAGAGATTTTATTATTCTACTATATTACGTTATATTTACATGTTGAGTACATTGGTTCTAAGGAGCATAGACATTGATAGAAATAGAATATGCCATAATTAAGTGCAAGATTACATATTGAGTATATTGGTTCTAAGGAACATAGATATTGATAGAAATAGAATATGCCATGATTAAATCTAAGATTTATTTCATATTTTCCACACTTAAAATAACAATACTAATGATAACACCAATAGAATTATAGAAAACATAAAAATTTTCATATGCTTCTATCATTCTCATTTTAAAAAAGTTATTCTATATCTACATTGATATAACTAACATCTATTTATTACACATAATACACTGCTCTTCTCAAAACTCATTTAATCTTAAATGGTTCTATATGTAATAATTAATAAATGCTCACAAACCTTTCTTATCATACTTCATGGTGTTGTCCTTCCAGTCATTTTGATTTTCTAAAGCTTATTCTCTGGCAAGATACTTTATGAAATTTTCAAGCAAACACAGTTCCCTGATTTTTGCATGTTGAAAAGTGTTATATTTATACTTTAGATTAAGTTTCTATTTTTTAAGATAAAATTCTTTACTTATACCTGAATTTTTTTTTTTACTATTTAAGTATTCCAATTTTTACTTGTGTAAAAACTGTTTTTAAATCTAATTTTCTTTCCCTTGTAAGTCATGTTCCTTCTTTAAGAGCACAAAGATTTTTAGAAAAGAAATGCATGCAATAATTTTACCAGAATATACTTTGGTGTTGAAAATTAGGTTAATATTTTTAGTTTTGTGGCCCCCTTTCAAAATATAGTTTCAAATTCCATTTGGGAAATATTTTGAATTATATTTTTGGTATTGTCTTATTTCTTCAATTTGATTTCACTTCCCAGATATTCCAAATATTCAGGTGTTCAAAATTATTAGGCAATATTAGCATTCATCAATTTCCTAGAAGTTTTCACATCTTTTAAAACTTATTTTATATTTTAAAGTTCTTTTCCTTTGGATTTTTTATTCTGCTTGACACATTTTTCTATGTTCATTTGCTTTGTGGTTTCTTCTATTTAAGCCTTCCTTTTTAAAATAAATTTTTCTCTTTTTAATTTACTTCTGTTTTTCATTTTTTTATATTCTTTATTATCTTGTATAGTTTTCTTAATATTCTTTATTATGTTTTGAAATAAGTTGTAGTTTTGTTTTGTTCCATGGGCACCTATTTCTAGCATGTTTTCACAGGCTGTAAGAATGTTATATTAATCCACTCTCACGCTGCAAAAAGAGCACCTGAGACTGGGTAATTTAAAAAGGAAAGAGATTTAATTGGATCACAGTTAGGCATGGCTAGGGAAGCCTCAGGAAACTTACAATCGGGGCAGAAGGGGAAGCAAACATGTTCTTCTTCACATGGGGGCAGGAGAGAGAAGTGCAGAGTGAAGGTGGGAATAGACCCTTATTAAACCAACAGAGTTTGTGAGAACTCAATCACTATCACCAGAACAGCATGGGGGAAACACACCAATGATTTAATCATATCCCACGAGGTCCCTCCCCCAACACATGGAGATTACAATTCACATTACAATTCAAGTTAAGATTTGGGTGGGGACACAAAGCCAGACCATGCCACTCTGCCCCTCGCCCGTCCCAAATTTAATCTTTCTCACATTTCACAACACAATTACTCCTTCCCTAGTCTTAACTCATTTTAGTAGTAACCCAAAAGTCCAAGTCCACAGTCTCATCCGAGGCAAGGCAAGTCCCTTCTGCCTATGAGCCTGTAAAATGAAAACCAAATTACTTCCAAGAAAAACTGGGGGTACAGGCATTGGTAAATGACACCTGTTTCAAATGAAAAAAATCGGCCAAAATGAAGTCTCTATGGGCTCCACGCAAGTTCAAATCCCATAGGGCAGTCATTAAACCTTGAAGTTCCAAAATGATCTCCTTTGACTCCATGTCTTGTATCTGGGGCACACTGATGTAATAGGTGGGCTCCCACAGCCTTGTGGAGGTCCACTCCTATGGTTTTGCAGGGTACAGCTGCATTGTGCACATGGAAAATGCAGAGACCCCAAGTGAGACACTTCACAAGACCATCCCCAAGACATATTATCTTCAGATGTTTCAAGGTCAAAATGAAAGAAAAAGTGTTAAAAGAAACTAGGGAGAAAGAAAGATCAGGTCACCTAGAAAGGGAAACTCATCAGGCTAACAGCAGACATTTCAGCTAAAACCCTAAAGCCAGAAGTTACTGGAGGCCAATATTCAACATTCTTAAAGTAAATAAATTCCAACCAAGAATTTCATATTCAGCCAAACTAAGCTTCATAAACGAAGGAGAAATTAGAACCCTTTCAGACAAGCAAATGCTGAGGAAATTTTTTATCACCAGACTTGCTTTATAAGAGCTCCTGAAGGAAGCACTAAATGTGGAAAGAAAAGACCATTACTAGCCACTTCCAAAACACACTGAAGTACACTGACCAGTAACACTATGAAGCAACTACATAAACAAGTCTACAAAATAACCAGCTAGCATCATGATGATAGGATCAAATTCATGTATAACAATACTAACCTTAAATGTAAATGGGCTGAATGCCTAAATTTAAAAACACAGAATAGCAAGCTGGATAAAGTGCCCAGACTCCTTCGTCTGCTGTATTCAAGACACCCATGTCATGTGCAGAGACACATATAAGCTCAAAATAAATGGATGGAGAAAAACTTATCAAGAAAATGGAAAACAGAAAAAGCTGGGATCACAATCCTAGTTTCAGGTGCAACATATTTAAACCAATGAAGATCAAAAGGGAAGAGAAAGGTATTAAATACTGATAAAGGGTTCAATTCAATGAGAATAGCTAACAATTCTAAATATATATACATGCAATGTAGGAACACCAAGATTCATAAAGCAAGTTCTTAGAGACCTACAAAGAGACTTAGACACCCACACAATAATATTGAGAGATTTTAATACCCCACTGACAATATCAGACAGATCACTGAGACAGAAAATTTACAAAGATATTCAGGACCTAAACTAAGTTCTGGATCAAGTGGACCTCATAGATATATGTAGAGCCCTTTACACAAAAACAACAGAATATTTATTCTTTTCATGGCCACACAGCATTTACTCAAAAATTGATAATATAATTAGAAGTAAAACATACCTCAGCAAATGCAAAAGAACTGAAATTATAACAAACAGTCTCTCAGACTATAGCACAAAATTAGAACTCAAAATTAAGATATTCACTCAAAACCACACAACTACATGGAAATTGAACAATATGCTCCTGAATGACTCCTGAGTAAATAATGAAATTAAGGCAGAAATAAAGAAGTTCTTTGAAACTAATGAGAACAAAGAGACAACATACCAGAATCCCTGGAATACAGCTAATGTGATGTTATGAGGGAAATTTATAGCACTAAATGCTCACATCAAAATGCTAGAAAGCTCTCAAGTTAACAACCTAACATCACAATTAAAAGAACTACAGAACCAAGAGCAAAGAAACCCCAGTGCTAACAGAAGACAAGAAATAACCAAGATCAGTGTTGGAACAAAAGAATATAGAACCATGAAAACCACTTCAAAGAAAATCAATGAATTCAGGAGCCAATATTTTGAAAAAATTAATAAAATAGATGGCTAGTTTGAATAGCAAAGGAGAAAAAGAGACAAATCAAATAAACACAATCAGAAATGATAAGGGGGATATTACCACTGACCCCACAGAAATACAAACAACCACCACAGATGACTATCAACACTTCTATGTACATAAACTAGAAAATCTAGAAGAAATAGATAAATTCCTGGACACTCTCCCAAGACTGAACCAGGAAGAAATTGAATCCCTGAACAGAACAATAATGAGTACTGAAATTGAGTCAGTAATAAATAAGCTACCAACCCCCAAAAAACCCAGGACAAGATGGATTTAGAGCTGAATTCCACCAGTGGTAAAAAGAAGAGCTGGTACCCTTTCTAATAAAACTATTCTAAAAAAAATTGAAAACAAGAGACTTTTCCCTAACTCATTTTATGACGTCAGCATCATCCCGATACCAAAACCTGGCAGACATACAACAACAACAAAAAAAACTTTAGGCCAATATCCCTGATGAACATCAATGCAAAAATCCTCAACAAAATACGGGCAAACCAGATCCAGCAGCATATAAAAAAGCTTATCCACACAATCAAGTTGGCTTCATCCCTGGAATGCAAGGTTAGTTCAAAATACACAAATCAATAAACACGATTCATCACATAAATAGAACTTAAGACAAAAACCACATGATTATTTCAATATATGCAGAAAAGTCCTTCAATAAAATGCAGCATCAGTTCATGTTTAAAACTCTCAATAAACTAGATATTGAAGGAACATACCTCAAAATAATGAGTTATGACAAACCCACAGCCAAATCATACTCAATGGGCAAAAGCTAGAAACATTCCCCTTGAAAACTGGCACAAGACAAGGCACAAGGCAAGAATGCCCTCTCTCATCACTCCTATTCTGCATAATATTGGAAATTCTGGCCAGAGCAATCAGGCCAGAAAAAGAAATAAAGGATACTCAAGTAGGAAGAGAGGAAGTCAAATTATCTTTGTTTGCAGATGGCATGATCTTATATCTGGGAAACCCCATTGTTTCAGCCCAAAAGCTTTCTAAGCTGATAAGCAACATCAGCAAAGTCTCAGGATACAAAATCAATGTGCAAAAATTGCTAACATTTCTATTCAGCAATAGCAGACAAGCCGAGAGCCAAATTAGGAATGAACTCCCATTCAGAATTGCTACAAAAAGACTAAAATACCTAGGAATATAGCTAACAAGGGAAGTGAAGGAGCTCTTTGAGGAGAACTAAAAACCACTGCTCAAAGAAATGAGAGAGAACACAACAGAAACAAATGGAAAAACATTCCATACTTATAAATAGGAAGGATCAATATCATAGAAATGGCCATACTGCCCAAAGTAATTTATAGATTCAATGCTATTCCCATTAAACTATCAGTGACATTCTTCACAGAATTAGAAAAATTATTTTAAAATTCTTATGGATCCAAGAAAGAGCCCAAATAGCCAAGACAATACTAAGCAATAAGAACAAAACTGAGGCATCATGCTACCTTCAAACTGTACTACAAGGCAATAGTAACCAAAACAATATGGTACTGGTATAAGAACAGACACATAGAACAATGAAACAGAATAGAAAACTCATAAATAAGACCACACAGCTACAGCCATCTGATCTTTGACAAACCTGACAAAAGCAATGGGGAAAGGATTCCCTATGTAGTAAATGGTTTTGGGAGAATTTGCTAACCATTGCAGAAAATTGAAACTGGACCCCTTCCTTATACCTTATACAAAAATTAACTCAAGACAGATTAAAAACTTAAATGTAAAATCCAAAACTGCAAAAACCCTAGAAGAAAATCTAGGCAATATCATTCAGGACATAGGTACAGGAATAGATTTCCTCACAAAAATGTCAAAAGCAGTTGCAACAAAACCAAAATTGACAAATGGAATTTAATTAAACTAAAGAGTTTCTGTGCAGAAAAAGATACTATCATCAGTGCAAACAGACAACCTATAGAATGGGAGAAAACTTTTGCAATCTATCCAACTGACATAGGTTTGCTATTCAGTCTACAAGAAACTTAAATTCACAAGAAAAAACAACCCTATTAAAAAGTGGGCAAAGGACATGAACATACACTTCTCAAAAGAAGACATATATACAGCCAAAAAATATGAAAAACGCTCAATATCACTGATCATTAGAGAAATGCAAATCAAAACCACAATGAGATACCATCTCATGCCAGTAAGAATAGGTATTATTAAAAAGTAAAAAATATAACAGATGCTGACAAGGTGTGGAGAAAAATGAATGCTTTTACATTTTTGGTGGGAGTGTAAATTAGTTCAACCATTGTGGTGATTCTTCAAAGATCTAGAGGCAGAAGCACCAATTGACCCATCAATCTTATTACTAGGTATATACCTAAAGAAAGATAAATCATTTTATTATAAAGATACATGTATGGGTATCTTCATTGCTGCATTATTCACAATAGCAAAGACATGGAATCAACCCAAATGCCCATCAATGATAGACTGAATGAAGAAAATGTGATACATATACACCATGGAATATTATGTAGACATAAAAGGAACAAGATCATGCCCTTTGCAGGGATGTGGATGGAGCTGGAAGCCATTATCCTCAATAAACTAATTCTGGAACAGAAAACCAAACACTGCATGTTCTCACTTGTAAGTGGGAGGTGAACAATAAGAACACATGGACACATGGTGAGGAACAACACACACTGCGGCCTGTTGAAGGGAGTAGTAGGGGAAGGGAGAGCATCAGGAAAAATACTAACCAATGCTGGGCATAATACATAGGTGATGGGATGATCTGTGCAGCAAAACATTATGGCACACATTTATTTATGTAACAAACCTGCACATCCTGCACATATACCCCTGAACTTAAAATAAAAGTTGAAGAAAAAAAATTCAAATATTAAATTTAATGTAGCCTTATTGCACAGTGTTTACAGTAGTTTACAGCAATGTACCAGGCCTTCACATTCATTCACCACTCACTGACACATCCAGAGCAACTTCCAGTTCTGCAAGCTCCATTCACGGTAAGTGCCCTACAAATGTGTACCATTTTTGCCTTTTATACTGCATTTATACAGTACCTTTTCTATCTTTAGATATGTTTATAAACACAAAAACTTACCATTATGTTACAATTGCCTATGGTATTCAGTATAGTAAAATGCTGCACAGGTTTGTAGCCTAGGTGCAATAGGCTATACCATATAGCCCAGATATACAGTAGGCTATACCATCTAGGTTTGTGTAAGTGCACTCTATGATGTTCAGACAATAATAAAAAGCCTAACAATGTATTTATCAGAATGTATCCCTGTCATGAAGTGACACATAACTATATTTTGATTTAGAAAAAAGCAGAAAGGAAATCCTTGATGGTTAAGGAGTTAGCGTGAGTAATCTCTTTACAAATTTTCATGTAGTCCGTCACTTTATTTTGAGATTATTTGGGTAATTGCAAATGAGATGTGTTCTTGAAGACAGCATATGAATGGGTCTTGGCGTTAAGACCCTGTGTCTTGGTCTTAAGACTCTATGTCTTTTAAGTGGGGCATGTAGCCCATTTATATTGAAGGTAAGTATTGATTTGTGTGGATTTGATCCTGTCATCTTGATGTTAGCTGGTTATTTTGCAGACTTGTTTATGTGGTTGCCTTACAAAGTCACTGGTCTGTGACCTGCCTCACAAGAGTTCCAGAAGGAAGTACTAAATATGGAAAGGAAAGACTATTACCAGCCATGATCAAAACACACTGAAGTACATAAACCAGTATTATTATAAAGCAACCACATGAACAAGTCTGCAAAATAACCAACGATCAATGTTATCAAAGTTATCAAAATAACCAACCAATATCAATGCTAACCTTAAATATAAATGGGCTATATGCCCCACTTAAAAGATGCAGAGTGGCAACCTCAATAAAGAACTAAGACCCATTAGTATGCTGTCTTTAAGAGACACATCTCACATGTAGTGACACAAATAGTCTCAAAATAAAGGGATGGAGAAAAATCTGTCAAACAAATGGAAAACAGAAAAAATGGAGGCTGCAATCCTAGTTGTTGACAAAACAGTCTTTAAACAAACATAAATCAAAAAAGAAAAAAAGGATATTTCATAATGTTAAAGAGTTCGATTAAACAAGAGGATCTAACTATTCTAAATAGATATGCACCCAACAGAGGAACACCCAGATTCATAAAACAAGTTCTTAGAGACCTTCAAAGAGAATTAGACTCCCACATAATAATAGTGGGAGATGTTAACACCCCACTGACAATATTAGACAGATCATTTTGAGACAGAAAATTAACAAAAGTTATTCAGGACCTGAACTCAGAATGGAAACAAATGGATTTGATAGCTATCTACAGAACTCTCCACCCCAGAACAAAAGAATATACATTCTTGCCATTGCTACAGGGCATATTCTCTACAATTCATCCCATAATTGAAAGTAAAAACACTCCTCAGTAAATGCAAAATAACTTAAATCATAAGAGTCTCTCAGAACACAGCACAATCAAGTAAGATTCAGGACTAAGAAGTTCACTCAAAACCATACAATTACATGGAAATTGAATAACTTGGTCCTGAATGACTTTTGGGTAAATAATGAAATTAAGGCAGAAATCAATAAGTTCTTTGAAACTAATGAGAACAAAGATACAAGGTACCAGAATCTCTGGGACAGAAGTAAGGGAGTGTTAAGAAGGAAATTTATAACACTAAATGCCCTCATCAAAAAGTTAGAAATATCTCAAGTTAACAACCTAACATCACAACAAAAGGAACTAGAGAACCAAGAGCAAATGAATTCCAAAGCTAGAGGAAGACAAGAAATAACCAAAATGAGAGCTGAATTGAAGATGATTGAGATATGAACAACTATAGAAAAGATCAGTAAAACTGGAGCTGTTTTTTTAAATAAATAAATAAAATAGGCCAGTAGCTAAGACCACTAAGAAGAGAAGAGAGAAGATTCCAATAAACATGATAGATATGACACAGGGTATATTACCACCGACCACACAAGAAATACAACCATCAGAATATGAACAACTCTATGCACATAAACTATACAATCTAGAATACATGGATAATTTCTTGAACATATACACCCTCCCAAGAATAAACTGGGAAGAAATTAAATCCTGAACAGATCAATAACAAGCTCCAAAATTGAGGCAGTAATAAATAGCCTACCAACTAAAAAAAGCCCATACCAGATGGATGCACAGCTGAATTCTACCAGATGTATGAAGAAGAGCTGGTATCATTTCTACTAAAACTATTCCAAACAATTCAGGAGAAGGGATTCCTCTCTAAGTCATTCTGTGGGGTCAGCATCATCCTAATACCAAAGCCTGACAGAGATAAAACAAAAAAGAAAACTTCAAGCCAGTAGCCTGGATTCAATGCAAAAATCCCCAACAAAATATGGGCAAACTGAATCCTGCAGTACATAAAAAAGCTTATCCAACATGATCAAATAGACTTTATCCCTGGGATACAAGATTGGTTTAACACAGACAAATCAATAAATGTGATTCATCACATAAACAGAACTAAGAACAAAAAGCACATGATTATCTCAATAGATGAAGAAAAGTCTTTCAATAAAATTCAACATCCATTCATGTTAAAAACTCTCAATAAACTAGGTATTGAATAATAAGAGCCATTTATGACAAACCCACAGCCAACATCATACTGAATGGGCAAAATCTGGAAGCTTCCCCTTGAAAACCATCACAAAACAAGGATGCCCTCTCTTACCACTCCTGTTCAACATAGTACTGGAAGTCCTTGCCAGGGCCATTAGGCAAGATAAAAGAAAAAAAGAGAGATCTAAATAGGAAGAGAAGAAGTCAAATTATCTCTTTTTGCAGATGACAAGATTCTATTTCTAGAAAACCCCATAGTCTCAGCCTGAAAGCTTCTTAAGCTGATAAACAACTTCAGTAAAGTCTCAGAATTCAAAATCAATGTACAAAAATTGCTAGCATACTTATGCACCAACAGCAGTCAAGCTGAGAGACAAATCAAGAATGTACTCCCATTCACCATTGTCACAAAAAGAATAAAATACCTAGGAATACAGGGAGGTGAAAGATCTCTACAAGGATAAATACAAAAGCTGCTCAAAGAAATTAGAGATAACACAAACAAATGAAAAAACATTCTATGCTCATGGATAGGAAGGATCAATACTGTGAAAATGGCCATACTGCTGAAAGCAATTTATTGATTCAATGTTATTTCTATTAAACTATCAATGAGATTCTTCACAAAACTTAAAAATGAAAACCTATTTTAAAATTCATCTGGAAACAAAAAAGAGTCCAAATAGCCAAGGCAATCCTAAGCAAAAAGAACAAAGTCAGAGGGATCATGCTACCTGACTTCAAACTATACTACAGGGATACAGTAATCAAAACAGCATTGTACTGATACAAAACAGTCATATAGACAGATGGAACAGAGTAGAGAACCCAGAAATAAGACTGCACAGCTACAAGTATCTGATCTTCAACAAACCTGACCAAAACAAGCAATGGGGAAAGTACTCCTTATTCAATAAATGGTGCTAGGATAACTGGCTAGCCATATGCAGAAGACTGAAGCTGAATGACTTCCTTATACCACATACAAAAATTAACTCAAGATGGAATAAAGACTTAAATGTAAAACCCAAAACTATGAAAACCCTGGTAGACAATCTAGGTAATACCATCCAAGACATAGACATGGGAAAGGATTTCATGATGAAGACTCCAAAAGCATATGCAACAAAAACAAAAATTGACAAATGGTGTCTAATTAAACTAGAGAGCTTCTGCACAGCAAAGGAAACTATCAAGAGTAAACAGACAACCTACAGAATGGGAGAAAATATTTGAAATCTATGCCTCTGACAAGACCTAATATCCAGCATCTGTAAGGAACTTAAACAAATATACAAGAAGAAAAAAGCAAATATCCCTATTAAAAAGTGGGCAAAGGACATGAACAGACATTTCTCAAAGAAGACATACATGTGGCCAACAATCATATGAAGAAAAGCTCAACATCACTGATCATTAGAGAAATGCAAATCAAAACCACAATGAGATACCATCTCACACCAGTCAGAATGGTTATTACTAATAAGTCAAAAAATAACACATGCTTCTGAGGCTGTGGAGAAAAAGGAACACTTTTACTCTGTTGGTGAGATTGTAAATTATTTCAACCATTGTGGAAGACAGTGTGGTGATTTTTCAAAGTCCTAAAGACAGAAATACCAATTATAATATAATAGAGTGATTTATATTCCTTTGGGTGTATACCCAGCAATTCCTTTGGGTATATACCCATACCATTGCTGGGTATATACCCAAAGGAATATAAATCACTCTATTGTAAAGACACATGAACATGTATGTTCATTGCAGCACTATTCACAATAGCAAATACTTGGAATCAACCTAAATGCCCATCAATGATAGATTAGATAAAGAAAATGTAGTACATACACACCATGGAATACTATGCAGCCATAAAAAAGAATGAGATCAGCAGCGCGGCTGCTGGGCATGGAGAGTGAGTGGCCAGCGCCCGCTGGTGACTGCTCCAGGGCTTCTCCCCTCCTGGACCAGGGGCTGTTCGAAAGCACACCCTCCGCTCGCACTGCTTGTTGGGCTCATCATGAAGGCTTGAGCTCTGTGCAGCGGAAAATGCAGTATGTTTGTGACGGAGGTGAAAGAGGAGCCTTCTGCCAAAAGGGAACATCAGATCAGCCATAGCTTTGGACTCTACTAGATAGAAAGCACAACAAACAAGTTGAAAAAAGATTTCAAAATTTTCTACATTCAAATGAAAACCCAAAATAAATAAACATATATATATATATATTTGAACATTGAAGAGGACTTCAAACTGGCTCTGGACTCCAAACCTTGCTGGATACCAGAGCAAAGGAAATAGAACAAATAAATGGGAGCCCAGTGCCTAATAAAAACAGATACATTCCTGATTGGGTACCAGTAGAGAAAAACAACAAACAGTATTGCTGGCATTCCTCTGTAGTTAATTATGAATTTGAAATTGCCCTGGTACTAAAACATCATGCTGATGATTCTGGACTTTTGGAAATTACTGCAGTGCCACTATCAGATCTCTTAGAACAAACACTGGAGCTCATAGGAAGAAATATCAATGGAAACCCATATGGGTTAGGGAGCAAGAAACATCCATTACATCTTCTTCTACCTCATGGAGCATTTCAAATAAGAAATCTACCTTCATTGAAGCACAATAATCTCTTGTCCTGGTTTGAAGGTTGCAAAGTGGGTAAAATTGAAGGAATAGTATGGCATTGCAGTGATGGCTGTTTAATAAAGGTGCTGGACATAAACAGTCAACAAAACAAGGTGTCTGCCTTCATGAAGCTCACATTCTAATGGGGAAGATAGAAAATAAACAAATGTGTAACATGTCAGGACAAGAACAGCTATAAAAAGAAAACAAAAAACAGGGTCCATCATCATCATCTTGGCTTATGCTGATCAATTCAAGATACTTACTTGAATTCAAGAGTAGTTATTATCAACATGAACCTGAACAAATGTGACTCTGCCTTTGATATTAAGTGTTTGTCTAATCATTTTTCAAAAGTAGATAATCAGAAATTTGCTAGACTCAAAGATATAATATTTGATGTATAAAATACAAATAAAATTAGTTTATTATCATTATATTTTAATCTCGAATATGCTACCATGTTTAAGAATATCACAAGTTCCTGTTCATTGTGAAACATCAATTTGTCTTCTACCATTTGTGAAGAAATGAATTTTCCAGTTTCAAATACCTATTTAAAATTTTATTAAAAACCAGCAAATTAATTTTAATCTCTAGCCATAAAAACATAAGTAACAGTAAGCTCCTAAGCTTGTACAAAGGCTGGATTCACTCCACTATAATTGAATGGTAATTTAAAGACAACAATTAGACCAAGAATTTAATGTCACTAATTTTCAAAATTAAATAGTTTAAGCTCAATTTGATTTTGCTAGATATTTAACAAAACATATGGCTCAACTTCATAACCTATATGTGTGTATATCTACATCTGTATTTATATATATCATAGTTAGGATTTGAGGATCTTAACATATGTATAAATAAGTATATATAAATGCCAATTTTAAATATTAGAATTGCTGAATTTACCTTCATACTCTTTACAAAACTTAAAACATTATGAATGTAGAGAAATTCACCAGAGCTCATTGCCTATTTGATGGCCATAACTTATTATAAGTCTTCAAATATGTACTTTTATAGTGAGTTGAAAATTTTGTATAATTTCATTTATTAAGAATTCCAGTTTAAGTGTAAAGGTACAAGGTAGTGAGAAGGAAACACTACACCTCAGAGAATTGCTTATTTCCAGGTGGATTTTAACATATAAAGTTAATAAATATTTAAATGAAACGAAGTTTATAGGTGACCTTTAGTAAGTGGGGAAATTAACAGGACTTTCTTCTTCATCTTCAAACTCTTCAGAAGCAGCAACAGGGCTAGTTAATTCAACTCCCAACTGTTCTGAAAGCTGTTTTTTTTTTCTTCTTCTTCTTCTTTTTTAACCTTCTCTTCTAAGAGAATATTGTTCTTCACTTCTTCCTTGTAATTATACTTAAGATCTTCAATTTCTTTGAAAAATGAAGGATAAAAATTTTGGAGTTCTTTTTTCAGCTTTTTATACCCTCCTAATAGAAACATTATCTTTAAAAGTTGCATATAGGAAATATACATATTTTAGGCTTAAACTAAGAGATTTCTGTAAATATAAAGGCCAACATATTCCTGAATGGTCAAAT
Organism: Macaca thibetana thibetana; assembly: GCF_024542745.1. Classification (NCBI taxonomy): domain Eukaryota; kingdom Metazoa; phylum Chordata; class Mammalia; order Primates; family Cercopithecidae; genus Macaca; species Macaca thibetana. The sequence continues at coordinate 56,561,661 of NC_065585.1, read as the reverse complement.
ACAGCTATAAATGCAGAAATATTAAGATTTTTGTTTGTTCCATTGTACAGTGTAAATAACTAAGTTGTTAACTGTCAAGTCCAATCATCTATTATGTAAGTTGTGTTCTAGTCTTTGACTAAAATTTATCAACTCTTATAGGGGGATTTAATCTTTCTCTAAAAGCACATAAGATCCTTTCAATAGAGTAATCAGTCAAGAAGATTTTGTAATTCATAACATTGAAGTTAGTCTGGTTAAGAGTTTTGGTTTAGACTTCATTTATATTTTCATTACAAATATCTAATTTTTAATGAATAATGATCAACTTTTTATAAAGTTATTAGTATGATCAGGGAAACCTTTGGGACTTCTGCCAGTTAGGCATATGGAAAAGAGAGAATTCAAGCCTTAGTGACTGTTTAGAGTCACTAGCTAATGGTGATCACTAGCTAATGCTTATATCCATGCCTTTTTGTCCTGTTTACCGTCTTCAAGGGGGTAAAACATAGCAAATATATTTTTTAAGGGAACTATAACCTTAAGATTCCTGAAAATAATTTCAAAACAAATTAAAGACAATGTTGCCAATGTGACCCAAAACTTAAGAACATACTAATGGCATATATTTGTTAAAATTAAAAAATAAATTTACTATTTAATCCTAAAAAAACTGAGATCATGTCCTTTGCAGGGACATGAATGGAGCTGAAGGCCATTATCCTAGGCAAACTAATGCAGGAACAGAAAACCAAATACCCACGTTCTCACTTATAAGTGGGAGCTAAATTAGGAGAACACATTGACACATAGCAGGCAACAACACACACTGGGGCCTATCAGAGGGTGGAAGGTGGGAAGAAGGAGAGAATCAGGAAAAATAGCTTATGGGTACTAGGCTTAATACTTGGATGATGAAGCGATCTGTACAAAAAAACCCTGTGCCACAAATTTACCTGTGTAACAAACCTGCACGTGTACTCCCGAACTTAAAATAAAAGTTAAAAAAAAATCCTAAATTAAGTATTCAAATTATGAAGCTAGAAAATGAATAGTAAAAATAAAGAAAAGGCAACTGGAAGGTATAAAGTATGAAATAGATAGAAAGACAAAGAGATAAATGTACTAAAAACCTGAAGATCACCACTTTTTAAATATTAAAAGATATAAACCAATTATAGCTGTCAAAATGATGTTTGAGTATAAAACTTTTGTAACATCATGTGCCAATAAGTATGAGAATACAGATTTTTCCCAGCAAAATATAAGCAATTAAATTGATCCCAGAAATGAATAAAAACTTGAATAATCTAAGAACCACAGAAGAAATCAGAAAGTGATTAAAAGGTATATTATTTTAAATACACTGAAGCCATATGATATTTTACTGAGATATGAAAAGGCCTTAAACTATATATTTCAACATTTTAAAACAATGTAGACTGTAGAAAAGACAAAAATGATTGGTTATGTTATGTTAATTGATATAAAATCTTATTTATTGTAATAAGAAAAGTACATATTAAGTTAGGTAAAAGATTGAAATATTAGCAAATTAAGTCTAGTGATATATTCTGAGTGCTACTTCTCGTGCATAGGACTGTGTTTGGCACACATTAAGTGATCTATAAGTATTGGTTGATTAAGAAATAAACCTTTAATTTATTGGAATAGGAGCAGTAGCCACATATGATTATTAGGAAACATATTATCTGCAAAGAAACTTTTACAATATAGTGTTAGTATAATCACACATTTATGATTATGTCAATTTATATGGAAACATATAGAAAATTATTGAAGGATACATACCAAGTTATTAAAATTAGGTACAGGAGACATGTTCAATGAGTGTGTATTATTTTAGTTCTTAAACATGTAGTAACATAATTCTAAAAAATTACTATCTGGAAAAAACTTATGACTAGATAATTGACTCCAGATAGAGAATACAGAGTTGCAAGAATGAGTGAGCTGAGGAAAGAGCCCTAGACATACCAACACTGGTGAGACTAGCCGACTATTATCTGCTACTTATGTCTAATTTTTCTGGTTCTTAACTCAATATATAATACACGTTTTGTCAAGCTTGAAATTCTGAGTTCTTTCACTTTTAAAAATACCTTATCCAATAAACAACCAAATTCTGTCATATTTGCTTCTTAAATATTCTCAAAGTCATTCATCTTTCCTTTTCATTGCCTCTGCCCTGCCTTAACACACAATTCATACTTTTCAGTCCTATTTTACAACCTCTGCAAAGATTTCAATTTTGCCTTCCTCCCATGCATTTTCTGAACCATAGTCATAAGTTTCCTTATATTAAGTCTGAAATAGAACTCTTGATATTTTGCCCCTGGGCACATTATAGCTCCTGTCTTCTTCAATTCAGTAAGTGGTTCTGCCATCCACTCAGTCATAGCCAGAAAACACCCCTTTCCACAGTCTGCTCTAGTTCAAAATGTATTTGTTTTGAATTTATCCCAACTCTTGTCATCTCTATTGTTACCACCTCAGTTCAATTTTACAGGGCACTGAGTTGCTCCTTGCACTGCATCCACCTTTATAACTAACTACCTTTTCCTCTTCCCCAACTTCTGCATTATGCCAGATAGCTCTAGTAAGGAAATTGCATCAATATGCCAGTTTACACAATTTCAAATGTGTGGTCTCGAGCTCCAGGTAGACATCCAGTGCTATTCAGAAATTTGTCTACATGTCATGTTCAAAGATTTTTTTCTAATTTACTGAAAAATCATTTACAAAAGTTTTGTTGACCATTGCAATGAACATCTACTCGAGGATCAATAGTGGCTTTACTTTCTTTTTCAGAGAGCCATTAGTCAGGAATTTTATTAATTTCTTGCTCATCCCAGCGCCCAGCTATTCATATCAACATATCTACATTTTCAACTTTTCTTACCCCTTCCTTTTTTTGTTTTTGTTTTTGTTTTTTGAGACTTAGTCTTGCTCTGTTGCCCAGGCTGGAGTACAGTGGCACGATCTTGGCTCACTGCAAGCTCCCGGGTTCACATCATTCTCCTGCCTCAGCCACCCGAGTAGCTGGGACTACAGGCACCCGCCACCACACCTGGCTAATTTTTTTGTATTTTTAGTAGATACAGAGTTTCACTGTGTTAGCCAAGATGGTCTCGATCTCCTGACTTCATGATCCACCCACCTCGGTCTCCAAAAGTGCTGGGATTATAGGTGTGAGCCACCGTGCCCAGCCACCCCTTCCTTCTTTAAAGTATCAAAGTATACACTGTCTATTGGTTGGATACTATTCTGACCCTCTGGGACTTTGAAACTTCAATTTATACCCTATCACTGCAATATCAGTAAACATGTCCTCCTCAGAAGATGCTTCCCCTCCTAAGGGGAAGAGACTCAAGTCTCTTCCATAAAAACTTTTACACACAATACATCTGTTACTTTCACACACACACATTCACCTGCTGTGTCCCTCACACACACACGTTCACACACACACGTACACACACGTGTATACTGCATTCTCATAAAACTGTTATCTGTTACTTTCACTAACATACATTCTCCTGCTTTCTGTCTCTCTCACACACACACACAGACACACACGCATATTCTGCATTCTCATAAAACTGCTCACAATGTGTCCTCTTCTAAGTCCCTCCTTGTTTTCAATAAATAAGCTTTGAAAATTTATTTCTTCTTATAATTGTTTACACTTCCCCATTAAAGAACTTTGGTCACCTGGTCACATTTTCACTTTCTTAATTATATTGAAGATATTTTCAGCTATCTATGTATGGCTAGCCAGTTTTCTCAACACCATTTAATAAATAGGGAATCTTTTCCCCATTTCTTGTTTTTGTCAGGTTTGTCAAAGATCAGATGGTTGTAAATGTGTGGTGTTATTTCTGAGGCCTCTTTTCTATTCCATTGGTCTATCTCTCTGTTTTGGTACCAGTACCATGCTGTTTTGGTTATTGTAGCCTTGCAGTATAGTTTGCAGACAGGTAGCGTGATGCCTCCAGCTTTGTTCTTTTTGCTTAGGAGTGTCTTGGCAATGTGGGCTCTTTTTTGGTTCCATATGAACTTTAAAGTAGTTTTTCTTTTTCCAGTTCTGTGAAGAAAGTCATTGGTAGCTTGAGGGGGATGGCATTGAATCTATAAATTACCTTGGGAAGTATGACCATTTTTCACGATATTGATTCTTCCTATCCATGAGCATGGAATGTTCTTCCACTTGTTTGTGTCCTCTTTCATGTTGTTGAGCAGTGGTTTGTAGTTCTCCTTGAAGAGTTCCTTCACATCCCTTGTAAGATGGATTCATAGATATTTTATTCTCTTTGTAGCAATTGTGAATGGGAGTTCACTCATGATTTGACTGTCTGTCTACTATTGGTTTACAGGAATGCTCCCTTCCTTACACCTTATACAAAAATTAATTCAAGATGGATTAAAGACTTAAATGTTAGACCTAAAACCGTAAAAACCCTAGAAGAAAACCTAGGTAATACCATTCAGGACATAGGCATGGGCAAGGACTTCATGACTAAACCACTAAAAACAATGCCAACAAAAGCCAAAATAGACAAATGGGATCTAATTAACCTAAAGAACTTCTGCACAGCAAAAGAAACTACTGTCAGAGTGAACAGGCAACCTACAGAATAGGAGAAAATTTTTGCAATCTACCCATCTGACAAAGGGCTAATATCCAGAATCTACAAAGAACTTAAACAAATTTACAAGAAAAAAACAAACAACCCCATCAAAAAGTGGGCAAAGGATATGAACAGACATTTCTCAAAAGAAGACATTGATACAGCCAACAGACACATGAAAAAAATGCTCATCACTGGTCATCAGAGAAATGCAAATCAAAACCACAATGAGATACCATCTCACACCAGTTAGAATGCTGATCATTAAAAAGTCAGGTAACAACAGATGCTGGAGAGGATGTGGAGAAATAGGAACACTTTTACACTGTTGGTGGGAGTGTAAACTAGTTCAACCATTGTGGAAGATAGTGTGGTGATTCCTCAAGGATCTAGAACTTGAAATACCATTTGACCCAGTGATCCCATTACTGGGTATATACCCAAAGGATTATAAATCATGCTGCTATAAAGACATGCACATGTATGTTTATTGCAGCACTATTCACAATAGCAAAGACTTGGAACCAACCCAAATGTCCATCAATGATAGACTGGATTAAGAAAATGTGGCATATATACACCATGGAATACTATGCAGCCATAAAAAAGAATGAGTTCATTTCCTTTGTAGGGACATGGATGAAGCTGGAAACCATTATTCTCAGCAAACTATCGTAAGGACAGAAAACCAAACATCACATCATCTCACTCATAGGTGGGAATTGAACAATGAGAACACTTGGACACAGGGCAGGGAACATCACACATGGGGGCCTGTCGTGGGGTGGGGGGCAGGGGGAAGGATAGCATTAGGAGAAATACCTAATGTAAATGACGAGTTAATGGGTGCAGTAAACCAACATGACACATGTATACCTATGTAACAAACCTGCACGTTGTACACATGTACCCTAGAGCTTAAAGTACAATTAAAAAAAAAAAACTTTTCAACAAGGTCATCAATAAAGTAATTGAGACATACAATGCGCTGTTTAAATTTGTTTTACTTTTTACATGAACACATGTTGAATCTCTTAGCTTCTATTTCAACCATAGCATCACCCTGCTGACTTTTCTAAATTTAAAAACAATGTTGACTTTTTATATTCAAAAATGGAGTTGTAGTTTTTTTCTTCAATGTCGGTATGGCGCATGTTTATTAAGTGTTATTGGGGAAGCAGACATAAATAAAATCGTCATCATTTTATGTGAAAAATGAAATGAGTTGGAATATTTACTCAACAAAGTGCACGTGATAGTGATTAGCTATGTATTAATGTATTTATTGAATGAAAAAATGGTAAAATATCAATATTACTGTATTGATGATGATTATAGAACTGTGATGCTCAATTTTTAGATAAAAAATAAAAATATAAATGGTAGATTGAATAGATACATATATATACACATATATATGATAGTAGATCAAAATTTAATTAATGTATCTGCTTAAGATATAATAATAGTAATAATAATGCTATGAATTACATGTGCAGCAAATATTTCATCTAATGTTCACTGCAACCCTATGAGGTAGGTGATATTACTAGCTCCATTTTGCAAATGAGGAAACTGAGTCAAAAATGGCTAAGAAATATGTCAAGGCTACATGGTTAGTCACCAGTAGAGCAGATAGGTTATGTAAACATTGTGACAAAAACATATGGTTCAAAATGATGGTATCTGCTGATAGAAGATACACACAGAGAAAATAAACACTTGGAATAGAAAACAACAGACCTACAAATTGCAACTCCTTTTTTGGCTGCTAAAGTATTTTATAAGAATGGTGATCATACAGGATTCTCAATCCTAATTATATTTCTTTAAAGCTTTGTGAGCTTTATGCTGTTAAATTAACACTACATTTTATTCAGTAAACAAAACTAATATTAAGCAAGCCTTTGTAATATCAATGTTCCTTGTAGGAAATTTAGAAAATTGCTGAAAATCTTAAAGAAGAAAATTAAAAATTTGTAACCTCATAAGTATCCCTTACAAATTGCAGCAATTTTTCTTTCTAGCTCCTCATATATAATATATACTTTAATATTTTTGGAAGCTGATAACTACTGATTTCTCATCATTATGAATATGTATTTTTGAATTATCCTAGTTGATAATTAAAAGTTTTCTTTTATCTCTACCCTGAGTATTGTAAAGCATTAGGATTCTGGTACCTGGAAGTAAGCTGAAGATAGATAGAGATTTGCAAGTTGTTGGCATGTAGTTGACATTTGAAATCATAACAATAGATGAATGTTTTCCAGGGACAATATGCAGAGAGATAAAAGAAGAAGGCCAAAAAGAGATTCTGAGGAGGTGACAACACCTAATAAGCTAGTGGAAGGGGAGACATCCTCCATGAACACCAAGACAAGGGGCCTGGAAACAGGAGAAAAATATAGACATGGTTTCTAAATAAGGGAGAAGTAAGTGCAGATGCTCCTCGACTTATGATGGGGCTACATCCTGATTAACTCAACATAACTTGAAAATATTATAAGTTGGAGATGCATTTAATGCACCTAAACTGCTGAACATCATCACTTAGCCTAGTCTATGTTAAACATGCTCAGATTTACATCAATCTACAGTTGGGCAAAATCATCTAATACAATGCCTATTTTATATTTAAGTGTTGATTATTTCATCTAATTTACTGTAGACTGTACTGAAAGTGAAAAACAGAATGGTAGTATGGTACTCAAAGTACAGTTTCTACTGAATATGTATCACTTTCTTACCATAATAAAGTTGAAAAGTCTTGTTATACCATCCTATGTCAGAGACTGTCTGTAATGAATGACAAAGACTCAAAAGTATCAAATGCTACAGAGAAATCAATTAATATAGAGATCATAAAGTAATATTGATTGGACTCAGAAAGTAGGCATTTATCATCAATCTTGTCAGAAAATTTTTGCTAGAGTTGGAGAGACTCTGGGATGGGTGTGAAGTTAGAAACTATAACTGAATATGAGATGAGAAAGTGAAGAAGTCCTGTGGACCTGACTTGAAATAGAGAGGAGGACTTAGAAACGGCAGGAAGTATTTGTGATAGATGACACTGCCATTGGTAAATCAATCAATATTTTTAACCAGACTATTATGAACTCCAGGCAATTCAGCATACATAATCATCATCCTATTCAAACTAACAAAAGACCAAAGATGTAAATAGAAACAATTTTTATATAAATAATTTGTATTTTCCATCTACTACATATTTAAATTTCAACCAATACAACATTCTGAATATTTTCTGATCAGGAAATTTTAGTCAGTTATCATTGGGCTGATTGTCTAATGATACATGATATTTCATTTAGAAAAAATATTAGCAAAACACACATTTATTTCTTTATCTTTAATAGAATCTACTTTGAAAGGAGGAAAACATTCTTTATCTGGTTAGAATTGCTCTATAATTTTGTGCTCTAGTTTTTGGCAATAATGAAGAAAAGCTTTGTGAAAGCCTATGATTATTGGAGTTTTATGAGGACAAATCATGACTGATAATTTGAGGCTATTAGGTCCTTTTCATCTTGATAATTATCAGGTATTTAATATTTTGTGAACATTTCCAAATTAATCATTAATTAGTCCATTTTTGCAAGTCAGGTCAATCCTAGTACGTATTTTAGGCCTGTGTGGCGGTTCATGCCTGTAATCCCAGCACTTTGGGAGGCCCAGGCGGATGGATCACCTGAGGCCAGGAGTTTGAGACCAGCCTGGCCAAAATGGTGAAACCCTGTCACTACTGAAAACACAAAAATTAGCCGCCTATGGTGGCACATGCCTGTAATCCCAGCTACTCAGGAGGCTGAGGCAGGAGAATCGCTTGAACCCAGGAGATGCAGGTTGCAGTGAGCTGAGATCACGCCACTGCACTCCAGTCTGGGCAGCAGAGTGAGACTCTGCCTCAAAACAAAAAACAAAAAACAAAAAAACAAAAAGAAAACATGCCAAGGCAAATGACAAGCCTTTCGTAGAACTCCTTAGAGTAGATGTTCGGGAGATATTCAATACTAAAGAATAAATCAGTACTCAGTGCTGTGAAAGTTTAATAAACTTCTCCCTAATATTGTTTAGGACACTTCTGAAAAGTTTGTGGAATATTTCTGAATTAGCTTGAAAGATTGTGAGTCAAAGATGAGAATCTTTATAAAAACTGTGAACTTCACATTGCAAACATTTTTTTTTTAAAGCAGCAATAATAGACACCACTGAGCTGGTGCTATATAAACAGACTTTACAGAGTTGAAGAGGGAGAATATTTTGGTTATTTTAAACACAATGCCAAGGCAATGAATACAGTGCAAAGTGCAGAAGAGGGATTGAAAATACTTTAGAATTGCTAGAGTACTGTTAATGGAGTTAGAATTACTAGAGTACTGTTGGAATGCATACAGTATGGCAGAATGACTCTTATTGTGGAAAATTTTAATTTTCATCACTGTTAAAGAAAATCAAAAAACTCAAAAACAACCTAAGTGATTTTAAAATATGTGGTTATTTCTTTCTTTCTTTTCTTATTCCTCTACTTAGGGTTAACACCCAAGTCCTTAGGTGCCAAGATCAATAAATCCCTTTCCAGGCCGGGAACAGTGGATCACGCCTGTAATCCCAGCACTTCGGGATGCCAAGGCAGGCTGATCACCTGAAGTCAGGAGTTCGAGACCAGCCTGGCCAACATGATGAAACCCCATCTCTACTAAAAATTCAAAAAATTAGCCAGATATGGTGGCAGGCACCTGTAGTCCCAGCTACTTGGGAGGCTGAGGCAGGAGAATCACTTGAACCCAGGAGACGGAGGTTGCAGTGAGCTGAGATTGCCCACTGCACTCCAGCCTGGGCAACAGAGTGAAACTCCATTTCAAAAATAAAATTAAAAATAAAATTAAATAAAATAAATCCCCTTCCAGTTCTCATATTAATTACTCTGCTTTTCAATACTTTCTTTACTATCGGAGCACAGATTGTTTTTTCTTGTGTACTTGATTGTATCCCTAAACAATTGAAAAAAGATGTACTTCTTCTGGGATTATTAGTTGCACCTAGGGGATAGTTTTCAGGTTTTATATGCTTGGTGCAAAAGTAATTGCAGTTTTTGCTGCAATTATTTTCTGCAAGTAATGGCAAGAACCACAATTACTTTTTCAGCAACCTAATATTAATCTGCCATATTACTGTAACCAGAAGACAGTGAGTGTTTTTAAACATGAAAAGTATAATTTTATAATGACTTAAGTACCTTGTTCAATTCTATTTTTAATACTTGGTTATTTCAATTGTTTAGTTTTAAAAATTTAGAATATTTTCAATCTTTAGCTATTATGAAAAAGTCCATAATGAACATCTTCAGATGCTGCAAACTACTGAGAATATTTCCTGTATGGAAACTGAGACTACCTAGTAACCAACCTGAAAGTATGGTTTTCTTCTCATGGAAATAGATGCAATTAGCAGGTGTTACCATTGTTCTTAGAGAAAGTATGCCAGGATCTGTGTATTATTTTCAAATAATAGTTTGCATAGTTGCAATGAGAGAGTAGAACTCATTGCAATTATGAGTCATCTTTGCTTGACTTACTGATGTATGTGTACTCATCTATTTTGCTTATACAAAATAGGAAAATTTTTGTTTCTTATTGTCCTGAATAAGTTATTTTTTTCAAATTTTCAAGTTGTGATCAGAAGTCATGAGATTTATTTATTCACAAAGTAAAAAAATGAAGCAAAAATATGGATTCCCACTTTCATACCTCTGGGAATTGACACATGGCTATTCTTACAGGGACTAAGCATCAGGCCTTGACAGCCATCCTTACTGATTGGCACCATTATGATCATGAGATAGCTTAATCTTCAGTAGGGATCCACAGCTATAGCTGTGGGCCAGTCCCAGCCTACTTTCTGTTTTTGTAGGACTATTGAGTTAAGAAAAATTCTTAAATTTTTAGAGGACTGAAAGAAACACAAAGAACAATAATATTTCATGAAATAAGAAAATGAGACGATTATTCTAAGTGAAGTAACTCAGAAATGGAAAACCAAACATCGTATATTCTCATTCATAATCAGGAGCTAAGCTATGAGGACGCAAAGACATAAGAATGATATAATGGACTTTGGGTACTTGGGTGAACGGGTGGGAGGGAGGTGAGGAACAAAAGACTACACATTGGGCACAGTGTACACTGCTTGGATGATGCATGCACCAAAATCTCAGAAATCACCATTAAAGAAATGTATCCATGTAACCAAACACCACCTATTTCACAGAAACCTAATGAAATAAAAAATAAATTTAAAAATAAATAAATAATAAAAACCAATAAAATAATAAGAAAGAAAATCATATGATATTCAAATTCCAGAGTCCATAAACAAAGTGTTATTGGAACACAGCCATACTTATTTATTTTCATATTGCCTATGGCTGCTTTTTCACCACACTGCCTGTATTGAGTAGCTGCCACAGGGACCTTCTGACCTGCAAAGGTAAAGAGGTTTACTATTTACTAAAAAGTTAGACCATTTACTAAAAAGTGTGCTGCCCACTGTTCTACTTTAACTATTGGTCCTCATGTCCTTGAAGACTCTGACTATGAGGAAGTGGTAGGAATAGAAAGATTAATACCTTGCATGATTACTATCAGGACGTGAAGTGTAAGTGAAACCGTTTATTTAACTGACCTCAGTTTCTCCCTACAGTCATGTGGGTTTTAATCTGTTGTGATCACAAAAATTAAAATGCAGGAGAGCACTGAAGATAAACAGCAAAAATGACATGTACTAAAAACATGTCCTTGAGCTAACTTGATCGTTTCCTTAACCTAATTTTATGCACACATGTAAGGTATTAAAACATGTTGTGCCATTCTTATTTGTAAAAATAGGGTCAATTTTCATATCCAATTGAAGACTTTAAAAAGTACTATTTTCCCACACCCATGGCAAAATGCTTGTGTTTGTATCTGTTTCTGTGTGTGTGTATTATATACATATATTTACATGTGTGTATACATTCTTATGTGTGTATACATTCTTATGTGTGTATATATACAATATACATTCTAATTTGAAAGTTGAAAAGCTTTGTCAAGTGCTCAATTCCACTTCTTATGTATGTGTTCATCTACATTTCTTCTTTAATTTTTAATTTTATTTTAAGTTCTGGGATACATGTGCAGAACGTGCAGGTTTGTTACATAGGTATACATGTGTCTTGGTGGTTTGCTACACCTATCAACGCATCATCTAGGTTTTAAGCCCCACATGCATTAGGTATTTGTCCTATTGCTGTCCCTTCTCTTGCCCTCTAGCCCCCAACAGGCCCCAGTGTGTGATGTTCTCCTCCCTGTGTCCTTGTGTTCTCATTGTTCAACTCCCACTTATGAGTGAGAGCATGCGGTGTTTGGTTTTCTGTTCCTGTATTAATTTGCCGAGAATGATGGCTCCCAGCTTCATCCATGCCCCTGGAAAGGACATGAGCTCATTCTTTTTTATGGCTGCATAATTCCATGGTGTATATGTGCCACATTTTCTTTATCCAGTCTATCATTGATGGGCATTTGGGTTGGTTCCAACTCTTTGCTATTGTAAATAGTGCTGCAATAAATATATGTGTACATGTGTCTTTATAGTAGAATGACTTATAATCATAATGGGATTGCTGGGTCAAATGTTATTTCTGGTTCTAGATCCTTGAGGAATCACCACACTGTCTTCCACAATGATTGAACTAATTTACATTCCCACCAACAGCGTGAAAGCATTCCTATTCCTCCACAGCCTTGCCAGCATCTGACTTTTTAATAATCGCCATTCTAACTGGCATGAGATGCTATCTCATTGTGGTTTTTGATTTGCATTTCTCTAATGACCAGTGATAGTGAGCTTGTTTTCACATGTTTGTTGGCCACATAAATGTCTTCTTTTGAGAACTGTATGTTCATATCTTTCACCCACTTTTTGATGGGGTTATTTGTTTTTTTCTTGCAAATTTGTTTAAGTTCCTTATAGATTCTGGATATTAGACCTTTGTCAGATGAGTAGATTGCAAAAATGTTCTCCCGTTCTCTAGGTTGCCTGTTCACTATGATGATAGTTTCCTTTGCTGTGCAGAGCTCTTTAGTTTAATTAGATCCAATTGTCAATTTGGCTTTTGTTGGCATTGCTTTTGGTGTTTTAGTCATGAAGTCTTTGCCCATGCCTCTGTCCTGAATGATATTGCCTAGCTTTTCTTCTTGGGTTTTTATCGTTTTGGGTTTTACATTAAGTCTTTAATCCATCTTGAGTAAATTTTTGTATAAGGTGTAAGGAAGGGGTCCAGTTTCAATTTTCTGCATATGGCTAGCCAATTTTCCCAACACCATTTATTAAATAGGGAATCTTTTCCCCATTGTTTGTTTCTGCCAGGTTTGCCGGAGATCAGATGGTTGTAGATGTGTGGTATTATTTCTGAGCTCTCTGTTCTGTTCCATTGGTCTATATATCTGTTTTTGTACCAGTACTTTGCTGTTTTAGTTACTGTAAGCTTGTAGGATGGTTTGAAGTCAGGTAGCATGATACCTCTAGCTTTGTTCTTTTTGCTTAGGATTGTCTTGGCCATTTGGGCTCTTTTTGGTTCCATATGAAATTGAAAGTAGTTTTTCTAATTCTGCAAAGAAAGTCAATGGTAGTTTGATGGGAATAGCATTGAATCTATAGATAATTTTGGGCAGTTTTGCCATTTTCATGCTATTGATTCTTCGTATCCATGAGCATGGAATTTTTTTCCATTTGTTTATGTCCTGTCTTATTTTCTTGAGCAGTGTTTTGTAGTTCTCCTTGAAGAGCTCCTTCATGTCCCTTGTAAGTTGTATTCCTAGCAATTGTGAATGAGAGTTCATTCATGATTTGGCTCTCTGCTTGTCTATTGTTGATGTATAGGAAAGCTTGTGATTTTTGCATGTGGATTTTGTATCCTGAGACTTTACTGAAGTTGCTTAACAGCTTAAGGCGTTTTGGGGCTGAGACAATGAGGATTTCTAAATATACAATAACTTCATCTGCAGAGACAATTTGACTTCCTTTCTTTTTATTTGAATACCTTTCATTTCTTTCTCTTGCCTGATTACCCTGGCCAGAACTTCCAATACTGTGTTTAATAGGAGTGGTGAGGAAGCGCATTTTTGCCTTGTGCCGGTTTACAAAGGGAATGCTTCCAGCTTTTGCCCATTCAGTATGATATTCGCTATGGGTCTGTCATAAATACATTGCTTCTATAAGTGTTTCTTCAATTTTATATGTGAATTTTGATTACCCAGTCTAATCAATATTTTTATTATCACAAAAATCTCTTAAACATGGTAGAGTTAAATCTGTTATATCAAAGTCCGAAATTGTTTACTCTTAAGCTTAAGTACCACAACAGGGCACCATTTCTGTCCAATGATATTTAATAGAAATTTATCCATGCTAGTTCAGGTTGGATTTTAAGTTAGATGGGTTTGTGCTTTGTATTCTGACTTATTTTAATGACAATATATTCCACACTACCATTGAGTTCTTCTATGCCCTATCTCAAAAGTACTATTTTTTTTTTTTTTACTGAATGTTTATCTACTTGATTCATAACATTGTATATAAAAATTATACATTAATTGTTTTTATTTCACTGATTAGTATTTGAAGCATGTATTCTCTTCTCCTTTCCTTAGGTTTCCCCTAGTTTCACCTATACTTCTTCAGTAACCAACTGAAGAGAGCCATGTTATAAAAAGCTTCTCTTGGAACAGGTGAGAAATTTACCATTTTAGTCTAGTGATTTAGACACTTAAAAGGGTCTGCACGTGAGGCAGAGGTAGCTGTGTTTTGCAAAACTTTCTGTGAATATTCCTCAATTTATGGTCCAATTTTATTAGAATCCTTTGAAATTGAAATCTTTGAGGGCTGGTTCCAGCAATCTTCATTTTCAATAAGAAATACATATAATTCTTTTCCACACTAATATTTGAGCATGAGTGTATTCAATATTTTCCTTACTATCATATATAATAATATATTATTTACATTTATATAGTGAATTTGCTACCATTAAGGGATGATTCTGTATAATATTTGTTTATGTATTGCTGCAGAAATGTAAACGTAGTTCCATATTTTTTGCTTAACCATGTTGTAAATCAACAATGTCAAACATAATTCTTCAGAGTGTGTAGGTTCTAGGGAGATGCCCGATGGGCAACTGCCAGGAAGAGAGGAAAGAGGACTGAGGGGAAAGCTCACAGCTAGTATCCCACATCCTTTGACCCTTAAATCAATTCTGTTCTGATTCATTGTACACATTTAGATACTTCTTGTATGTTTTATATTCCATATAAGAATTATTTGGGATACAGTGTTCTGCTGTTAGAGGGGAAAAGTTTGAAAAGCACTAGAAAGCCACCTCATTTTACTTTTAAATCTATGAATGTTATTCTTTCAGAAGACAAAAATGTGTTCATTGCTTTGAATTGGTTGGCACTACTAAAATCTACCTGGGCAGAAGCACAGGCAGAAGCATTACATTTGATATTTCAAGCCATGTTTAGTTCAGTCAGTAGTTTTCATATTTTCACGTTTCTGAATCAGAACAAGTGCTTTGAAATCACCATGGCAATCACAACTGCCTAGATATGAGTCTGATGATTAGGAGTGTGTCAAGATCTTCAGAGATGCTTTCTCGTATATTATTAAAGACTGCAGATGCAGATTCTCTCCAGTAGATTTTCTATATATATGTATATATTTTAAATTATAGTATTTTTTTTACTGCTGCAAGATAGTAATATTTGTTAAAAATTTTAGAAAAACTGTAAGCTAATTTTACCACACAGAAATAAGGGTTCTATACTTTTTGCTATTTGCATGAATGTACAGTTTTTTATTGTGTGTACATTCACTTTATAAAATATATTTCACGTATTTCCCCATATATTTCATTAAAAATGAAGAATACATTTTCAAAACCCATACTGTATAAAAGATATTTTATTTATACATACTTTAAATAAATATGCCGTTATCACCAAAAATGTCATCATGTCTCTTTTAAGACATACTTTTTCATTTAGCAAAAATATCTTTCTATATCAATCAAGTTTGATTTATCATATTATTTTCACAGGCTGCATTATCATCCATCATATTGATGTGCCTCAATTTATTTAGGTGTTTACATCTTATTTGAAATTCAGATTGTCCCCATTGCTTGCTTCACTATTATAAAGACTGATTTGATACACATATATTTTATATATATTTAAAAATATTATATTAAATACAGTTGTGAGAGTACAATTATATGATTAAAAATATGTATATATTTTATTTTTTTCAGAATGCCTTGTTAATGCATCCCAGATAGGTTATCCCAGTTTGCACTCTCACCAATGATTAATAATGTTGAAGGTAGGCTTGGATTCCAATTGAAAAGGGATAATAATAACAAAATAATGGTTTAAAACATTATTGTGTTTTGTTGACAGACTATCCAGGATTTGGTAAAAAAAAAAAAAAAAAAAAAAAAAAAATCATTGGTTTAAGAAGCTTTTTCCCTTAAATAGCACCCATTAGAAAAATAATAATTTTAAAGAGTAAATTATATATTTGATAGAAAGATAATTTCAGTAAAAACTACCCTAATAGATACAGAATGACTTTTTAATACAAAATTCCAATATATTTTATAGTGTTTAAGTAATATCACTTTCTTTTTTTTTCTTTTTTTCTTTTTTTGCTGTGCTTTGTTACCTGCAATACAGAATGGTATTAGTATTAATTGGATGTCAACCTCATTGCTAATCAAAACATATAAATGGAAAAACATTCTGGTAGATATTGGTAGAAAAAAGGTCATTTAGAAAAATAATTTCTTTCTGCCTCTTAATTACCTCTCCCTTTTAATAACCCTAGCATGCAAACACATGTAAATGTGGAGTTATACCTTTTAAAATTCAAGTTGGTAAACTACGTTATTGTAGTAAGAAACTTTGAGCTCTCTTGTTGCTAATTAGACAAGGTATTAAAGTAACTCTCTGAAGGGAAAAAGGTATTTTTATAGGTCTTAAATTGACCTAAATATGTGGAAAATATCCTAGAGTGGGTATCCTTAGAATTGTAATTCTAAATAGGTTTTCTACATAGGTATCAGCCTGTTAGAATTTTCATCAATGAAGATTTGTCATTTCCTATTAACTGTTCCTTCACTTTTGTAAGCAAACAGCATTAAATCTGTTACACTGTTGTAGCTGGTTTCACTTTTGCCTCGTTGTTTATTATCTTTAGGTCACAGTGAATATATAAAGGACATTTTACATAACAAATATGATATATTAACTATTCATCAGATAAGAACAATTTGTATTAGTTACATGTAAAAAGTTCTTATATATTAGTTTTAATAATTCTGAAGCCAAAATATTTTAATGATAAAGAAAATTGTCTTTACATTTTTGCAAGGCCATTTCTTTGTTCTACCATCAAGTGTATGATCTAAAATAAAGTTGCCCAACTGATTTAGGAAAGAGACTAAAATAGAAAGGAGAAATAATTAATTATGCTTTCATCACTGTAATATGTTGTATTTCACAACTTTTGAAAGCAAGAGGAGGGTCTTCAATTGTGAGAAAAAATAATTAACCACACTATATACCTCATTACAAATAGTGATGAGGACACACACACACACACACACACATCTATATATATATTTGTCATGAGTATGTAGAAGCATGTTTATCAGGATTCTGGAATGGGCCTACTTGTTTAGTGTTGGTCTAAATATACAACTGATATACTGCTTCTAAATACTTGTGAATGGTCTCTCTAAACTACGCAAAAGTAAGTTGAAAAGCACCAAGTTTCCCAGAATAGAGCACAGTAACCTAGGTTTGTGTGTATGATGGCAAACGTGCATGTGTGTCAGTATGTGTGTGTTTCAGTTGCTTAGTACAAGCTTTGTCACTCCTTGGTATAGTTACAAGGAGGAATATACACATTTGTGCAGGTGGAAACCAGTCCTATACCCTCATTTTTATGGGAGATCTATTGGGATGTATCAGAGCAGAAAATAATAATAATGAGTCCCTTGAAATAAAATAAGTCCCAGAGATCCAGAAAAGGGCATAAAAGCCCAGGAATGGGTGTGTGTGGGGAGGAATGATATAATGATCATGGTAGGTTTTTTGATTCATGGCAAGTGACAGATAATGAAAATGTTCTCTGGGTTTAGCCATTTTAGTATAGAGTGAACCCTTTGGAAAAAAAAATAATTAAATTTATTGAGGAAGAGCTGAAAGAATGATAAACCACAGCACAAATGTAAGACATCTGAGTTACTTCTGAGGATGAGTCTTTAGGAGGAATTTCATGTGGCAGTGAGAATCAGTGTCTCTATTTAACTGAAGAGTTTGTGGTGCACTCACAGGAGAACTGAGTCCCTCAGGCTGGGGTTCTTGAATTATTGAAAGAGTTGGAGAAGCCATCTCTTGTATTAGTAAAGTTGATTACACTAATTTTATAGAAAACTATACATGAAAATTTTAATTAATAGGTGATGGGTTAATAACAGTGGCTAAATAAAAGTTATCATATAATACCATGTAATAGCATTACTTGGGAAATAATGAGAGATCTGACATTTAGGATCTGTCAGGAAATCTGGCAAGTCTCTTTTTATCTGCATCCTTGCCACATAAAGTCAATATCTGCATGTGTTTCAGTGTTAAACGAGTTAATTTCTTGGAGCAGAGAATTTTGTGAGAATAGACATATTTATCATTGCTTGTGGGTCTCATTTCACTGAGATATTTGATAACGTCATTTTAAAATGGTGCATCCTTTTAGTTGTATGGCCATTCTTACAATGACACTCCACACTCTATTCTCTTGTTAATTGTAGGAAAAATAGGAGACACATTTGAGTCTTTAAGTAATATAAAGTGAGTAAACAGCAGGACAAAAAAGTGCCATATCTTTGAAATTGTTCTTAAAATTTAGGTTTTATTTTAAAATTCAGGAAGAATTTTCTATATCCAAAGGCAAATGGTGTAGGTGTCCATTAAACAAAACAAAATAAAACAGGCCAAGGGCAGTGGCTCAGGTCTATAATCCCAGCACTTTGGGAGGCCAAGGCGGGATGATTGCTTGAAGCCAGGAGTTTGAGATCAGCTTGGGCAACACAGTGAGACCCTATCTCTATTAAAAACTTTAAAAAATATTATCCAGGTGTGATGGCACATGTTTGTAGTCCCAGCTACTCAGGAGGCTGAGTTGGGAGGATCACTTGTACCTAGGAGTTTGAGGCTGTGGCAAGCTATGATTGTGACATTGCACTGCAGCCTGAGTGACAGAGTAAGACCTAATTTCTTAAAAAATACAAACATGAAAACAAAAGAAACACACAGAGTGACACCAACAAAATGGCAAAATAAAATTTTCCCAGAACTCAACCCCTCACAGAAACATCAAGTTGAATAAACATGGATGCATGAGAATAACTTCATAAGTGCCAAGGAATCCAGATGACAGATGGCGACACATATGGGGATCACAAAATAAGAAAAGACTCACTGAAGATGGTAGGAAGGGCAGATTCACATTACCCATGTCATCTTTTCCCCAAGCCCATGCAGCACAGTGAGAAGACAGATATCCTATGTGTGAGAAAAAGAGAATAAAATGAGCACCCAGCTTTGCCACAGACTCTAGGACCAGGCCTACCCCAGTGTACCCTGGTGCCAGGCTGGTTTTTGCAGACCCAGGCTGTAAGCCTTACCCCTGTATACTCAGGCTCTAGGCCTACCCCATATCTTCAGGCTCCATTTCCACTTCAGCACCAGGCAAGTTCCCATGATTCAGGGTCCTGGTCACCCTGTAAAAATCCAACCCTTTTAACCCCAGGCTTCAGGCCATCCCCTGAAGACCCGAGTTCTAGGTTTGTAGCTGTATGAGGCAAGCCTAGGCACCAGGTCACAGGCCAATCCCTAAAGATACAATTTCCAGGACCACCCCAGCACCAGGCCTGCCTGCTCAATGGCCCAGGCATCAGGCCCACCCAACAGAAAACTTCAGCAGTAAGCCCACTTGCAGATCCTGCCAGTCAGACAGCCCAAAATCTCTGGACAGGCTGCTTGGTGAATGGCTTTCTCTGCCAAAGACATAGATGATTTAAAAGCAGCAAGAAAAAATGATTCATCACCTGCAAGGGAAATCCCATAAGACTATCAGTAGGTTCCTCAGCAGAAACCTGGTAGGCCAAGAGAGAGTAGGATTATAAAATTAAAATATTGAAAGAAAGAAATTGTCAGCTGGGTGCAGTGGCTTACACCTGTAATCAGAGCAGTTTGGGAGGCTGAGGCTGGCAGATCAGGAGGTCAGGAGTTCAAGACCAGCCTAGCCAACATGGTGAAACCCTGCCCCTACTAAAAATACAAAGATTAGCTGGGAGTAGTGGAATGCACCTGTAATCCCAGCTAGTCAGGAAGCTGAGGCAGGAGAATTACTTGAACCTGGGAGTCAGAGTTTACAGTGAGCCAAGATCATGCCATTGCACTCCAGCTCTGGGCAACAGAGCAGGACTCTGTCTTGTAGAAAAAGAAAAAAAGAAAAGAAACTGTCAACCAAGGTTACTGTACTGGGAAAACTGCCATTAAGAAATGAAGAAGAGATAAAGACTGTCCTAGACAAAAACTAAAAGTATTCAACATCACTAGACCTGCCTTTCAAGAAATGCTAAAAGGAGTTCTTCAAGTTGAAATGAAAAGAAACTAATTAACAACTTGATAACATATGAAAGTATAAAACTCACTGCAAAAGTATGAATATAGTCAAATTCAGAATACTGTAATGGTGGTTTGTAAATCACATTTAATTCTATTATAAAAGCCTTAAACATATTAAAAATCACTAAAGATACAATAATTTGTTGATTGATACATGGTATAAAAATATGTAAATAATGGCATCAATAACATAAAGTGTGGAGGGAAGAGAAGTTAAAATGTAGAGTTTCTGTATGCAATCAAACTTATCAACTTAAAAGAGATTATTATGACTATAATAAGTTTTATGTAAGAGTCATAATAATGATAAAAAAAAAAATCCTGTAATGGATACACAAAAAAACAGAAGAACAAAGCATACTACTACAAAAATGATCAAATAACAAAAGAAGACAATAAGAGACAAAACACGGAACAAAGGAACTATAAAACAAAAACCAATTAACAAAAACGGCGATAGTAAGTTATTCCTAACAATTCATGTAATGTGTATGGATAATATTCTCCAATTAAAAGACATAGAATGTTGAATGGATGAAAATGCAAAATCCAATTATATGCTGCCTACAAGAGATTCATTTTAGCTTTAAGGACATATACAGGTTTTAAATAAAGAGTAGAAACAAGATATTTCATGCAAATGGTAACCAGAAGAGAGAATGGGGTGACTATACTGATCTAAGACAAAATAGATGCTGTGTCAAAAACTGTCACAAGAGACAAACAAGGTCATAATATAATAATAATGGGGTCAATTTATTGTGAAGCTAAAATAATTATAAATATATTTGCACCCAATATTGGAGAACCTGTGTATATAATACCAATGCTAACAGACCTAAAAGGGGGAAACAGAAAGCAATGCAATAATAGTAAAGATTTTATAACCCACCTTCACAATGAGTAGAGTATCCAGAAAAAATCACAGGGAAGCAGTGAACTTGAACCACAGTTGACCTAATTAACATAATAGATATACATAACTTTTCATCAATAGTAGCATAATACACACTCTTTTCACAAACACATAAAAATATTTTCAAGGATAGATAATATGTTATGCCACAAAACAAGTCTTCATAAATTTTAAAAAATTGAAGGTATATCAAATGTCTTTTCTGGCAACAATGGCATGAAACTAGAAAATTCACAAATATATGAAAATCAAACAATACACTATTGAACAACTAATGGGACAAAGAATAAATGAAAAAGGAAAACAAAATGTTTATTAACACAAATGGAAATGGAAACACAGCATATACTGAAACTTATGGGATGTAGCAAAAACAGTTCTAAGAGGGAAGTTTGTAACAATAAATGCCTGTATCAAGAAAAATACTCTCAAATAAATGATCTAACTGTATACCTCAAGGAACTAGAAAAAGAAGAGCAAAGGCCAAAGTTAGTAGATGGAAAGAAATAATAAAGATAAAGCAGAAATAAACAAAAAAGAGACTTAAAAAATTAAAACAGTTTAAAAAACTAACAATTGGTTTTTTGAAAAGATGAACAAAACAGAAAAACCTTTATTTACACTGTAAAATGAAAGAAAATTCAAATAAATAAAAATATTGGCCAGCTGCAGTGGCTCATGTCTGTAATCTCAGCACTTTGGGAGTTTGAGGTGGATGGATCACTTGAGGTCAGGAGTTTGAGACCACCTGGCCAACATGGTGAAACCCTGTCTCTACTAAAAATACAAAAATTATCCAGGCATGGTGGTGCATGCCTGTAATCCCAGCCACTTGGTAGGCTGAGGCACAAGAATTGATTGGACTCAGGAGGCAGACGTTGCA
Organism: Macaca thibetana thibetana; assembly: GCF_024542745.1. Classification (NCBI taxonomy): domain Eukaryota; kingdom Metazoa; phylum Chordata; class Mammalia; order Primates; family Cercopithecidae; genus Macaca; species Macaca thibetana. The sequence continues at coordinate 56,539,413 of NC_065585.1, read as the reverse complement.
GTGAACTGAGAGTGCACCACTGCACTCCAGCCTGGGTGACAGAGGGAGACTCTATCTCAAAATATATATTTACGTTTAATAAAATGTGTAATGGTTAATGAAAGAGAAGACATTACAAGTGATACTACAGCAACATAAAGGAACATAAGAGATTACTATGAACCATTAATGTGGCAGCAATTTGGATAAATTAGAGGAAATAAATAAATTACTAGAAACATAAAACCTAAGAAGAGTAAATCATGAAGAAATGGAAAATTTGAACAGCCAGTAATGGGTAAGAAGATTGAATCTGAAATTAAAAAGCTACCATCAAAGAAAAGCCCAGAACCTGATGAATTTATTGGTGAATTCTACCAAACATTTAAAGAATTAACACCAATTCTAAAACACTTCCCCCAATACTGAAGAGAACGCTTCCAAATTCCTTTTATGAGGTGTATTACTCCAAGTTATCTTAGGAGGACAGAACTAACACATACCTATATATAAAATATTTAATATATATAATACTTAATAAACTCTTCTTTATATATATTATAGATGTTCAAAGGCAGGGAGCATCCAGCATGGGAGAAAAATATAGGCTGGGAGGTTAGGCCCATCTCTCCTTTTTCTGGCTGCTTTATATTCGATGGAAGCTGATTAGATTTGCCCAGCAGATTAGATCTGCCTCCCCAGCCCACTGACTCCAGTGTTAATATCTTTTGGCAACATCCACACAGACACACCCACGATTAATACTTTGTATCCCTCCATCCAATCAAGTTGACACAGTATTAACTATCACATGAGGTAAGCATTATTATGATTTCAAAGTCAGACAAGGACACTAAAATAAAGGAAATTACAGGCTAATATTGCTGCTGATGGAAAAATCCTCAACATAATACTAGCAAAGAAAATTCAGCAGCACATTTAAAGGATGATACACCATGATCAATTTTGATTTACCCCCAGGATGCAATGACAGTTTGCTATAGTTTGGATATTTGATCCTCCAAACCTCATATTGAAATTTGAGTCCCAATGCTGAAAGTAGGGCCTAGAGAGAAGTGTGTGGGTCATGGGGAAGGATCCCTCATGAAGAGTTTTAATGCCCTCCTTGATGGGGCATGGGGTGGGATGAGTGAGTTCTCACTCATTAGTTCCCATGAGAGACAGTTGTTAAAAAAGAACCTGGCATCTCCCTCTCCTTCCTCTCTGTCTTCCTCTCTCACTATGCGATCTCTATATATGCCTGCTTCTCTTCACCTCCCACCATGAGTGGAAGTAGTCTGAGGCTCTCAACAGAAGCAGATGCTGGTACCGTACTTCTTGTACAGCCTGCAGAACAGTGAGCCAAATAATCCTCTAACTTATCCAGCCCTAGGTATTTCTTTATAGAAATACAAATGGACTAAAACATGGCTTAATATATGCAAACCGATAGATGGGATACAAGACATTAAAAGAATGAAGGGTAAAAATCATATAGTAATTGCAATAGAAAACAGAGGAAAACATTTAACAAAATTCAGCTCCTTTCATAATAAAAACTCTCAAATTAGGAAGAAAAGGGAACTACCTGAACACAATAAAGCTCACAATTTTCTGGGTTATATGACAAGTCCATGACTAACATCATTCTCAATGGTTAAATGCTGAAAGCTTTTCCTCTAAGATCGGGAACATACAAGGATGCCCACTTTTACCACTACTGTTCAACATAGTGAAAGTTCTAGCTGGAGAAATTAGTCTCCCTCTCTCTCTCTTTCTATATATATATATTTTATGTTCAATAAAATGCTTAATAGTTAATGAAATAAAAGACATTTATATATAAGTGTATATTTGTATGTATAAATATATAAATATTTATGGTTTCAGGTCTTACATATAAGTCTTTGATTCACTTTGATTCACTTTGATTCGCTTTGCCTTAATTCATATCTTTATATAAATCATTTGATTTATATATTTGTATATATAAATATGTATTCAACACATATGTATATATAAAACATATATTTATATATACAAATATATAAATCAAGTGATTTATATAAAGATATGAATATATGTTAATATATATGTTAACATATATTTATATATACCTATATATGGCTATATATATTTTTATATATATATTTGGTTATAAATATATATTAACCTATATATTTGGATATATATGAAATATATAACTTATATATTGATATATGCCATATTTTATATATATACACAAATAAAAGGCAAATTTTACTTCTTGAATTAAAAATATATTACAACATATATATCACAATCAGATAAGAAAATAAGTAAAGTTGACTCTGTTTGCAGATGATATTATCTCAATATAGAAAATTCTAAAGGCTACCTTACTGTTAGAATAAAAAAATGAATTCAGTACATTTGGAGGATACAAAATAACACAAATATTCTCTTGTATTTTTTATACACTAACAACCAACCATCTGAAAAGTAAATCAAGAAAACTATATCATTTATAACAGTATAAAAATAAAATACTTGGAAATAAATTTAACTAAGGAGATGAAAAATCTGTACACTGAAAACTATAGAACGCTGATAAATTGTGTAATGCAAAAATAAATGGAAATATATCCTGAGTTCATGAGTTGGAAGAGTTAATATTATTAAAATGTTAGTACTACCTGAAGTGATTTATAGATTTAATGTAATCTATCATCTATAATGATAATCCTTATCAACATTTCAGTGGCATTTTTTATAGAAGTAGAAAAATTTTTCTGGAAATAAAAAAGACCCTAAATATCCAAATCAATTTTGAGGAAAAAAAAAAAAGAAAGCTGAAGCATCATACTTTTCATCACACTTTTTGAATTAAAACTCTACTACAACATTATATTAATTGAAACAGTTTGGTACTGTCATGAAAACAGACATACACTAACAGAAGAGAATAGACTGCCCCAAAATAAATCTGTACATTTATGTTTGCTTTATCTTCACCAAGGATACCAATAACATACAATAGGAAAAGGATAGTCTCTTCAATAAATGATTTTAGGTAAACTGGATATTCACATGTACTATTGTTTGTCCTTTCCAAAACTCATGTTGGATTTTAATTGCCATTGTGATAGTATCAAAAGGTGGAACATTTTAAGAGGTAAATAGGTCAAGATAGTTATGCTTTCATGAATGGATTAATGCCATTATGGTCAGAGTAGGCTCCCCCCATTTTCTCTCTGTCCTGCACAATTTCTGCCTTTTTCTCTTTCAGCCATGGGATGATGCAACAAGAAAGCCCTCACCAGATAGCTAAGCAGGTGCCAGCACCACACCTTAGGACTTCCTAGCTTCCAGAAGCATGAGTTAAATAAATATTTTTTTCTTTATAAATTACTCAGGCTGTGGCACTATATTATAGCAGCAGAAAATCTAAGGCCACATAAAACTTAATAAAATTGACTCCCCTTTTCTCACAGCATATCAATGTAAAGTAAATCAATGACTTAAATGTAGGACCTGCAACCATAAAACTACTAGAAGAAAACATATGAGAAATGCTCCTTAACATTGGTGTGGGTTATGATTTTTGAAAATGAACTTAAAAGCACAAGTAATAACATCAAAAATGGATAAATGAAATTTTATCAAATTAGAAAGCTTCTTCAGAGCAAAGAAAACAAAAAAGTGAATAGACAAGTCATAGAATGCGAGAAAATATTCATGAATCATACATGGGGCTTAATTCAAAAGAAATAAAAACTCAAATAATTCAACAGAAAAAAAGAAAAACAATAACTCATTTAAAAGAAGTTTTTCAAAGGAAGACATACACATTATTAACAGCTGTATTAAAGGTGCTCAACTGTCACTAAACATTAGGGAAATGCAAATTAAAACTACAATAAGTTGTTATCTCACATCCGCTAGAATGGCTATTATAAACTGACAAAACAACAATTGTTGGCAAAGACATGCAGTAAAGGGAACTCTTGTAGATTATTAAGGGGAATGTAAATTAGTCAACTATTATAGAAAACTGTATGGAGGTTTCTCAAAAACGTAAACAAACAAACAAACAAAAACTACATGTGACCTAGCTATCTGCCTCCTGGGTATATATCTGAAAGAAATTAATTCAGTATGATGAAGAGATATCTGCATTCCCATGTTCATTGCAGCATTATTCACAACAGCCAAGATATGTAAGTAACTCGAGTGTCCATCAGTGTAATAAAGAAAATGTGGTATACATACACAATGGAATATTATTTAGCCTTAAAAATGAAATTCTGTCATTTGTGACAACATGGATAAAACTGGAGTACATTATGCTAATGCATCAATCAAGCACAAAAAGACAAATAACACACGATATCACTTATATGTGGAATGTAGAAATATCAGACTAATAGAAACAGAGAGTAGAATGGTGGTTGCCAGTGAATTTGGGGACTGGGGAAATGATGAGATCTTGGTCAAAGGATACACACTTTCAGTTATGCAGGATGAATATATTCTGGAGATATACTACAGCATGCTGACTGTTATGGTTTGGGTGTGTCCCCACCCAAATCTCTCCTTGAATTGTAATAATTCCCGTGTGTCAAGGGCAGGGCCTGGTGGAGATAATTGGATCATGGGGGCAGTTTGCTCCATACTGTTCTCATGATAGTGAATAAGTCTCACGAGATAGGGTAGTTTTATAAATGGGAGTTTCCCTGCACAAATTCTCTTTCCTGCTGCCATGAAAGATGGAACTTAGCTCCTCATTTGCCTTCGACCTTGATTGTGAGGCCTTCCCAGCCATGTGGAACTGTGAATCAATTAAACTTCTTTCCTTTATAAATTACTCAGTCTCAGGTATGTCTTTATTAGCAGCATAAGAACAAACTAATATGGTGACTATAGTTAATAATACTGTATTGTATACTTGAAATTTGCTAAGAGTGTAGATCTTAAATATTCTCACCACAAAAAAATAAGGTGACTATGTGAGATTTTGGATATGATAATTAGCTGGATTGTAGAATTTCACAATGTGTATATATACGTAAGTATCACACTGTAAACCTCAAATATGTATATTTTTAATTTGTTAATTATACCTCAACAAAGCTGGAAAATGATGAACAAAGTACAAATAGTCAAACTTAATCTTCAGTATTGGTTTGGAGTTGTATAGACAGCGGAGAAAAAGATAAAGGCTATGTCTCACAGACTCTTCTTGGAAATGTGAAATAGGAGAACTTATATGATATTAGAACTTATATGATATCAGAGAAGGCATAGGCATACACACAGAGTGATTAGCTTTCTGCATTCAATGGTGTCTCAGTATTAAAAAATGTATTAACGTATTTTGTCACATCAACAAGTTCAAAGACTGAAATCAAGACGACCTGAATAGATACTGCAAGGGCACTTGATAAATACAAATTCCCTCCTAAACTGAAAAAATGTAAAATAGAAACAAGTCTCTCCTTTAATATGATGAAAGATATTTATTTCAAAACAATAGCTAGTATATTTTTTGTTGTTGTTGTTTTTGTTTTTGTTTTTTTGAGACGGAGTCTCGCTCTATCGCCCAGGCTGGAGTGCAGTGGCCGGATCTCAGCTCACTGCAAGCTCCGCCTCCCGGGTTTACGCCATTCTCCTGCCTCAGCCTCCCGAGTAGCTGGGACTACAGGCGCTCGCCACCTCACCCGCTAGTTTTTTGTATTTTTTAGTAGAGACGGGGTTTCACCATGTTCGTCAGGATTGTCTCGATCTCCTGACCTCGTGATCCACCCGTCTCGGCCTCCCAAAGTGCTGGGATTACAGTATCTTAATTACTAGTGAAACACTAAGAATGTTACTATTAAACTTGGGACTAAGACAAGGATGATTATGTTCTGCAGTGATTAACTTTATTTGAAAATCATTCCCTGACACAGCTTACACACAAGGTGGGAAAGACAGTATAAGAAAAAATTTGAAATGATTTACATTTAACATGCTTAAAAATAGAGAATCCCTGAAAATATTAAGACTTCTAAAAATATTGGGTAAAATAAATAATTATTAAAATATTCAACAGCTGCTTCTAGCACTGCCCTACCCAAATTTAGAAAATATAATGAGCAAAAAAGATTGCATATACAGTATTTTATTAAGTAGTTGTTAAGGTCTATAGGAATGCTCTAAAAATTGCAGTGACTGGCATAAATGAGGACTTTATATTTCTCAAAGGGAAGATTCAATAATTTTAAAAAGTCAGCTTTTACCAATTTTTACTTTTTAATTTAATTACAATAAAAGGAAATCACATTTTAATTAGTAAAGTGATTTTAAAATGTTCTAGCATGAAATATATGTGAGAATAACAAAAGTATAAACATACTCTTCCAAATGTCAAAATTAATATAAAACTAGAACAATGAAACATTGTGACCATGGCACAGAAATAGATAGATAATTGGAACAGAGTAAGAAGTTCACATAGCAATTGGAAGACATATAAACATTTCAGTTTGTCTTGAATTATCATTTCAGATCAGTGCAGGATTTTGTGCATTCATAAGTAGTGTTATGACAAGTACTTAGAAATATAAATAAAATAAGTAAATAAATAAGTAAGTAAATAGAGTTTAGAACAGAATCTCTCACCATATACCAACACAATTTCTAAAAGATTTAAAACTCCTTATAGTGGATTCTTTCATAAAAACACCAGAAACACATAGGTGATTATCTGGTCTCAGGATGAATAAGGCTTTTAAACAGGACAATAAAAAACATAAACAATAGACATTATGGGGAAAATTAGATGCTATATAAAATAAAAATCTATCACTTATCAAACCTCAACATAAAAGGAAGTTATTGGAGAAATAAATACTGATGAAAATAATTGGAATATGTATGTGAGATAATAGGTTAGCTATCCTTAACACCAAAGATGGAAATGGATAATTTGTTAATTGAAAAATATAATTTTTCATTATTTTGAAATATAATGTTTATCCTCAGAAATGAAGAAATTCATTTAATACAGCAAGTCTATGTCCTATCTTACTTGAGTATTCGGTTTTCTTTCATATGGAAATCCAAATTTGGGAACTCATGATGATTTTACTGCATTTATAGCCCTTTCCCCTCTAAATTAAATTACAAAAAGAGAGTACTAAAAGGCCTAAAGCTTGTCTTCACTCATCTCTGAATTATGTCCCTTTTAATGATTATATAATTCTGGACAAATGTCAGATAACGTTCTCACTGAAAAAAAAAAAAAAACAAAAAAAAAAACAAGCTTTCTATAGAAATATGGCTTATATTTTACTATTTTACTAGGAATCACAACACATTTTTAAATGAATGATTATCTTTCCTTTTTTTTTGCCAAAATAAAAATCAGGCAGAATCCTATTTTTATTAAAATAAAAGGACCTTAGCATTTCTGAATTCTAGTTAAAATGGAAGCTTTTTGCTACGACGTATGTGGAGAGTTCAGTGCCTTGCTTATTTTAGCTCTTTCTTGTTACACTTAGTAATATTACATGCCCATTTTACATTTGCAAACAGTTATTTGAACTGCATTATACAGAAAAGACAGGAGTGTCTAGGAGAGGGTAAATCCAGGCCTGTCTGCAGAGTTGAATGTGGCAGCAGCATCTGCTCTGCTGCTACTCTCAGAGCAGTGCTCTTCTACTCTTGCACTAAACACATATTTTACTTTGATGTTCATACCCATCAGCTATGGCCCCCTCTCCATTCTCAACACCACAGGAATTCTAATTTCTTACTTTTACACTGAATACTTTGGCACCAGACTCTTTGCCTCGTCATCCTTGTAACTCAATATGTGAACCATTTGTTGAACTTACTAGCCCCTCAGGTTCTCTGTGTCCACATTTTCAATAACCTCCTTTTTACTTACTGAAGTGCTTTTCCTGACAACACCCTGAGTCATGATATCATCATCATTCACTTCATCTCTGAAATCAGATGAGTTTTTAAAATCTGGATAAAACATTTTATCTTGTCTTCTCCCTCTTTTAATTGCCTTATTTCATTGGTCTAGACATCTTTTCTTTGTCTATATTCATCCCTTTCTATCTCAGTTTATTTCTATGTCTGGCTTTGATTCTGTACTCACTGTTCTTCTAGTGTAGCTAATCCTATATCAATCCAAGATCAATGTAGCCTTCTCCTAGGCTTGAACTGTTGAGCAGAAATGAAGAAATTTATAAAATGTGCGTATTGGTGTTTATATCAACTGGGTATTCAGTTGCAAATATCAGAAACAAACTCTAAGGACCTGAATTCTTGGCCATAAAAAATGCTCAAAGTCATGCTGAAGAACTACCCTGTAAGACTCAAATGTTATTTCTGCTGGTTCAGTGGATGCAGGACATTTAATTATGCTATTAAAACTGTTGTTACTGATATATTTGAAAACTGGGTATAGTAATGTATTTCTAGCAGAATGTTGGGCTAGAAATTCTGAATCATCCAGAACATGTGGATTAAATCATAATCAACATATTTTAAAAGCTTCTGAACATTTAAGAAAGTAAGGCATACCATCCAGTCTGTACCAAGAAAAATCAAACAAAAATCAAAATTTGTTTTAAATGATACGAATTGCCAAAAGGAGAAAATAGTATTAGCTCAGAGTCAAATTCATATTTCAGTTATTTAGATTCTTTGAGATAAAAGTCAATCCCTGTAATGGTATCTCTGAAACCACAGTGGAAGATAAACCTCAATGCTATGCATAAGGTGATATATAATATAAAATAATAAAACATTATATGATATATTTATGTCATAAGAAATAAAACATGATTACTCATGTATTCATGAGCCAGTTTCAGAAATGAAATATTTCCAAAATTTGTGAAGCCCCTTGTGTGACCATCCACAATCCTTCCTCTCCTGTTTCCATAACGCAGTAGCTATCAGATTTGCTGAACACAATCCTTCCTTCCCTCTCCCCTCTTTTCTTCTGAGCTTCAAGCCTGTTGATTTTGGCTTCAAAATACATCTCAGCTGTATCCACTGCTTTTCCTTCCCACTGCTACTACGTGCTCCAGATTTCAATTGTTTTCTGTTATATCAGTAGCCTAAAACCTGGTCTTTGCAAATCTACCATGGCACCATTCTAACTCATTCTCAATATTGCTATCTCAATGAACTTTTTCAAAAACAGAAATATGTCTACACTGTTGTCCTGTTAAAAACCCTCAACACTTCCCTATTGTCTGTTTAATAAAGTCAAAACTCCATATATAAAGCCCTTCCTACGTGTCTAGAGCCATCTTTCTATGGTTCTCAGCTTAGATATAATTTCCCTTGCGAGCTTGTTGAGTGTATTTATTATTAGCTTCTAGCATCCATTTTATCCTTCCTTGATGAGACCAGAATGTTTCTCTCTCTCAGTGCATGTGCTATTAGGAAGGAGCATGTGACACAGCCCTAGGTCACCCAGAATAACCCATTTCTCTGAGCAATGTGATTATTTATGTATGATGGACACATGACCCAAGTCAATCCATTTCAGATGATATCTCAGTGCTTTGCTTGAGTCGTTTGCAAAGACTCATAGAGTTGGGTTTGGTCTGATGTGATGATGCAAGCCTGAAGACACTGGGCCACCATGTGCAAATTAGTTTAGAATCCCCCATAATTGAATTCTGCATCTTCTATGCATGTTTTTTGTATGTGTACAAATCTATTTTTTCAAATATGTTGGAGTTGTGTTTTCTGTGACTTGAAATGAAAAGACTGAGCACAGAGTCCTGCCCTAATTGTGCTTGAGTGGGTCAACACTGCTGTCTGTTCTGAAGACCGTACACTATGCCTATGGCAATGCTGTTGTCACATTTCAAACTCGCCTCTTTGCTCACTCTATTCTAACCACACTAGCCTCTTTGTTGTTTCTCCAGCAAGAGAAGCTTCAGCACCTCGCTGCCTTTATAATTATTTTTCTTCTGCCTGAGAAACTCGCAAATATCTATGTCTCATTCTTTCCCAACAATAGACTGTTTCTCAAAGTAGCATTCTCAGAGAGCCTTTCGGTGGCCACTGTCTTAAAAAAAAAATAACTATGTCTCAGTCAGGCGTGGTGGCTCACGCCTGTAATCCCAGCACTTTGGGAAGCTGAGGCGGGTGGATCATCTGAGGTCGGGAGTTGAAGACCAGCCTGACCAACATGGGGAAACCCCGTCTCTACTAAAAATACAAATTTAGCTGGGGTGGTGGTGCATGCCTATAATCCCAGCTACTGAGGAGGCTGAGGCAGAAGAATCACTTGAACCCAGAAAGTGATGGTTGTGGTGAGCCGAGATCGTGCCATTGTGCTCCAGCCTGGGCAACAAGAATGAAACTCCATCTCAAAAAAAAAAAGGAAAAAAAAAATTATATATATATACACATATATATATGTATGTGTGTATATGTGTGTGTGTGTATATATATGTATGTGTGTGTATATATATATTTCTGAACTCTAATAAGCCTATTTTTTCTCCTTACCACTTGTAGCCATTTAATATACTATAAATATTTACTTATTTATCACATTATTGTTTATCTCTTCCATAACACACTTAAATGAAGATGGAAATTTTGTGCATTTTGTTCACTGATATGTGTATTGCCTAGAAGAATGTCTCACACATGATAAGGACTAAGTCTGTATTTTTCAACAAATGAATACAACTGTTTTTGAGCTTCACCTATGTTCAGGCTCTATTTTAGATTCTAAGTCTACACAAGTAAATATGACTGGTATGGGTCTTTCGCAGATAGCATATAGCCTAAAAGGAGAAATGCTAAACAAATAATTATTAATTTTGTTTTAGCTCTACAAGGTCAAGGACTTTTTTTTTTATTATTGTATCTACTGCTCTGAGCACACAACCAGGAATAAAATACATATTTTTTAAATGGTTGAACAAATTAATATCCTTCCTATCAAAATATAATCTATCTAATCTGGGTGACTAACTGCCTGAGTAACCTGAAAGAGCTGTAATAATTGTATTCTCATTTCTAAAATTGCAACCGTACCAATTGTCTTCCTTATTAGAAGAACCCAGGGCAAGACAAAGAGGCCAGGCATGTGAAAACACGTACAAAGAAATGAAATAACATATGAACAGGGTTATCATTATTGCTATTACTTTTATCACTTAAAATTTCCTTAGATAGAATTTATTATAACGATTTGACTTAAGTAACATACACTTTCAGTTGTAAAAATAACCTTATTATATTAATACAGACATCATGGTACTATTTGTTAAAAAAATATTTTATGTGATTTTTTTGGGTTAATCATCCTGACTATAATTGTTTGCATTTAATACCCTTCCAAGACATCCCTCTTTAGCAATTCTAAACTTCTGAACAAAACCCACAGGCTTGTAACACATGCAATCAACAGCCAATCAGTGTTTGTCAAAAACTCTATTGACAAGATCTTGTTACCATTGTTTTTTAAAGTTCTACCAAAACTAAATTGATCTTTTTTAAACTAGTTAAGAAAAAGCCAGTTTAGAAATTATAAATAAAAGTTCTTTCGTTTCCTATATAAAGAATATTTTACATTAATAACTGTGTCATTCTTATCTTGGTTCCTCACCAAGAATATTATAAATGTAATTCTTGATCGTATCATCATAGTGAGTGTACATTTCACCTTTATCTTTCACAGAAGAATTAGTAATTGAATCATAATTCAATTACTATTTGGTTCTTTTCTTTTTTATTTGATTACCTTTTATCTCATTTTCTCCTAAACTGATTTGTTAAAACTGAATTACTAATTGTTTTAATCTAAAAAAACTATTATCATTTCTCATTCTGCCTGACCTCTGTTTGTACTTGACAATCTTAATATTTTTTGTGTGTGTAAATTAAGAGTCCTTTGGACCCAAAATACATCTTTTTAATGCTTTAAATTTTATTAATTTCAAATCTTAGCAAATTATCTTAGCAAATATCCCTGAGAGGAGTTGGCAATGACAATCAATTACTGGCACATAAATTAATTTAATCTGTTTGTCTCGTCTAGCTAAGAAACATGTATGGAATGAGAGTTTGATTCACGTTAAAGAGGAAGTAATGAGAGATGATTGGTTGCACGAAAAATGCTGGCGAAGGGAATACTTGGGTGCTTAATGTAGTCAGAGAGATACAAATGAGAAAGACATATTACAAGGAGGGGGAAAAGGCAGAAAACATTTATGAGCACAAAGGTAAACACTGACTTTAGGTTTTCTTTGCACTGTCTCATTTTTTTCCACATTGGCTAATTTCAGATTGTCTAGTTCTTATCTTTTTTGACACTCTAAGCCAGGCAGGGATAAGAAGAAAACAGTCAAGTATTTTGAACTTCCTACAGGATAAAGTTACTTGCTTGTTCACAAACTTCTCAAAGTCAAAATTTACAATATTCAAGAAGCATCTTCCTTTATGCATTTGCGTTTCTCTTCAGCTTGCTTAATTGTGCCTGGTCCAGCCATTCTCAAACCCAGATTATCAGGATCGATGAAACTTTCTCCATCTGCTTTGATCATGATAGTCAATAATTATGGCACCTTGTCAATTGCACCTTCCCTCAGTTGGGTTACTTTTACTTCTTCTCCACTGACACTTCTTTATTTCTGACCTTCATTACCTTTGTATTTTTGTCATAACATACTAATGTTCCTATTCACCTGTATAATAACTATATTCACATCCCGTTGTCTATGGGAATGGGCCTTTCAGTATCTGATTTCTGTCTAATTTACAGTTTCAATAGGCAATCCTATGGATCCTATACTTTCATCATATCACACCACTTGCCATCCATTGGCCATGTTTATCCTATTTTATGCCTCTATGTCTTTACATAAGTTGTTCCTTCTAGCTACAATTCACTCCTACTCCTTCCTCTGGTGAAGTCCTAGTTATGTTCAACATCCAGCCCAAATGTTGTCTTTGCTGTGATATCTTTTCAGTACACAGATTATAGTAAGAAGAGTTATTTCTTCCTAACTCTGTATTCCCATAATACTACTGTATAATAATTTATGTTAAATTTTGTTTGCTGGCTCACTTTCTATTCTGTAAGTTGCTAGGTGACTGGGTTTGGAATAGTGCCTAATGCACAGTAGGTGCTGACTAAAATTTTGTTGAATGAAATTAGTCATCTCTGTTCAATAGTTTAGCACCCTAGAAAGACTTCACTGCGACAGTTGCAGTACTGACTATATTCAAGGAGTGTGCATGTGGTTGTGGGTGTGTGTTCGAAAATATTTTATATGCATGAACATTGTAGCAGGCACCATAATTTTAGGCTGTCATTAGGTAACTTGTACCTACTGAGAATAAATAAACAGCAATTCTCAGGCCAAATGAGATGCATTAGGCTTAACAACTGGGAAAAAATGCACAAGGATGAACTTTCTAATTTTATTCTTTAAGTACAACACACATTGCTGGGATATCTTGAAAGTTTGCAACATCAAGAGAGGAGTTTGTAGGTTTTCAGCTGCTAATACACAGACCCTTATGGGTTACTCAGAACAGTCATTGTTTCAGGGGATAAATGTTTCATAATGAAGTAAAATCATTGGTAATTAAACAAAAGTAGGTGTACCTGCTAACTGCTAGGATGCAAATATAATGGAGCAACTGGTTCAACTGCTGTCCTTATGTGACCTGAGCTTTGAAGTATCAATGTCCTAATAAGAAGAAGTAGGAGGAAGAGGAGGAGAAAAAGGAGGAGGAGGAGGAGGAGGAGGAGGAGGAGGAGGAGGAGGAGGAGGAGGAAAAAGAAAAGCAGAAGGAGGAGGTGGAGGAAGAGGAAGAAGAAGAGGAGAAAGAGGAGTAAACTTTAGAAGAATTTTACAGATGCATGTGGAATAACTACAAATTATAAATAGGGTTTTTTTGGTATTAGGGTGTTCTTTATTAGTATTAGTAACAGAAATTCAACAAGAACTGTCACAGACTGAAGCTAATGTGAAGTATTGTTAAAAAATTTCCTTTGATTACATTACAGAATATATGCATACATTTTCCAATCTGTTCAAATATTTTGTTTGTATCTGAACCTACAAAATGTTTCCGTTTGCACGTTGACAAAGTAATTTTTCTTACTGTGATGCTGAACTCCAACATCTTCTGCCCTTCTCTGACACATTGTTGTGACTAACCCATTAGGCAAACTGCTGAAAAATGTAACTCCAGTCTCAAAGCTGTATTGGTCTGTGCCAGCCACTGCTGTATCTTCATTTTCCAATATTCTTATCAGTATTCCTTGAGTCATTAACTTCTCATATTTAATGGAAAGTTCTTGTCATAAGATTACTTACACGATTCTTTAAATTTCTTCTAAAATCTATTTAGGATTATGTCTATAGGCATTAGGTGTTCTCCACCACAGAACACAAAAAATCAATCATTTGATTTTCATGTTCATATTTTCATTCCTCTCTTAATATCTCAAATTAGTCTATCTGATTAATGTAGATAATTAACAGTTACTAATTAAAATAGTCATCATGCTGTCTTTTAGATCAACAGAAGATAAAAATAAATCATTTAAAATTTTTATTTTTAATTGACAAATAATTGCATACATTATATATTTATGAGGTACAATATGATCTTTTGATATATGTTTAAAATGTGAAATGATTAAATAAAGCCAATTAACAAATCTATCACCTCATATTCATACCATATTTTTGTGGTGAAAACATTTAAAATTCATTCTTTCAGTGATTTTGAAATGTACAATGCATTATTATTTATTATAGTCACTATTCTGTTCAATGGATGACTAAAGCTCTTTCCTCCTATCTAACTAATCAAAGGGTACAAATACATTCTTTAATATTTAACTGTTTAGTGTTATTTCCCAGAATCCTACAAAAGTCTTATAATGCTATATCCTATATTTCCTTGAAAATAGGCCAGATGTGGTGGCTCACGCCTATAATCTCAGCACTTTGGGAAGCCGAGGTTGGTGGATTACTTGAGGTCAAGAGTTCGAGACCAGTCTGACCAACATGGTGAAACCCCAACTCTACTAAAAATACAAAAAATAGCAGGGTGCGGTGGTGGGCTCCTATAATGCCAGCTACTTGGAGGTTGAGGCAGGAGAATCGCTTGAACCTGGGAAGATGAGGTTGCAGTGAGCTGAGATCGAGCCACTTCACTCCAGCCTGGGTGACAAAGCGAGACTCTTTCTCAAAAAACAAAACAAAATGAAAACCATCCACCATTTTGAAGAAAAAATTGCATCTTATTATAAGGTTTTAATCCCAATTTCATACTATGGATTTCAATTATAATTTGTTTTCCTGGAGAGAAAGCTGCTTGCTTTCTTTAAACATTCAGCTATTAGGATTTGCTCTAGCAATTAAGTATTATCTCCAACTGTGTGACCAACGTTTACTAGCTGTGTCACCTTGAGACAAATTACTTTAAATCTCTGTTCCTCAGTTTTCGTAGCAAGAGAATAGGGATAATTATCATACCTATTTCATAGGGCTTATGTGATTCTTGCATTTTGTAATGCATCAAAGTCCCAACAGTATAAAGGACTTAACTATTATTATTACCATCACTATAATTATTGATTATTTATACTTGCTGAGAGCTCACAGTATGCTCTGGAAATAGGAATAATTTTTGAATAAGATAAAATATTATCAGAACATTTAAGACTTTTTCCTGAAATTATGGCTTTTACCTACATCCTGGCTTCGCGTCTAGAAACTCTTATAATTTGAGCAGATTAACTATAATAAAAAAATTCTCAACAATCTTACCCACCACTTATTGCAAATAAAGTTAATGCTCAGCTTCATTAAAATCAGCATTCCTCATCTGATAAAATAGATAAGGGAGAAAGAAGGTGGATTTCAATTCCTCTTCAGAGCCATTAACACTAGAAAAAGTCTCATTCATAATGTACCTAATTGATACATTAAATGGGGACATGCTTATGGCAAAGAAGCCCCAACACGGGCTTTCTCTAGCATCATCCTGAAGTATCTCCTGCTCAAGAAAATAACGAGATAATGAGGAAAAAAGTTATTGTGTAATAGTCTTAAGCATGGAAAAAATAGATGACAGAAGAAGTAGTCCTTGAAAAGGAGAAAGAACATTTGCAATCCACTGACAATATGAGAAAACAAATTATAGTAAAAACAACGGAACTTGAATGTGGAGTAGTCCAGATTTGTGATACTTTTTGCATAGAAGGGCACTGTGGGAGGGAAACAAATAACAAAGTATCAATTACCCAAATTTGACCTCTCAATACAATTCCAGTTCCCTGGACAGGTGCTACCCAATTCCTTCATTTTTTTAAACAGAATGTTAAATCCCTTATAATCTCCATGTGTCAGAGTGCAGAGAAATGCTTGTGGACAGTTGGAATTCTCTAGACATACATTAAAAACTTGGTGAAACCTAGACTGATTTGTGGTTTCAGAGATAATTTGTGAATTTTCTCTGCTAACACTTTAGAGGACATATGGCACTAACTTAAAGAGGGACTCTATACATATGGTGGGGTGACAGATAAAAGACTTCTGGAATAGTAGTGCCAAGATTGATGAATATAATAAAAACTTTTAAAAGTATAACATAGGTGGGTGGCAAGATGGCCGAATAGGAATAGCTCCAGTCTGCAGCTCCCAGCAAGATCAACGCAGAAGGTGGGTGATTTCCGCATTTCTAACTGAGGTACCCGGCTCATCCCATTGGGACTGGTTAGACAGTGGGTGCAGCCCACGGAGGATGAGCCAAAGCAGGGTGGGGCATTGTCTCACCCCGGGAAGCACAAGCAATCAGGCAACTCCCTCCCCTAGCCAAGGGAAGCCATGAGGGTCTGTGCCATAAGGAACAGTGCATTCCAGCCCAGCTACTACATTTTTCCCATGGTCTTCCCAACCCGCAGACCAGGAGATTCCCATGGGTGCCCGCACCACCACGGCCCTGGGTTTCAAGCACAAAACTGGCTGGCCATTTGGGCAGACACTGAGCTAGCTGCAGGTTGTTTTTTTTTTTAATACCCCAGTGGTGCCTGGAACACCAGCAAAACAGAACTCTTCACTCCCCTGGAAAGGGAGCTGAAGCCAGGGAGCCAAGTTATCTAGCTCAGTGGATCCCACCCCCCGGGAGCCCAGCAAGCTAAGATCCACTGGCTTGAAATTCTCACTGCCAGTACAACAGTCTGAAATCCACCTGGGACTATCCAGCTTGGTGGGGGGAGGGGCATCCACCATTACTGAAGCTTGAGTAAGCAGTTTTCCCCTCACAGTGTAAACAAAGCCGCCAGGAAGTTGGAACTGGGTTGAGCCCACTACAGCTCCAAAGAGCTGCTGGAGCCAGACTGAATCTCTAGATTTCTCCTCTCTGGGCAGGGCACCTCTGAAAGAAAGACAGGAGACCCAGTCAGGGGTTTATAAATAAAACTCCCATCTCCCTGGGACAGAGCACCTAGGGGAAGGGGCAGCTGTGTGTGCAACTTCAGTAGACTTAAACATTCCTGTCTGCCGGCTCTGAAGAGAGCCGCAGATTTCCCAGCACAGTGCTGGAGCTGTGCTAAGGGACAGACTACCTCCTCAAGTGGGTCTGTGACCCCGTGCCTCCTGACTGGCAGACACCTCCCAACAGGGATTGACAGATACCTCATATAGGAGAGCTCTGGCAGGCATCTGGGGAGTGCCCCTCTGGGATGAAGCTTCCAGAGGAAGGAACAGGCAGCAATCTTTGCTGTTTTGCAGCCTCTGCTGGTGATACCCAGGTAAACAGGGTCTGGAGTGGACCTCCAGCAAACTCCAGCAGACCTGCAGCAAAGGGGTCTGACTGTTAGAAGGAAAACTAACAAACAGAATGGAATAGCATCAACATCAACAAAAAGGACTTCCACAAAGAAATCCCATTCGAAACTCACCAACATCAAAGACCAAAGGTAGATAAATCCACAAAGATGAGGAAAAAACAGTGCAAAAAGGCTGAAAACTGCAAAATCCAGGATGCCTCTTCTCCTCCAAAGGATCTCAACTCCTCACCAGCAAGGGAACAAAACTGGATGGAGAATTAGTTTAATGAATTGACAGAAGTAGGCTTCAGAAGGTGGGCAATAACAAACTCCTCTGACCTGAAGGAGCATGTTCTAACCCAATGCAAGGAACCTAAGAACCTTGAAAAAGGTTAGAGAAATTGCTAAGTAGAATAACCAGTTTAAAGAAGAACATAAATGACCTGATGGACCTGAAAAACATGGTACAAGAACTTCATGAAGCATATGCAAGTATAAATAGCCAAATCAATCAAGCAGAAGAAAAGGTATCAGAAATTAAAGATCAACTTAATGAAATAAAGCATGAAGAGTAGGTTAGAGAATAAAGAATAAAAAGGGGATGAACAAAGTCTCCAAGAAATATGGGGCTATGTGAAAAGATCAAACCTACGTTTGATTGGTGTACCTGAAAGTGATGGGGAGAATGGAACCAAGCTGGAAAACACTCTTCAGGATATTATCCAGGAGAACTCCCCCAACCTAGCAAGACAGGCCACCATTCAAATTCAGGAAATACAGAGAACACCACAATGATACTCCTTGAGAAGAGCAACCCTAGGACACACAATCATCAGATTCACCAAGGTTGAAATGAAGGGGAAAATGTTAAGGGTGGCCAGAGAGAAAGGTCAGGTTACCCACAAAGGGAAGCCCATCAGACTAACAGCGGGTCTCTTGGCAGAAACCCTACAAGCCAGAAAAGAGTGGGGGCCAATATTCAACACTCTTAAAGAAAAGATTTTTCAACCCGGAATTTCACATCCAGACAAACTAAGCTTCATAATCAAAGGAGAAATAAAATCCTTTACGGACAAGCAAATGCTGAGAGATTTTTGTCACCACTAGGCCTGCCTTGCAGACCTCCAGAAGGAAGCACTAAATATGTAAGGGAAAAACTGTTTCCAGCCACTGCAAAAATATACCAAATTGTAAAGAATATCGACACTGTGAATAAACTACATCAAATAACGGGCAAAATAACCAGCTAGCGTCATAATGACAGGATCAAATTCAGGCATAACAATGTTAACCTAAAATCCAAATGGGCTAAATGCCCCAAGTAAAAGATACAGTCTGGCAAATTGGATAGAGTCAAGACCCATCAGTGTACTGTATTCAGAAGACCCATCTCACGTGCAAAGATACACATATGCTCAAAATAAAGGGATGGAGGAATGTTTACCAACCAAATGGAAAGCAAAAAAAAAAAAAAAAAAAAAAAAAAAAAAAAGCAGGGGTTGCAATCCTAGTCTCTGATAAAACAGACTTTAAACCAACAAAGGTATAAAAAGACAAAAAAAAAAGGCATTACATAATGGTAAAGGGATCAATGCAACAAGAAGAGCTAATTATCCTAAATATATTTGCACCCAATATGGGAGCACCCAGATTCATAAAGTAAGTTCTTAGAGACCTACAAAGAGACATAGACTTCCACACAATAATAGTGGGAGATTTTAACACCCCACTGTCAATATTAGACAGATCAATGAGACAGAAAATTAACAAGGATAGTCAGGACTTGAACTCAGCTCTGGACCAAACAGACCTAATAGGCATCTACAGAACTTTCCTCTCCAAATCAACAGGATATACATTCCTCTCAGCACCACATCATACTTGCTCTCAAATTGACCGCATAGTTGGAAGTAAAACACTCCTTAGCAAATGCAAAAGAACAGAAATCATAACAAACAGTCTCTTAGACCACAGTGCAATCAAATTAGAACTTGGGATTAAGAAACTCACTCAAAACTGCACAACTACATGGAAACTGAACAACCTGCTCCTGAATGACTACTGGGTAAATAATGAAATGAAGGCAGAAATAAATAAGTTCTTTGAAACCAATGAGAACAAAGACAAAACATACCAGAATCTCTGGGACACAGCTAAAGCAGTGTTTAGAGGAAAATTTATAACACTAAATGCCCACAGGAGAAAGCGGGAAAGATCTAAAATCAACAACCTAACATCACAATTAAAAGAACCAGAGAAGCAAGAGCAAACAAATTCAAAAACCAGCAGAAGACAAGAAATAACTAAGATCAAAGTAGAACTGAAGGAGATAGAGACATGAACACCTCTTCAAAAAAATCAGTGAATACAGGAGCTGGGTTTTTGAAAAGATCAACAAAATACATAGACTGCTAACCAGACTGATAAAGAAGAAAAGAGAGAAGAATCAAATAGACACAATAAAAAATGTAAAGGGGATATTAACACTGATCCTGCAGAAATAAAAACTACCATCAGAGAATACTATAAACACCTCTACTCAAATAAACTAGAAAATCTAGAAGAAATGGATAAATTCCTGGATACATGCACCCTGCCAAGACTAAACCAGGAAGGAATTGAATCCCTGAATAGACCAATAAGTTCTGAAATTGTGGCAGTGATTAACAACCTACCAACCAAAAAAAAGCTCAGGATCAGACAAATTCACAGTCAAATTCTACCGGTAGTACAAAGAGGAGCTAGTACCATTCCTTCTGAAACTATTCCAAACAACAGAAAAAGAGGGACTTTACCCTAACTTATCTTATGAGGCCAGCATCATCCTGATACCAAAACCTGCCAGAGACACAACAAAAAAAGAAAATTTCAGGCCAATATCACTGATGAACGTGAATGTGAAAATCCTCAATAAAATACTGGCAAACCAAATCCAGCATCACATCAAAAAGCTTATCCACTACAATCAAGTTGGCTTCATCCCTAGGATGCAAGGCTAGTTCAACATATGCAAATCAATAAATGTAATCCATCACATAAACATAACCAGTGACAAAAGCCACATGATTGTCTCAATGGATGCAGAAAAGGCCTTTGATAAAATTCAACACCCCTTCATACTAAAAACTCTCAATAAACTAGATATTACTGAAATGGATCTCAAAATAATAAGATCTATTTATGACAGTCCCACAGCCAATGTCATACTGAATGGGCAAAAGCTGGAAGCATTACCTTTGAAAACCAGCACAAGACAATGCTGCCCTCTCTCACCATTCCTATTCAACACAGTATTGAAAGTTTTGGCCAGGGCAATCAGGCAAGAGAAAGAAATAAATAGTATTCGGATAGGAAGAAAGAAAGACAAATTGTCTCCGTTTGCAGATGACGTGATTGTATATTTAGAAAACCCCATTGTCTCAGTCCAAAATCTCCTTAAGCTGATAAGCAACTTTAGCAAATTCTCAAGATACAAAATCAAAGTGCAAAAATCACAAGCATTCCTTTACACCAATAATAGACAAAGAGAGGGCCAAATCATGAGTGAACCCCCATTCAAAATTGCTACAAAGAGAATAAAGTACCTAGGAAAAGAATTTACAAGGGATGTGAAGGACCTCTTCAAGGAGAACTACAAACCGCTGCTCAAGGAAATAATAGAGGACACAAACAAATGGAAAAATGTTACATGCTCCTGGATAGGAAGAATCAATATCATGAAAATGGCAGTACTGTGCAAAGTAATTTATAGATTCAATGATATTCCAGTCAAGCTACCATTGACTTTCTTCACATCATTAGAAAAAACTATTTTAAGTTTCATATGGAACCAAAAAGAGCCCATATAGCCAAGAAGATCCAAAGCAAAAAGAAAAACGGTGGAGGCATCATGCTACCTGACTTCAAACTATACTACAAGGCTACAGTAACCAAAACAGCATGGTACTGGTACCAAAACAGATATATAGAGCAATGGAACAGAACAGAGAGCTCAGAAATAATACCACACATCTACAATGATTTGATGTTTGACAAACGTGACAGAAACAAGCAATAGGGAAAGGATTCCCTATTTAATGAATGGTGTTGGGAAAACTGTCTAGCCATATACAGAAAACTGAAACTGGACCCCTTCATTACACCTTATACATATATTAATTCAAGATGGATTAAAGACTTAAACATAAGACCCAAAACCATAAACACACTAGAAGAAAACCTAGGCAATACCATTCAGGACATAGGCATGGGCAAAGATTTCATGACTAAAACACCAAAAGCAATGGCAACAAAAGGCAAATTGACAATTGGGATCTAACTGAAGTAAAGATCTTCTGCACTGCAAAAGAAACTATCATCAGAATGAACAGGCAACCTACAGAATGGAAGAAAATTTTTGCAATCTATCCATCTGACAAAGGGCTAATATCCAGAATCTGCATGGAACCTAAACAAATTTACAAGAAAATAACAAACAACCCCATCAAAAAGTGGGCAAAGGGTATGAACAGACACTTCTGAAAAGAAGACATTTATGTGGACAACAAACATATGAAAAAAAGTTCATCATCACTGGTCATTAGAGAAATGCAAATCAAAACCACAGTGAGATACCATCACATGCCAGTTAGAATGGTAATCATTAAAAAGGCAGGAAACAACAAATGCTGGAGAGGATGTGGAGAAATAGGAATGCTCTTACACTGTCGGTGGAAGTGTAAATTAATTAATCATTGTGGAAGACATTGTGGTGATTCCTCAAGGATCTAGAACCAGAAATACCATTTGACCAAAAAATCCCATTACTAGGTATATACCCAAAGGATTATAAATCATTCTACTATAAAGACACATGCACAGGTATGTTTATTGCAGCACTATTCGCAACAGCAAAGACTTGTAACCAACCCAAATGTCCATCAATGACAGACTGGATTTAAAAAATGTGGCACATATACACCATGGAATACTATGCATCTGTAAAAATGGATGAGTTCATGTCCTTTGCAGAGACATAGATGAAGCTGGAAACCTTCATTCTCAACAAACTAACACAGGAACAGAAAACCGAACACTGTATGTTCTCACTCATAAGTGGGAGTTGAACAATGAGAACACATGGATGCTGGGAGGGGAACATTACACACTGGGGCCTGTTGGGGAGCAGGAGGCTAGGGGAGGGATAGCATTAGAAATACCCAATGTAGATAATGGACCGATGGGTGCAGCAAACCACCATGGCACGTGTATACCTATGTAACAAACCTGCACATTCGGCACATGTATCCCAGAACTTAAGTATAAAAAAAATTTAAAAAGGAAAACATAGTATTTGTCCATAAAAGTTTAAAAGCATTAGGGTAAAGCTTGATGTATGCTCATAAATTTAATACACCTGTGTAACTTGAACTCAAGTAAAGAAATTGAACATTATCCAGAAGTACCCTCATGAATCCCTGTAGTCACTGCAGCCCCAGAGTTAACCGTTATCCTGATAATATATGCTAGCTTACCTTTTTTTGCACTTTATGTAAATGAATTCATATAGGATGTACTATTTTTGCCTGCTTTCTTTAATTTCATATATTTGTGAGATTCATCACTATTGTTGAACATATTCGTAGTTTGTTTACTGCCACTATATGCACTATTCTATTAATTGACTTTGAGTTGTTCCCAGTTTGTAACTGCTATTACAAATTGTTCTGCTATGAACATTGCTGTTGTACATGTCTTTCACAATAGGAATTGCTGAGGAGTCTTTGATTATCATTAAGATACTTGAATTATAAGGGTGTCTAGACCAGAAACAAGAATGCAAGTAAAAACCATAATCCAAAAACATTACACTCACTCACTCACTCACTCACTTTCATTGGGAGTGAAGTATAAGACTGGAATTACTGGACATGCCTATTTTCAGCTCTAGTACAAACTACCAAACCGTTTTCCAAAGTCATTGTTTCAACTTACATTCTGACCAGTATTGTATTAAGTCTAGTTGTTCCATATTCGTGACAAAACCTATTATTACTTGTCCTTTTCTTAAGTTATATACTAGTATTACATGGTGACTTTATTTGTATCATTCTAACAGAAAAATGACTTTTTTTCATATCTTCAATGGCATTAGAATATACTTATTTTTGATGGGTCTTTTTAAGCTCATTTTTTGTCTATTTGGTTGTCTTTTGAATATTAATTTGTATGCACTCATATATTCTGAATATTGGTCATTTGTTAGCAAAATAATTTGCAAATAACTTTTACAAGTCCATAGCTCCTAAACTGTCATCACATTTCTCAACCATCATTTTATATTTTTGATGCTAATGTTTTAAAATTTATTCAAACATTAGGTATTGTAATCTATGTTCCAGTTTGATCACTCTTGTAGGTGTTGTAAATAAAATAATGAATATCAGTTAAAATTCATGTTCTTGTGGAGCCTAGATACTTATGAATAGGCATAGAAAAATTAATGAATACATATTATGTTACATGTTAGTAAGTGGAAATAAGTGCTATGTAGAAAAATTTGCCAAGAGTCAGTGGATTGAGAAGAGATTGCAGTTCTAAATAAGGTATTCTGGAAAGTCTTCCCAGAGAAGGTGAAATGACACTAAAGACTTGAGCACGGTAAGGGAGCGAGCTACTCACATTTATGGAAACAGAGTTCCAAGCAGAGGGACCAGAAAGAACAAGCTTTCCCTGATGAAGAATTATATATGATTTAGCAGGTTGACTGGTGGTACTCAAATATATATGTCCACACCCTAAGCCCCAGAATCTATGAATCCAACCTTATTTAGAGAAAGGTTATTTGTAGCTATAACTAAGTAGGATCTTGAGATGAGATAATTCCGGACCATCCAGTGGGCCCTAAATCCAATGACAGATGTCTTTATAACAGAGAGGCAGAGGGAGATTTGACACAGACACATAGGGGAATAGAAGGCCGCATGAAGACAAACACAGAGATTGCAGTGATGCAGCTGCGAGCCAAGGAACAGCTGGAGCCACCAGGCGCTGGAAGAGGCAAGCAAGAATTCTCCCTTTAAGCCCTTGGAGGGGTGCCACCCTGCTGTCACTATGATTTTGGACTTCTGGCCTCAAGAATTATGACAGAATAAGTTTCTCTGTTTTAAGCCATGAAGTTTGTGGTAATTTGTCATAGTAGCCCTAGGAAATGAATACATACGGGGTGTTTGAATATACACAGGGCTGTGTGCCTGCTGGGATGAGATGTAGGAGGAAGTAGTAGGAGATGAGGTCAGAAAGGTAATAAGGAGCCAGGCAGATAGGTGGAGACCAAGAAGCTGTCATGTAGACTTTGGCTTTTATAGCAAGTGAGTTGGGAAGTCAGTTTGTTTGCATTTTGGAATGCTCCTATACCATGAGGATTCAAGGAGCCTGGCCTACTTCCTTTTTAGAATCAAACCTGCTATCCCTCTTTGCTCCTTATTCATTGGCCTGTTTCCAGCCCCTACAAGTCTACAAAAATCTGTTAAGCTCTTGTCATCCACTTGTTCCTGCTCCATTTTTCTTAGTTTACCTCTGAATCTTTTGTTCTTAAGTTGTCATATCTGTGGCTTTAAAAGTCTGTCTCACCCTTACTTCCTTGTCCTGGCTGAAGTGTGAACCACCCTCTAACTCCATAGAGATAGTGAAGTGTTCCACTTCAACCTCAGAAGTTTTCTAAGGCATCTCTTATACATTTCCATTTTAATATCATAGGTGAACTGAATTGCAGTAAAATCTCTGAGCTTCAGTGCTATTTCACAATCTAAAATAAGAACAACCTATTCTAATTTGAAATATAATACTACATCCATGGTTTCCCCATAGCAAGATGGTGCCATCTGGCACACTATTAGTGCAAGACACTGAGGTTTCATGCAACATGCATATCATTGGCATATATATACAAGATTTCATCCAAAAGCTGACATTTTACTATGATTAGTTTGTCAACTTACTATAACTCATTAGAATAATAGAAAAATATTATGGCTCTGCAAAAATGGAAATAATATAAGAAGAAGAGTGTCATTCTAAAAATTAGAATCCGTTATCCCAGACCTAGACCTCACTGACATCTCCAGGGTCCTGTGAAAAGATAAAGGCAATGAGGAAATCATTGTCTACAAAATTAACATCACAGTCATATTATCTAACAGGAAGATCATAAGCACAAGGTAAACACAGGGTAATTTTTCTTTAGCTGTTTTGCTTTTTCAAAGTTTTAAGAATTATCTTCAAAGCCAGAAATTAGGGGTGACATTCTTTCCCATTCAAAATCATAATTGGTTCGTCAACTCTTTCTTCCCACTTGCTAATATTTCCTACCCCTGACTTATTCAGAGCCCGAGCTGCAGCCAGTTGGGAGTTGGTTGGCCTCAAACATTGTCTCTTCAGTGCTTGATTTTTCTTTGAAGTCCTGAAATAGGTGTCATTTAATGAAGTTCCTAATTTCATCTTGATTTATTTGTCTTCAAATATGAGTCTTGAAAAATGCCAAAGATTAAGGGAAATATGTTAGGAAGAGAAAAACCACAACAGAAAAATTTATTGTAAGTAGTTCTATATAAATATAGTATTTGTTTAAATTTTTTTGAAGAAAGATAGCATTGTTTTTCTGCAAATAAATTATTTGAAAAATACGATTATGGAAATAAACCATAGCCTATTTTTTCTAGAATGCTGTGAAAATAGCCAGAGGTGAAAGCTGATATTTCTAGTTTATGAAAGCTATTTTTTTTCTTTATAACTCTCATCTAAAGATATAGGACAGTCAGGAAAAATTAATAATTTTGTTAAAGTAGCAGATAAACAGCTTATAAATCTGTAGGGTTTTTTCTGCACACTCATATTTTTAAATAAACAGGATTAGAACATAAGAAAAGCATCTTGTAAAAGTTTAGTTGGTGCTGATATCCAGAAGACAGTAGATGTTGTTAAGCTTCATGTGTTTAAATGTTCTAGTCAGCTATCAGAATGATACAGTAGCAAAAGTATTAGATTCGTTTGAGAGATTGCATCATCTATTGACCTCATATTTTCCTGCCCTCTCGTGAGCTTATTTACTAGGTCATTGCCTGCACACCCTGGATTTGTTGTAAGAGGCAAGTATAGAGAACATAATTGTAGAAAAGAGAACTAAATGAATTTATGGACAGATCAAAGCTAATATATATCCTTTGTCTTTTAATATATCAGTATATCCTGATCCTTCAATTTTGGCATTCTTTTTCTGCAACATAAGAGTAATATATTGGCCCAAATTTTTTATCAGGGAGAAATAAATGTATTGCACGTTAAATGTTCCTCTGGTGACCTGTTTTCTTTATTAAATTTTTTTTCTGTGTAGAAAAGAGAAATAAAACAAAGAATGAGTAAGCATTGGCATGTAACCACTAAACTGAGAAGATAATGGAATGAAAATATTTGTCTTTTTGTATAAAAATTGTGTAAATATTATAAGTATAATGTATAATTAAAATACATTTAGAGTTATAAAAGAAGGTCCATTGCATTGTAATAAGTATTATTTTGTTTCACTACTAACTATGGAATGAAAGGTAGTAAGAGGATTTCCATTGTAAAATGAAATAATGATCAAAAACCCTGGGGAGATGGAAGAGAAAACCAAAGTAGATATAATGTGGCTCATTCCAGGAGAAAAGATGGAACAGATTCCTTTTTTTTTTTTTTTTTTTTTTTTTTTTTTTTTAATCTTAGAACATCAGAGTTTTACTGAACAAACTTTGTTAGCACTCTCTTCGGTCTCAGGGTTTAAACATGCTCTTTCCCCAAGAAGTTCACAGCTCTGTAATAACTCTCATTTGTATTAAACTTTAATGTCCCTGAGGAAATTGCAGCCCAAGTTTCTCCTTTCATGGTCTCTAATTTAGCTAACAGATTTCTAGAGTTGAGTAGAGTTAAATTATTGTCCTGCTCAATTTATTGCCCACAAGATGACTTCCTCCAATTTCCAGAAGACTCTTCTGATGATGATAAGATCCAAATGATTTTTTAATTTTGGAGAGCCAGTGTCGGGCCTTTCTATCAAGTGCACAACAAAGTGACTGATATATAGTAGTCACTGATTAATTGCTCATTAAATAGATAGGTTGCTGGACGAGCCATTAGGTAGCTATAGTTGTTAATGTGTGTCTGTGTTCAGAATTACATTTTGGATGGACACTTCTCTCAGTTAATGCCATCTATGTCATCCCCTTTTAGTTATATCTTTCTCACCTCATTTGTTTTTAAAGGATTCCCAAGTGTTACACTTTCAGTCATGTCTGTCAGCAGGATTAAACACAAGAAAGCAATTTTAGGAGTTACAGTAGAGGATGTGGAAAAGAAGTTTATTCAAAAAATTATTTCAAGGAAGAGCTGCTGACTTGAGCTAATTGTAAAGTTTCATTGCCTCCATTATCAAAACAGAAAATATTATCCATTGTTCAATTAAGTAATGAATTTAAGTGTTCACAATCCCATAATTCTGAGGCTCAGAGCATCTTTGCTTCCTTTCCCACATCTCACTTTCAATTTTGAAAGGGAGCACTGCTACTGCTATCATCACTCACTTGGCAAAAAGACACATTTTAAAATGTTTGATAAGATATTTACACAATACTACTGATTCTATTAACAGACCAACTATAGATAAAATTTATTGAGCACTTAGTATGTGTTGGACAGTGCTCTAAATCATGTTACTTTTTTTTATGAGTTAACTCTCACAAATAAAATATTGGTGAAGTAGGAATTATTATATATCCATTTTATCGATATTTTACATATGAAGAAACTGAAGCACAGATCAGTTATGTTATTTGCCTTGATTGCTCATAAAATACATATCACACAATTATAATTTGATTCCAAGAAATAAAGCTTCAAAACCGATGCTTTACCCTATACAGTACTTCTAATTCGGAGTACAAGAATAATTGAGATTTCATAATTGAGAAGCAGGAGTAAAATTAGTCTAGTCATTGATATATTTTCTATGACAGTCCATGCACTCTTAGGAATTGTACATGTTTTATAATAACAACGACGATTTTTCAAATGCATTGTCTTTGCTCTCTCACTTTTTTCAGCATGCATTAGCTCCCTGATGGCTTCCCTGTATGTACTATATTCTCCAGCTCTTAAGGTTTTAACTTCAACTTGACTCTCATTAACATTATCTTCTAAATTTGGAGTCTCAATGATTCTGTTACTCTGACTTACCAGTATTGTATAAGGTAAACACAGATTTTAAAGCTGTATTTCCTGAAATCAAATTATAATTATGTGATCATTAAATAGATATGTTGCTCATTATATGTTACTATTTAATGAGTAAATGTGGCAAGTACCATAATTTATCAGTGTTTCAGTTTACTCATACGCTATGGCAGTTCCAACTGATTATAACAGAGAGTATTACAAGCTATCCTCAGTCTCCTCAGTAGTCATACCCTATACTCATGCTCCTCTCAATAGATAAACACATGTCATTTTAAGGATACAACAAAGGTTATCGGGCATAAGTGTCTCTAACATCTCCTTTCTTCTGCTATTCCATTAACTTTATCATCACTCATTTTTATCTCTGGTCTCATAGAAAGTGGCAACTTCCTTCCTCAACCAACACTAAGCTTTCATACTGTTTCCCTGAACTCATTCCCTTCCTCAAAATTTCAGATTTGTTAATTTGCCTCTCTTTTGAATCCTATTCAAAATCTCCCTCCTTGTCATCATTTTCTTTTCTGCCAATAGGCATATCAAATTATATAGGAAAAAAACTTTCCCACTCTGTCACACATCAACAAGCATCTTGAAATTGCAAACTACGCTTTCCACTTCTTTGCCTCCCAGAAATCTTTTACCATATTGAGAAGTTTGCTTCTGACTTTACCATTTTATGGGAAATCCTTTTATTAAGATTGATATTCTCATCAAATTGCTCAACTAACTGGTTGTTTTTCAGTTTTTGTCTACCTGACATCTCTGGTGGACTTGGCTATCGAGAAATTTGTTGTTAAAATTATTTTCTTTTGTATTCTTTGTCAACATACATATAATACTCATATTTTTGAATATTATAATTATTTTGATTATATCACTAGCTTACATCATTAAGGTTATATCACCAGCTTCTTCTCCTGGATATTCTTTTAACACACAATATTTACTTGGTTTCATCCTTGACCGTCATCTCTTCTCACTCAAAGCAACCCGTTTGGGTAAGTTTATCTGTAGCCATTATACCTTCTATATCCATATGCTGATGATTCTCAATTTTTTTCTGAGAGTGAAATTCATCGATCTAACCTACTTTAGGTATCTGAACCTGGATATGCCAAAACACCTAAAATATTTATAATACCTTTATATGTAACTCTTGTAAATATTATACAATTCCATCTTCCATATTAAAAAAAAAAAAAAAACTTATCTACTACTGTGCTTGATGCACTATAGGAATGTATTCCTTGAAAGCTATTTTACTTACTGTACCTTTAGCAGCATCAGTCCCCCATTTTTCTGCCTTAGTATAACACCAACAGCTCCATATGGAACACCATGCCAAACCATGCTTCTCTACCTTGCTCTTTTCTGGTAGGTTTTTACTTATTCCTTTGAAGACTATGCATTACTTTTATCTGCTTCATAACACCTGTCGTAGTCATCTACTGCTGCCATAACAAATCACTACAGACTTAATAGCTAAAGAATACAAATTTATCATCTAGCAGTTCCATGGTTGGAAATCTAACTGGCCTCACTGGGCTAAAATCAAAGTGTTGGTGGCTGCATTTCTTTCTGAAGACCCTAAGAATGACCTGTTTTCTTACTCACTCAAGTTATTGGTAGAATTCACTTCCATGCAGTTGTGGAACTGAACTCTCTATTTCCTTGCTGGCTTTTGGCTGTTGTCTTACGGCTGCATTTAACTCACAGAGACCTCTCTGAGGTTCTAGAACATAGTCTCTATATCTCAGAAACAGCAGTGGAGCATCAAATACTTCTCATAATGTCATTTGTCTCATTCAGGAAATATTTGCTTTTAAGGACTCATGTGATTAGATGAGGCCCATCCTCACAATCAGAAATATCTCCAGATCTCAAGGTCTTATCTTCAATAAAATTTTCAAAGTATCTTTTGCCTTGTGAAACAAAATATTCAAAGATTCTAGGGATTAGTGGAGGGTTATTATTGGGGGGATATCACTCTGCTTACTACAGTCTGTTCTCTGGCTCCCAAGTTTTAGCATCCATCCCAAATAGATTTTCCTCATCCCAAAGTCACTCAAAGTCTCAACCTATTATATTATCAACCAAAAATTTAAAATCCCATCTAAATGTCATCAGCCCAGAAGTCCCAGACTTCATTATGTATGTCATGTAAATTAGGTATGGGTGAGGCTCTGGGTATATCCACTTTGGGCACAATTCTTCTCTATCTGTGGATCTGTGAAACTAAGGAAACAAACTGGCTGTTCCCAAATGATGGGACAAGCACAGGATAATATGTAGAGACATCTCAGTTCTAAATTAGAGAAAATGGGAGATAAAAAAGAGCTATAGTCTGAACCAATTCCAAAATCCAATTGTATAAACTCCATTGAGTTTCAAGGCCAGAAAATAATTTACTGTGGCTTGTGACTCTGCCTTCTGGAGCAACTCCATCCTCTGAGCCGTTCTTTTTTTATTATAAAATATACTGTGTGTTTTCAGCTAAATATTTATCTATTTCCTGCTTGTAGAATTTTTGGAATCTTGAATAGCTATTCATTTCAAATACTCTCTCTCTGTGTCTCTTTCTGCTCATGTAACATTTTCAAGAACTTTGTGAGTTTCCTCTGTATATCACATGGATTATGTTAAATGGTCAAGATGCTATTTCACAGATTTTCCCTAGATAATCCCCTCTTTATTTTTGGCTTTTGCTGAGATTATTCAGATGATGTCCTTAATCTTCCTAGATATCCTGTTATTTGATTGAAGAGATCTATGAATCATGCCCTCAATCTGGTAAAAAATCCTTTGTGTTACTGAATACTCTGAGCTTCTAATCTTTATGGGGCACTAGCACAAGATTATATAGCCATACTCTCAATCATTTCTCTAAGGCATACTTTCTGGATATCAAACCTCTTAAACTGAATTTTTTTCGTTCTGCATAGAAAATTTCTTAAATCATTAAGTCATCTTTACATTAGTTGAGTTAAACAATCATAGACTGGAATTAGACTTCAAATTTGGGATACTTATAATTCTCAAATTTACATTATCTTAAAACTATCTTCAGTTGAAATATTTGCCTAGTACTACAGCCAAAGGGGGAATAAAAGTTTATATTTAAAAGTTATTCCCTCGATTTATATTTCTTGTATCATATTTATTTTAAGCAGTGGGAAGAAACCAGCCCACATCTTTAATATTGTGCTTGGAATTTTCCTTAACTATTGCACTTATTATATTTCATTCATATATTTATTTGCACATTTACCTCTCCCACTGAACAATGATCTCTCTGTGAGCAGTTAATGCTCCTAGAAATCTTTGTATCCCAAGTACATATCACTGCTTATCATTGCTTAATAAACACCTGTTAATTGAACAAATACAAGTAATTTATCCAACAACCCCTTCTCCACTTCTATTCCCTCCTTGGCTATAATATTACAAAACTATTTCAAGATGATCTCTCTAATTAGAGAGGTAATTATAAATGTCCCAAATTTGAAGTTACAGTCCAGTCTATAATTGCTTCACTCAACTAATGGAAAACTGTATGAAAATTGAAGTTGTTTTACTTAAAAATGCTACATACTCATAAAAGAATCCTTTCAGATCAATATAATCATATTAGTGATCTCCCTTACAATAAGTCATGAATTCCCAAATAGAATTCTTCTCTTTTCTCTTAACATCATTTCCAAAAGGCTTTTAATATTTAGAAAAGAAAAAGTATGCAAATGAGTGTCCTTTCTCATTAGAATTATTTCTTATTCACTATGAAATAAAACTTTATAATAATTCCCTGAGACCTTCTCTTCGTTTAAATGATGAATTTTATATTAAATATAGAATGAGGTCATCTTCTTAAGGGCAATTGAGCCATTTCTGATAATATAAGCTCTCAAAAGCTGGTACTGAATGTATTTACTAATATATATGGGACTGTTATAAGTAAAACATAATCATTCAAAAACTGACCAACATTGATATGTGTTTACTTGAGTACCAAGGAACAAAATCATATAAACATGAAACTCTTCCAAAGTTCTTTATGCTACTGAAATGCTGAATATCTGGACAGTTGAGCCATGTTACTCAAGAAAATGGATAGCTTGTGTGATGCATAAGATAGTTTAACACATACCTAACCGAGTGCATATGATGCCATCACATTTTGTTGATGTTTAAAATTTTCCCTTCATTCGAACTTATGTGGTAAATAAAACTGTTAGCGATGGAGTTATGGAATATAGACCTGATTTAAAATAAACTTTAAAATAAACTTTTTCTTTACCTTGAAATAGAATTGTAACTTGAGAAAATTGTTAAAATGAACTATCATAGAGGTTCTAAATTTAGTAAGACAATATTTTCAAGCACATTAACTTTAATTTCATGTACATTCCATGATTATGTACATTATCATTTTAAGGATTGCTCAGATATATAAAATTCAAATAATTTTTAATAAAAAGAATTTTCCATTTTTTAATGAATATATCTGAAAATAGCTTCACTTGTTTAGTTTGTCTGATGTAAAATCTATTACAAGCTTTTTATATATTATGATATTTATGTTAATAAACTTAGTTAATGATGTTTGATGATTATACATATAGCAGCATTAAAACATATATGATGGTGGTTATTAAAGTGGATGTAATATAATCTGAATCCAGTAGAATGAAATGAAACAAAATGAAACTAACAAAGAAAAAAAAATGTATGGAGGACAAAAGGGTTTAACCTTTCCTTAGAATCAGTTAAATGTGAAGAATTAAAAAAGAATGTCTACATTAAAATGAACGTCTTTCCTGCTGCTGAATATGTTTCTCAGTTCAGAGGGGGTGGCATTTCATCCTACATCCTAGTTCTACCACAATCTGTTCCTGACAGGACCATCCATCTGTTTAGCCTGAACAGCCCTGCAGTTGCTTATTCACAGATGTAAGTAGGAGGTTGACTACAGGTTTTTTTACTTATACTTGAATCCAAGCTAATGTGACACATTTGCAAGCATAGCTGCACATGTTCTGGTTTAATTGGGAAATATCTCCTTTGACTTTCAGGATAGCACAGAAGCAGAGACTTTAAGTCTAAACAGACCTAGATTCAGAGCAGACCCGATGCTGCTTGAAGAAGGCTGGAGGTATGTTAAGGAGACAAGGGCTGTCAAGAAGCAGGGATGTCTCTGGAAAGGGTGAGCAGCTGACGTCCTTTGTAAGTTCTCTGGGCAGCATTGATGGGAGGTGAAAACCTTGGGAAGAGTCTTGGTTTAACATGGACTCTAAATGGTAAAAAGTAATTAGGGCCTCCTTTTTTTCCATAAACTATGATAGACACTCTTATAAAATATCTGTGTTATCCTAGCTGCTTTTCTATGATATTTTTGGACCCCTGACTTATTTACACAAATGAAATGATAGCTTTTGGTTGGAAATTTCAAATGTCTAAGGCACAAATTAGACATGGGACTTCATTCACACTTCTCCTCTAGATCTTAATCAAGACACCCTACAAGCTATATTGGACATTGCACAACGTTTACAAGTGCAAAATGTACCGAACATGTGTCAAGAATTTTTAAAATTTGCCATTGTGGAGCAGTGCTCCAGCATGATTTGTAATAGTGCGTTCTGCCTTCTAAAATGTTTTGACTGCTGGTGGTAATTGCTTTACAAGTGAAAATTAGCCTCCTCAGTTCTCAGAATACTTGTAATCCGAGCATATCACACCTCCACATTTTGCTTGTGATGCTCTCTCTGTACCTTTTATCTTCTTAGGCTGTTGAAATAGTTCAAGTTTCAACTCAACTGTTGTCTACTCCGTGAAGCCTTCCTTGATCCTCTCATTCAATACTAATCACTTAATGCCTTTGTATTCCCATAACAAATGCCTTTGTTTCCATCTGTTGATATCAGGCAGCACAATACGAATTGAGTCATTGTGTACTTGTTTATATTTTGTAGTGGATTGTGACATTTATATTTGGGTGACTCTGTTTCTTAGTAAAGGATCTTAAAGAAAGTATGCGCTCAATAAACGCTTATTCAGTTGAATTTTGGGTCATTGATAAAATGCAAATTCCAATAGAGCCTTTGTATAATTATATCCAGATAGTTCAATTTTAAAAACTAGTAGAGCTCTTATAATTCTTATAATACTTTATATTTCCTTATCCTTTTATGGTTTGAAAATACTTATATAATAAATATGTATGTGCACATGTAAGAGTCCAGTAAGAAAATTCAAGCTGCTACAGCTAGAGTGGGTGAAAAGTGGGTGTGCAATGTAACTTGGAAAAAAATACAAAAAGTAAAAATCTTCTAAGAAATGGGGAAACATGATTTTTTATGGAGTACTTGGAATATAAGTTGTTCTCATCCTGACACACACACACACATACACACACACGCACAGAGCCAGAGCAAGAGAGAGAGAGAGAGAGAGAGGGAGAGAGAGAGAGAGAATTCACTCCACAATAACAAAGAGGAGACAGTATTGTCATTCCCATAAACCTTAGCAAGCCTTTCTGCTGAGTTTATATTAGAGGAGGCTCACACCTCAGAAGGTCCTGCATCTTTACAAGGATGTGAAGTAACAAGCAGCATCAGAAATAGAGCACTTATTTCCAAATCATCTTCTGAGCATTAAGCTCTATGATTTCCTAAGATGTACTTCAGCATTTCCCCAAGGGGAAGCAAGATGAAAAGGTAGGATTCCAGACGTTTCTCTCTCTCTCTCTCTCTCTCTCTCTCTCTCTCTCTCTCTCACACACACACACACACACACACACATACACACACACACATTCTTACTTCAATTTAGTAGCTCTTCCTCTACTTAAGCGTGTTGCTTTCCTTCTTAGAATGTATTTGAAGAAATGGTTCCTTCACCAAAAAACCACAATTTTGAAAATCACTGACCTAAGTGTGCTGAAAATAAAATTGACAAATTTTTAAGTAATTTTAAGTAGTATTACTGCTTTCTAGAAAGCCAAGAATAAGATACTAAAGATTTTCTTGAGAGAATGTTTAGGGTAAAAAAACTCAAAACAGTAGAGATCCTTAGAAAGATGCAAAACAATGAGACGCATGACTCCTAACTTCACGAGGAGCTGCAAAAAGACAAAGCAGGTAACTCAGCAGGGTGATCATTTGTTTAGGGGAACTCCAGATTTCTGGAAGAGCAAATGGCAGGAGAATTTACCGACCGCATCTCTCTACACATATTCTACAGATTAAGTTTCATCCCACAGGGAGTTTAGTCACTGCAACTTCAAGCTGCATCCATTCTTTTGGTGGCCACTCAGCAAGCCAGTTCTCATACCCATAGTGGAGAATTTCTTCCACGTCTAGAAATGAAGAGGTCATCCAGAAGAAGTGGCGCTTCAACCAGGAAGAATTAAGGTGGAGGCAGTTGAGGGAGTTTTGGAAGGTGTATGAGACCTATATCCAATGCAAGTATAATTTTTTAGAAACTTTGAGTTGTAACAGTGAAAAGTTGTACTTGAATAAATACGATCAGCAGAAAACTTAGACTCACATCATAGAGATGGAAGTTTTGAAATAAATACAGGTAAAAGAAAAAGCATAATGAAAGACAGACCTATAAGAATATTACACTAAAAGTTTGGTTTGTCTGAAGTACACAATGTATTATTTTTAGTTATACCTTCTTTTTATTAGACAGTATCTAGGAAAAAGATAAACACTGAATCTGCATTATGAATTTATAAGTTACATATAATGTTAGCACAAAGGCATTCCCTTAACCGTACCTATCTGGGGTTACCTAAATGTCTCATTGAAAAGAGAATAATTTTTATTTTTATTTATTTATTTCTTTTTGAGACAGAGTCTCGCTCTGTCGCCCAGGCTGGAGTGCAGTGGCCCGATCTCCACTCACTGCAAGCTCCGCCTCCCGGGTTCAGGCCATTCTCCTGCCTCAGCCTCCCGAGTAGCTGGGACTACAGGTGCCTGCAACCACACCCGGCTAATTTTTTGTATTTTTAGTAGAGACGGGTTTCACCGTGTTAGCCAGGATGGGAAAAGAGAATAATTTTTGATATTGAAACAAGATTCAACAATATAGCAAGGACTGCACCAATGGAGGAACTCATATTCCTTATCATTATTTTTAAAGCACTAAGTGATACTTGTTAGTTTACACAGAAATAAACCTACTGCTGTACACTCTCAATCATAATGGCTATTAGTGGTTTAAAGACAGGTCAACCTGAATTCAATTCGTGATTCTTTCATTTTGAGTGTACTAGTTACATCCTGAAATATGGTAATTTCCTTTTGTTTTGTTTCATTTTAATCAGTAAAATGGTGATAAGAATATCTCAAGCATAGGTTGTACAGATTAAATTAATAATGTATAGTACTGTTCTATCATGGTGCTTAACAAATGATAGATGTTATTACTTGATGTTACTTAATATTATCCTTATTTTTATAACTACTTATATACTTAAGTTAAATATTTAGTATTCTGTGTACAGTTAGTTCCTAGTAGAAGTTATATTCTTCTCAACTAATAACTTATACTGTTTTTGTGAAATGAAGAGAAATAAAAAGTAAGTCACTGGGTATTGTTAAGGAGGAATTTCGGGACCCCAGCAACATTAAAGTCACAATCCTTGTGCTCCTGGTATGGGTTGATCAGTTACTAACATTTGACATAGACTAGAGACTAGAAAATGAACAAAGTTTCTTCATGCCTTCCAGAGTTTCTTTTCACTTACATCAGTTATCGTGATTGTTACAAGGTTATGTGAAGAGGGTAGACCAGTTATTGTTACTTCCTTTTAATAGAGAACTGAGACTCAAACTGTGACTTGAATGATATTTACAAGTACCTTTTGGCAAACTCCTCTTTCAAAACCACTGTTTAGAGCTCAAAGTATACTACCCGTCATCACAAGACTTAAATGCATGAATATATTACATGTAAATATATAATATAATTAGCATCTTTGGAATTATTGAGCTGTTTCTATTCCAGACAGAAAAAAAGGTAGCATTTCATTAAAATGTTGGTGTTAGAGGACCAGAATTACAATGCCATTAAGTATTACATAATAGGACTATTTTGACTGGCCATTTTGTGGGCTAGATGATATAGGGAAGTAATCTAAAGTAAAATTTTACTGTAAATAAACTCTTTAGTAATCCAGGAAAGTGTTTTATGAACTAGTGCTCCAAATTCAGTAAACTTAATTCTGGTGTAATGACTTGTTTGGTTCCTTGTTCCTAAATCCATCAAATGAAGTTCTACCTGCAGGCCCAGACAGCTCTGGCCCAGGTTTGGGATTCAATCCCATTTCCTAATCAAGGGAATAAAAAAACAAAATAAAATAGCAGATTCAATAATACAATGATTTACCTGAATTATATTTTTGTTCCTATGTGACTCTGAACTAATACTGCACTTAAATTACTATGTTCTGATGTTTACTATCAACTCATCTCAATTAAATCATTAAAGTAAAAGACAAATTTTCTGTTGTGTTCTAATACCCATTCCTAAATTCCAAGAGTTTCCTCTTAGAATTCTATGGGTCCTTCCCCTAAGATCTGGTTACCAAAACTTTCTTCTATAATTTAGATGTAAATTTTAGTGAGATTGCTAAATGTTATTCCATTGCTATTTTAATCTACCAATCTGCTAGCATGCTAATTCTTGTTATTGACTATTGCACTTCTTTGATTTTAGTGGTCTAACGGAACTATTAGATTATTTTTTATCATAGTTACCAGATACTATACAATATTTTAAAATTTTGTTGTATTCTCTTTTTATATACTTTAATTGACAAAGTGTGAGAGCTATATTTTCTGGGCAAATGTAAACCTAACAAAAATAAAGTTGAGAGCTGATTCTGTGACCACATCAGAAGTATATTGTTGCATAGATAAATGGGAGGAGGTTTCAAGACCACCTGGGAATGTAGAAGATATGCTTATCAAAGGTGTGCATAATCCAAATTTAGAAGATATAGTGGTTATTTTCAATAATTACATTACATTTAAGAATAATCTTAATAGATAATCATGATGGGGATAACTAAAGTGTTCTTGAGATAAATCTATGGCTTAAGTAGTTTATAAAGAGAAAACAAAAGTATAGTTATCTCATTACTAGAATGTTTAAACAGATAGTTATTTGGCAGGAATATAGTAGAAAGCACTCCTTCGTTGCTTTCTGAATGACCTCTTATGGGCCCTCCACCAGTCTAATCTACCAGTTTATAATTCACAGGAGTCTCATACTAGGCTAATGTTGACCAGTATTGTAGTCAGTAGCCCAGTGAGACTATAACATGTGTTGTCTCATCATCCCATCTCTTTTTTATAACAATTATTTTTATTTATCTGCATTCATAAGATCAAATACTCTATCTGGAGGACAGTAAACTCACTGCTCTCTCAAATGGAAAATATCACATACTGTTCCTGGCAAACCAATTGAATTTACTTTGAATAGAAGACAGGACACACATAATCATGACAATAAGAAGACTGTTACGATATTATGCACTTAAAAAATTTTAGTTTTTCACACCTAGTTAGTCCTGCAGAAATATTAGGTATTCTTTAAACCATCGTATTCTTACTTGAATTTACATTCTTAGTCATTTTATTTCTAGCAAGATAGATAAATGCAATTGTTACTGGTTGGAAGTCTTGAATGTGGACAATGTATATTTAAGATGATGTTCTATAAGAAACATTGAAAAATAAAATCTAAAAAGAACAAATTAAATAATATGAGCTTATTGAATTAGTGATATATAGCATGGTGAGAAAACACAATAAATATCCTCAAAGATTAAATGCCACCTGCTGTGATTCTCTTGGCAGAAGGCCCACTGGATAGTCATTGATCTCTTCCATGTGACGTAAAAGAAATTCTAACCAAGGGCCATTTCCCCAGTGGCTGTACAGCTTTTCCAATAAAGTTTTGTCTTTATAACCACAGAGAGATAATGTATTTCCATTGGGAAGTGAATGTATGAGAATATAAATCACCTAGGAATCTTTGATTTTTCTCTCAATTCACTACAGCCATCTTCACTTTTGCCACTTTCTGAAGCCTGAATTCTCCTAGGAATTTCAACTAACTTTTTCCAATGGAAGGTGGATATATTGTAATGTAAGTAATCTTCCCAACTAGCTTTTTGGAAGAGATGTCTTAAGAGGTACAAGAAAAATTCTTAGCAAAAATCACTATTTTTATCAAGCGGTCAATATTTTTCACTTCTACCTTCTACCATGGTGAAAATGCAAGCTTTCAATTATCCTCTTATGCACACTCATCATTTGATGGCCAGTACTTCTTCCCTCTGATTTTGTTTCCCCAGCACTCTG
This sequence comes from Macaca thibetana thibetana, assembly GCF_024542745.1. NCBI lineage: Eukaryota > Metazoa > Chordata > Mammalia > Primates > Cercopithecidae > Macaca > Macaca thibetana. Next base: position 56,498,997 of record NC_065585.1, on the reverse strand, counting down.
CTCTAAAACTTGTATATAGCTTCAGGATCTAAATTAACTATTTCCCCTCTTCCTTTGCCTTCACTAAGACTCAGTTTTCCTTCAGAGTGCAATTAGCCCTGTTACCCTCTGGAGTGGAAATGGCTCAGCCTCCCACTCTAATGTATTACAGACCAGGGAGAAATACTGGTACCAATGGCATTAAATCAACACCATTGTTTTCTTTATTGAAAGAGAACCCCTTTATTCAGTTTCATGAAGTATAGCAATAATCAATTTGAAAACTTCTTTTACGATCATATTATTGAGGTATTTCTGCTCCATATCTTAGCTATATCTGAGTTCTTGTCTCACAACCAGGAAGAATTAGGTGAGTGGACACTGGAGAGCAAGTGGAGTAGAATTGATTAAGTGAAAGGAAAGCTCTCAGCAAAGAGGTGACACAGAGGCTGTTTGCCCTACCTGAGGGTGGGAATTTCCCCCATGTGGCTGGGTCCGAGCCTTTTTATGGACTCAGAATGGGAAGTATGTGCTGATTGGTTTGTGAGTATGCAAAAAGGTTAAAGTTAAGACACCACTAAAAGGTGAACACAGCAGTGTAGAAAACCAATTAGGAAAGGGTGGGGATCAATCAGAGGAAAGTACACCAAACAGGAAGACAAGTTCTTAATCTGGTCCATGTATTTAACTTGTAGGTTGGCTTTGAGGCTTTAAACAGTCTTTGGCTTGGAGGTGGGGTTTCACTGGGAACCCACCCCTATCTACCTAGGCATTTGGCTGCCTCCTGCTGCTCTTAATATCTAATCTCCCAATTATTATATTTTCCCTAAGTATTAGAGAAATGAGTCCCAACTTATAATCTTCTTGATATTAGTTCTTACTGTCATCAGGGAAATAGTCTAACATTCATGTGGTAAACATGTCCAACAATATAGTTCTAAAGATCTATCCAATTTCAGCGCTTGCCTGAAAACTCCAATCCACAACTTACTACATGGACATATGCTCAAACTTAGATGTGCTATGACTCTTCCATTTTTTTCTCTCATAATCTCTAAAGTTGAAAATTGATGTACTTTTTCCAGCTGACTTTTCAAATCATATTGCAGCTGAATGCTGCTCCAGGAAATAATAATGGCTTATAAACTAGTGACAGCTCAAATCATGGTCTCTAAGCTACCTTATCCATCAGTACCCCCAAGGCAATCAAACATTTTCTGAGATCTTAGCTGGCTTTTTCTTTCCAAAATACTTATCCCAAACCTTTGAACTCCTAATCTCTTTATTCATCTGCTTAATTCTCTCTCTTAACATGGCCTGGCATACATTATGGAAAATATTGATATCTTTAGGAGTAAAAAGTATGCAATTTTCTAAAGCTAGAGACCATAGAAATGGAGTCCCTCCAGAAATCAAGGAACACTTACCTGAGGAAATGATGGCTTATGCAGAATGCTTTGGAAGAATGTGGTAGACGGTTAAACATGACTTGAATATAATTCAAATCTGACAGGAGATGTGGGTGGAAGGATAGGTTGGAAGCAAACAGAGCACATTTTAACTTGATGTTTTCACCATACATGCCTTTCATAAAGATAAATATTATCCTTTTGAACTTCCAGCTCTCCATAGGAGTAAATTTATACAAATCCACAGAAGACTGGATGAATAGTATGAACATTTTAGTAGCAGGAAACATTGGGAGATGTCAGAACAAAAATGATCAGTTTAAAGAGATAGAAGAAAAGGAGGTAATTCATCAGTTATATTATTTGAGGCCATTTCAGAGTAGTTATTCATTTAAAAGGTCAGTTTGTAGATTTGCTTTTCAAATAGAACAAATTAAGAAAATGATAGGCTGAGAGGCATTTACACACTGAATGTTAGCACAGGGTTCCTGCCAGCAGGGCACTGACGATCCTTTGAATAGAATGGGATTAGGAAGTGATTTTTCAACTGTTAAATGGTATCAGAGCAGGTAAACATATAAGATTGTGTGGTTTGGAACAAAGTGTCATGAATAGCTTTTTAAATAATTAATAATTTCTCCTTTTGTTAGTGCTCCGTTACCAAGGCCTGCACTGCTGTTTAGTAATTCCTTTTAATAAGGCTTCTCAAAGCTGCTTTTAAGTTATATTCCATTTGAAATCAAAATAATTGACTACATAAAAGAATTAGAAACCACTGTATTAAAACCACATGTTTAAGTACAACTGTTTTGTTCCTTTCTTGCTTTCAAAGTATATTCTTCGTGTTAAGAAATAAAACTGACAGAAAAGCAATAAATTAAACAGTTTATTTAATACACAATAGCTAACAAAATTAACTTGCAACAGTGCAATCCAAAAATAGTTTAATCAAGTAAGGAAGTACACAATGCTGTGCAATATGATATGTGATAAGAAAGAAGAGTAATTAAGCCATGTTGCTGTCATACAGTATCTTAGAAGCTGATAAAGAGAGATTTATTTAACTGAATACATTTTTAACTAAAATGACACTAGCCAGATTTGCAATAGGACGTCTTGTCTTACGTTCTCTAGTAATGACTTTTGTTTTGTTTCGTTTTGTTTTGTTTTGTTTGAAATGGAGTCTCGCTGTGATACTCAGGCTGGAGTGCAATGGCACGATCTCAACTCACTGCAACCTCCACTTCCCAGGCTCAAGCAATTCTCCTGCCTCAGCCTCCCAAGTAGCTGAGACTACAGGCGTGTACCACCACACCTGGCTAACTGTTGTATTTTTAGTAGAGACAGGGTTTCACCATATTGGCCAGGCTGGTATCAAACTCCTGACGTGAAGTGATCTGCTCACCTCGCTCACCTCGGCCTCTCAAAGTGCTGGGATTACAGGTGTGAGCCATTGCACCTGGCCTCTATCAATGACAATAAATACCTAATGTCTAGTGTTTTTATTTTTCAGATGGTTTAGTAGACACTTGTTAATTTGTCTTCCTGGCATTCATTCATCTTTCTCATGGTAAGTGTACGCCAATTTTCCTTGAGAAACCAGACCTCATCAACTATTAGCCTGTGAGGTCTAGATGGCATTGATTCCAGGAATGATCACAAAATATAGAGATGATTTATTAGAACATATCATTCTTTCAGCCATAGTGATTGGATCAAAGATGGATAGAAGATAATGTCATGTGATTCAGAACCAATAACATTCAGTTTATGGACTGACATGCTATGAACAGCAAGATCCATTCATGCCTGAAGTAAGAAAATGTCAGCCAAATACTACTTTGATGAAGCCATTTTGAGCTGAGTTGCTGTCTTTTATAAAAGGAAGTGACTTAATTGAAACAAATGGTTTCATGGAGAAATTCCTAAATTACTATGGTGTTTCAAACCCTTACACTCAAAGTGGCATGGGTCCATCCCTACTCACCTCTTTCCCTCATAACATTCTTTTCTGGTTCTGATCATATAAAAGACATAATGATCACTTGCTTTTTATAATTTGCCTTTGTGAAGTTGAATGAAATTTACAAGTAAAAGGATAATATCTCAATCAAATGTTACTGATTCTAAAACTAATCACTTGGTGCAATTAATCAGTGCTTATTCTAATGTTTTTTGTACCTCCTCCTCCCACACCAAGTCTGTTTACATTGTTTACTTACCAACATGGATCAAAACACCATCAAAGCTTTCAAAAACAATTACAACAGATGAGTGTCAAATTATACCATAAAATTTATCTAGTCATTCCTAAGGTTACATTAAATAAATAATAGAAAATCTTATCTTTGCTTGTGATTAAACTGAAAAAAGGAATAGTCAATGGATGATATACAGAATCAAATAACTTACAGAATCAAATCCCAGGTAATGTTCTTACTATAGGCAAATAAATTAAACAAAGGAATAAGCAAACAAAGCTGTAATATCTGTAAAATGTTTGAGGGTAGAGTTCAATATAATTGACCTAAATAAAGTAATTAATTTCACCCTAATGAGATATCTAAATTGGATCTTAAATATTAGCTCATTGCTTTGAGTAATGACAAAGAGAAACAGAAAAATATAGGGTCCACAATGAAACTGACTTTCAACTGCTTGAGCAATATTTAGTGTAATTTTAAACCCTTTTCATACCCTTAAAAAAGTAGAAATTGACCCCTCCTTGGAATAATGCTTGGTCTTCAGACAAATCTTGATTTTTCTACAAGATATAAAATGGCAAAAAGAAACCTTGTAAAAAAGACTACTCAGCCTGTACTTCATCTTTTTTTCAGTTAGAGAAAAAAACTCATACTCTATATCCATTAAAACATACTTGATAGACAGGAATCTGCTAAATCCTTAACAACTGAACTTTTTAAGAATCAGACCTGAAGTTCTCCTCTTGTAATGCTCTACATATCCTTTCCTTCAATTTTGTTATCACCGTCATCATAACATCATTAGTGATAGAATTTAATTTTATAATACTCATTAATATTAATATGTCCTATTCAATATGATATCCTCAATATTCAATTTAATTTAATGATACCATAAACTCAACATTGTGTTTAGTACTATGCATATTTAAAATAAATATTAGCTGCTATTATTGCTATTTTTCTTACTTTTGGTCTTTTTTGAATAGTATACTGAAGTAAGATATAATGTAGTATATATGATCTAGTAAAAATTGAAATAGGCATTGAATATGAGACTGGGGTTCTGACTCACTTGTACATGAATTCTGGCTGTAACTTTGGATAAAGTTTGGATAACTTTGGATAAATATATTTTTTAGTCTTATTTCCCTCAACTTAAAATGGAAAAATCGATATTAGTATTTATTTAATACAATGACATTATTCACTTAAAAATTTAGCAAAGTGTTTTGTCTTAGTAAGCATTAATGACAATTAAAATAACAATAATATACTTTAGGCTATTTTATTTTAATGAATGTAAATATTTTGACAGACATTGACTTTGGACCTCTCACTTCTTAAGGGTTACGTTTTTAACTTATAAAATTTAATCGTTATCTTTTTAACATAGAATCTAAAATCTTCAATCTCTTTTTTAATCAAAGAATCAAAGGAAGGTCTACTTTCTATATAAAAATAGAAATATAATGTAGACTATATTATCATTTCTTCACATATGCAAAGTTATTTGTACTGAACAAATACTCTCCATAGTATCAGAATGCATTACAAATATTGATACTATTATATTATATTATTATTGATATTAATTCTATTAAAGCACTAGGTGAAAACTCATTGGGGAGTGAAAGGAAATACTTGATATGCTATGTATCTAAATGCTATACTATGTATTAAAATGAACCCTGCAGTACTCTATTTGAGGTTAGGGTGACAGGAAACGACCTAAACTCATGCATTATTTTTGACTGTATACCTACCGGAAGATTTTTCTCTTAGTATGTTCTAATTCATATGAGCTATTAACAATTGAATGTGTGACTGACATTGTTTTCATATTTTTCTACACAATGTTTGCATGTGTTGTTATCATCCCCTTCTTGCACATGGTAATTTTAGAACATGAAACATATAACTGTTGGTTACCTAATCCTCATTGGATTTCAATGTCTTTGAAGTGAGGGAACAATACTATATCTTACCATCTTTATTTGTCCTAAACACTTTTATGATTTGTAATACCAGTTTTAGGAATATATAATTTATATGGCATGATATCTAACTGTGCAATTGAGTGGTTTTTAGTACTACATATTCATGCTGGGAAAGGTGGTCATGTGGCCTGAAGAAACTTGCATACTTGCACAGGAACATGCATCATGCCTGGAATATTTCTTTTGTGGAGATAAGAAGCCCTCACAACATGTGGGTATATCACCTTGTTTGGCAATATCATTTCCTCTTCCAGGTTTGATGTGTACTTCTTTCTTCTTTTCAAGTGTGCGTGTCATATGACACCTGGCCAACCCCACTGCTATATCTGTTTCCAATAGGAATAAAATGGGGTCCTTCACCTGCTGTACAAGAAGGGCTATGTGTGAACAATCTTCCTACGATGGCCATCAGGTGACGCCCGATGGCCATTGGAGACCAATGCTCACTGCTGAAGCTGATTTTTCTCTGTCTTATCTTTATGTGGGCAGAGTGCTATTCCTTCCAGTGCTTCTGTGAACCATGTCTTTTTTGGTAGCCCCAACACCTACCAGCAAACTGCACAAGGGGTTGACATCCTGTAACTGCCGCTCCTGTTGATTGACATTGTTTTGATCTTTGCTATCCCCCATGCAGTAAGATTTCTTTTCTGGAGAGTCATTTTATTGGTGTCATTTTATTGACAATTCACAATATTATGTAGCTATTCCTACTATCTAATTGTGTAATATTGTCATCATCTCCAAAAGAAACCCCATGTTCCTTAGCAGTCACTCTCTACTCCTTTCTCCCCACAGCTCCTGGCAACTACTAATCTACTTTCTGTATCTATAGATTTGCCTATACTGCTTACATCATATAATTGGAATAATACAATGTGTGTTTTTTATGATTTCTTTAACTTAGCATGTTTTCAAGGTTCATGCATGTTGTAGCATATATTAATACTTCATTTCCTTTTATGGCCAAATAATGTTGCATTGCATGGAAATACCGTATTGGATTTATCCATTTATCATTAGATGAACATTTGGGTTGTTTCTACTTTTTGTCAATTATAAATAATGCTTATATAAACATTCATGTACAAGTTTTTGTGTTGACATAAGTTTTCATTTCTCATGGGTATATACCTAGGATTGGAATTGTTGGATCATGTAATATTCTATGTCTACCATTTTGAGGAACTGCCAGACTTGTTTTCAGAGAAGCTGCATCAACTTAGGAGACTTCCACAATCAACCAATTGAGAATTCCAATTTCTCTGCGTTTTTACCAATGCTAATTATTGTCTATCTTTTTTATTGTAGCCATCTTGGTGTTTGTGAAGTGGGACCTTGTTTTGGTTTTGATTTCCATTTCCTTTATAGCTAATACTGGTGAGCAACTTTTCATGTGCTTATTGACCACTTGTATATATTCTTTGGAGAAATGACTATTCGAAATCCTTTGTCCATTTTTAAGTTGGGCTATTTGTCTTTTAATGTTCAGTTGTAGAAGTTCTTTATTCTGGATACCAGTCTCATCAGATATTTGATTAGCAAGTATTTTCTCCACATTTGTGGATGACCCTAAGCATCTGGCAATACGCACATTGCAGATCCCCAATATTTTTTGTTGAATTGATAGTCAATACATTCCCTTTTCGGTAATGAATTCACAACCTGGTGTAAACTCTGTGATTCCTGTGATGGTTAATTTTAGTTGTCAGTGTGACAGGGCCATGGAGTGCCCAAACATTTGATCAAACAGTTTCTTCTGCATGTCTGTAAGGGTGATTCTGGGTGTATTTGAATCAGCAGACTGAGTAAAGTGGATTTCCCTTCCTAATGTGGACAGACCTCATCCAATTACTTGAAGACCTGTGTAGAACAAAAAGGAAGAGTAAGACAAAACTACACACATATGACTGCTAGAGCTAAGTATCCATCACACCAGAATTTACACCATCAGCTCTCCTAGGTTTCTAGCTTGCTAAGTGCAGATCTTAGGACTTCTCAGCCTTCATAATTAGTGATTCAATTCCTTATAATAAATCTGTATATGTATCTATGTATGTATGTGTCTACTATCTATCTATCTATCTATCTATCTATCTATCTATCTATCTATCTAATCTATCTACTTACCTAATATATACAGATAGAAATTCAGGGAACATGTGTGGGACTGGATACTAAGAGTATACAATAATGGTGGTGGAGACATAAAATTAGATCACGCTGAATTCATTGATATGGATTCACTAAGCAGAGATTCTGCATTTAATATTACATTTGGAGGAGTTAGAAAAGGCTTAAACAGTTTGACTGCTTGACTGAAACATGGACCAATAGGTGGCCTACAATGAATATGTTAAAAATGCTGAACTTAGCTTGATTTATCATAGAGGAAAGGATTCAAAGGATTAGAGAGATTGGGATGTTAGCATGAATTTGTCATTTAAGACCTACTCACCTACCCAGGGAGGGTCCAGAAGACGTACCTATTACAAGCACTGTGAGAAATAAATTTGTGAATGGAAGCTTGGCATCCTAGAGAAGCTCTGCGATCTTCTCTGCAGGCCACATCTTACAGTGGGAACTACAGTCGCTAAACTGGGGAACCCAATAGCAATGGAGTAATTGGATCCTGGGGTGACAGGGCTGAGTAACAACACTCAACCATCAAAGGCAAGGTGGTTGTGGTTACTGTAATGCACAGAAAGTCGAGATAACAATTAGAATAATTTGAGTTTTTAGAACTATGGTGTTTGCTAGTTGATCATAGGGTGTTTCTAGAAGTGAAAGACAGGTAGCTGACTAAAATCTTACTGGAGCTATATAAGCAGAAAAGTTCTAGGTCAACGAATAAAAGTTCAACCCGAGGCCAGGTGTGGGGTCTCATGCCTGTAATCCCAGAACTTTGGGAGGTGGAGGCAGGTGGATCACTTGAGGCCAGGAGTTCAAGATCAGCCTGGCAAACATGGTGAAACCCATGTCTAGTAGAAATAAAAAAAAATTGTTGGGCATGGTGGCACATGTCTGTAATCCCAGCTAGTCCGCAGGCTGAGACATGAGAATCACATGAACCTGAAAGATGGAGGTTGCAGTGAGCTGAGATCACACAGCTGCACTCCAGCCTGGGCAACAGAGTCAAACTCTGTCTCAAAAAAACAAAAAGAAAAAAAAAAATAAGTTCAACCCAAATTATAAAAACAGAGTCATGTTCCCTCAAGCAATTTGCATAATTAAGCCTTTGTAGACTGAGAACTCCGTGAATGGAGAGGCTAGATCTCCTCAATGAAAAATCTGAGTATACTATGTAAAATTTATACTGTTACTCTTTCTTTCAGCCTTCCCCAAAGGGACCCATGGCCTTTTATTAGGGTTACTAACTGTTCACTGGGGAAGAGGAAATAATCACATGTTTCAGAGACTACACGGAATTGTGGCCCTCCAGTCACAGCAAGGAATTATGGGGATCGGGTGAGTGTTTAGCTCAGGTCAGTTTCATAGTGAGGCCAGTGCATCCCTGAACGCATCTTGTGGTTATTTCCTTACTGCCAGAGTTCTTAACTGAAATAAACACACTTAGTAACTGACAGAATCCTCACATTGGTTCTATAACCTAAAATTGAGGGTTATTATGGTAGGAAAGGCCCAATGGAAGCTACTAGAACTGCCTCCATTGAGGAAAACAGTAAATCAAAAGAAAAACTCTATCCCTGGGGAGATTCAGAGAATAGTGACATCTTCAAGGATTTGAAAGATGCGAGAGTGGTGATTCCCACTAGATCTCCATTCAACACTCCTATCTTTCCTGTGGAGAAGACAGATGGATCTTGGAGAATGACAATGAATTATCCTAAGCTTACCAGTCATAACTTCAATTACAGCTACTGTAACAAATGTAGTTTCATTGCTTGAGCAAATTACTGCATTCCCTGGTATTTGGTATCCAGCTATTGATCTGGCTAATGCTCCACCTCCCAACCCCATCTGTCAATAAGTACCACCAGAAGCAGTTTTCTTTCAGCTGGCAAGGCCAGCAATGCACCTTCACAGTCCTATCCTAGTGGTATAACAGCTTTCCAGCCCTATGCCATAATTTAGTTTCTACAGGGATCTTGATCACCTTTCCCTTCCACAAGGTATCACAGTGGTCCAATGCATTGATGCCATTATGCTGATTGGGCCTAGTGAGCAAGAAGTAGCAACTACTATACATTTATTGGTAAAATATTTGTGTGTCAGAGGGTGGGACAACTTTTATCAAACAAATATTCAGAGTCTTTCTACCTCAGTGAAATATCTGGGTGTCTGATGATGTTGGACATGTTGTGATAGCCTTTCTAATGTGAAGGAAAAGTTATTGCATCTGCCCCTGCCTCCCATAACCAAAAAAGAGGAACAACACCTAGTGGGCTTTTTTGGATTTGGGAGACAACACATGCCTTATTTGAGTGTGTTACTCCAGACCATATATGGAGTGACTTGAAAAGCTGCTAATTTTGAGTAAGACCTGGAACAAGAAAAGGCTCCATAACAGATCCGAGCTGCTGTGAAATCTGTTCTATCACTTAAGCCATGTGATCCAGCCTATCCAATGGTTCTATCACTTAGGCCACATGATCTAGCCTATCCAATGGTAGATTGTCAGTGGTAGATAGGAATGCTGTTTGGAGACTTTAGCAGGCCTTTATAGGTTAGTTGCACTGTAGGCCCTTAGGATTTTGGAGTAACACTTTGCCATCCTTTAAAGTTAACTACTACCCTTTTGAGAAAGAGCGCTTGGACTAAACTGAAAACTTAACCATGGCCATCAAGTTACCATGAGACCTGAGCCTGTCATGAACTGCATGTCATCTCACCCAGCAAGTCATAAAATTTTGCATGCAGTGTACACTTTATTATCAAACGAAAGTGGTATATACAAGAACAGGTCTGAGCAGGCCCCAATGGGACAAGTAAGTTACATGAAATAGGGGCCCAAATGCCAACGGCCCCCACTCCTGTTATACTATGCTCTCTCCCAGCCTGAAGCTATGATTTCACAGGAGTTTTGTCATGATAGATAATCAGTTTATAGAGGAATGGAAGTCTTGGGTTTATAGGTGATTCCAAACACTATGCAGGCACCATCTAAAAGTGGACAGAGGCAGCACTAAATCCTGTTTCTGGGCTATCCCTGATGAATAGTAATGAAGAAAAATCCCCTCCAGTGGGCAGGACACTAAGTGAACTTCAAGCAGTATGCTTTGTTGTCCATTTTGCATGGAAAGAGAAATGAGCAGATATTTGATTATACACCAATTCATGGGCATGTCCAATGGTTTCTTTGGATGATCAAGGACTTGGAGAAAACATAATTGGAAACTTGGTGACAAGTAAATCTGGGGAAAAGGTATATTGATAGACTTAGCTAAATAGGTCAAAAACATAAAGATATTTGTTTTCCATGTGAATACTTAACAAAGGGTGGCTTCCACAGAACAGAATTTCATTAATCAAGTCGATAGAATGGCCCAGTTATAGATACCAGCCAGCCTCTTTTCTCAGTCACCTCTGTCATCACCCAAATGGGCTCATGATGAAACCACCTTTGCAAAATTATGACAGAGACAGAAAAAGAGATCTAATTTAACCGACTCCATCTTGCTTCTAACCTCCAGGCTCTCCTTGTTCATTCCTGGGTATAGGATGAACTAACTTTAGAAGAAACTTTTATAGTTTATACTTTAAAACAAAGAAGATAATAGCCCGTTTCCAAAGCAGACCTCCTTCTTGCCTGGAGACTAGATTGCTTTTGTAGGACTAACATTAGAAACAAGATTAGAAATTATGGTTTAAGAGTCATGCAGCTGGAGACTACAAGATTCTGACCCTCCCTAAATGGTTCCTAAGATGAGTGCTTGAGATATTTTGCAGACCCTGTACTTGATGGGTCAGCTGGCACCACCCAGATCGAAAAACTGTCTCACTGAATCTTGTGACCCTCACCCAGGAACTGACTCAGCACAAGAAGGCAGATTTGACTCCTTATTATTTAATCCCTGACCAATCAGTACTCCTGGCCCACTGGCTTCCCCCACCCACCAAGTTGTCCTTAAAAACTCTGCTCCCTGTATGCTCAGGGAGACTGATTTGAGTAATAACAAAACTCCGGTCTCCCACACAGCTGGCTCTGCATAAATGACTCTTTCTCTATTACAATTCTCCTGTCTTGAGAAGTCGGCTCTGTCTAAGCAGCAGGCAAGGTGAACCCATTGGGTAGTTAAAATGAATGAAATGGTTATGGTGACAAGGATGGAGATTATGTCTGGGCTCAGCAACATGGAATTCCACTCTCCAAGGCTGACCTGGCTACTGCTACTCTAGATGCCCAATCTGTCAATGGTAGAGATGAAGATTGAGTCCTCTCTGGGGTGATAAGCCTGATACTTAGTAGCAGGTTGATTAGATTGGACCACTCCTATATGGGATATGCAGCAATTTGTTCTTATTAGAATAGATATGTACTCTGGGTATGAATTTGCTTCCCATACATCAATGCTTTTGCCCAAACTACCATCCACAGACTTATAGAATGCCCTATCCAAAATCATGTCATTCCACACAGCGTTGCTTCTGATCAGTGAACTCATTTCACAGCCAAAAAAGTGCAGCAATTGAATCATGCTTATGGAAGACACCAGTCTTATTATGTTCTACATCATTCTGAAGAAACTGGCTTGATAGAATGGTGGAATGGCCTTTTGAAGACTGAGTTACAGCACCAGCTACATGGTAATACCTTCCAGGGAAGAGGAAAGGTTCTCTAGAAGGCTGCATATGCTCCAAATCAGCATTCAATATATGGTGCTCTTTCTCCTATAGCTAAGATTCATGGATCTGTGAGTTGGGGAGTAGAGATAAGGGTGGAACCACTCACTATGTTCCCTAGTGACACGTTAGCAAAAATTTTGTTTCCTATTCCCATGAACTTATGCTCTGCTGGCTTAGAGGTCTTGTTCTAAAGGAGACTGCTTCTACTAGAAGACAAAACAATGATTGCATTGACCTGAAAGTTTAGACTGCTGTTCAGCCACTTTGGACTCCTTATGTCTCTGAATCACTAGATAATGAATGGAGTTCCTGAACTGGTTGGAGTGATTGAGCCTAACTACTGAGTGGAAGTTGGCTTGCTATTTCACAATGGAGTTAAGGGAGAATGTAGTTGAAATAGAAGAGATTTCCTGGGGTGTCTCTAAGTATTACCATATCCTGGGATTAAACTCAATGGAAAACTACAACAACCCAATCCAGGCAGGTTGACAAATAGCCCTGATCCTTCAGGAATACAGACTTGGGTTATCCTGCCAGATAAAGAACCATAGCCAACTGAGGACCCTGTTGAATGCGGAGAAAATACAGAATTGTGGTGGAAGAAGGTAGTTATAAATACCTGTTATGACCACATGATCAGTAACATATACAAAGATTAATTTTCTTGAGTATTTCCTATTTATTTTGTTATGAATATGTTTGTGAGGGTTAATTTTTAAATGTCAACTTGATTGGGCCATTGGATGCACAGACAGTTGGTCAAATATTATTCTGGGTATGTCTGTGAGGATGTTTCTGGATATAATTAATATTTAAGTCAGTAGACTGAGTAAAGCAGACTGCTCTCCCTAATGTGGGTAAGCCTCCTTCAATTACTTGAAGATCTGAGTAGAACAAAAAGGCAAAGTAGAAAGAAACTTCACCTGTGTGACTTCTTGAGCTGAGACATCAGTCTTCTCCTGCTGTTGGACTAGAACTTAAACCATCAGCTCTCCTGCTTCTCACGTCTTCAAACTCAGACTAGAACTTACACTATTAGTTCTCCTGGTTTTCAGACCTTTGGATTTGGACTGAAACTACTACATCACTAGTTATCCTGAATCTCCAGAATGCTGACTGTACATTTTGGGACTGCTCAGCCTCCATAATTGTATGAGCCAATTCCTTATAATAAATCTGTATGTATGTATGTATGTATGTATGTGTGTGTGTATGTATGTATTCATCTACATCTCTAGCTTTTGGATAGAAAAGATAGATGATAGATAGATAGATAGATAGATAGATAGATAGATAGATAGATAGATAGATTATATGTTTAATATTGGTTTTGTTTCTCTGGAGAATCTTAATATGGCATCTATTTTGGGGGTTTTATTCACCTCCTAAGAACCATTGTATGTTTTCTTCCCTAAGATTTTAAAAAAGATAAATTTTAGTGAGCATATTGCCTACATTTATAAAAGAAAATTCCAGCTGCCTTTGCAATACTAGTTAACCAAGTTATTGTGAGTGATATGTGAATAAAGGTCCTATGTAGAACTTCTGAGAACCTTGAGATAGCTGCTACACTAGCAGCCATCTTACGGCATGGGAATCAAGGCTATAACCTGGAGTTTGCAGAGAGATGGACTGGAAGATAACTTGGTCCCTGATGCTGATGTCTTCATGGAGATATGAAACCGATCTAACCACCCTACTTAAGTATTTATTTCACTTCAGACAGAAATTCTAGTCATGCTTAAGTCACTGTTTTGAGGGGGTCTGTATTACTTTTATAACTGAGTCAGCATCTGAGAAAATGCATCCGATACTCTTCTCTTATTTCTAGTAAAATAAGCTTTTGACTAGTTAAAGGTTAAGTAGCAAAAGGGCAGTTTTTACTGATTTTACTCAAAGCGCTAGACTTTTCATATACTTCTTCATTTAGTCCTTGATGGGTAGCAGCACACTGTATTTAGTTTTGTATTGATTCTTATGTGTCTGAAGCGAAGCTTTATCTATTAAGGAGCATAATGGGGGAGGTAGTGAAGGGGTAGAATGAGAGAGACAATGCGAAAGTTTTTATCAGGTGAATTAAGATAAAATGAAGTCCAATTTTCTTATCTTAAAAGGTCTCCTGAAAATAAAAAAAAATGGTCCCTTGCAGTAAGTTTTAGTTTAACAAGGTGCAAAAATCAATATTGCATCTAAGTTTGAAAATTGGGCAACATGAAGGATTTGAGTCTTTTCCTCAGTGTTCATGTAATCAAGATTTTCTTTGGTTACTGTACTTATTTTATATAAATGGCATCCACTTTTGTAACCTTTGTGTATGTTATACTTTGATTATCTTAAGAACTCTGAGAATTAAGAATTTATTTTCCACAAAGGTACCAAGAACATGGGGAAAAGACAGCCTTTTGAATAAATGGTTCTGGGAAAACAGGATATCTATATGCAAAAGAATAAAATTAGATGCTCATCTTTCAATATATACAAAAATCAGCTCAAAATGGATTAAATATTTAAATGTAAGACCTTAAACTATGAAACTTTATAATTTACCATAGAAACTGAAACTTTGTAATTTACCTAAAGAAAACTTTGGGAAGTACTAAGGACATTGGTCTGGACAAAGATATTTTTGGGAAGACCTCAAAAGCACAGACAACAGAAGCAAAAACAGGCAAATAGAATTACATCAAGGCAAAAGGCTTCTTCACAGCAAAGGAGGTAATTTAAAAAGTGAAGAGATAACCTACAGAATGGGAGAAAATATTTGCAAACCATCCATTCAGCAAGGGATTAATAACCAGAATAATAAGGGACTGAAACAATTCAATAACAAATAATCCAGTTAATAAAAGGACAAAAGACCTGAATAGACATTTCTCAGAAGAATATACAAATGGCCAACAGATGCATTAAAAAATGTCCAAGTCACTAATCATCAAGGAAATGCAAATCAAAAACACAATTAGATATCATCTCATCCCAGTTAGAAGAGCTATTACCAAAAACACAAAAAATAACAAATGCCAGTGATGATGCAGAGAAAGGGAATGTTTATGCACGGTTGGTGAAAATGTAAAGTAGTGCAGCCATTATGAAAAAAGCTGTGGAGATTCCTCAAAAAAACTAAAAATATGATTCAGCAATTCTGCTTCTAGGTACATAACCAAAGGAAAGAAAATTAGTATATCAAAGAGATATTTGCGCTCCCATGTTTATTGAGCACTATTCACAATAACCAAAATCTGAAATCAACCTGAGGGTCCATCAACAGATAAATGGATAAAGAAAACATTGTGTGTGTGTGTGTGTGTACATGTATATATATACACACACATGTATATTATATATATACACACACAACTAAACTATATAAAACTCAGTATATATAAATGTATATGAAATCAATATATAATATATAAACGTATTATATATGATATATATAAAATCAATATATATAAAAATCAACTCTCTCTATATATCATATATATACGCAACGATTAAATATTATTTGCCCATAAAAAATGGAATCTTGTCATTTGTAGCAACATGGAGGGAGGTCACTAGAAGTCATTATGTTAAGTGAAATCATGTATATATATATATATGATGGAATATTATTCACCCATAAGAAGAATGGAATCCTGTCATTTGTAGCAACATGGAGGGAGGTCATTAGAGGTCATTATGTTAAGTGAAATAAGCCAGGGAAAGAAAGACAAATATTGCATGTTCTCATTGTAAATAGGAGCTAAAAAAGTGGATCTCTTGAAGGTAGTGAGTACGATGGTGGTTACCAGAGACTGGGAAGGGAAGGTGAGTAGAGGAGGAATAAAGAGAAGTTAATGGTAAAAATACACAGTTAGAAGAAATGAGTTCTACTCCTTAGAGACGGAGATTTAGTTTAATTCTTCTTCATACAGATATTTAATAGTACAATAAGGATATTACAGGTAAAAATATTTTGCTATATATTTCAAAATAGCTAGAAGAGAAGAATTGTAATGTTCTCAACACACGAAAAAGATAAATGAGGTAATGGGTATCCCAATTATCCTGATTTGATCATTAACATTATACACATGTATGAAAATACCACATGTACCCCAAAATATGTACAACTATGATATATCAATTAAAAAAGATTTATTGTCCCAGTCTTATCAGTGTCTTGAAACTAATTTGCTAAGCTCTAAGATGCATTGATTGCATATCTATTACAAAAGTTAGAACTGGACAACAAATATTTAAACCATTCTGAACATGTTATATATATGTTAATTGTGAGATTGAATTTAAAATGCTGCTTTTATTATTGGTAAACTGTTTTGTAATTAACCGGTTCCTAAGTGTCTCCAATATGCTGGATGCTGTTATAGCAATTAAGAAAACAAACAATATTGCTATCCTATATACCATGCATCGTTTGTTTTCTTTTGGGTGACTTTTTTTCTAACTTTTTATTTTGAAGTAATTATAGATTCACAGGAAATTGCAAAGAAGGGTACAGGGAAGTCCCATGCATGCAGACCGCCTAGTAAGGAAGACTTACCAGCCTCCCCTATTGTTAAATTAGCATATTGCCTAAGTATAACACAATACCAAAACAAGAAAACTGACATTGGTAAAACTACAGAACTTATTCACAATTCATGGGTATAGATACAGTGATTATTATAAATGTATATATTTCTTTGAAATTTTATCACATGTAGCTTCGTGTAACTTACCATATTTAAGATACAGACTGTCCCATCATCAAATGGCTCCTTTGTTCTACCCAACTGTAGCCATCCTTACACACACCCATCTTAACCCCTGACAACCACTAACCTGTTTCCCGTTTCTATAGTCTTGGCATTTTGAGAATGTTATATAAATGAAATCATTCACTAGGTAATCATTGGAGGTTGGCTTTTTCCACTCAGGATAATTGCTCTGAGGTTCATCCAAGTTGTTTTATGTGTCGATAGTCTGTTCCTTTATATTTCTAAGTGGTATTCTGTGGTTTGGTTGTATCACAGCTTGTATAACCATTCACCTGTGAAATGAAATCTGGATTATTTCAGGTCATGGATATTAAATATAAAGCTGCTATGATGATTCATGTACAAATTTCTGTGTGAACATAAGTGTCATTTCTCTGGGATAAATTCCTAAGAGTGCAATTTTTGGGTCTTATTTTAGGTCATTTTTTGTTTTAAAAGAAACTGACAAACTATTTTCCAGAGTGGGTGTATCATTTTACATTGTCTCCAGCAATATATGAGTGATTTGGTATCTCTGCTTTGCCAGCATTGGGAGTTTTCACAAGCATTTATTTTCATCATTAATATAGGTATGTAGTACTATCTTATTTTAGTTTTAATTTGCATTTCCCTGGTGGCTAATGATATAGAAAATCCTTTTGTATGCTTATTTGCCATCTGTATATCTTCTTACGTGAAACATCTGTCATGTATTTTTCTCATTTTCTAATTTAATCTGTGTTGTTGTTTACATGGTTTAAAGCCTTCTTTTTATATTCTAAACATGTGTTAGATGTATGATTTACAAATATTTATTGTCTACCAATCTGTAATTTACCTTCTCGTTTAATGGTGTTTCTACAGAACGAAGGTTTTTAAAATTCATTTCAATGAAGTCAATTTATACTCTTAATTAGCTGCTAATTTAAAAAGATTGACGAATATTTCTTATATAGCTTAGTGAGAAACTAATACTGTACTTACTACTTCATCAAGATTGCTTTTTCAGCAATATTTGTATTATAGAATGGGCAAAAATTATATTTATTAAAAGAAACAATTTTGGCTATATCATAACTTCTCTTAGAAAATATGCCACCCTTTCTATATCACTTTTCAAGAACACTTACATTTTAATCCTTAGAAATTCCAGTTTTTACACATGGGAAGTATTAAAACATTGTTTTGTTTTCTAAAATGGAATGATTATCATTTGTTACCCTTTGGTTTTCCCTCAGCTACCAGTATCGGTAACTTGTGTACTACAGAAGTGTTTTACTATTAAGTCATAGTTAATATCTAAAAACCCTCAGGCCATTGAAGATAAATTATGTAAAACTCACTTATATGTCCTGAAAAATGTCACCAAAGCTAATGGTCTGTAGTTTGATTTGTGCTTCATTTAACAAATATATATTGAAGGCCACAAAGTACCAGATACTGTTTTAGGACCCAGTAAACATATTGGTATTACATACAGATAATAAAAATGGTTTGTAAAATATAATTTGAAGCATATTTTTAAATAAATTTAAATGGAATGCATCAATAGATATTAAGTTCTGCCATTGCTTTAACCTGTAAACTATATACTATTAGGGACAACTTCAGGTTTTATTTTTAATTACCTAGGTTACATGTCTGTCTCCCTATAATCTCTGCCATTTTCTAAGGTATTTATTTAGAGATTTTGTTATTTTGTTTTCAGAGATGCATTTGCACTGAGTAATGATTTTTTTCCCTAAAGTGTTTATTACTATTCTTCAGAGCAAGTATGTATTAATATGATAGCAAAAAGTAAGATACTAATATTATTGATCCCCTCATCTGGCTGAGACATCATCAGAAGAAGCCAAAGGGTAATACAACGATCACCTGTAGGCAACTTCACAATGTTCTCAAATCATTTCTGGTAATATGATATGATATGATATGATATGTATTATATTGTCCTTATTGGAAAAATACTACTTCATGAAAGAATGACATAATGCAAAAACTGACACTTATGATCAGAAAAACATTCTAATATCTCCTAGTTGCTCTCCTCTTAAAATAATAATGAAAACAACAGGAATCAAAGGTTTCTACATTTCTCTGACAGATCAATTTCCTCAACACACAAGTCTGATTTTAGAAATATGTAATAAAATAATGCCTTGCACCAAATATCTTTTCTTCTTCAGATTCCTCAAATGAACATTTTCCAACATGTATAACGAAACCTACAGTGCCTTTGCCGTAAGGCAAATGTGTTTGGTCTGTCATGCGTGTTGCTGACACGCCAAACACCACTAAACAGGCTTTGTGTGAGCAATAAAGCTGTTTATTTCACCTGGGTGCAGGCAGGCTGAGTCCCGAAAAGAGAGTCAGTGAAGGGAGATGGGTTGGAGCCGTTTTATAGGATTTGGGTTAGTAGTAGAAAATTACAGTCAAAGGGGGTTGTTCTCTGGCGGGCAGGGGCAGGGGTCACAAAGTGCTCAGTGGGGGAGTTTCTGAGCCAGGAGAAGGAATTTCACAACGTTAATCGCTCAGTTAAGGTGGGGCAGAAACAAACCACAATGGTGGAATGTCATCAGTTAAGGCAGGAACCGGCCATTTTCACTTCTTTTGTGATTCTTCACTTGCTTCAGGCCATCTAGATGTGTACCTGCAGGTCACAGGGGATAGGATGGCTCAGCTTGGGCTCAGAGGCCTGACATTCCTGTCTTATTGTATTAATAAGAAAAATAACATAAAACAGTAGCGAAGTGTTGGGGCAGCGAAAATTTTGGGGGGATGGTATGGAGAGAGAATGGGCGATGTTTCTCAGGGCTGCTTCGAGTGGGATTGGGGCAGCATGGAAACCTAGAGTGGGAGAGATTAAGCTGAAGGAAGATTTTGTGGTAAGGGGTGATTTGTGGGCTTGTTAGAAGGAATGTTTGTCATATAGAATGATTGATGATGGCCTGGATGCGGTTTTGTATGAATTGAGAAACTAAACAGAAGACACAAGTCCGAATAAGAGAAGGAGGAAAACAGGTATTAAAGGACTAAGAATTGGCAGGACTCAGACATCCAATTAGAGAGTGCCCAGTGGGGTTCAGCATAATTACTTGCGTGGTTGGCAAATTTTGGGGCTCTATCCTTGAGTTTTTTTTATGTTGTCATATACCAGGCCAGACTGATTTAGGTAAAAACAACACTCTTTATTTAAAAATATATGGAGTCTTTTTTTTTTTTTTTTTTTTTTTTTTTTTTGCAGTGAATAAGTCGAGGCCTTGGTGATTTTGGAGGAAAGAGAAATGCAAAACCAGCAATTGTTTGTGAAAGAAGGATTAGAAATGGCTAGGAGAGAGTGAGTGAGATTGATAGTGTGGTGGAGATTGCTGGGGAGAGGTAGAGGGTGGCATAAGAATGGGAATGAGAATAAAAGTGAATATAAAAGTAAAGAATAGGACTTCATCAGGGTGAAAGTATTGGAGTGTACCCTGTCAGCAAAGATTATCTATCCACTTTAAGAGAGACTTAAGGGTGGCAGTTTGAGGTAACACCAGGAGATATCAGTTATGATAGTTTGAAGGAAAAGTGTAAACCAGCAGTGTAAACAAGGGAAGGGTATAGAGAGAAGATAGTACGGATGACAAGTTTTTAGGGTGCAGTTCAAGTTGGGCTGGTGTCTGGAATGAGACTGGGGCCTAATAAAAAGGAGCATCCATACAGGAGCTCAAATGGGCTGTACCCTGTATCATTCCAAGGACAGATCCGAATTCTGAGAAGGGCAATTGGTAAAAGTATTGTCCAGTCCTTTTTAAGTTGGAGGCTGAACTCGGTGAGGTGTGTTTTTAAAAGACCATTAGTCCGTTTACCTTTCCTGAAGTCAATTTGAGGACGGTAAGGGGTCTGAAGATTCTACTGAATGCCAAGAGCCTGAGAAATTGCTTGGGTGATTTGACTAGTAAAAGCCTCTCTGTGATTGGACTGTATGGAGGTAGAAAGGCCAAACCAAGGAATTATGTCTGACAGAAGGGAAGAAATGACTGCAGTGGCCTTCTCAGACCCTGTGAGAAAGACCTCTACCTATCTAGTGAAAGTGTCTACCCAGACCAAGAGGTATTTTAGTTTCCTGACTCGGGGCATGTGAGTAAAATTAATTTGCCAGTCCTGGGCAGGGGCAAATCCCCGAGCTTGATGTGTAGGAAAGGGAGGAAGCCAAACAATCCCTGAGGAGTAATAGAATAGCAGATGGAATACTGAGAGGTGATTTCCTTGAGGACAGATTTCCACGATGGAAAGTAAATGAGAGGTTCTAAGAGGCGGGCTAGTGGCTTGTAACCTACATGGAAGAAGCTATGAAATGACGACAGAATAGAATGGGCCTGTGCAGCTGGAAGGAGACATTTTCCTTGGTCTAAGAACCATTTGCCTTGTGTGGGAAGAGATTGATAGGTGGCAGTTTCAGTGAGGGAGTAGGTGGGAGTGACTGATGAGAAGGAGAAAAACTGGCAGTGAGGGACGGAAGTTGGAATACTAGCTGCTTCTTTAGCTACCTTATCAGCATAAGGGTTGCCCTGAGTGATGGGATCTGATGTCTTTTGATGGCCCTTGCACTGAATGACTCCAGCTTCCTTTGGAAGTAAATAGCCTTGAGAAGAGTTTTTATTAAAGGGGCGTTAATGATGAAGGACCCTTGCATAGTGAGGAAACCTCTTTCAGCCTATATAACAGCATGGTGGTGCAGGATATGGAAGGCATGTTTAGAGTGAGTATAAATATTGATGTGTAGTCCTCTTGCAAGAGTGAGGGCCTGAGTTAAGGCAATGAGTTTGGCTTGCTGAGAAGTAGTGGAGGGGGTGCAGAGCAGTGGCCTCAAGGATAGATGTGGAAGATACTATAGCATAGCCTGCCTTTGCTGGTGAGTGGCGATTAGGCCTGGTGGAACTGCCATCAATAAACCAAGTGTGATCAGGGTGAAGAACAGGAAAGAAGGAAACATGGGGAAATCGTGAATGCCAGGTGGATTAGAGAGATACAGTCATGGGGGTCAGATGTGGTATCAGGAATAATGTCGGGGGCAGCCTAAAACAGTAAGGTTAAGTTGTTTGGACAGAAAGGCTACAGGGTGCACTTCTGGCTCTTGTGTAAGAATTTCTACCACACAGCCCTGTACTTTGGCTGTGTGTAATGAAAATGGTTCGATGAGTTAGGGAAAGCTAGTGTGGGAGCAGATTTTAGGGCTGTTTTTAAGGAATGGAAAGAGGAGTGGTGAACAGATTTAGGATCTATGGGGTCAGCTAGGTTTGCTTTTGTGAGTTTATATAATGGTTTAGTCAGCATGGTAAAACTAGGTATTTAAAGACTGAAGCACCTAACTATGCCTAGGAAGGAAAGGAGTTATTGTTTTGTAGAAGGAGTTGGGGTTTGGGAGATTACCTGAACACGATCAGGTGGAAGAGCATGTGTGTTTTCATGAAGAATTATGCCAAGATAGGTAACAGATGAGGAAGAAATTTGGGCTTGACTGAAGTAATGAGGGCTGTCTGTGAAGCCTTGTGGCAGTATAGTCCAGGTAAGTTGCTGAGGCTGATGGGTGTCAGGGCCAGTCCAGCTGAAAGTGAAGAGAGGCTGGGATGAAGGGTGCAAAGGAGTAGTAAAGAAAGCATGTTTGAGGTCCAGAACAGAATAATGGGTTGTGGAGGGAGGTATTGAGGATAGAAGAATATATGGGTTTGGCACCATAGGGTGGATAAGCAAAATAATTTGGTTGATAAGGCACAAATCCTCAACTAACTTGTAAGACTTGTCAAGTTTTTAGACAGGTAAAATGGGGAATTGTAAGGAGATTTTATAGGCTTTGAAAGGCCATGCTGTAACAGGCAAGTGATAGCAGGCTTTAATCCTTTTAAAGCGTGCTGTGGGATGGGATATTGACGTTGAGTGGGCTAAGGGTGATTCGGTTTTAATGGGATGGTAAGAGGTGCATGATTGGTCGCCAAGGAGGGAGTAGAGGTGTCCCACACCTGTGGCTTAAGGTGGGGAGATACAAGGGGAGGATACGAAGGAGGCTTTGAACCGGGAAAAACGGTGGCAATGAGGTGTGGCTGTAGCCTAGGAATAGTCAGGGAAGTAGGTAATTTGGTTAAAATGTCTTGACCTAATAAGGGAGCTGGGCAGGTGAGGATAACTAAAAAGGAGTGCATAAAATAATGTTGTCCATGCTGGCATCAGGGTTGGGGAGTTTTAAGAGGTTTAGAAGCCTGGCTGTCAATGCCCACAACAGTTATGGAGGCAAGGGAATTAGGCCCTTGAAGAGAAGGTAATGTGGAGTAGGTAACCTCCGTATCAATTAAGAAGGGGACAGACTTACCCTCCACTGTAAGAGTTACCAAAAGCGTCTGTGATGGTCCAGGAGGCTTCCAAGGTGATTGGGCAGTGTCAGTCTTCAGCTGCTAAGCTGAGAAGACCTGGGAAGGAGTCAGTCAGAGAGCCTTAGGTCAGAGTTCCAGGGGCTCTGGGAGTAGCTGCTGGGAGAGTTGGACAGTCTGATTTCCAGTGAGGTCCCACACAGATGGGACATAGCTTAGGAGGACTCCTAGGCTGCTGGCATTCCTTGGCCCAGTGGGCAGATTTCTGGCACTTGAAGCAAGATCCTGATGGAAGAGGTCCTGTAAGAGTGCTTGACCACTGCAGCTTAGGCATTTTGAAGTTCTTGTGTGCTGGAGATGTGGCTGGGGTTTCTCTCTCAGTGGAGGGAAGGAATTGCAACTCAAAAATATGTTGCTACTTGGCTGCCTCTACTCAATTATTGTACACCTTGAAGGCAAGGTTAATTAAGTCCTGTTGTGGGATTTGAGGGCCAGAATCTAATTTTTGGAGCTTTATTTAATGTCAGGAGCAGATTGGGTAATAAAATGCATATTGAGAATAAGACGACCTTCTGACCCTTCAGGGTCTAGGGCTGTAAAGCGTCTCAGGTTTGCTGCCAAGCAAGCCATGAACTGTGCTGGGTTTTTATATTTGATGAAAAAGAGTCTAAATGCTAACTGATTTGGGAGAGGTCGGATAAAGAAAAAGGAGCATTAACCTTGACTATGCCTTTAGCTCCAGCCACCTCTTTAAGAGGAAATCGTTAGGCAGGTGGCAGAGGGCTAGTCATGGAATGAAACTGTAAACTGGACCGGGTGTGAGGACAGGAGGTGATAGAAGGTTTATAGGGTCGGGGAGTGGAGGCTGAGGAAGAATTGGAGCTTGATTCAGCCTGGCGGGGAGTGACCTGAGGAGGAGCAGTCTGGGGATGAGGGGAGAGGTCGGATGGGTCTGTAGAAAAGGAAGATTGAAAAGACTCAGTGATGCTTGGGATTGGGACTGAGGGGACAGGTGGCAGGGAAAGAAGGAGGATTTGGGATGAGTTGCATTGGGAACAGAGACTAGGGAGGGACCGATGTGTAAAAGAATGCCTGGATGTCAGGCACGTCAGACCTTTTTCCCATTTTATGACAAGAATTATCTAGATCCTGTAGGATGGAAAAATTGAAAGTGCCATTTTCTGGCTATTTGGAACCATTGTAGAGTTTGTATTGGGGTCATGTGGCATTGCAGAGGAAAATAAGGTGTTTAGGTTTTAGGTCAGGTTGAGTTGAACAGGTTTTAAGTTCTTGAGAACACAGGATCTAAGGGAGAAGAAGGAGGAATGGAGGGCGGAAGGTCGCCTATAGTGAAGGAGGCAAGCCCAGAGAAAAGAGAAGGTAGAGACACGGAGAGAAGGGGTGGGGGGGGTGCTTGTCCCCCAGGAAAGTGGTGTTTGCCACTAAGGGTGAAGGATCAAGGCAGGTGTCCCTGTGGTGATCAGACACCTCTGAAACGTGGGTGAATAATCAAGCAGGCATCCCCGCAGTGATTAAACACCAAGGGAAGACTGTCTTCCCAAGTTGGTGACCAGGACCAGAGTTTTGGGTTCGTGGATAAAACGCATCTCCTCTGTGTCTACCAGAAAAGGAAAGGAACTGAAATTAAGAGAATGGAGAGATTGAAGGATGTCACCAAGATTGAAAGGAGAAAGAGGTTGAGGGATAGTGAAAGAGGTTGGAGAAGAGAGTAAAAAGAATCCGCTTAGCCGATTTAAAATTGGTGAGATGTTCCTTGGGCTGATTGGTCTGAGGACCCAAGGTCGTAGGTGGATCTTTCTCAACGAGCAAAGAGCAGGAGGACAGAGGATTGATCTCCCCAGGGAGGTCCCCCGATCTGAGTCCCGGCACCAAATGTCACGTGCATCTGTATGAAGAGACCACCAAACAGGCTTTGCGTGAGCAATAAAGCTGTTTATTTCACCTAGGTGCAGGCAGGCTGAGTCCAAAAAGAGAGTCAGCAAAGGGAGATAGGGGTGGGGCCGTTTTATAGGATTTGGGTAAGTAGTAGAAAATTACAGTCAAAGGGGGTTGTTCTCTTGCGGGTAAGGGCAAGGGTCACAAGGTGCTCAGTGGGGGAGCTTCTGAGCCAGGAGAAGGAATTTCAGAAGGTTAATCACTCAGTTAAGGTGGGGCAGGAACAAACCACAATGGTGGAATGTCATCAGTTAAGGCAGGAACCGGCCATTTTCACTTCTTTTGTGATTCTTCATTTGCTTCAGGCCATCTGGATGTACACATGCAGGTCACAGCGGATATGATGGCTTAGCTTGGGCTCAGAGGCCTGACAGGTCAATGTTTCCTGTTTTCCCCAAAGGCACGTAGAGTTCTGAGAAGGCTTGTAGCCAAGAACTTCAACTTTTACCTAATGTTTCTTAAGCTTACTAGATGACTTAATATTCCTTTAGATGGAAAAATTTCTGTTTCAAACTATGTATTAACAGAATGTGTTGTTTTCCAGTATCTACGTCAATATGGTGAATAATGATGTATTTATTTTCACATATTTGCCATAGGAAGTGTAATAATGCTGGAATATAAACAGCTCAAATTTGCTATGTGCCAAAGATTAGGTCAAGTGCTTTTTTTTTTTTTTTTTTTTGAGATGGACTCTCGCACTACGTCCAGGTTGTAGTGCAGTGGCACGATCTCGGCTCACTGCAAGCTCTGCCTGCCGGGTCCACACCATTCTCCTGTCTCAGTCTCCCGAGTAGGTGGGACCACAGGCACCTGCCACCATGCCTGACTAATTTTTTGTATTTTTAGTAGAGTCAGGGTTTCACCGTTTTAGCCAGGATGGTCTCGATCTCCTGACCTTGTGATCTGCCGGCCTTGGCCTCCCAAAGTGCTGGGACTACAGACGTGAACCACTGCACGCAAGTGCTTTTTTAATATAATGTTAGCAAGTGCTCATACCAATTTTATGTCATAGGTATTCTTAAAATCCCCATTTCATGTTATTGGAACTGTAGTTCATCAAGTTAGGCTCCTTGAGTAAAGTTGTGCAGCTCATAAATGTAAACTCAAACCAAGGTAATCTGACTCTAGACAAAGTACAATTAAAAGTATATTCAAAGCTAAAATATGTGAGTTAATTACTAGGTAATATAAACTATTGCAATATTCACCAAAAGAAAACAACTCCTACATGTCTTTCTCCCATGTTGATGCAGTTTGTGTTTTTAAACAGAAGCTACCCAATGAGTGTGATCAAACTCGTTTTCCGAATTTAAAAACATCTTCCAGGAAAAAGCACAAATTGGAAGGTTTGTATGGAAAGCAGAAAAAATGTTTGGGACAAAATTCAAATCAGCAGTAAGGATGACTAATACAGAGTTTGTCCAGGAAACTAAAGAAAAGTGTAAGGGAGGCTAAGCAGGGGCATCTTATACATAAGATGGAGCGCACGCTCCTGTATAAGCATCTAAGATAGAATATGCAGAGATGGGGAAAAATTAGCAAGAATCTTTGTGGGAAAAAATGAACTATGATAAAACTTGAATATTTACTAAAAAGTTCAAAAAATGAGATTTATAGTGTGTCTCCTAAGTAGAGATCAAAAAAAAAAAAAAAAAAAAAGAAAGAAAAAGTCAGTGGAAAAATTTACTGCCAACAGCAACTTTGCACAACTTCTGTGTGCATCATTTAATCTGGACTGTGCAATGTGGTGTGATAAAAAGCTTTCAGCAATCAAAAAGAATAATGTAGGTAAAGGCATAGATTTTATACAAAAGTATAATTAATTCTAAGGGAAGTAAATTGCTAGTTATAAAGAAAATAACAAAGGAAAACATACAGTGTATAGAAGAGAAAGTTGTGCTCACTGTTAGGCAAAACCATGTATTAGTTTGTAAATCTCAAAAAAGAACATTATAGAAATTACATGTAGTGAAATAGTGAAGAAAGATTCA
Source organism: Macaca thibetana thibetana (assembly GCF_024542745.1). NCBI lineage: Eukaryota > Metazoa > Chordata > Mammalia > Primates > Cercopithecidae > Macaca > Macaca thibetana. Next base: position 56,471,565 of record NC_065585.1, on the reverse strand, counting down.
AATGAAATTGTGGGGTTAGAATAGGAGATCATAATAAATAACAATAAAAAAGAAAAGTGAAGATAGAGTAGTGTTACATACACTTAAATGAATTGTTCAATAACTGCTTAAAGCCTGATTAAGTCTAGTATGAGATGGTAAAAGTAGAGAATGGTTTGTTTAAATACAGTGAATGAATAAAAAAGAGTTATTATCCAATATTTCCTGTTATTTGTAGAAAATTAATGGCATTTAAAATAGAATGTGAGTGGAGTCTTATGAAAAATAATAGTTCACAAAAATTCTAGATCTAGGAGCTAAAAAGCACTAACTATTGAATAAAATGATTAAGTAGAAAGATTATTCTTTATTCCAGGAAACTGGATGATTATATGATGATATACTTGTGACCTGCAGCAGAAAATCAAAGCAAATCAGTATGAAGTATTCTATGTCTTACGTGGCTTCTCATATCTGGCCTATGGTCCTTCAGTTTTTTTCATTCCCATTAAGTATTTCTATGAAGACTCAGGCTCAATAAGGAATTTGAACTTGTTAGAACCATAAAATATTGTTTTGCCAAGCTCCTTTGACTTATCATTTTAAAAGATCTCTTTGGGGAAACAAATTATTCTAACTTATCCAGGGCACTGTTCTTCTAGTGTTGGACATGAGACAAGCATTTTAGTAATTAGGCTGTGTATATGTTAAAACAAAATATCATCAAAGGTTGGTAAGACCAGCCCTGCCCTGCTTTGAACTGCGCTGCAACTTCCCAAGTTTTCCTGCACTGATCTTTTAAGACCTAGCACCCTGTGTATTTTCCATCATATTAGAGTCATTTAAAAACATGTCTGTTCCTTCAGCTTCACTAAAAGCCTCAAAAGAAGTAACAATTTTTTGTTCATGTCTGTATATACAAAGCCTATAAAATAGCATTGAAAAAGTATCTGAGTTAAGTTGACTTGACTGGATGATCCTGAGGTCAAGGCTGAAGCACTTGTGTTTTGGGTAGAGGCTTGTCTGAGAAAATAATAAGAACTAAGCCAGGGCAAGAAATGAAATAGAATAATCTGTTATACTGTTGCAGAAGTAGTGTCACCCAAAGTAAGTCTTGTAGGATTTGGGGTTATAAATTGCTTTGCTGGAGTTATCATTCATCTGAAAACTTTCATTCTTAAAGCCCTGACCTTATTAGGTGGATACAACACTTCCTTCTAAATATTTTGGGTTCATGAAGGTGATATCCCACCTTTTATCTAGGCAAACATGTATAAGCAGCAGAAGAGTTTTCCCTCATACATGATTTGCATCACTTTTTTGGAAGGGAAGACCACATCTGCCATGCTGAGGATCTTACGAAGGTGCTGTGGCTTCAAAATTTCTGAAAGTCATCCACAGGGTTCCTTTGGGGACTCTGATTTTCTGGAGAGAGAGATGGATTTGACCCTAGTCTAGAATCTGACAATAAATGCATCCTTTTGTTATTTGCATAGTGTTAATGGGCTTATGAAAAACTGCATGCACTTTATTTTTAAGTATGCAACACTATTCACTACTATTGCATGGATAAATCCATTTTCTTTATTCTATTTGAAAAGTCAGATTTTTCTTAAAATGTCTGCATCCAAAAAGGCATTTTAAAGTATTTAAGTGTGATTAGAGACTAAGTATGTTATAAATAAGTTAAAATAGGATATCTAATTGTTTTATTAGTCTCTTTCTTAGTGTTGTTTTTTTTTTTTTTTTTTTAAAGTCTTACTCTGTCACTCAGGCTGGAGTGCAGTGGTGTGATCTCGGCTCCCTGCAACCTCCACCTCCCGAATTCAGGTGATTCTATGCCTCAGCCTCCTGAGTAGCTGAAACTACAGGCGATGCCACCACACCTGGCTAATTGTTGTATTTTTAGTAGAGACAGTGTTTCGTCATGTTGACCAGGATAGTCTCAAACTTCTATCTGCAAGTGATCCACCCATTTTGGCCTCCCAAAGTTCTGGGATCACAAGCATGAGGCACCATGCCCAGCCTATTTTATTCTTTTCTTTAGAGAGTAAATATTGCTACTTACTCATATAGCTCCTGTGCATCTAACATTTATGTAGTGCAGTGAAATTTCTCCTTAAAATTGTCTAGTAAAACATAGATATACCACGTTGAATTTCTTAGAAATGTTTTTTGACACAAACTCTTAAAGTCTTAGCATATTTTATAAAAATAAACATGAAAGTTTTTAAACTTGCTGTCTTCTAGTAGACTCTTTATTTGCAGATTAAAAATATATCTCCCAAATTTCATGCCCCTTCTAAGTTATATTGTTTTAACAAATTCTTCATAAGCTTATCCCACCATCAACTGCTTGAAACCTAACCATGGACAACCAATTTAATCTCCTTTACTGCCCATCCATACAACATTTTTGGTATCTGAATTTCTTACCAATCGCCATGTTTTAAAAGGGCTAAAATGAGCTACCAAGTTAATCATGTGTTACTCCAGATTTCTATATTTGATTATAATTTCTTCTTTGAAAGGAAAGGCAGGATACCAATATTGGACAAATCAGTGAAAATATATGTAAGTTGTTTCATAATGTTAACTTGGACAGGTGGGAATTTCCTGTGTTTTATAAAGGATTCTATTGTAAAGGGAATAATTGCCTGCTTAGTTCATATATTTTGTGAATTTTCTTTTTAAATTAACATTTCTGTTTCTTATCATTAAAAAGACCCTGGCTTCATCTTGAAATCTGCCACTTATCTTTAACAAATCATTTAGGTTCTTTGACCCATTTTTCTCATCCGTATGTCAGAGGTGTGGGAAAGAGATTCCAAATATCAGTTAGAAAACTTTCATCATTTTGAGGTTATTGTACATAGGACACTCTCTTAGGCAAAATAGATAAAATTTCCACTATCCATTATCAGCCTGGAACAGTGAACTCATTCCCACTGGGTACCCTAGGAGGAGACAGGTTGATTGTGCATATGAATTGTCCCACTGAGAGAAAAGTGGTGGTAGTGTTTATCCATCAATGCTGTTCCTTGTTGGCTGAGGATTTTACCTGGGCCAAGGATTTCCCCCTCAACACTGTAGTCATAAACTCACATCAGAAGGAGTAAAATGAGCTTAACAGTCTGAGACAATAGGCCAAGTTAATCTCCTCCAGCCTTACACGTGGGTGGGCTTGACAGAAGAAACACTTAACGAAAGCGGACAGGATTAGAGCTCAGATTGCTCCACTGGGAGGATCAGGTGAGTTCATGAGGGAAATTGTAATTTGTCAGCATTTTCTTGCAAGTTCCTTTGACATGGATGTTCAATTCAATCAATGATAGAGTTGGTATATTTGTCCCTGCCCAAATCTCATGTTGAATTTAATTCTCTGTATTGGAGGTGGGGCCTGACGGAAGGTGATCGGATCCTGTGGCTGAGGCTGGATTTCTCATGAACGGTTTAGTAGCATCCATTTGGTGCTGTCCTCTCAATAGATAGTGAGTGAGTTCTCGTGAGATCCAGTTGCAAAGTGCAGCACCTCCCCCTCCCACTCTGTCTCTCTTGCTTCTGCTTTCACCATGTGATGTGCCTGCTCCATGATTGTAAGCTTTGCCTTCCTCCATGATTGTTAAGCTTTGCCTTCCTCCATGATTGTAAGATTCCTGAGGCCTCACTAGAAACAGATGCCAGTGCTATGCTTCCAGTCTAGCTTGTAGAACTGTGAGACGATTATATTTTTTAGTATAAATTATCCAATCCCAAGTATTTCTTTATAGCATTGCAAGAATAGCTGAAAACAGCAAACTAGAAGGAATTCTAGACTCCCCCTCCTGCCTCCCTCGAGGTATCAGTTACCAAGAACCACTGGAACCACCTCCTTAAAAACCAACTTGTACTCTTCTCCACTGTCACCATGGTAGTCTCATTGGATCTCAAAATTTGTCATCTAGATCACTTTCGTTTTCTGCCCGCCCTAAGTCTACTGCCAAAAAGATAGCTCTTAAAATTTTACCTTCCATGGGATCTTCTTTTCATTTTAATCTCCAGCAATACCAACCTATTTGTTATGATCTGAATGAACCCTGAAAGTTCTTGTCCACATACTTTCACTTGCTGCTTCCTCTGCCTGGAATGCTTTGCCTCACTTGTCTGAGGTCAATTTTACTACAATTTTTAAAATTCTATTTCCTTTATTCAAAACAAACTATTTCCCTTTTATCAGTCTTGAAGTTTTATATGCATGATATTGTAAAATATAATTATATAATCAACTATTGATACAAGTTGCAATTACTGATTTATGCCCCTGTCTATGCTACCCAGATATGACTTACTATGTTCCCATTTTGTGGAACATATTGATTGATGCCAATAAAGGTATATTGAAGTGGCTTTAATATGTTTTCCATCTGTCCACATATCCATCACATTCAGTATCTCCAGCAGGTTGCCAAACTTCAGCCAACAGGAATGAGTGCCATTACCAGAACTTAGTTTGAACCACCTCAGGGGAGTAGAAGTGTGCATTATTACTTCTACTTAAAACTTTCTCTTTCCTCTTCTCTGCTTGACAAAATCCTCATGCTTTAAATCCCACATTAAATGTTACCTTTTCTACTTACATTTTCCACAATCCCTATGTAGAATTTGTCCTTATACTCATGTTTGCTTCACATAGAACACGAACATTCGTAAAAATTTTTACCTACGTTGCTAACATGTCATCTCAGAAGACACAGACTTTTTAAATGGCTTTTTAAACATCTACCATGCACCTTAGTACTTTCTAGTAAGTTCTTGGTAATAGTGGAAGAGACAGACAATTAGGTCTTATGATGTTCTGACATTTCTCAAACTCTCTTGCAGTTAGGATAGGACAATACCCAGTTTTTCCCAGTGAACTATGATTAAATGTGATGTGAGTTACTTTCAGTCAAGTCAATCAGAAGGTGTTATGCCTGCTGCAAGTTCCTCATCATCTCGACAACCTTAGAAGACATGTTCAGATGGTTGTATCACAGAATGGCGGGAGCTAAAATCCTTCAGTAACTTAATAGGGAAGTTTCCACCAACTGACTAAGAACTTTCTGTAAGAAATACTCAAACATCAGCTATGATTAGGCACACTTATAATTTGAAAAACTAAATGAATACATTAATAAACTTAATAAAATTTTGGAGCCACTATCTTCAGAAGTAATACAAACAATAATGAGCTATAAACATGGTATCAAACTTTACTTTGAAATAGAGGCCATCATATATAGTGATTATGGCTGTAAAGATTTTTATGAAAAATATGGTAGTTGATATTTAAAAGTTCTTTAAGTATTCAACCCCATGATAACAAATTAATAATCAAGACTTTATATTTTTTGGAAAGGACAATTTATGGTAGGTATTGTTGTTTTCTCATTATGTTTCATCAATAATGTCATTGCTTATTTTAATAGTCAGCATTTAAACAAGGTTATACTAGAAAATTATAAATAATGTATGATCAAAATTTATAGCATTGTTCAAAGTACAACAGTCAGAGGGATAATCAGGTTACTAGAGTTTGAGAAAAATTATATTTATTAGTTTTATTATTTATGTAAGCTTAGTATAAAAATGATATTTAATTCATTTACTTCTATTTTATTGTATTTCAAAATTTCCTGTACAAATAAAGTACAGTGACCTGTATGTCCTCAGGAATTCTTAGTTTGTATAGATGTAATTTTCTATTAAGATTTGCATTTCCTATTTTGGAAACATATATTTTAAAGGTCACCTTTACTGAGAGCATGAGTTGAAAACGTTATATAAAATCTACCGAGGGAGAGTATTATATATGCAGAAAAATATTAACATAATAAGAAAGTAATAGTCATTTTAAGAGACATGCCCAAGTAGAAGGAATCCATTGTGGTAGGAAGGCAGTCTTGCTTGCCACCACTCTGATATAAAATTAATATATATATACACACACATATATATGTAAAAGAAATTTAAATCACATTTTAAAATAATAAGAATATGAATTGAGACATTTTGTTTTGTAGTATCACCCATGGCTAATCATTTTAGTTAAAAATGAGACTTCCTTATAGTATAAAGAAAATATTTCCAAAATACAAATGCAGTTATGCTATTGTATGCAATGGTATATACCCAAAGGAATATATATCATTCTATTTTATTATAATTGCTGGGTTGAGTGGTATTTCTGTCTTTGAAAAATCGCTATATCTGACCTTTGTCAGATGGGTAGATTGCAAACATTTTCTCCCAATCTGTAGGTTGCCTGTTTGTTCTGATGATAGTTTCTTTTGCTGTGCAAAAGCTCTTTAGTTTAATTAGATCCCATTTGTCAATTTTAGCTATTGTTGCAATTGCTTTTGGAAATTTCACCATAAAATCTTTGCCCATGCCTATGTGCTGAATGGTATTGCCCAGGTTTTCTTCTAGGATTTTTATGGTTTGGGGTTTAATATTTAAGTCTTTGGTCCATCTTGAGTTAATTTTTGTATAAGGTGTAAGAAAGGGGTTCAGTGTCTGTTTTCTGCATATGGCTAGCAAGTTTTCCCAGCACCATTTGTTAAATAGGGAATCCTTTCCCCATTGCTTTTGTCTGGTTTGTCGAATATCAGATGGTTGTAGATGTGTGGTCTTATTTCTGATATCTCTATTCTGTTCTATTGGTCTATATGTCTGTTTTGGTACCTGTACCATGCTGTTTTGGTTACTGATGCCTTGTAGTATACTTTGAAGTTGGGTACCATGATGCCTCCAGCTTTGTTCTTTTTGCTTAGGATTATCTTGGCTATACAGGCTCTTTTTTGGTTCCATATAGATTTTAAAGTTGTTTTTTTCTAATTCTGTGAAGAATGTCAATGGTAGTTTGATGGGAAAAGTATTGAATCTATAAACTCCTTTGGGCAGTATGGCTATTTTCATGATATTGATTCTTTCTGTCTATGAGAATGGAAAGTTTTCCATTTGTTTGTGTCCTCTCTTATTTCCCTGAGCAGTGGTTTGTAGTTCTCCTTGAAGAGGTCCTTCTCATCCCTTGTAAGTTGGATTCCTAGGTATTTTATTCTCTTTGTAGCAATTGTGAATGGGAGTTCACTCATGATTTGGCTTTCTGCTTGACTATTGTTGGTGTATAGGGAAGCGTGTGAATTTTGCACATTGATTTTGTATTCTGAGACTTTGCTGAAGTTGCTTATCAGCTTAAGGAGTTTTTGGGCTGAGATGATGAGGTCTTCTAAATGTAGGATCATGTCTTCTGCAAACAGAGACAATTTGATTTCCCCTCTTCCTATTTAAATACGCTTTATTTCTTTCTCTTGCCTGATTGCCCTGGCCAACTTGCAATACTATGTTGTATAGGAGTGGTGACAGAGGGCATCCTTGTCTTGTGCCAGGTTTTCAAAGGCAATGCTTTCAGCTTTGCCCTTTCAGTATGATATGGGCTGTGGGTTTGTCATAAATAGCTCTTATTATCTTGAGGTATGTTCCATCGATACCTAGTTTATTGAGAGTTTTTAACATGAATGGATGTTGAATTTTATCAAAGGCCTTTCCTTCAGCTATTTAGATAATCATGTGGTTTGTGTCATTGGTTCTGTTTATGTGATGGATAACGTTTGTTGATTTTCATATGTTGAACCAGCCTTGCATCCCAGAGATGAAGCCAACTTGATCGTGGTGGATAAGGTTTTTGATGTGCTGCTGGATTAGGCTTGTCACTACTTTATTGAAGATTTTTGCCTCGATGTTCTTCAGGGATATTGTTCTGAAGTTTTCTTTTTCTGTTGTGTCTCTGCCAGGTTTTGCTATCAGGATGATGCTGGCATCATAAAATGAGTTATAGAGGAATCCCTCCTTTTCAATTGTGTGAAATAGTTTCTGAATGAATGATATCAGCTTCTCTTTGTACCTCTAGTAAAATTTGACTGTGAATCCATTTGGTCCTGGACTTTTTTTGGTTGGTAGGCTATTTATTATTGCCTCAATTTCAGAACTTGTTACTAGTCTATTCAGGGATTGGACTTCTTCCTGGTTTAGTCTTGGGAGGGTGTATGTGTCTAGGAGGTTATTCATTTCTTCTAGCATTTCTTCTAGCATTTCTACTTTATTTGCATAGAGGTGTTTATACTATTCTCTGATGGTATTTTGTATTTCTATGGGGTCAGTGGTAATATACCTTTTATTATTTTTATTGTGTCTATTTGATTCTGTTCTCTTTTCTTCTTTATTAGTCTAGGTATCGGTATATCTATTTTATTAATTTTTCCAAAAATCAGCTCCTTGATCTATTGAACGGTTTTTTTGTGTGTCTCTATCTACTTTAGTTCAACTCTGTCTTCTGCTAACTTTTGTATTTGTTTCCTGTTGCTTCTCTAGTGATTTTAATTTTGATGTAGGGTGTTGATTTGAGATGTTTCTAGCTTTCTGATGTGAGCATTTAGTGCTATAAATTTTTCTCTTAGCATGGCATTAGGTGCATCTCAGAGATTCTGGTATGTTGCCTCTTTGTTCTCATTGGTTTCAAAGAAGTTCTTGACATCTGCCTTAATTTCATTATTTACCCAGGAATAATGCAGGAGCAAGTTGTTCAATTTCCATGTAGTTGTGTGATTTTGAGTGAGTTTCCTAATCCTGAGTTCTAATTTGATTGCATGTGGTCTGAGAGATTGTTTGTTATGATTTCAGTTTTTTGCATTTGCTGAGCAGTATTTTACTTTCAACTGGGTGGTTGATTTTAGAGTAAGTGCTATGTAGCACTGAGAAGAATGTATATTCTGTTGATTTGGGATGGAGAGTTCTGTAGATGTCTATTAAGGTCCACTTGATCCAGAGCTGAGTTCCAGGCCTGAATATCCTTGTTAATTTTCTGTCTCATTGATCTAATATTGACATTGGGGTGTTAAATTTTCTCAATATTATTGTGTGGGAGTGGAAGTCTCTTTTTTGGTTTCTAAGAACTTACTGGGTGCTCCTGTATTGGGTGCATATATATTTAGGATAGTTAGCTCTTCTTGTTGAATTGATTCCCTTACTATTTTGTAATGTCCTTCTTTGTCTTCTTTTTTTTTTTTTTTTTTTATCTTTGTTGGTTTAAGGTCTGTTCTGTTAGAGACTAGGATTGCAACCCCTGCTTTCTTCTGCTTTCTATTTACTTGGTAAATTTTCCTCTGGCCCTTTATTTTGAGCCCATGTGTGTCTTTGCACATGAGATGGGTTTCTTGAATACAGCACACTGATGGATCTTGACTCTACCCAATTTGCCAGTCAGTGTCTTTTAATTGGGGACATTTAGCCCATTTACATTTAAGGTTCATATTGTTATGTGTGAATCGGATCCTGTCCTCATGATGCTAACTGGTTATTTTCACACCAGTTGATGCCATTGCTTCATAGTGTCATTGGTCTTTATATTTTCATGTGTTTTGCAGTGGCTAGAACTGGTTTTTCCTTTTTGTATTCAGTGCTTCCTTCAGGAGCTCTTGCAAGGCAGGCCTGATGGTGACAAATTCCCTCAGCATTTGCTTGTCTGAAAGGGATTTTATTTTTTCTTTGCTTATGAAGCTTAGTTTGGCTGGATATGAAATTCTGGGTTGAAAATTCTTTTCTTTAAGCATGTTGAATACTGGTCCCCACTCTCTTCTGGCTTGTAGGGTTTCTGCTGAGTGATCCACTGTTAGTCTGATGGCTTCTCTTGTAGGTGACCTTGCCTTTCTCTCTGACTGTCCTTAACATTTCTTCTTTCATTTCGATCTTGGAGAATGTGATGATTATGTGTCTTAGGGTTGATCTTCTTGTGGAATATTTTAGTAGGGTTCTCTGCATTTCCTGAATTTGAATGTTGTTCTGTCTTGCTAGGTTGAGGAAGTTCTCCTGGATAATATCCTGAAGTGTGTTTTCCACCTTGGTTCCATTCTCCCTGTCTCTTTCAGGTACTCCAATCAGTCATAGTTACAGACTTTTCACATAGTCCCATATTTCTTGTAGGTTTTGTTCATTTGCTTTCATTATTTTCTTCTCTAATCTTCTCTGTCTACCTTCTTTCAGCAAGATAGTCTTCCATCTCTGATATTCTTTTTCCAGTTGATTGATTTGGCTACTGATACTTGTGTACGCCTCATGAAGTTCTTGTGCTGTGTTTTTCAGCTCCATCAAGTCATTTATGTTCCTCTCTAAACTGATTATTTTAGTTAGCAGCTCTGGTAACCTTTTATCAAGGTTCTCAGCTTGTTTGCATTGGGTTAAAAGATGCTCCTTTACCTCAGCAAATTTGTTATTACCCATCTTCTGAAGCCTACTGCTGTCAATTCATCTATCTCATCCTCCATCCAGTTCTGCACCCTTGCTGGAGAGGTGTTTTGATCATTTGGATGAGAAGAGACACTCTGGCCTTACAGGTTTTTGGTGTTTTTTTTCATTGATTCGTTATCTTCATGAGTTTGTCTAGTTTTGATCTTTGAGGCTGATGACCCTTGGATGACGTTTTTGTGGGAACTTTTTTTGTTGATACTGTTGTTGCTTTCTGTTTGTATGTTTTTCTTTCAGTCGTCATGTCCCTCTTCTGTAGGGCTGCTGCAGTTTTCCAGGGGTTTACTTCAGGCCCTATTCATCAGATTTGCACCCACACCTGGAGATGTCACTTGAGGAGGCTAGAGGACAGTAAAGATGGGTGCCTGCTTCTTCCTCTGGGATCTATAACTTCATGGGGCATCAACCTGGTAACAGTAGGAATGCTCCTGTATAGAATGTCTGACAACACCTGTTGGGGTGTCTCATCCAGTTGGGTGACATGGGAAACAAGCCCCATTTAGTGAAGCATTTAGGCTGTCCCTTGGTGGAGGGGATGGGGTGTGCTATGCTGGAGGGAAACTCACTTACCTAGCCTGCCCAGATTCCTCAGAGCTAGCAGAAAGAAAGACTAAGTCTGCTGGTCTGTGGAGACTATGGCCAACCCTCTCCCCAGGGGCTCAGGCCCAGGGAAATCAGAGTTCTGTTCCTGAGCCCCTGGCTGGAGTTGCTGGGGTTCCTGCAAGGAGGCCCTGCAGCTAGAGTGTTGGCTGCTGCCCCTCCCGCAAGGAGCTCAGCCTGCCTAGACAGCAGATAGTGATGATGGCCACCTTCCCCTCTGGGAACGTGGCAGGCTTAGGCAGAGTCTTGCCCAGTGGCCCTGGTGGCGTGAGCTAACAAGTAGGATCTTCCAATCTGTGGGTTGCACAGTTTCATAGAAAAAGCATGGTTTCCCAGGCAGGGTAGCATGCTCACTTATGGCCTCCCTTGGCTGAGGGTGGGGGCTCCCCTCCCCTGTGTGGCTTTCTGGTGGGCTGCCACACTACACTCCACTTCCTTTCTCTCTGTGGGTCACACCAGCTGCCTAGTCAGTTCTAATGACAGAACCTGAATATCTCAGTTGCTGGTGTAGGATTAGCATGCGTTTTGGATCTTGTCAATGGGAGCCTCTGATTGCTGCTGCTTCCAGTCAGCCATCTTGTCCTCAGTGTTTTATACTTCTGATAACAGAGATCTTTGATTTATTTGGTTAAGTTAATTCTTAGGTATTTAATTGTATGTGTGGCTATTATAAATGGGATTACATTTTTTTCTTTTTCACATTGTTTACTATTGGCATATATAAATGCTACTAGTTTTTGTATGTTGGTTTTGTAGCTTGCAACTTTCCTGAATTTGTTTATCAGTTTTAATAGTTTTTGTGTGTGTGTGTGTGTGTGTGTGTGTGGAGTCTTTAGGATTTTCCAAATATAACATCATATCATCAGCCACCTAGGATAATTTAACTTCTTCCTTTCCAATTTGGATGTCCCCCATTTTTTTCTCTCGTCTGATTACTCTAGCAAGGACTTCCAGTACTATGTTGAATAACAGTGGTAACAGCGGGCATTCTTGTCATGTTCCAGATCTTAGAGGAAAGGCTTTCAGTTTTTCCCCATTCAGTATAATACTAGCTGTGAGTCTGTCATATATGGCTTTTATTATATTCAGGTATGTTCCTTCTATCAAAATAATTATTTTTAATGAATAGAATTGTTTTACATTTTAGTGAACAAAAGAGTCCTTAAAATTTCAACAATAAGATAGTATGGTACAAATATAGTTTTTCTCTACTTTTGACATTCTAAAGCTGATTTTTTTCCTCTCCTGATAAAAGTTATGTTATTGACTCTTTTGATGGTGAAAAAAATCAAACAAAATAATCAGAAGACACAACTTGGAATAGTTTTATGTCATCATTATCAATTGTCCAGGACTTACTAATAATGATTGTATACCTCTACTCTTCTATTTCAGTTTTTATTTACTTTAATCTTGATTATTTTTATGTTTTTTGGGTTTTGACTTATATCATGGATAATGTGATTAATTAAGAAAGAATAAAAAGAGAGAATACCTTCTGTTATTCTTTTATATATTATGGTCATAATCAGTGGTCTTCAGGCTATATAATCCTAGGATAAATAATATCAAATAGCAAGGACAGTGACAAAATTACAATGCTTGATTTCCAATTTATTTTTTAATAGTAAATTCTGAAAAATATGTAGGGTATCATATATGTTTCATGATGCAATTCTGATGAATACATTTTGGCAGTTTCTGTTTGCATTTGGAGCTTAAGAGGCATACCAAATGAAATGGTATTGTACTGTAGTCATTAAGACTAAAGGGAAGAAAAGACAACCTTTCAAATTATGTATTATCTTCCCTTTACATCTTTGGAAGATCTGAAAGCTTGACTTAAAAACAATTGAATTGTCTTTTCGATAGATTAGTCCACCCAGTGAGTTTTCCATTCTGCATTCTAATTTATGATTATATATTGAGTCATGACCTTCAATGCTGAATTTTTATTCTCTGTATGATATGTAGTAATTGTATAATTGTATAATTTTTCTTATTTATTGATGTTACTTTATTTCAAGATGTCCTTTGTTTCCAGTTCCAACTTAGGGCTTTACCAATGATGGATGCTTTGTGTCATGAGATTTTAAGAGCCCACAATAAAACAAGAATTCCAACATGGTCCTTACAAAATTAAGCACTTTGAGTGTTGATTTATGGTATTACCGAAACTACTAAAACCCCTTCACTTTTTTTTTCCAGATGAACACATTAATGCTTAAAAAATTTAAATAGTTTGCCACTGATTTCATGCCTGTTAATGGCAACCCTAGCTCTAGGTCTTCAAGGTCCACTTTGGACTAAATCCAGGTTCCCAGATGCTGTACATTTGGCTCATGATTTTCTGTATTTTAAATAATTACTTATATTTTGTTTTAGCCTTAGTTTCCCAATCTCCCTCTCCCCTACACACCTCAATTGTAATTGAGTTGCAGACAGAACTAAATCAATAGCTCCTGGAAACTGTAACCTCCACCTACCCATGTTAACAAGTTATTTTCCTCTTATCCACAACTGCAGGTAGTGATAAATGTGTAGTTCAATTGACTACTTTATATCCCCAGCTTAAATTCATAATGCAACTGTCAGTCAATAAGACAGTATTTGGTGGTCACATTCTAACTGAAAAATGTATTTCCTGACTGCCTGTCAGTATGTCCCAAAAGATAATGTTTTAAATCCTGAATGTGTGGTACATGTCTTTAATAGCATACAATTAGTAACCTAATCAAAGATTTCTATAGTGATATTTTTCCCTAGTCTAATATTTTTTTATGATGTGAATACTGATTCATAGCAACCAGGCTGTGTAGGAAATCACTTCCAATAAGTAGTCAAGGTGGTTGCCCCATTAAAGCACTTGCTATTTCTCAGAAAGCACAGAAGATAGGTTTTTAGGGTATAGAAGAAAGATTTTTAGAATTAAACCCAGAAAAAATAGCATTTCTGAATATCATTTACAATTATTAGAATAAATGAAATTAAGCTGAAAAGGATATTAACTTATCTTCCTGGGTTCTCAAGTGTAATGGAAAGAAGACAACAGCCAAAGACATACAAAAAGAATTGTATCTGGCTTGCTTTGCCTACTGCTATGCTGCACATTTTGTATTTCAATAACAATTTTTAATTAAGAAATTTCAACTGTTGTAAGTATGCTTAACAACTAACATATTCATATAACCTCTAAATGGAATAAGTCTCTGTTAAGAGGTAATGAACTTGAATATAAACACAATTCTGATAAAAAATATGGAAATGTATTTAAATTGAAATTATGTTGGCATTATGTTAATGTAAAATGATAACTCTCATCTAGTTTGGGGCTATTTTAAGAAGTATATTAAAATGTATTTTAATATTTCACTAAACCCATGGAAATAGGAGGCATTTCAAACTTTAATTTGATAATATTCTTAATAATATTTAATACATAAAAAATTAAAAATAACTTGTGATCTTCTTTGTCATTTGTAGTATCTGGAGCAAAGATTCACTGAGTGCAAAATATGTTTCTCAAATGTTACATATTGATGCATTTTTGTAAGTTTTCATCTATATTGTATCATCCTGACCTGTCTCTGACCAAGGTGTATCATATATTACAAGTACGCTAAATTTTTCGCTTGGTAACTTTATTCCAACCCTTGCCTCATCCATTAATTAATTCATTCATCAGTTATTAATCTCAATCACTTAAATAACTCACAATCTGGTTCAGAAAGTAGACAATTAGGTAATTAAAATACTGCAGTTACCTCTAGAAGAACTTGCCCATCCCATGGCTTCCTTCTCAGTAAACTGATCACCACTGACATGGAATGCTGAAACTGGCCACTGAAGCCGGGTTGTTCTAGGTGAATCACTCCTTCATGTACAGTCTTGAAGACAAGTGCCTCCTGATATTTTAAAATCATTTTTTAAATATTTAAAATATTTTAAAAAGGCACAAATCATTGTGCCTTTTATGTGTACTATATAAGCAGAACCTTGATGTAATTTCCAGATTGTTAACCTGTAACAAATTTTATTACAGAAGAAAAATGAGTGAATTTTATTATAATTTTAATATATTCATCAGCATATAAAAAACTTACATATGGTCTTCCTGAATCTAAAATAAAAGTTGAAATTGTATGGAAAAAAAAAAAAATGACAAGGTCACCAGGCAGGCAACAGAGGAAAAGTCAAGGGAGGGAAGGAACAATACATTTAAAGGCACTGGGGGAATAAAAGTGTGTGTATGGGACTACGGGACATGACAGTTGATGTGGGATCCTACAATGGTTCCTGGAACAGAAAAATGACATTTGTGGGCTGGGCGCGGTGGCTCAAGCCTGTAATTCCAGCACTTTGGGAGGCCGAGGCAGATGGATCACAAGGTCAGGAGATCGAGACCATCCTGACTAACACGGTGAAACCCTGTCTCTACTAAAAAATACAAAGAAATTAGCTGGGCATAGTGGTGGGCACCTGTAGTCCCAGCTACTCAGGAGGCTGAGGCAGGAGAATGGCGTGAACCTGGGAGGCAGAGCTTGCAGTGAGCCGAGATTGTACCACTGCACTCCAGCTTGGGTGACAGAATGAGACTTCATCTCAAAAACAAAAACAAAAAACAAAACAAAACAAAATGACATTTATGGAAAACCTATTGTGAAATCCTAATGAATTCTGTTTTAATAGTGTGTGTGTGTATATATATATATATGTGAAATCCTAATGAATTCTGTTTTAATAGTGTATATATATACACACACACAATTATACATTCTATATATTTATGTGTATGTTTATGTATTTATGTATATGTTTCTGAAATAGACTATGTGTGTTGCACATAGCTGACATTTACTCTATTTCAGAAATATATTTTTGAATAATTTTTTTTAAAACAACATGTTTCCTCCTCTGACCTGACTTTTGTTTTAACCTCTATTCCTCTTGTTCACTAGTTTAACTAACAAAATATTAGAAGATCCTAGTTTTCTTACATAGAGATTTCTTTTTAATAGAATATTCTTTTTCAGATAAATTGCCTTTCTTCCTAAGACACTGCTAAAAATACAGAAAAAGAATATAATTCCCAGCTGATGTATATTTACTGACAAAGCATGCTATTTGAATTCAGATAGAAGTATGTTTGAATTTCATACATATTGTTTTGCCTCTAGTCACTTCTGAATTCCAGAATACTCATCAGTAGAACTGATGCACTTACCTAACTGGCATCCTGTGAGGAATAAACCAAGTTATACACATAACTATACTTATCCAGTGCCCAGCACATGGTACAATCTTAATAAATGAAAACATCTTTTCTTTTTCCATTTGTTATCTACTTGCTACTAGTCTCTAAATTCATGGCACATTTATTGAATAAATTATTGTCTATGTCCTTTTGGACACATTAGTTGACCTCGTTGCTCTCTGTTTCCTCACCTACTCAATAGAGAAATGGAATCAGATATATTCTAAGTTTCCTTCTATCTCAAAAATGATTTTAAGAACAGGGATATAAATAAGATTCACTCAGAGAGAGAATATAACTAATGCCTTGGAATAAGAAATTTCTGGTTTTGAATATATAATCGAGCACTTGCTAACTGTGAGACTTTGGATTAATGGCTAATATTGTGAAGGTTCAGGTTTTTTCCTCAATAACACAGAGATAATAATATTGTCTATCTTAGAAGTTTCACTTGAATATTCAATGGCATATGAGGATTCAAGGGATTTTCAATAAATAACAACAATTATATGATGTTAATGTTATAATCATTGTAATTTACCATTACCATGTCATCATTATCACACTACCACTTTAATGTTGCAAAAGAGAGCATTGGAAAAAATTTAAGTTTACTATAGTTTTAGCAAAATTATTTTCTAGGATATTTATATATTCTAATTTTCAGGAACTGTGAACCATAAAGTAAATATTTATTTTATTTTAATACTTAATTTGGGGCAATATTGATCTAAGAATATATTTAACCTTTTTATTTATTGAAGAAGAAATTGTTGAACATCTAAAATTTTCTAGACTTTGGAGCTGCAGCATTGGAGAGAAAAATTTTATCTTTGTCCTCATAGGGTTTACAGTCTAGTAAGAGAATTGGGTGATGTAATCCGTATTAGCTTTTGCAATATTAAAAAAATCCATTCTATGATTACAGATTTAAGACAATAAACAGTTACCATTATGTCTCAGGATTCTATGGATTAGCTAGGAATTTCTTTTTTTTTTTTTTTTGCTCTGAATTAATTTGGCTAGAGATGGGTAAGATGAACTCACTGAAATATCTAGAAGTTTGATTGGGGGCCTGTATGGGCAATGAGATGACTTTACCAAGGGCCTGTGGGTACACAACATAATTGCCTGGGCTCTTACACATTCTAGCAATTGTAAAATTCCTGTAAACAAAGATAGAGCAAGCCCCAAGTGTCAGCAATTTGCAAATGCCTACTTGCATAATGTTTGTAATTACTTCATTGGCCAAAGCAAATGACTGGGACAAACCCAGTGCCAGTATGGGGGTAGACCACTCAATCTATCACATGGTCTATTGACATGTAATTCAAAGCTGGGATTGTTGTTGTTGTTGTTGTTTTGGAGGACAAGGAGAATGGACTAGAAGAAGCAATGTGAGCACAGAGGACACTTTGAAGCCCAATGTCTGAGGTTGTTTAAGAAAAAAATAGTTACCTTCTCATGGGTCTGGAGTGATGCAGAGTCATCAGGGCAGAGTCAGATTTTAGTTTGAACAAGAAAGAGAGAGGGACTTCCCAAACAGATGAACAAAAACCTGCAGGGAATAGGAGATTTGGATAAGAATTGACAATGATTTCCTGAGGGTCTTGGGAGTTGAGGGGATATGCTAGATGAGATCAGATTAGGAGATTAGAGGCCAGGTAATCAGGGTAACCTGAATTTTCAGGTTCATTAGGAGACCAATGTATTCCTTGCTTAGGAGGTATCAAATGGAATGTTGTGTTTTTCCATACCTAGTTCTAAACAAATAAAGTTATTAAAGGACCAAACTTCTAGATATTTCAGTGAGTTCATCTTACACACCTCTAGCGAAATAAATCCAGACCAAAAACTTGAGTTGTTTCAAGTTTGTCAGAAATTTAGTGGCCCTAACTGAAGGCTTTTTCATGACAAATAACAAATAGATGTTGTTGAGCCCAACTGTATGTAGATGTGTAGACTATCTTATCTGATAGAGTGTTAGTTTTTAATCCTAAACAAGCACAGCCACCACAGACTCCTCACCTTTCTAGCAGTTAAAAAGCTCACACTTTCCCCCTCATTAACCTACTCAATGCCTTTCATCTTCTAATGTGTGTTCACTTGACTGACAAGTAAGTAAACTCAACATTGCTGAAAGTGCTCCATTTTCTGGAGTATGTACCCTGGCTGTTGGTCTCAGTCGAGAAAGAAGAATTCAGGACATGGACACACATGAGGAGTGAGTTTAGGAGTGCAAAGTTTAATAGAAAAAGAAAAGAGAGAGAAAAAGCTTCCTCATGCTGAGAAAACAGGTCACCCAAAAGAGGGTCTCCAATTTGCCAAGGAACACAATCGGTTTTGTACAGAGGCTTGAGGAGGCAGTGATTGATTTACATAGGGCTCAGGGGATTGGGTTGACCAGCTGTGCTATTTACCTAGCCCTGGAAAGACTGGCCCTCCCACCCTAGACTTCTATTATGCAAATATGGCCTCCACCTGGCGGCAGCCATAATGCCTGTACACGTGGTTCTACCTGGAGGCTAGGATGATACCCATAAACACGGTGACAAGGAAAAGAGGGCAGGAGATGCCATATTGAATGTACCTGGCTTCCAGGTACAGCTGCCAGTATTTACATATAAAAGTTCCTACTTTGCATGTCTGTGCCTGACTTGTCAGGCTGCTTTCTGTTAGACAGGAAATAGTTTGGGGGCTGCTTTTTATGAAATGAAAATTCCACCGAGAAGTTTCACCCTTTCTAGCTGCCTAATTATTTCTTAATAACTCCTGTATTATTGTCTTTTATTTATTTATTTATTTATTTAAGACGGAGTCTTGCTCTGTTGCCCAGGCTGGAGTGCATAGCCTGATCTTGGCTCACTGCAGCCTGCACCTCCCAGGTTCAAACGATTTTCAAGTCTCAGCCTCCTGAGTAGCTGAGATTGCAGGAGCGGGCCACCACACCCATGCAATTTTTGTATTTTTAGTAGAGATGGGCTTTCAATGTGTTGTCCAGGCTAGTCCTTGAACTCCTGACCTCAAGTGATCCGCTTGCCTCAGCAACCCAAAGTGCTGAGATTACAGGCATGAGCCACCATGGCCAGCCTGTCTTTTTAGTTTTTAAAGAGGATCTGAAGATCTTGGGTTTTTTGTTTTTGTTTTTATTTTTGATAAGAGCCTAAGAAGACTAATGCTGGTGATTGTTGTACGAATGATGGTGGTGACTCAGTGAGTATTTTGAGTGGGGTTGGGGAGGGGAATATTGGAGACAGAGAGGGACACTTTCCAGGAGCATGTAGAGTTCTGCCAAGGATATGTGAGGGCAAGATGGAAAGATCTATCATATCCAGACCTCTAGACCTCACATCTAACATCCAGAGCACAAAGATACAATTTTTATAAAAAGTAACATGCTTGTTGTGATTAACAAAATGTTCTATATAGCCAGATATTTTGTGAATAGGTGAAGTGGAAATTTTCCCAATTTACTTATCTCTACATTTAGACATAGATTTCTAAATATTCTTACCTTACTTTGTTAATTAAATCCAGATTTATCATCTATGAATAAGTCTAAATTTATTCTCTATGAATCTATCTAAAATTCCTTAAATTTATTTACTTACATGAACTACTTGTTACTGCTCTGTATATATAGATGACTTGCAATTTAACAATTTTATTGTTATTTTTAAGTAAATCTCAGTCAATTCTCCTGATGTTAGTAGACTAAAATTTGGGAATAAGTTTATGTCTACCCCATCCATAAACTTCATGATTTTAAAAGTTGTTATCTTATTTCTCAGCTTTTATCTTTACAGTTTAAGGAGCTCTCATTTGTAGTCTGTTATTATCCAGAAGCCTCTCTGTATCCTTGATCAAGAGTAGAAAGGTTAAGCTTCACTTTCTAAATCAGAACCTGAAGGAACTTGATAAGAAACAGCCAAAGTCAGGGATCATTAATCACTATCATGCAAGAAAAATTGAGAAAAGTATCAAGAAATGCAGCATTGTCATTTGGGGCCCTACTTTCTTTTTTTTCCATTCTAATTTTCTTTCAAAATATGAACAACATACATTAAGATAATTAAATTTTTAAAATCTTGAGTTACTAAAGGCTTATGATAAAAATTTGTATTTGAAACGATATAGTCTCAAAATAGCACTTTTTAATAAAATGTTATTTTATAACATTTTATAATAAATTTGGAGTTAAATTATTCTTCAGGCTAAATAGAGTCAAACAAAGATGTGAAAATATGGAATTTTCTTGTATTCCTCTCTATCTCTTCCTATTGCTTCCCATCTGCGTCCCCCAACTGACAAAAAACATATCAACCATCAAACTACATGTAGTATTTATATAATTTTTTCATATCTAGGTTATGAGAGAAAAATCTTTAAAATTCATTTTTATAAATATTTTTATGGAAGTAAGTTATGGGTTATAAGGGGGTCTGCAATCAGATAGGGATGAGATTGTTTTGTGGGTCAAAAAAGGAAAGGAAGAGAGAGACAGAGATAGTGTTAGAGAGAAAGAGCAAGAGGGAGAGCAAAGGAGAAAGAAGAACCTTAAAGAGGTTCTTAAGGGAAATAGCACCTATGCTGGATATATTGTTCTGAGAGATTTAGGCAATGGGAGATTATGCATGGGTGGTTGTTGATAGTTACGGGTGTGGAGCTCATCCAAGCAGAGTGTTGGAAATGAGAATAGGAAAAAAGTATATAGGAATAATTTTAGAGGCTCTAAATCAGCGGTCCCCCACCTTTTTGGCACCAGGGAGTGGTTTTGTGGAAGACAAATTTTCCATGGATAGCAGGGGGAAGATAGTTTTGGTTTTGGGATGAACCTGTCCCACCACACATCATCAGGCATTAGATTCTCATAAGAAGCATGTAGCCTAGAACCCTTACATGCACTGTTCACTATGAGAATCTAATGCTGCTGCTGATCTGACAGGAGGTGGAACTTAGTTAGTAGTGCTCCCTAGCCTGCTGCTCACCTCCTGCTGTGCAGCCAGGTTCCTAACAGGCCATAGACTGGTACTGGTCCATAGCCCAGGGGTTGGGGACCCCTACTCTAAATCATATGAACTCAGTATAGACCTATAGATAGAAAGTCAATGACAGATAGCTGGGAAAATCACCAACACTAAATGTTGATAGTAGTTTTGCATACTTATTGAGGAAGTACGTACCCAATATTCTAGTGGAGAGAAGAAATTTTGACAATTGGTAAGGAATGAGAATATGATCATCTCTTTGCAAATGAACATATACTTTCCCTTCAACTTGCTTTTACAAAGGTTCTGCAATATCCCTCACAGTGTTTGCTTGTATTCCAATCATCCTTTTAGGTTTCAGGTTAATTCTGAAGTGAGAGGTCATAATTTGAACACATTCAAGCATCTAAGGATACTGCTTTACATTTGTTTGTCTCTTCTAATTACTTTCTTTTCATAACTACCATTGATACCTACAGAAAATCCTGGTTCTTGATTGGGCACAGTGGCTCACGCCTGTAATCCCAGCACTCTGGGGGGCCTAGGTGGGCGGATCACGAGGTCAAGAGATTGAGACCATGCTGGCCAACATGGTGAATCCCTATCTCTATTAAAAATACAAAAAAATTAGCTGGGCGTGGTGGTGCTCACCTGTAGTCTCAGCTACTCAGGAGGCTGAGGTAGGAGAATCACTTGAACCCTGGAGGCGGAGGTTGCACTGAGCTGAGATTGCACCACTGCACTCCATCCTGGCAACAGAGTGAGACGCCACCTCAAAAAAAAAAAAAAAAAAAAAAGGAAAAGAAAAAGAAAATCTTGGTTATTTTATTCATATATTTTAATGGTTTTTACCATTGTATTATTTTGTATTACCTGGTTAAGTGCATGATTTTTTAATAGATTTAATATAATTATATTCACATGTTATTGTGAACTTTCTTATACAGGGTAAATAAATGGAATCTGAAAACAGATGTAAACTCCTACGTGATTACCTTAGACTCTTTGTAAAGTTTCTTCCCTTAAATGTAGGAACATAATCCTGCTGACCAAAGGTTGGGGAAATTTGTTAAGATTTTAAAAGTATAAGCTTTCCAAGGCTTAAAAATGATGGGTTTGGCTACATCAAAAATAACAATATATATTGAACAAAAATTCCAGATAAATTTGGCAGATTATGACACGAAGAAAGGACTTTTGCAATGTTTAAAACTAACAAGTTACTAATATGTAGACTGCAAAAAAATACCTTACACATCACCAAAAAGAGTGAAGATCCAAGAGAAAAATGAAAAAGGAAGCCTGAATGGCTGACAAGTATATAAAGAATTGCTTTAACTCATTAGAGTAGCACAAATTGAATAAGTTAAACAATAGGAGAAATTACTTCATAATGTGACAAGTATTGGAAAGATGGATAAGGATAATTACTCTTGGAGGTGTTGATAGATGGGAGCTCTGAACTGGGAAATGTACATTACTGAGGCTGTACTGGGTCAATCTGACTGAACTTAATAAAGCCATGTGTTTGCATCTTTAAGGCCCTGTATTTCCCTCCTGGATATTTAGCTTAGAAATGTTTTCACGTAGGTCTGTAAGGTGGCATGTGAAAGGATATTCACTAAAGCCTTATTTATGTTAGCTGGGAATTGAGGGTAACTTTGGGTATCAATCATTATAGTAACGGATCAGTAAAGTGCTGGAAATCTGTAGTACTGAACACTTGGCACATTAGGAAACAAAAATTTAATTATTAATAGAACAATATAAATCTCAAAAATGTTGATGAATGATAAAAGTAGGTAACAGAAACAGATTTGGAAAACATTAACATTTATGTAAATTGGAAACCATACTTCCTCTTCTCACAAAAACTACATATGCTATAGGACAAATTCATAGATAAGGATATATATTAAATGCATTGGTGTAGGTACTTATGGGGGAGTAGGATATTAAGGGAGGAAAGAGACAAAACTAAGCTTAAAATGCATGAAACAAAGGAGAACAGAGGGGGTACCATTACTGGAGGCATGAAATACAATATACAACCAAGAGAAGGGTATGATGAACTCACTGGTGTTCTTCAGGATTAAATACTTTTCTTTACAAAGTATTTTTCTTAATACCTGACCATACTTGAATAAATCAATAAATCATAAAAATATAAATTACATAATTTAAAAAATGTATTATAGTATTTAAAGGACTTACCAAAAAGATAGAATATTATATTTTCTAACGCAGTCATTTCAACATTCTGTGTTTGTGTGACTGATCTTTTAATATTCAACAATTCATACAGCAAAAGTGTTTTAAGTCATAGTGTGAAGGAACAAATATAGTAGCAAAATTCATCTCATTTAAAAAAAGATGAGTAAAAATAGACTAATCCTTACATGCGTATTAAACTTTGAGTTGGAACTAGATGACCAATGGTAAACAAATGATGTAGCATGAGTCCAGTCAAAAATCAGATGTAAAACTTAACACCTGTATAATTTCCACCCAACCTCTTGGAGCATATGATCTCTCTCTTTTCTTTTTTTTTTTTTTTTTTTTTTGAGACGGAGTCTTGCTCTGTCACCCAGGCTGGAGTGCAGTGGCCGGATCTCAGCTCACTGCAAGCTCCACCTCCCGGGTTCACGCCATTCTCCTGCCTCAGCCTCCCGAGTAGCTGGGACTACAGGCGCCCGCCACCTCGCCCGGCTATTTTTTTGTATTTTTTAGTAGAGACGGGGTTTCACCGTGTTAGCCGGGATCGTCTCTCGATCTCCTGACCTCGTGATCCGCCCATCTTGGCCTCCCAAAGTGCTGGGATTACAGGCTTGAGCCACCACGCCCGGCCGATCTCTCTCTTTTCTTAAAGGGCAATGAAATTCACACACATTCATTTACAGCTGCAATCAATATTTATTGTTAATACTCTTTATATTTAGTTTCTAAAACTTCCTGGTAATCACTATAATGCGATTTTAAGTAACTGCCTAAGGCAATACAGATTTTGTCATAAATAAGAAATTAGCTATGGCAAAAAGAACAGCATATTAACATGCACTGGGCAACTGTTCCAGTTCTTGGTTTTCTTTTAAACCTCAATAATGTTACTCCCTGCTATTATCACACATTTTGCAGGCAACTTGTCAAGTTTTGGTTGTGGTTGTGTTTTCTCTTTCTAGTAAATGAGAATTTTCATATCCTCAAATTGCTAAAGAGAAAGGTGGAAAGAAACAAACAAAACACACTTGGTTTCCCAAATTGCAGAGTCCAGAACTAAATTAGATGGAAGCTGGGGTGAGGGAAGTTGACTTTTTTGACAATGTAAAGTTGAAGATTTGATAGTAGATGTAATTATATTTTTCAGAACCTGTAATAATTCTGTGCTATGCCAGAGATTATTTGAAACAGCTATAGAATCTGATAGCTTCTTTAGGACCAAGGAGTAACATGGTGACACATGAAACGCTGTCAATCTGCTCCCTCTTCTCTACCTCCCTCCAACAAATAGGGTGTGTATTACTTTCTCTTTCACTTCACTTTAACTCCTACCTCCTCCTTAATGTGATAAATATTTATATGCACTACACATATTGTTTAAGGAAAAAGCATAATGCACTGAATCTTTCAGTGTTTGAAACTCAAAAAACCATACTCATGCATTTCCTCCTACTTTGTGCACTGTTACCTTTTCTCTGAGACAATAGTCACCACAGACTAAATTGAAGATGAAGCTCATGGAGAGTATCTTAGTACATTCAAGCTGCTATAACAAAAATATCATGAACTGGATGACTTATAAACAAGAGAAAATTATTTCTTACAGTTATAGAGACTAGAAAATCCAAGATCAAGGCTCCAGGAGATTCAGTGTTGATGAGGGTTCTCTGTTTTATAGATTGCACCGTCTCACTATGTCTTAACATGGCGACAGGTGCTAGTTAGATCTCAGGAGTGTCTTGTATAATGGCACTAGTTCCATTCATGAGGGCAGAGCCCTAATGACCTAATCACTTCCTCAAGGCCCCACCTTCTAATACTGTCACAATGAGGGTTAGGTTTCACTATGAATTTGAGGGGCACAAAAATATTCAGACCATAGAAGAGAACAAATGGTTCAAGAAAATATGGGAAAAAAATCAGCATTCATTAATATTTCAAAATCCTGTAAGATTTTAGCAAATACTGATAGCTATCTTCCTTGAGTCCCAAAACCTGTTTTGCCCTTCTTATATATTGTAATGGAATATTAAGCTGGGAGCTTGTCTGACTAGCTAAATAATACATTCCATGGCCCTTTTGCAGCCAGTGCAGCCATGGAACTAAGTTATGTCAATCAGGGATGAATAAAATGATAAATTTACATGCCAGGGCAAGCCCTTAAGGAAAGGGTTGGGCTCCTCCTGTCTCTTCAGTTTTCCATTTTGTGGCTTGGAAACTGGACACAACAGCAAGTCATCTGGAACCTTACAGATGACGGCAATAGCACAACACAGCAGAAGCAGCTGCTGTTTCAGCCCAGTGACATCACAATGGTCATTACATTTCAATATGAGTTTTAGAAGGGGCAGACAATTCAACAACAACATTCTACTCACTGCTCTAAAACCTCCTCTCCTTCTCACAAATAATATTATTCATTTCATCCCAAGAGCTGCTTAAGGCTTAATTCATTCCAGCATCAACTCAAAAGTCCAAAGTACAAAGTCTCATCCAAATCAGGTATGGGTGAGACTTAAGGCACGACATAAAGCTGTGCTTAAGCTCAGACTGTAACATCAGAAAGTTATACATTTATATATCACTTAAGTCAACTGTTATTCTGGACACCTTGGCTATAAAATGATTTTTATATTAATCCTACAATTTGGAAAACACTATTAAATATTCTTCATCAAAACTTGCACATTGTCTTTGTTTTGTGTTGCTGTAACAGGATACCACAGATTGAGTAATTTACAATAAACAGAAATTGATTGGCTCATGGTTCCAGAGACTGGGGAGTCTAAGATTAACAGGCCAGTATCTTTCAAGGGACTTCTTGCTGCATCATTCTATGGTGGATGGGAAAAAGAGAGTGAGACAGAGAGCAAGAAAGGGAGAACCCCCTTCCAGGATAAAGGCATTGGTTCATTCATGAAGATGGAGCCATCATGACCCAAATGCCTCTTAAAGGCCCCACCTCCCAATGCCATCACAATGGCAATACAATTTCAACATGAATTTTGGAGGAAACAAACATTCAAATCACAGCACACGTTTAATTCCACTTTCAAATTATCATTTAAGTTTAATTAATCTTATATATGGCTTTATTCATTTGATGCAAACTCTTAATACATTCAACTTTAGAAAGTGATACATCTTGATTCTTTTATAAATACAAGTTAAGAAAATTAGAAGATAAGTACCATTATTACAATTATTTCACATTGTCATAAAATTTTACTTAATGCATACACAATAAATAGTAAAAATTAAAACCTTTCATAACTAAAAAACAATTATCTTTATTTGAAGACTTTATGATGGCCTAAACAGAAAAGTCAAGGGAATAAAATGAAAATCTGTTTAAAGTAACAAAAAAATTCACTAAGATGTGTGCTTACCAGCTGAATACGGAACAATTAATAGCTTGTATATACCAATGGTAATCCATTTGGAAATCTTATGTAAATAAGACTCCTTTCATGAAAGGAATAAAACTTTAGTGAAGAAACTTCTAAAGTTTATTAGGAAATAAAGAGGAAATTGAAATAACGTATGAGGCACACGATGACATTTTTTAATGGAATGACTTGAATAATATTTACATGTCAATTTTCGCACAAGTAATTTGTGTTTTGATTTAATTCCTCTGAAATTACTAATGGATGTTGTGGAACTTAAAAATTCCATTTTATTCTGTGTAAGAATTAAAAGTGTTTTTTGGTTTCTTTTTTGGTTCAAATAGCTCTGTTTTAGATTCAAAATTACTATCTTTTAAGAATTCTGAAATTAGTTTTAGATTGTCTCTTCAAGGCAACTGGCTTATTGATTGCTCATAATGAGAGGTGACAACATGCTAGCAGCCCTTGCTCTCCGCTCCTCCTTGGCCTCAGCGTCCACTCTGGTGGCGCTTGAGGAACACTTCAGCCCGCCACGCACTGTGGGAGCCCATCTCTGGCTGGCCCGAAACCTGAGCGGGCTCCCTCTGCTTGCGGGGAGCTGTGGAGGCAGAGGCGCCGGCAGGAACCAGGGGTACCCGTGGCGCTCGTGGGACAGCACGTGTTCCGGGTGGGCTCGGGCTCCGCGGGTCTCGCACTCAGAGTGGCCTGACGGTGGCTCCGGGCAGTGAGGGGCTTAGTACCCAGGCCAGCAGCTGCGGAGTTTGCACTGGGTCCTCCAGGACTGCCTGCCCACCCGCACCGCGCTGGAATTCTTGCTGGGCCTCAGCCGCCTCCCCTGAATTCTCGCTGGACCTCAGCCACCTCCCCCCGGCCCCCCCCGACCCCCCCGACCCCCCCGACCCCGGCAGAGCTCGGGACCTACAGCCCGCCACGCCCAAGCCTCCCGCCCCTGGGGTGGGCTCTGGCGTGGCCGGAGCCTCCCCGATGGGCGCCACCCCCTGTTCCCGTGGTGCCCGGTCCGAGGGCTGAGAAGTGCAGTCCCGCAGCACAGGACTGGCAGGCAGCTCCACCTGTGGCCAGGCTGTGGGATCCACTAGGTGAAGCCAGTTGGACTCCTGAGTCTAGTGGGACTTGGAGAACCTTTATGTCTAACTCAGGGATTGTAAACGGACCAATCAGCTAGCTCTCTGTAAAACAGACCAATCAGCTCTCTGTAAAATGGACCAATCAGCAGGATGTGGATGGGGTCAGAGAAGGGAATAAAAGCAGGCTGCCCCAGCCAGTAGTGGCAACTCGCTGTGGTGCCCTTCCATGCTGTGTAAGCGTTGACACTGTGTAAGCTTTGTTCTTTTGCTCTTTACGATTACTCTTGCTGCTGCTCACTCTTTGGGTCCGCGGCCTTTATGAGCTGTGGCGCTGAACAGGAAGAACGAGGAACCCACCAGGAAGAATGAACAACTCCAGACAGGCGGTGTTTAAGAGCTATAACGCTCACTGCCAGGGTGGGCAGCTTAGCTCCTGAAGTCAGCAAGACCACGAAGGCACCAATTCCGGACACAGTAATATAGTGGCATCAGCAGTGTCTAAAGAGCATGCATGAGTGGAAGTCTTATCTTAGGGTCCAGTGGAGAAGAGGAAATTGAAAAAATAACCTAAACTAAGACAACAGAAAATGTTCGTCCTCAGTTGTGAACTAAAAATGAACTTCTTTAAAAAATATCTTGGAATATGTCACATTTTATTTTCCTGTTTATGCTGCATTTTTAATGTCATTAATATTTTGAATCTATAGTCTTTTATCACTTATGGAACATTTTTACATATTTTATCTGACGTTTTTCCTGATAAGCCTGGTTATAGAAATGGTTGCCATCTCACCGTTATACCTAAAGAAACTAAGAATGAGAGAAGTTGAAATGATAGTTTCAAGTGAAACAGGGAGTAGTAACTTTTGATTCCTAGTCCAGTGCTCATTCTGTTATCCCATGTTACATCTTAACAGTCATGTTTAATAATAAATAGCAATAGGCTAGGGGCACTGGCTCAAGCCTGTAATCCCAGCACTTTGGGAGGCCGAGATGGGCGGATCACGAGGTCAGGAAATCGAGACCCTCCTGGCTAACACGGTGAAACCCCATATCTACTAAAAAATGCAAAAAACTAGCCGGGTGAGGTGGCGGGCACCTGTAGTCCCAGCTACTGGGGAGGCTGAGGCAGGAGAATGGGCTAAACCCGGGAGGCGGAGCTTGCAGTGAGCTGAGATCCGGCCACTGCACTCCAGCCTGGGCGACAGAGTGAGACTCCGTCTCAAAAAAAAAAAAAAAAAAAAAAAAAAAAAAAAAAAATAATAATAGCAGTGAAATTGGGCATCAAGCATTTCTTCTCATGGATCTGGCCTTTAAGTCAAAGCCATTGATTCTCCTTTAGTTTCTGTTCCTGTAATATATACTGATTCTTGCATCACCACACCAAGCTAATTTCTGGTGGTTGTTTTTTTTGTTTTGTTTTGTTTTTGTTTTTGTTTTTGTTTTTAGAGAAAGGATTTCACCGTTTTGTTTGTTTTTATTTATTGTTATTTTTTGAGATGGGATTTCACTCTGTCACCCAGACTGGAGTGCAGTGGCACTGTCTTGTCTCACTGCAGTCTTGACCTCCCAGGCTCAAGCGATCTTCCTGGCCCCAGCCCCCTGAATACCTGTACAGGCACATGCGACTACACCCAGATAATTTTTGTGTTTTTTTCAGAGAAAGGATTTCACTGTGTTGCCCAGGCTGGTCTTGAACTCCTGCGCTTAAGTGATTGGCCAGTCTTGGCCTCCAAAGTGCTGGGATTTTACAGATGTGAGCCACCACACCTGGCCCTCTCTTAGCTATTGTGTACCAGCTTCTCTTTCACCCACTCCACACGTTTGTGTTATCCAGAGCTGTATTCTTCATTTTCCTCTCTTTAATTATAGTGTTCTCCTACATACTGGTTATTTATTTATTTCTTTATTTATTTATATTTATTTATTTATTTATACTGTTTGTGTACCTGTATCTTCTAAGTCAGTGTTTTTACCTTCAGGTCCTCCCTAGAGACCCATCCAGCTCTTTAGTCTCATTGTCTTCTCAAAATATGCCTCTTCACCAGCTATATTATTTATTCACACTTTATAGATGAAAATGTCCCAGAAAGCCTAAGCAACTTGCTCAAGTTCTTTTACGATAGAAAGTGACAGTCAAAATTTAACCAACTTGTCTTTAAAGCTTGTTTTATTTACATTTAATATTCCATAGCACATATAGCATCATGTTCTCTGTCATTATTCAGTAGACTTCCCTCAGGCATAAATTATATCTTGTTTATTTTTGCATTCTAAAGTCTAACAAAGTGTTTAACACATAGAAGATGTCCTCTAAAGGTTTTTATAATAAATGATCATAATAATACCAGGCCTATTTTTATGTCTGTAGTGAAAGAGTATGATTGTAAAATGTAAAGTACCAATTTATGCTTTTTATTTCCCATTCATTGCTAACATTATTTTGTTCCACCTGTTTTGTGCAGCCTATTCCAGTGACACATCACTTCTTTTTCTTTCTAGAATAAAATAAAACAGTCTGGGACATTGGCTGCTCTAAATTACAGAAGGTAATTGATCATGTACACTTTCACTAAGCTGAAGCTAGGAAATGACCTTACTGCTTAATTTGGATTCTTCCTGTAATACAGCTGCATACGGTAACTGAAAATTAGTAGGCTAAATAAGCAACATAGTTCATGCCATGCAATGAAGGATTAACTATGAGAACCACAATAATAAAGGATATTCTGCCACAGCTATGATTGCCATTGTAGCTCTACATTTTTACATGGTTTCACCTCTTTTAAATCAGTGAGCTCTTTGGAGAGCTGTCTATGTGAGATAAAATGTATCACACGGTGCATTTGCCTTCTATTCGTTTTATTGTTCCAGTCACAGTAGAATGACCTCATTTGTCCACTCTAATTTGCTCACCTCTTCCAATATGCTTCTTGTTCTAAAAAGCTAAATCTTATGCAAATGCTATAAGCCTGTAGCAATTTTCTGCCAATTACATTGAAATTGAGTAACATTTTCCAACTCTTCAAAAGTTACCTTCTTTTTCATATATAAACTGATATTAATCTGTCCCCTTTGGCCTACCTCTATCCAAAATTGGAGCCAGTCATGCTGAGCTCCCCCAGCATCACTTACATTTCATTGTCAATATCATTCCATAGATAAAAAATAAAATGTTGAGGTGTTTACCAACTGCAGCCAATGTTTGAGATGATAATTTGTAAAAAAAAAAAAAATGCAAACTGGTGGCTTTATTTTTTATGTGCCATTAATTGCATAATCCCCCTTTGACAACTTTATTCATTAGCTATCAAAACATTAAACTGAGAAATCTCAATACCTACAAATGAGGTGTATTAGATGGAAAGTAACTTTAGCAGGATTTCTTCTTATGAATCTTGATCTTAGCTTTAATGAATGAAGTTTGATTTTCACCTATTGACTGGGACATGAACATAAAAGGTTATAGTATAACTTATCTAATGCTAATATTTGCAATCTCTTGGTGTGTCAAATTCTCAAGTTACTAAAACGTACATTTTATTCTTTGGGCAAACTATGTTAATCATAGTTTGCTGAACTTATTATATGGCATTGTAAATATAAACCTTTGCAAATACCTCTTTTCTCTCTTAGACTATCTCCTCTGATTTTCAGATTTCTATCATTTCAAATCTCAACACCAAGAATATTTATATATTAATGTATGCTTCTCATAACTTCTATGAAACTTGTTACTTGACAGCAGCTTTTATACATTCTTTACATTTTAATCTACTGAAATATTCAGAAGAGTGCTTTGAAATAGTTGATACTCATTGTCACCATGAATGGAACTAATTTGTCTCTGTCAAAAGAAAAGTATTACATATTACTTTATAGAAAATAGAGTTACTGTCTTCATAAAGAAGTCTATGTTCCTCAATTAATATGTAAAACAGTATTAGCCAAAGAGTAAAAATAAATGTACAATTAAATGGAAATGGTTGTATATAGAGATAAAATATGCACATCAATAACAGGTGCTATTATTTTATGATTTTGTTTAGTAGGAAAAGGCAGGCTGTGGGAACAATGGAGATATATCAATTTCAGCTTGGACAAACTGAGAGAAAATTAAAAAGGTGATTCAAGGTTGTAGATTACTTTCAATTATACAGTTGGATGAGAAATAAAGACATCAGTACATGAATTTATTTGATATTCTTTTAAGTTCTGATGCAAGGAAAACAATCTCAAAATTGGGGCTTAGTCCAAGAGGGTTCCTGGCTTCACCCAGAAAAGGATTCAATAGTTAGCCAGTGTTGTTAAACAGCAACTTTTATTGAAGCAGCAGTGTGCAGCAGCAGCAGAGGTACTGATCATTGCAGAGTAGCGTTACCCCTTAGGTAGGGTGCCCAAAGCTGAAAAGCCATTCTGCTGTCATATTTATACCCAGTTTTAATTACATGCAAATTAAGGGGCATGTTATGCAGAAATTTCTAGGAAAAGGATAGTAAATTCCAGGTTGTTGCCATGGAAAGGGGAAGTGGCTTCAAGGTGTTGCCATGGTAATGGTAAAATAACATGGCAAACTGGTAGGTGTGCCTTATGGCAAGCTGCTTCTACCACTCGCCACCCTGTTTTAGCTAGTCCTCAATTACTTGGCCTGGTGTCTGAGCCCTGCCTTCAGAGTTGAGCCCTGCCTCCTACCTCAGTTCTGCACTTCAATTATTTGTTTAATTATCCAACAGAGACTTTTTGAATGCTTTTATGTGCCATACTCTGTGCTAGCCTCCAGTGACACAAAGCTGAATAAGATTCAAAACTTTCTTCAAAAACAGTTCACACCATAGTAAAGTAAAATATAATCAAAGACAGCTTTATTTTTCAAAATTCAAATAAAAAGAAATAAATATTCAATATGCTTTTTTTTTTTTTTTAGATGGAGTCTCACTCTGTTGCCTAGACTGGAGTCAGTGGCACGATCTCAGCTCACTGCGACCTCCGCCTCCTAGGTTCAAGCGATTTTCTTGCCTCAGCTTCCCAAGTAGCTGGCACTGCAGGTGTGTGCCACCATGCTTGGCTCATTTTTGTATTTTTAGTAGAGACAGGGTTTCACCATACTGATCATGCCGGTCTTGAACTCATGACCTCATGATCCACCTACCTCTGCCTCCCAAAGTGCTGGGATTACAGGCATGAGCCACCGTGCCTGGCCCAATATGCTTTAAATGTCTTGTTTATTCTCAGACATATTCTAGGCCAGCTGAACTAATAGAGTTGGTTACTAGAAGAATTCTTCACTCTTAAGTCTCTCTTTTTCTTCTTCATGAGGAGGTTCACTTAGAAAGAAAAAAGCTATGTCAAAATACTTTTGCTATATTTCACATTAAACTGTTCTTCTTAGCCATTCTGCAGTGTCCAAATGTCTGAGGGCAGAAGATCTATATATATTGATGAGACAAATCTGAGCACATGAGGAGTCTACAACTGAGAATTTCCTCAAAGGGAGTGAATTTGTGGATACACTTTCCCAGTCCTATCAGGGCACTCACGGAGAAATTTCACAATTGCCAATGACAGTAGGATGTGATTCCTGTGGTGTATTCTACAAAGCACTGAAACTACTTAAAATATGTGTGTATGGGCTTAAGTCAGATAGTGTGTAGACTAACAGTCAAATTCTGGGGTGCCCGCAAGGAAGAGGTGGGCAATTGGATTAATGCCATTTTTCTTTGAAATAGAAATTCTAGCTTAGCAGAGAGTTTGATTTTGATAAGATGGCCTCAACTCCATTCCTAACAGATCAAGAAGGAAGAAAAATGTTCAGAGTATTTTTGTATATCAATAATATGCAGGGCACTTTTACTAAGATTAACACATTTAAAACTTATAGGAGTCATAGGAGATAAGGATAATTATCTCCATTTTATATGTATTGAAACCAAGCTCAGTTAAACTGGTAAATAGAAATTAGGTTGAAATCTAGGTACATTTCAATGTAAAGTCTTAATACTTATTCATTACATAATGAAAGTTTGAACCATGGAGAACAATGAGTAGAAAGTACTTAATCACCAGTTACCCAGTGACATGGTCAAAACATGATTTATTTCCACAAGAAGGTAATATTCTTTAAAAATATACCAGATCTACAATTATTGCCAGCCAAATAATCCTCTGTTGGGAAATCCTATATCATCTGTTATTTGGTCACTTCATACATAGAGATTTTTATTCAATTATGTGGAGTAACACATCAAAAGCTGTAGAAGAATACCTGTAGGTTAGAGTTAGGAATCATATTAGAGTTAGATATCCTAGGTATCAAACCTAAAAGCTAAGTAAAGACTATATAATATTAAAGATATTTATGAAATCTCCTTGCCAAGAGATATTTAAAAGTAAGAGAGTAAACAGAATATCCTGGAATGCTTTACATCTAATCCATGGAGATACTGGAAGATTACTTGATTTTTCTCTAAAACATTTTTTTATTCAATTGTCTTAAGAAACGTTAGTATTATAAACTTCTTAGTGAAGATTTTCATGTACTATATCATATTCTTAAATTATTGATTAAAATTGATACACATTAATTTAAATGCATCATTACTATTTTGCTATAAATGTTGAAATAGTTAATTTAAGAACGATGAAAATTTTCACATAGGTCAATATGATAAGCTCTTATTTTTGTATTATTTTTAATTACATAGGCATAAAGAGTGAAGCTTAATGATATAAGTGGACACTTTTTTTCAGTGTAGGATTGTAAAATTAGCATTTTCCTTACATTCAGAGACAACTTAATCATAATCACTTATGGTCTTTTTCAGCAAGAGAAGAAAGCTATCATGGGTTCAACAAGCTTTTACCTGGCTTTGAAAATACCTCTTGTTTAAAATAAATTGAAAATTTAGCAGCCCTTCTGTATCTTAGATAATACATATTTTAAAATATTTTTAAAATGGAATCTTTTTTTCAAGAAAAACATCATTCACAATCTTAGTCTAATGCTTGGAAAAAACCCAATAAATTCAAATTTGGCATCATACAATGCATAATGTCCCTCTATGTTATAAAATGACAGCAGAGTGGAATATGATACACTTTAATAGATTCATCCTTAGACACATCATATGCAATTATACATTTTTGGGGGGACATTTTCTGCTGCATTGAGTTTTCATGTTTGGGAGGCATATACATGTAAAGATATTTAGTCATATTTTAGAGAATGGCATGATGATCTTTGCAAACTTAGAGTTTAAATTATTGCTACTGCTATGTGATCTTTGCAAACTTAGAGTTTAAATTATTGCTACAATACATCTGTGGCAAATACAATACATCTGTGGCATATACAATACATTTGTGGCAAAGATGTAATATTTTACTATGGAAACATTTTCCCCCAAAGTAAATCCTCTTAAACACAAACCTTCTTAAGCACAAAAATGTTCTCCATGGCTCAAACTTTAATTATGTAATGACTAAGTTTGTTTTTAAAGTACACTCCCAAATAGTAATAGTTATTATTAGCAATAATAAATAGAAATAAATATATGAAGTGTCAAAATTGTTCATAAACCATCTTGCTCTAATAAATTCACACAGATAATTTAATGTCCTTTTACTAGTCATGATTTATTTTAAAGAACCATATTTCACCATGCTTTGTAAAAAGGCTACATTAAAAAATATACAATTTTATAAAATAGAGTATAGATTTGTCTAGATGGTGTAACAAATCAACACGTAGATGTCTGTGTTTGCACCTTGGTAGTTGTGTTGGTGAGCGAAATTTAAGATACTTATGACACAGGGAGGGTGGAGTAGCGGCTAGTACTTCAGAAATTACTTTTCTGTTGTCTGGAAAAACAGGGAAGCTGTGACAGGGCTTACACCAAAACTTGGAGATACTGACTTTAACAAACTTCCTTGGCTCTCTTTAAAGCTAGTATGACAAGCATTTTATCAGAAATCACTAATGTGCTCTTCTCACTTGATGATGAGTAGCACTTGACACTCAGGTGTGAATGCTCAACTCAGCTATAGTTTTTAGCATTAAAAGTTACTGGAGATATGGTGAGGGAAAAAAACATGTGTGACAAACAGCCATCTCAAAATGATAGAGGCTAATCTTCCTCTTTAAAGTCACATGAATATAAGAAAAGACTATATGAAATTTGAAAAAGAAAATATTTGTCCTGAAAAAGACAGCATCATCCAGGCATTAATACTAACATGTCTCCTTTGTAAAACAGGACCAATGTTCAATAATTATCAAATATAAATAAAAGTTTACTTTTTTGGTGGTAAACTTTCTCCTTTATCCTGGGACTTCCATTTTCAACCAGACTGAAGGAAACTATTCAATTAGACTCCTGAGATGTGGAATCCATCCCGCAGACCCTGACTCTGGTAGGAATGCCTCAGATTGTCTCCTTAATATCATGACACTAGTAATATTTAAATTAGACATTTTGTAATTAGTGATACATGAGGTGAACCAAGCCTGTCCCTGCACCTGGGTCACAAACACGGAGTTTTGGGGTGTAATAGAAATATTGGTTCCTATGAGGAAAACATATGGATAGGTAGTGCAAATTAGGCACTGATCAATGTGATTATGAATAAAGGTTATAGTATACTTGTGACTGGTATTATGGTATGTCCCATGCCAGATGTCAAGGGAGTGCTAAGATGTCCCAGGCACTATAAAGTGTCTTGAAGTGTCATGGACTTTCCTTGGGGTCTGGGATATTCCATCCCCCCATCAGCCCAAATCACAGGGAAATGGGATGTGGCTGTGAAACTGTGATTGATGCCATGATGGATGAGGACATCAGTAAGGCTGCCCTGCAAATGGCCGTGGGGGATCCAGTCTAAGATGTTATAATTGCCTAACTGGAGGCTATGGGCTTGTCCCCCATGACAGACCTCTCAGCTAAAGTGGAATCCATTACTTTCTTGGCTTTGTTCTTTAGCACAGGAAGGACTGTTTAGGAAATTGGCATCGATTGCACTGCCCGGTTTGTGGCTACCAGCAGCTAAGACTGTTAAGGCATTTCCTTTGCCATAATGCAGCCATAATCGTGTTTGGGAAGGTACACAGTAAATGCTAGAACTTTTATAACTTACACACAGTGCAAGGATAGTAGAGTGATACGCAGCATTACCTGACACCTTAGTCCAATTTGTGCCATTAACGAGGGACCCCACTGGGGGTAAATCTATCCCTCCTAGCCAAGCAGTTATGTTGTTAAACGTTGGGAAGGGAGTGTCTGCCCAAGTGACAGGGCAAAAGAAAAGTGGATCTAAGATATGAGCCCAATAGAATGTAGCAGGTACAGGTTGCAGACAAAGCAAGAGCATGAAAACTATCAATACCCTATGCGAGTTACAATGTACAACAGAGAGCATAGCAAGGAACAAATTATCTGGAGTGAATGGTGTCTGTGTCTGGAGCAGGATTCGTTCAGCCTCTTGAGTTGTCTTCTTCAGCATCCCCCAGGTGATGTCCAGGGCTTGTATCATCCAAGGAAGTCACATTGTCTGGGGCTGTGGGTCCTGCAGGCTAATTTCCTTCATTTCTGGTACCGGGCTGGGTACTGGGTTGGGTCCTAAACAAATTATCCTGCAATGCCCAGATTGCCAGCTCACAGGCATGTCTCCTCCTTCAACAGGTGTTAACCCAAGAGGACTAGAACCTAATCAGTTATGGCAAACAGATGTTACACACATTCCTGAATTTGGATAACTTAAGTATGTGCATGTATCCGTTGATGCCATGGTATGGTTTAATGTATTGTGCTGGAATCCAAAGAGGACCTGAGGGTGTGTGAACACAAGCATATCCTCTTCCCCACTTTAACAATTCATTTGGACCACACCATACATTACTGTTTACATCTTTCCATAAAACTGTAGGTTTTGTGTCTTGAGAGGTTTTAGCAAAGTGCTTTTCTACAGCTGATTGAAATTTATTATCTAAATTCAAAAAATTAAGGGTAACTAAGGCTTGTGCCAATAGCATTGCAGGGTCCTTACTCATATTCCCTCTTTTTTGTTTTTGCACATATTTTTAAGAGTGGAGTGGGCACATTCTACTATGGCCTATCCTTGGGGGTTACATGGGATGCCTATGAAATATTGGATGTTCCACATGTGACAAAATTGTTGAAATTGTGAGCTGTCATAACCTGCACCATTATCAGTTTTAATATTTGTGGGTAACCCCATAAAAGCAAAAGTTAAAAGAACATGTTTAATGACATATCGAGTGGACTCTCCAGGAAGAGCATGTGCACTAATTAGATGAGTGTTGGTATCAACAGATACATGCACATATCTAAGTTTTCCAAATTCAGGGATGTGCATAACATCTGTTTGCCAAAACTGATTAGGTTCTAGTCCTCTTGGGTTAACACTTGTTGAAGGATGAGACATGCCTGTGAGCTGACAATCTGGGCATTGTAGAATATTTAGCCAGTTTTTGGGTAAGTTGAAATTGTTTAGATAAGTTTCTCCAGTTTTGGTGGAAGAATTGATGCAATTGGCTGGCTTGGTCGAGCAGTGATGTCATAACCTGAAGGTCTGCTTGATAATTGCCATAAGCCAAAGGGCCATACAGTTAGCTGTGGGCTCGAATGTGTGTAATAAAATAGGGTGTGTACATTGATCTAGCAATTGCTGAAGTCAAAGAAAAAGATCACACTCTGAACTCCAGAGTGGACTTAATTAGGGCTTTCTCAAGGTTCTACAACAAATAGAGTAGGCAGAGTCACTAACAATATTGATGGGCTGAGAGGAAAAGGTCTCCAGAGTCTATATTAAGGCCCCAACCTCAGTTCTTTGAGTGCTAGTAAATCCAGATTGAGTAAGGGAATCACATGGTCTTTATTAAACTGCTGCTTTTCCATGTTTACCTGAACCATCGGTAAACAGTGTTAAAGCATTAAGTATGGGGGAGTGAACTATTTTTGTAGGTAAAATCATAGGAGTATGAGATAAGAACCAAAGGAGTTTATCGGCAGGAAGGACATGCTCTATTTGACCTGTGTAATTGGAGAGTGCTAATTGCCGATCTACCGATAGGGTAAAACTGCTTCAAACTGCTTTTTACTTAAAGAAATCCTGATGATATCAGGATCATAACGTCACAACTGACTGCATCACCTGTGGCCTGAATAGATGACTTTACTGATTAACTGGATATAGTAACTGGATATAGGAAGAGAGTGTTTTAGTCCCAGTATAAGAGCAAAAAACTCATTCTAGAAAGCACAGCCCTGGGGTCATCTGTCCCATTAACACTGTAGGGGAGTGTTTAGTGGGAAAAATAAACAACTGGACTGAATATTTCATATCTATGTGATCTAGTTGCCTTTGAGAGATTGCTTGTTTTATCTCCTCAATCTCCCTTTGTGCTACAGGGGTTAAATACCTGAGAGAATCCAGATCTGTATTGCCCTTTGAGATAGAAAACAGGTTTTGCAGCTTATAAGTAGGAATGCCAAGGTGGGACAAAGTGAGTTAATATCACCTAGTAATTTTTGGTAATCATTTAAGGTTTTTAAGTTGATATATATAATTTAACCTTTTGAGGTCTTACTGACCAGGAAGTTAGTATGTACCCAAGATATTTCCAAGGAGAGGACATCTGTACTTTTTCAGGTGCTATGGTTAAATCTCGTAACTGTGTATTCTTTATGACATAGGTATATAAACTTAAAAGTATTGGCTCCACTGGGGCTGCTAGTAGAATATCATCCATAAAATGAATAATTTTGCAATCAGGAAATTCTTTTTTACTGGGTAGCAAAGCTTGATTTACATGATACTGACACATGGTAGGACTGTTTAGTATCCCTTGAGGAAGTGTTTTCCAGTGAAATCAGCAAGCTAGTCTTCCATTATTGATAGCTAGTATTGTAAATGCAAATTTGTCTCTGTCCTGCCCTGCTAGGGGAATGGGAATGGTATAAAAACAGTCTTTTAAGTCGTAACAATTATAGGCCAATCTTGAGGAACTGCTGCGGGGGAGGAAACCCCTGTTGAAGGGGCCCCATAGCTTGCAAATTAATGTTAATAGTACGTAAGTCATGCAAAAGTCTCTATTTATCAGAGTTTTTGGGAATGATGAAAATGGGCAAATTCCAAGGGCTGTTTGATGGTTCTACATGGCCAGCTCTTAATTGCTCCTCAATTAATTCATGGGCTGTCTGTAATTTCTCTCCCTTCAGGGGTTACTATTTTACTTAAATTGGATTTGGAGAGTCACTTTAGGGGTAAAAGAGAGATAATAACAGTGGCCATTATCAGAAAGAAGTCTTTCAAATTCTTAAATTTTACTTAAATCTTAGCAGAGAGTTATAATCTAGGGTGTTGCTTGTATACAAGGAACACATGAAATGTTGCTGTGCTCTGCCAGGAGGCAGCAGAGTGGGTCCCAGGGTGGCAGCTGAGTTGCGCTTGCCTAGGTGCCACTTTTTGCCTGTGCCACTTTTTGTTTGTGCTGCTCCTTA
This sequence comes from Macaca thibetana thibetana, assembly GCF_024542745.1. Lineage (NCBI taxonomy): Eukaryota > Metazoa > Chordata > Mammalia > Primates > Cercopithecidae > Macaca > Macaca thibetana. The sequence continues at coordinate 56,431,221 of NC_065585.1, read as the reverse complement.
CTCCTGCCACCGGGTGGCTGCTGCTGGCTGGGTGGACCTTCCTGCGCACACATCCTGCCCCTCCCCAGCAGGCCAGCTTCAGCGCTGGGCCTGGCTCCCCATCACCACCACTGCTGCTGTGCAGGCTGAGTTCTTGGGAGCACTTGCTGGCTTCGGGTCTGTGAGCTTCCCCACTGCAGAGCCTGTCTTTCTACCTATCGCCTGCTTGACCCCGCAGCTCTGGCCTCTAATGCCTTTTCTTATCTTTTTTTAAGCATTAAAAGAAATGAGTTTATATACCCGATTGCCTTGTTGATCTTGCATTACTGGGAAGGCTAAGAGCTCCCCTTCTAATGCCTCATGCTTAAGACAGGGTGCCATAGCTGTAGTGTATCCCTTGTCTTTTTTCCTATTTATTGGAGGAAGGGGCTCAGGGAAAGCCTCCATTTCCTCTTTGTTATTTTGGCCCGGTAATATCGGGGCTGAGGAAAGAGGAGGTGGTAAGGCAGGTGATGGTTCTTCCTTCTTCCCCTTTTTAGGCTCTTCTATATATAGCAGGACCACAGCCACCCTTACTAGAGCCCGTAGCATTAGACTATGGCTCTAGTAAGTCATAGTCATAGACTAAGGGACCCATTGCCCTTGCACATGGTGTTGTTTAAGATTTCTCTCCACTTTTTCCCAGAGCTCTACAGCTAGTATGTCTTCTGTGAACCATGGGTTATGGGTTACAACAGTTAGCATTAGGTCCCTTAATAGAGCCTGTGAAACCGAGGCTCCACTAGCTTTAAGCAACTGTTTCAATACTTTTATATACTGTTTCTGTTGAGCTGATAACTGTTGTCCCATGATGAAACCCTTGCTTGAACAATCCCCCCCAAATTTGGAAATCTCGAGCAGGCACCAATGACTTACTGACTCACTGACTGTGCAGTCCTTTTCACCTTCGTTTTGGAGGGATCCCTTGCAATCCTTTTGCAGCTTCCTCACTTGGGGCACCACCTGCGGGGGTCCATCCCGCAGACCCTGACCCAACTGATGGATGAAAGAGTACACTGACACAGTACTTTGCCTGTCAGTCTGACTGAGGAGTTCTGCTGCCTGAGTCTGCAGCATTGGCCTTGATAAGCCAGTCGTGTGGGCATTTGTTCAGCACAGATTTAATGACAAAGGCTTTGAGTCAACACACTTGTGGCTAATTAATCTGGTCGCCTTCCTCCAGAGAGAGCCATCCTGCCGGCAAATGATCAAAGTTTGGTCTTAGGATCACATGAGTAAACAAGCTATTTAGATAAACTCCCTTACATTCCTTTGCTCCTATTTTAAGCTATTAACTCAAGGTAAGAGGATTAGGTTCCCTTCAGCCAAATCTTTTACTGAAGCTATGCAAATCCCCTGGCCTTCCAAGAAGGTTTGTGTCTGTTTCCTAAAACTGTCTTTATAATTTTTTCTCTATAATTTTTCCCATCACCCTGACTGAACTACCACACTGAGATATTTAAGGTAAGGAACAATTGTGAATAAGTTCATAAATTATACTCTTTATTTACTATTATTTATGTATATTTGTTTAATTTATAAATAATATATAAAATATATATATTTATCATATATATTATATATAAAATACAAACAATATACTAGAATTATCAATAAAAATATTTACAGTCCAATTTATTTCTATTTATTTATAAACATATATCGAGAACATCCTTTTTGAAACATGCTGGGCAAAGTGCTGGTAGGGACTTGGAAATTATGTAACATAATCCCTGTCCTCAAAGATTTAAGCAGGAATAAAGTTTATATGGCAGGAACAAATTTCAGCCCATGCTAGAAAAAAAACTTTTTTTCTTTTAATTTTCTCTGATATTTTACCTCCTTTATAACCACATCTTTCTGAAGGTAGACCTTTAATCTTAGAATAAACTCATAATATCAGGGTCTCTAACAATTTAGTCTTCTTCTCTGTACTTCCCTCAGTTACTTGGAGAGTTTATATAATGACAATCAGTAATCATGTAAACAGAGGTGTTGAATACTGTGCCATCTTCTGATGTCACTTTTTGGATACATTTTGTCTCATCTATTTGTTCATTTCTTTTCATTGCTTCTTGCTGTCATCCTCTGTAGGATCTTATTAAAATATAGATTCAGGTTAAATAGAACTGGGGTAGGGCCTGAAATTCTGTGTTTATAACAGGCTTCTAGGAAAAGCTGCTGCTGCTGGTGCTCGTCTGGGTAGAGCTCATGTTCTGAGTAGTTAGACTCTGAGGAATAATCTTTGTACCACCATGATTCGTATCATTGCTTGTTAATAGCATGTGCTCTGCATACTCCTCTTTCAACATAAGACAGATTTCGATCTGGCTTTTTATCTCAGGTGCTTATACCTTCCTCTCAAAAGAAGAAAAGCTATCTCATAGTCTAGAAAAAAAGTTTTCATATGCATCCATGTGTCAAATATCCACTTGTATTTCATTTTTCTCACATCATATTAGAAGGGATATACTGATACCCTGTTTCTGTCTAGGGGAATCCAAAAAATGTCTACTCTAAGGTTTCATCCCCCTTCTGATCAACTGTTGAGCAAAGTAAATGGGCAAGATACAAAGCCTCTCTTCTCAGAGTCTCTCAGGAAATATTATTTATTACTTTCAAAATTATTCTTTGCTGAGGAATCTAATTTCTTCTTAGGTGAGTAGGTGAGTTGGGTAGAAGAAACTGGATCCCCAAGTGATTTTCTAATCTATTGTTTGTCCGAGATCCTTAGCCTTGAAGGTTCAAAAACAGATAATCATCTTCTTTTGTTCTATTATGTCTTCTATTCTCCAAGTTATAGACGAAAAATTCTAGATTAAATGGGAAAGGGTGAAATGGTAAAGGAAATGATCAGAATGACTAGATAGACATTCAGAAAACTGCACAGTAATGGGTAATTTTTCAAAATATTTTATTGTGTGGCTGGACTTGTGGAAAAATATTTAAATTTTTCGGAAGTCATAAAAGACCAGAAAGCACAAAACCCCATGGATTAAGATGTGATGTTGGAGCTGGGGACGTAGAGCCTGAGAGGGTGTAGGTGTCTGGGTAGGTCTATAGGTGTCTGAGTACGTCTCTAACTAGGATTTCCTACCAAGCATTTTCCTCTGAGATTTGTTAACTCAAGCTCACATTGTTTGAGATGGGATTTGGAATGCAAATAATGTCTAAAAAATGTTCTTTTGGACAAACTTCAAAAAATTTTCACCAAGTTTATGAACACTAACATAATCACACCTAAACATAAAAATTACTAAAAGTAAATATTTAAGCCTCCTGGTTCAAGAATTAGTAGAAAGAAAAATGTGTAGAAATGGACATGAAAAATCTGAAATGAAAAAATAAATTCCTTGAAAGATATTATCAAAAATAATTCAAAAAAATTTTGAAAACTTACATGGGCCTATCTCAAAGAAAGAAATTAATTCGATAGACTAAAACCTTCCTTTACATCCTCCCCATATTCATATAAAATAACAGATCCAAATAATTTTGCATCATTGTTCTAGAAAATATCCAAGGAATGGGTAACATTAAGCTTTACAAGGTGTCTTCAAAGACTAGGAAAAAGAAGGTATGTTTCAATCTTAATTTACTTTTATGTTTAAACCAAGGCCAGACAAGGCCAGTAATAGAAAGAAAATAAAATCCAAATTTATTGAACATAAATACAGATATAAACAAATTATTACAAACCAAATACAGTAATGCCTTATAAAAATGTAAAATGCCACAACATACAGATTCACTTTATGACTGCAAGATTGCTTCAAAATTAGAGGATATGTAAATATAACAAATTAAAGGGGAATAAGATCTAAGTGATTATCGCATTTAGTGAAGAAAATAATATTTAAAAAATCAACCAGAATTTATGACAAATTGTTAGCCAATTAGAAATAGATAAGAACTTATTTGACCTGAGAAGCATTTAGAAAAACTATCTTAAGTGGTAAAAGGATTCCATTTACAATCAGAACATTCCAGTCAGTACAATAAGGGTCATTAAACAAAAAAAAAGATATGAGATAGGAAAGGAAGAACAGCTTGAAAGTATCAAGAGAGAATCCTTTGATCAGATGTGATAATATAGCAAGTTTTCCAGATAATAAGTTCAAAATTTAAATTTAAAAATTCAGTATATTTGCATACAAAAGCAATACACTATTTGAAAATACACGCACACATGCAGGATACCATTTACAATAGCAATGAAATACATATCTTACCTAGTAACAAGTTTCACAAAACATATGCAAGCTGATTTTGTAATAAAATACAAACATTAAAGTTCATTAAAGAAAATCTGAGTGAATTAAAAGATTACTATGGCATCATACCGGTATTAATTCTGTGCAAACTGATATATATATATAATTTTTATATATGAGAAACTTGACAGGTTGATTTCAAAATTAATTAGAAGCAGCATCTGGAGAGGTGACAAAACCTCCTAAACGAGAAGAATCAGGTGGTGGGAGGGGGCAGATTTGTTCTTTCAGGTCCTAAGAACTATTTTAATGTTCTAATATGTAAAATAGCTGATATTGACTAAGGAGTAGACAAAAAGAGCAATAAAACAGAAATCATATGTTAGATTTTAGAAAATCGGATATATGACAACTTTGGCATTACAAATTGCTTTGGCATGGCAAATTAATGGAAAAATAATTAGCTATTTAATAAATGGAGACAAGATAAGTAAATATCTGGGAAAACTGATAATGGATCATTACCTTATATCTTATTACTAAACTCAATTCCAAATGCATCAATGACTTAATGTGAGACGCAAAACCCTAATTTTTTGAATTTACATATTTTGTTACCTGATTACAGTAGATTTAACTTGGAAATTTAATAATTTATTATTATAAAAGATAACTAGATAATTTCTAAATATTTTGAAATTATACAAGCACTTGTAAATAATCATGAATGAAAGAAGAAATCACAAATTGGAATTAGGAAATGTTTTACTAAATGAAAATTAAAATATAACAAAGCACTACTTATGCAATGCAGATAAAGCGATGAGTACAGGTTAATTTATAATCCTACCTGCATTATTCAATTCTTATGGCTTGTGATCAATGAACTTACCATTTATACTCCCACAAAGTTAAAAAAAGTAAATTGAATCTAAAGAAAATAGAACGAAATAATAGAATTAAGAACAGAAATTTATATAACACAAAAAATATGATAGAAAAAATTAACCAAGCCAAAGCTCATTTCTTTGAAAAAGACTAATAAAATTTAATATGCCCTAACAAAACTGCACAAGCAAAAAAGAGAAAAGGTACAAGTTATAAATATCAAAAAATAGGAGGACATCACTACAGTCCTTATGAATTATTAGCAGAGATAACAAGAATGAATCTGCAATCAGATTAGGAATAGAACAATACCAGGCCCCCCAGAAACCCGACTCATATGTCTTTCCAATCAATAAAACCTAAAGGCACGTACTTTCTTGGCTTCTAACACAATATATTAGTTTTGCCTACTTTAAAACTTTATAAGACTGATATCATACAGCATATACTTTCTTTTGTGTGGCTTCTTTTACTTAAAACTTGCATTTTTGAGAATAATACATACAGGAGATCATGGCAACTGCAATAGTTGAATAAGCTAACCTGATGCAATAATAAACAATGCCTTAATCCTACCATTTTAACAGATCAAAGCTTATTTCTCATTCAAGCTATATGTCTTTTATAGGTCAGCAGGGACTCTACTCCACAAATCACTCTGGTTGCTAGGCAGAAGGAGGTTTCACTGATTTGAAGATGTACCCTCTAAAATCCATGGCCCCTTCAATTGCAGTGGATGTGGAACAGAAGTCACGAATGCCACACATCTGCACTTTGATTATTTAAATCAGGATCTTCTCATCATGGCCCTTACTAGACAGATGACATCAACTGACTGTAATAAAGCAAGAAAGTATAGTCTTTTATAAGCTATATCATATAACCTAAAGAGATTGACTACAGGTCAATGAACACTAGTAAGGTCTACCGTATGATCTTGGTAAAGGAGTTTTTACATGTAATATTTTATATAATAAAATATTAAATCATATATTTTATACACTGACTTGCTTTTCCATACAACACTAAATATTTGAGAATCATTTATTTTGATACCTAAAATTGGAATCTCTTCATCTTTATGCACTGGTATGCTGGTGAACATTTGAGTTGTTTAACATTTATACCACTAAAATGCTGCTCTGAACGTTCAAATACATCTTTCCTGGAGTACATATGTAAGAGTTTTGAGAAAGAAAACAGCTGGATGTACAGCCTCATTTATAAAGTAATACCAAATTGTTTTACACATAGCCTGTATAACAATGTATGCTCCAGTGGTTTATGAAAAATCCCATGTCCCAAATCTTGGTTCATTTTTGGTATTTTCAAACTTTGACATTTTTCTGTCTGCTAGGTAACATTGTATCTTATTGTGTTTAGAAAACAACTTGTAGTAAAAACTATAAAGAAAAGCAAAAGAATGTTGAACACAAACTCATGATTATGGATAAATTTTGGGAAATGGTGGGGGATGTAATTAGAAGTGGTATCCATGGAACTTTAGAGGAAATAAGGCTTTGTCATTATTTAATTAAGTCACATATAATTTTTTGGGTATGCTATATGTCATAATGAAAAAAATGAATTGGCCTGGCGTGGTGGTTCATGCCTGTAATCCTAGCACTTTGGTAGGCTGAGGTGGGTGGATCACCTGTGGTCAGGAGTTCGAGACCAGCCTGGCCAACATGGTTTCACCTGGTCTCTACTAAAAATACGTAAATTAGCCAGGTATGGTGGCAGGCACCTGTCGTCCCAGTTACTCGGGAGGCTGAGGCAGGATGATTGCTTGAACCTGAGAGGTGGAAGTTGCAGTGAGCTGAGATCACGCCATTGCACTCCAGCCTGGGTGACAAGGGTAAAACTCCGTCTCAAATAAAATAAAATAAAATAAAATAAAATAAAATAAAATACTCATATTGGCAATTATGTTATTATTCTCTTGCCCTTCAACTCTCTTCTTGTAAAGTAGATCAATAGTAAGATTCTTTTGTTTTGCTGAGAAAAATGTAGAAAACGGAAGCAAACGGGAAAACCTGAGAGGAGAGGCTGGATTACACAGGAGAAGGTATGGAGCTGCTCTGAAGTAAGAGGAGCCTGACAGTCAGAAAGTCAGCATGTGATGAGGTGAAGCAGGTTAGTAGATTAGATATTTTAATGAGTGGAATGTGGTGGAGAAGAGAAGCCTAAAAATAGTCAAGAGGTTTTCCTATGTATAATATTCTCCACCTCTTCAATAAATCTTTTTAAAGATTAACACCTCACTTCAGTATCTCAGAGTCAGATATATGTGTCCTTCAATTATTTTACTGTACAAAAACATACCTTACATCTTTCAGGCACAAAAAATTCAACGACAAAGAATACTATGTAATAGGTGCCTATTTTGGTGCAAATAAATTATAACAGCATGTGAGATTTTCTTTCCTGAATAGCTTGTGTGACTTATAAATAATTGACAATAAATGCACACTGAGGTTTAAGTACTAGCTTTGTACCTACTTCGAAAAAGGTAAAGAGGAAAAATGTTTAAGCAGCGTTTCTCAACAAATGATGTTTAGAAAACTGAATATCCACATGAGAAAGAATTAAGTTGTACTCGTACCTTAAATTGTATTAAAAATTAATTGAAAATAGATAAGGCTGGGTGCAGTGGCTCACACCTGTAATCTCAGCATTTTGGGAGGCTGAGGCAGGCGGATCACCTGAGGAGTTCGAGACCAACCTGACCAACATGGAAAAACCCCATCTCTACTAAAAATACAAAAAATACAAAATTAGCTGGGCATGGTGGTGCGCACCTGTAATCCCAGCTACTCGGGAGACTGAGGCAGAAGAACTGCTTGAACTCAGAAGGCGGAGGTTGCGGTGAGCAGATATTGTGCCATTGCACTCCAGCCTGGGCAACAAGAGTGAAACTCCATCTCAAAAAAAAAAAAAAAAAAAAGAAAGAAAAGAAAATAGATAAAAAACCTACGTGTAAGAGCTACAATTATAAAACTTTAAGAAAAAAATTAGAAAAAACCTTTATGACATTTGATTTGGCATGATTTCTTGGACGTACCATAATACCAATATGGTCTCAAATGGTACCCAAAGCACAGGCAACAAAATAAATAGGATTTAATCAAAATTAATAACATTTCTGCATTAAATGACACTGTCAATAGAGTGAAGACAACTCATAGAATGGGAGAAAATATTTGTAATCATATATACCTGACAAAGGGTTAATATTTAGGACATAGAGACAGTCCCTGTTTTACAATGGTTCAAAACTTAAAATTTTTCTTTTCTTTTCTTTTTTGAAAGAGAGTGGAATCTCCTCTGTTACCCAGGCTGGAATGCAGTGGCATGATCTCCACTTACTGCAACCTCCACCTCCTGGGTTCAAGTGATTCTCCTGCCTCAGCCTCCCAAGTAGCTGGGATTACAGGCATGCACCACCATGCCCGGCTAATTTTATTATTTTTAGTAGAGAGGGAGTTTTGCCATGTTGGCCAGGCTGGTCTCAAACTCCTGACCTCAGGTGATCCACCTGCCTTGGCCTTCCAAAGTGCTGGGATTACAGGGGTGAGCCACTGCACCCAGACTAAACTTTAAAATTTTCTACTTTGTGGTGGTGCAAAAGCTATATACCTTCAGTAGAAAGTGGTATAAATCTCTCTTGATGTGTAATTCTGGGCAGCGAGCTACCTCTCCATTAGCCACGCAAACACAAGGGTAAACAACCAATAATCTATAATGTATAGTGTTGCCAGATGATTTTACCCAACTGATGAATAGTGTAAAAGTTCTGAAAATGTTTAAGGTAGGCTACGCTAAGTTATGATGTTCAGTAGGGTACATGTATTAACCACAATTTGACTTAAAATATTTTCAATTTGCAATGGGTTTAATGGAACATAACCTCACAGTAAGTCCTTGCAATTCAAAAAAGACAACTCAGTAACTCCTATAACTCAACAACAAGAATAAACAACCCAGTTAAATATCGACAAAAGAACTTAATAGGTATTTATCCAAAGACAATATATAGATAGTCAATTAAGCATGTGCAAAAATGTTCAACATCACTAATCATTAGGGAAATCTAAATCAAAACCACAATGAAACACCATTTAACACTCAGGATGGCTATAATATTTTAAAATTAAAAAAATCCACCATAAAAATAGCGAGTGTTGAAGTGGATGTGGAGAAAATGCAACTCTTGTACATTGCTGGTAGGATGTACAGCATCCTACTGTACAAATGGTGTTGCCACTGAGAAAGACAGTATGGACGTTCCTCAAAAAATTAGACATAGAGTTACCATTTAATCTAGCAATTCAACTTCTGGGAATATGCCATAAAAAACTGAAAGCAGAAATTTCAACAGATATTTATACATAAATGCTCATAGCAGCATTATCACAATGGTCCACCAAAGGTGGAGACAACCAAAATGTCCATTAATGGATGAAAGGATAAATAAAATGTGGTATATCTGTACATGTGAATATTATTGAGTTTTAAAAAGAAATAAAATTCTGACACATGCTATAACATGGATGAACAGTGATGACATTATGCAAAGTGAAATAAACCAGAAACAAAAGGACAAATGTGGTTATAATTCCACTTATACACAGTACCTAGAGTAGTCAAATTCATAGACATACAAAGTAGAATGGTGGCTTTCAAGGAATGAGGTTAAGGGTAGATGGGAAATTATTGTTTTATGGGTAGAAAGTTTCAATTTGAGAAAAGGAAAAAGTCTAGTTATTGATAGTGGTGATGGTTGTAACAATAATGTGAATATACTTCATGCCACTGAACTGGATACCAAAAATATGTTAACATGGTAAATGTCATTTTAGCTATATTTTACCAAAATTAAAAAAAAAAAAAGAAAGAAAGCATTAATAGATTGAACACAGTGGCTCATGCCTGTAATCCCAGGACTTTAGGAGGCTTAGGTGAGAGGATCCCTTCAGCCCAGAAGTTTGAGACTAGCTTGGGCAAAGTAGGGAGACTCCGCCTCTACAAATAATTAAAAAAAAAAAAAAAAGCTGGGCATGGCGGTGGCCGCCTGTGATCCCAGCTACTTGGGAGGCTGAGTCAGAAGGATTACCTGATTCTGGGAGGTCAAGACTGCAGTAGCCGTGATTGTGCCACTGCACTCCAGCCTGGGCAACAGAGTGAGAGCCTGTCACAAAACAAAAACAAAAATGAAAAACAAGCAAATAAATGCCAGAAACATTAGTAGATATTGTTGCACAGATAAGATCTAGTATGGGCAAGATGATATTTCGGTAAAGTTAAAGTTATACATGCTTCAAAAATATAAGAAAAAAAGAATAATTTTCCCACATAAAGGTATAATTTAGGGAAATCAAAATGTTAAGTGTTCCACAATGAGGAAGAAATGGAGACAAACATGGTTTGTATGTGCATTTTGCAAGAGACTTGTCAAAGGTCTAACAGAGGATTCTTTCATTTACAGTGTCTGATTCAGGAATTGTTTGTGGTTGAAAGCCAAACTGCTCCAATATATTACACTTTTAAATAAAGGAATCCCAAATTTTCTCAGGATTTCTTTCAGTCAGTAGAATGAAAGTCATTTAACTTTAATTTTTCAATTCCATTTACAAGAAACTTCTTCCTTAGGTAGTATTTTAGCTCTCTGCAGAATTTCTAAAGGTATGTCTAAGAGTCTCCACAACTGATATCATACACAATTCTTATTGCACTGATTTCCTGCTGGGTCCTATATTTCTGTTGAGAAATATGATCTCAGTTGATACTTCATTATGGCTCCTGTGGGGAACAGAGAGCCTAGTAAGAGAAAATGTACAGGTCAGGCATGGTGGTTCACACTTGTAATCCCAGCACTTTGGGAGGCCGAGGTAGGAGATTGCTTGAGTCTGGGAGTTTGAGACCAGCCTGGGCAATATGGTGAAACCACATCTCTACAAAAAGTAAAGTAAACAAAATAAGCCAGGCATGGGAACATGCACCTGTAGCCCCAGCTACTCTGGAGGCTGAGGTGAAAGGATTGCTTCAGCCCAAAAGATAGAGATTGCAGTGAACCAAGATCACACCCTGTACTCCAGCCTAGGCAACAGAGTGAGATCCTGTCTCAAAAAAAAAAAAAAAAAAAGATACAAAGGAAAAATTACATTTGTGTAATTTGTGTATAGGGCCAATAGAAAATGTTTTAAAATATCTAGGAATATTAAAGGTAGCATTTTCTTTTCATTAGGTTAGACTGATAACTAAATGGCATTCCTTGTCTATTCATTTACTTGGCTTTTTCTTTATCTTAATTTCCTTACAGCCTTTCACAAATGTTCTTTGAACAGACTTTCTCCATCCCCTGGAACTCTCTTTGCCTGCATCGTGGCTTCCGAACTCCTCAGGGCTATCTATACAGGTTTTTGGATGTAACTAGACTCTGAATGTCAGTTTGTGCTCTGTTGAGACCTCTAGTGAATATGTATTCTAGACTTTTTAAAAAAGGGATTGCTGAAATAAAATTGTATCCATTGATGTAGAATGTTTCTCACATTCCATGTGAACAGGTAATCATAGGTCTCAAGTAATAATCTAAACATTTGCTAAGTATTCCAAACATTCTCTATATTAAAACTCTGGAAATAGATCAAAGTCTATTTTCAAATTTTTTTAAAACAAACAAACAATAAAACATATCTCTGAAATATTAGAGGATAGTCATTTTGTTCTGTTATCTGCATATTTAAAACATTTAGACAAATCAAAATGGATGTTAGGTATTTTCTTCCAAACATGCGACAACAAGGCAAATGCATTCTATATAATTTATTTGAAAATAAAGGTTTTTGCTTAGTTCAACAGCTATTCCGTAAAGAATAGAATGAATGAATGAGAGTACAGTTTGAAAAGCCAGCTATGCTTTTGTATGGATTTTTTCTCTACCTTGCTTACTGTGTCCAATAAAAGAAAAAGAAATGATCAAATATTTGAAGTGCGATCTCTGGTGAATGCTTCTGAGAGAGCGTTTTGTGAACACTGTTTTTGTGCTGTTAAGGCAGCAGTGACTTCTCTGAACTCTCTGGTCTCTCTTTATCTCTCCTCTATTCCCCTACTAAACCAATGGATTTTAGGTTGGGGTCAAACTTGGGTTGGTGAAGGCTCCGAGTTCTGTTACACTCTTTGGAAAGACAGTTAGCAATCCTCCTTTTGGTGCCATTAATTAAGGATTAAACAGAAGAATCACTTTATTTCGTTCCTCCAAAATATTTTCCAGATTTGTTACCCTGTATTCTACTGACATTTACTTTCAGTAACTTATAGATATTCTATTCTGGTTTTTATTATAAGATTTTAGACCACAAAAAATTAATAAAAGGGAGAATACAGTCTTTTAACATAAAATTGATTAAAGTAGAAGTATTTAGAAATACTCTGATGAAGAAAAAGTTGCATATTATATATAATATATACTGCAGAAATGATTTTGGAGGCTTTATCTAAATAATCTGAGTTATTAAGAAAATTCTTATCTGTTCTTAATTATTTAAACAATTCAGATGGAAGTCATGTTCTTATGTAATTGTAATGTGAACTACAGGATAAACACATTTATTTGTTTGTCCCAGCCAGATTTTACGACTTATAAATATTGCCCTCGCCATATTGATTGTGCAGTGATCCACATCAGTCAATAAAGCTACAGCTGTAAGCTATATGCATAGAACAAAGCTCCAATGAAGCACTCAATAGCTATTGATTTATTTCTGGATTTCCTGGTTTGCTTTTATTTGTGAGCTATATAAATGCAGATAGATAATTGGCCTAGAGCTATTTTGACAATTGTGGATCTATGGTCTTGCTTCAGAATCTCCATATTTATAAATCTAGATATAAATATCATGGCATTTTTATTCAAGCAGTTACAACTATTGTTCATGCACATAGATTCCAGTATAATGAATTTCTATTGCATTTCTGTCGCTTCTTTCCAAATCCAGAAAAGGCAGAAAGCATAACTGGAATTTCTAAAGTGAAACTTTGCACGTCAACATAGAAAAAAGAAAATGGCAGAACCCAAAGTAAAACAATGTTAAACATTTCCACTTAAAAAGGTTCAAAATGTTTGATTTTCCAAAAATAAGAAAAAGGAAACTTGCTCTATTGCTCTGTTATACAAGAATAGTTGCATATAATGTACAGACAAAGAGTCAAAACTGAACCACCTTCAAGGGCCACAGAAGAGCAATAAACTTGTTACCTAGAAGTAAGATAATAAAGAATGTTGCTAAATATAGTAAAATACAAAGCATATGCCTCAACCCAAAGTGCTCAAATAACTAACAAAAAACAAAACAACACAAACAAGAAACCAACATGACGGCCAAACACAAGCTTTGACTGTCTTCTGCCTGCTGGCAGCTAGATTGTGACTACTGACTACTGGTTTCCATTTCAAAGATGTTTTGTAAAAATAATGTTTAAATGTTATGTGTATGTGTGTGTGTGTGTGTGTGTCTATTCACATATCACACTAATTAGATGTTTCTATCTTTGAGGAAGTCTACTGCAGTTGATTTACTATTGCATCTCTACAGTTGCTTAATGCACATTACCTACACTATTTGCTTATTAATTGCCCCTTCCATAAACACAATGTTTAAATATAATTGTAGCCTTAGCTCCATAGTTTATAGCTCCATAGTTTATTTTTAGAGCTTCAGTTTGGGGCTATTAATTGCATCCCTTCTCATTTCATGAAAATGGACTTTCCACAAAATAAAAAGTATGTACACCAGACGAACTTTTTTTGCTGAGCTTTTCAAGAGTGGGCCATTTTGCTGGAGTAATCACTGTATGTAAAGGAGGGAGAATGAGATTTTACTGTCGCCCAGGAAATAAGAGAGAAGTGACATCTCTTACCCTCTCGAAGTACTTTCTCTACTTTGGTTCCTTGCCCCTCTATTGAGCCCTTTGGTAATCAATGACTTCTCAGTATGCATACCTTATGGTGTTCATTCAGTCAACATAGATCCTTGTCTCTGTAGTACTTGACACTAATGAATACTTCTAATTCTCGCCATCCTCTCTTCTCTTTAGGTGGTAATATATTCCTCTCATTGTTTACCTGTTACCTCCCTACTCCTTTACCATTTCCTTTTATTGTTCTTCTTCATGAATTCTTAGTGTATTTTTTAAAGTGGTGTCTTTAGAATTCCCATCCTTTCTATGCTGCCTCATTCTCTTTCATTAACTTGACTTTTTCCAAAAATTTCTACCTTAGCAATTTACTGTTAGGATTTCAGCTATTATCTTTCTATGTGCTAGCACCAGATCATTATCTCCAGTTCTAATCTGTCTTCTTACTGTTACATTCTAATAACTGCTTCATTGACCTGTACAATTGCATACACTTCCAGCACATCAAGGCATACTTAATGTTTGCAAAACTGAAGAAATCAGTTCTTTTCTCAAATTTCTTTCTCTTCCTGATTTTTTTCAGCATTTCTGTTAGGGATGCCTCTATCTCTTCCAATGGCAAAAACTAGAACTTAAGTTATTTCTATTTTGTTTTACTATACATTCTTTCTCAGCATCAGAATTTGAATCATTCATTTTCCTTGTAACTATTTTCAAGGCCCTCATTCCTCTTTAGATTTAGTTACTTTCTTTTATTTATTTTCCTTTGATTTCACACAAACTATTATAGTAGTATACACGTTTAGTAGCTCTTGGCTATAAGGAACATAAACCAAATTAAGTTTTTGAATAATCTTTTAAATTTTGAAATAGTTACAGTTTTTCAGAAGAGTTACAAGCATGGTGCAGAGTTACTGCATACTCTTGATTTAGTTTCCCCTTGCTTAACTGGCACATTTGTCAAAGCTAAGAAATTGAAATTGGTAAAACACTTAACCAAATAGAGACTTTATTGTAATTTCAGCTTTGTTCCAGAATCCAATGCATGACACCACACTGCAGTTTGTCATTATAAGTAGCATTTTCTTTTCATTAGGTTGGACTGATAACTAAATGGCATTCCTTGTCTGTTCCTTTACTTGGCTTTTTCTTTATCTTAATTCCCTTATATGTTCTGGTGTGTTGGAGTTTCTCAGTCTTTCCTTATCAATCTTGTTATTGAAAATTTGAAGACAATTGAAGAATTCTTTCCATTTAGGTTGGTTTGATGTTATCTCCATGATTAGACTAGGATTAAGAGTTTTTTTCCTAGAAGATTCTAACAGATAATTACTAGCTAAATTATTTCTCTCATGAAATCGTATCTCAAGGCACATGTCAATATCAATATATCAGTATTACTAATTATTGGGGTTTTAACATTCTGCATCACATATGTAATTTAAAAATATTTAATCTCAATCTGAGGCTTGTGTTTTCATTGTCTTAGTCATGTATGTTGCAGAGAAAATATCGGAATTTCAATAAAGACCAATTTATCGATATTTTTCTTCATGAATTGTGCAATTTGTGTTGCCTTTTTAAAACTCATCACATAATTCAAGATTACATAGATTTTCTCCTATGACCATTTCTAGAAATCCTATAATTTTATATTTTATATTTAGGTCTGTAATTCATTTTGAGTTAATTTTTAAAGAAGTGTAAGATATCTCTCAAAGTTTATATTTCTCCTGCCAAAGTTCAACTGTTTGAGTAGTTTCTGTTGAAATGACTATGCTTTCTACATTGAATTTCTTTGCTTTTGGTAAAAACCAGTTAACTATATTTGTGAAATATATTTCTCCATTAAAAACTCCTCTGTTTAAGTCTTATACCAACAATGGGGTTTCTTTGCTTTCTTTTCCAATCTGACAATTTTTGTCATTCAGTGTATTTTTAGAAGTTCGCATTTAAAGTAATAATTAAAATGGTTGGATAAAAACCTATTGTCTTCCTAGCTGCTTTATTTTTTATCGATACATAATATATCACATATTTGTGGAGTGTGTGTGATATTTTGTTGCATGCATAGAATGTGTAATGATAAAGTCAAAATATTTGGAGCATCCATCACCTTGAGTATTTATCATTTCTATGTAGTGGAAACATTTCAAATTCTCCCTTCTAGTCAGTTTGAAATATAAAATACATTGTTGCTAACTATACTCACTCTATTGAATATTAGAACTGAAACTTTCTTAAGCTGGCACTCATTGACGAACATCACTTAATCCCTCCCCCACCCCACACACATCTTTTCCAGCCTCTGGTATTTATCATTCTACTTTCTACCACCATAAATCAACATTTTTAGCTGTCAAATATGAATGAGAACATTTGAAATTTGTCTTTCTGTGTCTGATTTATTTCACTTAACATAACCTCCAGTTCCCTATCTTTTACTGTAAATAATATGATTTTATTCTTTTTTGTGACTGAATAGCATTTCATTGTTTGTATATATACATTTTCTTTATCCATTCATTTGCTGATAGGCACTTAGGTTGATTCCATATCTATGCTATTGTCAATAGTGCTGCAATAAATATGTGAGTATAGGTACCACTTTGATATACTAATATATTTTCCTTTGGATAAATAACCAGTAGTGGGATTGCTGAATTATATGGTAGTTCTATTTTTAGTTTTGTGAGAAATTTTCATACTATTTTCCATAATGGCTATATTAAATTCCCACCAATAGTGTGTAAGAGATCCCTTTTCTGTGCAACCTCACCAGAATCTGTTATTTTTTTTCATTTTAATAATAGTCATTTTAACTATGGTAAGATAATATGTCGTTTTGACTTGCATTTCTTTGATGATTAATTATGTTGAGCTTTTTCATATACTTTGATTAATTATATTGAGCTTTTCTCATATACTTATTGTCCATTTATATATTTTCTTTTGAGAATTGTTCATTCATGTCTTTTTCCCACTTTATAATGGAAATGTGTGTGTGTTTGTGTGTGTGTGTGTGTGTGTGTGTGTGTGTGTTCAACAGGTTGTTCCTTCACTCTGTTGATTCTTTCTTTTGCTATCTATGCATAAGCTTGTTAGGTTGATATGATCCCATTTGTCTATTTTTGTTTCTTTTGTCTGTGCTTTGAAATCTTAGCCATAAAATCTTTGCCTTATGTTTCTTCTAGTACTTTTGTATTTGGGGATTTTACATTTAAGTTCTGAATTCATTTTGAGCTGATTTTTGTATATGTTGACAGACAGGGGTCCAGTTTCATTCTTCTTCGTATAGATACCCAATTTTCCCAGCAGCATTTATTGAAGAGGGTATCCTTTTCCCCGGGCACAGTCTTACTGGTTTTGTCAAAGACCAGTTGGTTGTAACAATGTGGATTTATTTTTATGTTTTCTATTCTGCTCCATTGGTCTATGCATCTGTTTTTGTACCAGTACCATGCTGTGTGAGTTACCATAGACTTGTAAAATATTTTGAAGTCCGGCGGTGTGATGCCTCTAGGTTTTTCGTTTGTTTGTTTTTTCCCCCCTCAGGATTGCTTTGGCTATTTGGGCTCTTTTTTGGTTCCATATGAATGTCAGGATTCTAAAAAATTCTGTGAAAAATGGCATTGATATTTTGCTAGGAATTGCATTGAATTTGTAGATTGCTTTGGGCAGAATGGTCACTTTAACAACATGAATTCTTCTAATCCATGAGCATGGGATGTCTTCCATTTTTCTCTTGTATGTCCTCTTCAGTTTCTGTCATCAGTGTTTTGTATTTTTACTTCAGAGATCTTTCACCTCCTTGGTTACATTTATTTCTAGGTTTTTGTTGTTGTTGTTGTCATTGTTGTTGCTATTGTAAATGGGATTGCCTTCTTGATTTATTTCTCAGCTAGTTTGTTCATCGTGTATAGATATGCTACTGATTTTTGTGCATTGATTTTGTATTCTGTAATTTTACTGAATGTGTTTATCGCATCTTGGAGGTTTTTTGGTGAAGTCTAGGTTTCTCTAGATATAAAATCATGTCAGCAAAAAAGGGATAATTTCAATTCCTCTTTTCACATTTGGATGCCTTTTATTTCTTCCTCTTGCTTGATTACTCTGGCTATGATTTCTATTACTGCATTGAATAGGAGGTCTTGTCCTCTTTCAGTTCATAAAGGAAAGACTTTCAACTTTTCCACGTTCGGTTTTCCCCATTCTGTCTAATGTTATCTGTGGCTTTGTTATATATGGCTTTTATTATGTTGAGATATGTTCCTTCTATGCCTAGTTTGTTGAGACTTTTTATCGTGAATGGATGTTAAATTTTATGAAATGCTTTTTCTGTGTCTATCAAGATGATTATATGATTTTTGTCTTTCATTCTGTTGATGTGATATATCATGTTTATTGATTTGCATATGTTGAATCATCCTTGCATCTCTGGGATAAATCCAACTTGGTCGTGGTGTATTATCTTTTTGATGTGCTGTTGGAAACTGTTTGCTAGTACCTTGTTGAAAATTTTTGCGTCTATGTTTATCAGGGATGTTGGATTGTAGTTTTATTACATCTTGTCTGACTTTGCTATCAGGGTAATGCTGGCCTTGTAGAATGAGTTAGGGATAATTATTCCTGTTAATTTTTTTGGAATTGTTTGAGGAGACCTAGATACTCTAATTTTGTTGCCTTTGTTTTTTATTTTTCCTCTTTTACTGCCTTCTCTAGATTCAATTGTAGATATTTTATGATTCAACTTCTTCTCTTCTATTGTCTTTTATTATTTGCCTATTTAAATATTTTAGTCAGTCTCCCAGGGTTTGAAATTTGAATTTTTAATAATTTGCATATACCTTCAAAAAATAGTATAAAGCTTCACACGCAATGTAAAGATTTTACAACAATATTCCTAATTCACACTCACCACTCTTGGGCTATTGTTGTTATATATTTTATTTTTACACATCACCTTAACACACAATACATTGTTGCTATTATTACTTCATAGTTTATATTTTCAAGTAATTAAAAATGGCATTAAAATGATTATATTTCACATCCACTTATCCATTTACACCACTATTTATTTCTTTGTGTAGATTCAAGTTTCTGACCCATAAAACATTCTTTTGGCATAAAGAATTTCTTTAAATATTTCTTATTTTTTTTTTTCTTGAGATGGAGTCTCACTCTATTGCCAGGCGGGAGTGAAATGGTGCAATCTCGGCTCACTGCAACCTCTGCCTCCTGGGTTCAAACGATTCTCCTGCCTCAGCTTCCCAAGTAGTTGGGACTACAGGTGCACGCCACCATGCCCAGCTAATTTTTGAATTTTAGTAGAGACGGGGTTTCACCATGTTGGCTAGGATGGTCTCGATCTCCCAACCTTGTGATCCACCCGGCTCGGCCTCCCAAAGTGCTAAGATTACAGTCATGAGCCGCCGTGCCCAGCCTAAACATTTCTGATAAAGTAGGTCTGCTAGCAATTAAAATATATTACTGTTTTTGTTTGCCTGAGATAGTTTTTATATCTCCTCTGACTTTGAAAGTTAATTTTGCTGGTTATAGAATTCTGCATTGGTTCATTTCTTTTCAAAATGTCAAAAATGTCAATTTTTTTTTCTTCTGGCTTGCTTATAGTTTGACAACAAGTGTAGTGTAATTATTATCCTTATTCCTCCGTAGAAAAAATATTCTTTTCTTCACCCATGCTACTTTTGATACTTTTCTCTACGTCCTTGATTTTTAGCAGTTTTTTTCTTCTTCTTGGTCTCTGAGCTTAATTACATCTTGCAATTTGATATCTGCCACTACTGTTAGAAAATTCTTAGCCATTATTTCTTCAATTATTTTCTCTGCCCAATTCTCTCATTTTCCAGTATCAGGTATCTCAATTATGAGTATATTATGTGGTTTACATTGTCCCTCAGTTCTTGGATGCTATTTTCTAATTTCTTGTTTTATGCTTGTGCTTCAGTTTGCATAATTTCTGCTGACCAGTCTTCAAGTTCACTGATGTTTTTTTGTAACTTTGTTGAATCTACTAATGAACACTTTGAAGGTCATCATTTCTACTATGCTGTCTTTGGTTTCCAACATTTTCATTTGATTCAGTCCTATATTTTCCATTTCTTTGCTGTAATGACCTATCATATTTTGCATATCATTTATTTCCTCATTAGAGACTTTAACATACTAATCTTAGTTATTTAAACTTCCAGTTTGTCTCATAGCTATGTCTGGTTCTATGCTTGATTTTTTTCCTTAAGACTTTTGGCATTTCTTCACATGCTTTTTAATCTTGCTTGAAATTGAGACATATATTAGATAATATAAATTGAGATAATTAAACATTTTGTATAAAAATTCATGCTAAACTAACTAGAGATTGGGCAGTGTTTAATGTTTGTTGTAGTCATAGGTCCCAGAAGCTTCAAATTCCTTTAATAACTTTTTGTTCCCACTCTTGACTTTGGGCTTCCCTAAACTATCACTTCCCAATGAGAGTCTTGCAGATTTTCTACGTGTAACAGACTGTTACACTGGAGCCATGTTGGTGTGGGGGTAAGGCCTTGGGAAGGGGTACATTCGGTAATCTTACCAATAAATTTCAGTGTCTCTGTGGGTCTGTTTCTTGGGACAGTGACCTTGACAAATGCTCCTCCCAGTGGTACAGCTATTTTATCCCTTGCCTTCTCCAGCTTAACTGACTGCAGTGTTTCCCATTGATTTCCCTGACGTCTAGAGCCCTGTTGACTTTGTACATTTCTTTTCTCCTTAAGTGAGACAGGAAGGCGAGAGGTGCCTGGAGTAGGATGAATGTTCTTCCCTCAGCTGGTGGGATAAGGCTCCCGTAAAGTCTGTCCCCAGTTAGAACTTTGTGATAGAGAAGGTTCTGGGAATATTTCACAATGATTCATCTTCCCCTCTCCTACTTTGTAAGAGCAGAGACTTGATTAATTTGGTTTTTCTATTTTTTTCAAACCTATTGTTTATAAATAAACTTTAGTGTAGCAACCATTTAATATTTAATTTTGAGACTGAAATGCCATAGTTACAATGTTTTTTTTATTTTCTTTCCTCTTAAGACAATTATCTCTTGTCAAAGCCTATTTTGATAATACTGTTGATTAACTCTGTTTAACAAAAATTGTTTTCTTCCTCATGGCTCAGAAAGATATAATCATCACATAATCATACCAGAAATCCTAAAACATTTCAGTTTTTGGAAGAAATCAACATGTTTAAATTTTATTATTTTCAAGTACACTCATTTTATTGTAATACTTTCATTAATAATTTATTTTTTATATTTTGTAGTATCAAAACTTAACCTTTTAAATCATAGAACATTTTAGTGACTTCTAGATATAATATTCTTAAAAGCACTTTTATTGAGGTATGGTTGACCTTCAAAAAGCCATACATACTTAAGGCAAACAACATGATGAGTTTGGAGATAAGGGCACACCTGTGAAACCATCAGCACAACGTGTGACATAAACTCATCCATCACTTTTATAAGGGTCTTCTTACATTGACCGCAAAATTATACAAGTGGATATTGGTCATACTACTTGCTTACATTTCAGAATGAATAGCTATTATGATAGATATTAACATAGTGCTTAAGAGTTGTTATAAAAATTCTGTGTTTCTAACAGTTCACTTAATGAAAATATTTATGTTAGATCATGTTTAAAATTTTTCAGAAATGTAAATATGACTAAACTATAGAAACTGTGGTAGAGTGCTAATGAAACATTGGAATAATTAAATAGAAATGAAAGAAGGAAACTCCTCTGCAGCGCTGATATCAGAGAAAACAAAAAACTGGTAATGACAAATGGAAATAACATACGACCAGTCGAATAGAAGAATGTACTGGTTGTGAATCAGCAACAAGCTAAAGTTAATGTGGAACAACCTAAAATTATACAGGCACTATAAGAAGACATACTACGGGTGAATTAAACATGTTGAGCAAATATAATTGAAATCTTAATTTATATAAATTTAACTAAATAAAATGAATTAACATATTCATAATATATATTAGGTCCTGGTAAAGTGGTACATTTTATGTTGTCATTCGATCAAAAAGATCTTTAAGATCAAAGGTATCTATCATTAATCTTGCTGTTGATAACTGGCATAAAGTACTTGAGTGCGAAACTGTTGATTAATATAAAAATCATTGAACTCTGACTAAATAAATTAACGAAATTAAGAAAAAATAGAAAATCTTTTAGATTAAGAGTTTTATATAGAATACAGAAAACTGATTGATGTATCTCTCATGTTATGGGAAAAGAATCTTATTTTTGACTCATTCCTTTTATTTAACAACCAGAATATCAGACTTTCTGTTTCTTGGTTGGTTTTCAAAGGGTTACATAGAGTGTAATATGCATTGCCTAATACTTAAAACGATGTTGATGTTTATAAAGACACTTCTTCAACAATGCAGATCACATCTGTGTGTTTATTTTAAGCTCCATGTAAAACAATGTATATAATGAAAACATTTTGTCTACAGAAAGCATGTTCACTTTTAGGGCTCAAGAGAAACAGGAGTCTGAGAATACAATATCAAATTTCCTTTTGGAATTTTTTGCCTACTGGACTATCTCCTAACTTCACTGAACACATGCTAAAATCATTGTAGTTGACCCAAGACTATAGAAGTCATTTGCCAAAGCATTTACAAGTTCCAGCAAAAATGAGGTTTTACTCAGATACAGAGCTAAATGAAAATTGGCATGATTATTTGTCCTTAAAGAAAAGCATATAGAAAACATGTTTTCTTTCTTTCTTTCTTTCTTTCTTTTCTTTCTTTCTTTCTTTCTTTCTTTCTTTCTTTCTTTCTTTCTTTCTTTCTTTCTTTCTTTCTTTCTTTCTTTCTTTCTTTCTTTTTCTTTCTTTCTTTCTTTCTTTCTTTCTTTCTTTCTTTCTTTCTTTCTTTCTTTCTTTCTTTTCCTTCCTTCCTTCCTTCCTTGCTTCCTTTCTTTCTTTCTCTTTCTTTCTTTCCTTCTTTCTTTCTTTCTTTCTTTCTTTCTTTCTCTTTCTTTCTTTCTTTCTTTCTTTCTTTCTTTCTTTCTTTCTTTCTTTCTTTCTTTTTTTTTCTCTCTTTCTTTCTTTCGTTCTTTCTTTCTTTCTTTTCTTCCTTCTTTCCTTCCTCCCTCCCTCCCTTCCTTCCTTCCTTCCTTCCTTTTTTTTTTTTTTTTTTTTGAAGTTTTGCTCTTGTTGCCCAGGCTGGGGTACAATGGAGTGATCTCAGCTCACTGCAACCTCTGCCTCCTGGGTTCAAGCAATTCTCCTGCCTCAGCCTCCCAAGTAGCTGGGATTACAGGTGCCCTCCACCTGGCTAATTTTTTTATATTTAGTAGAGTGGGGGTTTCACCATGTTGACCAGGCTGGTCTTGAACTCCTGATCTCAGGTGATCCACTGGCCTCAGCCTCCCAAAGTGCTAGGATTATAGGCATGAGCCACCATACCCACTCTGAAAACATGTTTTCTTTTCAGTGTTTTTCAGTTTGCCCTAATATTGAGTTATACAACTTATTTATACTACAATAATCTACTAAGATGAACTACAGTCAGGGTTGGAGAAGATTGCTAGGATATGTGAAAGAATCACTGTTTTACATTGTATTGAAGTTTATCTGTTCTTGCTGAACAGCAGATAACATGCAATAATTTGGGGTATAGGTTAGTCATGAACCTGACAATGGGAGAAGTAATGGTTATAAAACAATCTTTTAAAAAGTAGAAAGCATAGCCAGAGAAAGAGAACATAGAGGGGCATGTATGGCTTTTTGAACAAGATCAAGATATTTTCTTGGATTTATTATTTACTTAATAGGAAACTTTTTATTATACCATTTCATGTTTTCTAAAAATTAGGTCACTCAAAGAAGCATAAAAGAAGCATAAAAGTCAACTGAAAAGTCTCCCAATGCCTCAGTTGAAATAATACGAACAACAAAATATTGTTGATTTAGAACACCAAAAATAAAATAACTATTCATGAGTCCATTCTGATATAAATAAAAGACTGCTAAATGAATAAATAGGGGAGAAGAAAAGAATGTTCCATGCAAAAGAAATTGAAATAATTTATGTGGATATTGTCCAGCCGGGGAATTATAACTTTCTGCTTCTCAAGTGTAGGCTGTGGACAGTGACTTCTTTCTGCAGACTACAGTGTAGAAAGGGGGACACAGAAAGCTACTTCCCAGGGGAGAAGGCTGACAGACACTACCTCAGTAAGGTGATTAAGGCTAACATCAACAGTTATGATGTTGATATTATGCATACTTGATAAGATGTGACACAAATGGCACTTTACTTGTGATCTTCCTTCCCTAAATCCATGGTACGAGTCTTATCATAAAGAACAACAACAAAAATACACACTAAAATATGAGACATATTCTAATACAGGATACAGGAATATTTTGAAAAATACCTAATCAATATTTCTCATATCTATTAAGATCGTCAAAAGCAAGGAAAGTCTGAGAAACAGTCACAGTCAAGAGATGCCTATGGAAGCAACTAAATGCAATGTCATATCCTGGATAGGATTTGGAATAGAAAAATGACTTTAGCTGAAAACACACACACACACACACACACACACACACACACACCCACAAAACCTGAATAAACTATGGGCCTTAGTTAATAATAATATCAATATTAATCATTAATGAAAACAAATACACCATAATAGAGTAAGATGTTAACGATAGGAGAAACTGGGTGTAGGGTATATGGGAACTCTCTTTTTAAAATTTTTCAGTTAATCTAAAACAGTACTAAAAATTAAAATCTATTTTTTAAAAAATGTGATCTCTGATAATAATACCAAACTTCCCTTCAAAAGAGCCACATCAGACCAGGCATGGTGGCTCATGCCTGTAATCCCAGCACACAAGCCCTGAACCAGGGCTTGGGTAAGCTCCTCTAGTTAGAAATAGTCTATGTAGCCAGGCGCTGCAGCTCACACCTGGAATCTCAGCATGTTGGGAGGCCGAGGTGGGTGGATCACCTGAGGTCAGGAGTTAGAGACCAGCCTGACCAACATGGAGAAACCCCATCTCTACTAAAAATACAAAATTAACCAGGCATGGCAGCAGCAGCAGGAGCCTAGAATCCCAGCTACTCGGGAGGGTGGGGCAGGAGAATTGCTTGAACCCAGGTGGCAGAGATTGCGGTGAGCCGAGCTGAGATGGAACCATTGCACTCTAGCCTGGGCAACAAGAGCGAAACTCCATCTCAAAAGAAAAAAAAAGAAAGAAAGAATGAAAAAAAAGAAACACTCTATGTATATCATCGCTTGGTGCCAGGAAAGAGATTACATATCAGTGCCGAGGCAGGAGGATTGCATGAGGCCAGGAATTTAAGACCAGCCTGGACAATATAGTTAGACCTTATCTTGACAAAAAATTAGTCAGGTGTGGTGGCACACACCTGTAGTCCTATTACTCAGGAGGCTGAGGCAAGAGGATCACTTGATCCTGGGAGGTTGAGACTGTAGCGGAGCTATAACTGCATCACTGCACTCCAGCCTGGACAGCAGAGTGATACTGTTTTATTTCTAAAACAAAGCAAAGCAAAGTAAAACAAACACACAAAAAACAAAAAGCTACCTCACATTCTCAAAGTCATGCTTTAAAACATAGGGGATTTCTTAGATTACAGCACTGAATACTAGAGATAGTCAAACACATAAACACACAAAGAGGGCTTTCCTAATGGCTACAGAGTATTCACAGAACTGCAAAAAATTTCAGATAAACAAATCAACAACCTAAAAATTGGTTTTATCAGACTTTCTATTTTCACATACTGAATATATAGCATATTGAACCTTACCTTGACAGTTTCTTCTATAATCACAACAAAATTTTATTTCACCCCACGTCAATGTTTCAGGAACTACATTCATAGATACAGGGGGGAAAAAAAAAACCTTGCTCAAGATGATTGTTCCCTCGCAGACATAGCTATAATATCTAATTCTGTCTCTTTGTAATGGGAACAAAAACACTGAAACTGAGATGCTGACTGGAACAAATAAGCAAACACCCAAATTCTTTTTTTGTATCCTTTCCTGTGACATATGAATTCCAGAAGATAGAGTGATTTTTTAAATCAATGAATTAATACTTATTTGCTGACTTTATTTGTAATATACACCTTGAATTGTGCTAAGTGTTGTAAAGAAGGCAAGATAAAAGCCACTGGCCTTACTTTAGAATTTAGGCAGTGTTATGGGCTAAATTTTTTCCCCTCAATTCATATGCTGACGTTCTAATTCCAAGTACTTCAGACTGTGACTGTATTTGGAGATAAGGTCTTTATAGAGGTGATTAATCTAAAACAAGGCTCTTGGTGGGGGGGTCTAGATCCAATCTGACCACAAGAGGAGATTAGGACACACAGGAGAGACACCGGGGGGGTGCATGCACACAGAAAAGGCCACATGAGGAGGAAGAAAGAAGGTGGCCGTCTGCGGGCCAGAAAGAGAGGCCTCAGAGAAAATCAATCTTGGTGGCACCTTGATATTGGACTTTTAGCCCTCAGAATGGTGAGAAAATAAATTTCTGTTGTTTAAGCCACTAGATGTGTGGTATTTTGTTATGGCAACCCTAGCCGACTAATACACGTGGGCATATAACTTTGCCCCAAAAGAGGTTAGCTTTATGCCCTTAGCTTTGGAAGATAATCTTTGTTTTAGTGGGAGCCTTGGGCTAGCCAGATAGCATCAATGGGATTTAGGATAGGATCTGGCTACACCAGAATGTGAAACAATATGATATATGGTGGGGACTTTGAGTCATGGGCTATCAGTGAGCTTGTAGAAGGAGACCAAACGCATGGACAATCAACCAATCAATCATACTTATGTGATGGTGTTCCGATAAAAACTCTGAATCAAGCTTACCCTTTGGCAATACTCCATGTATATCATCATATATCAGTGCCAAGAAAGAAATGCATCCAGACTGCATGTGGACAGTATGGCAGAAGTTCCATGTTTGGCAATTTCCTAAACTCTGCCCCCTGCGTTTCTTTTCTTGGATGATTTTATTCTGTGTTTATTATCTGAAATAAACCACAAACACAAGTATAATAGCTATCAGTATGTTCTGGGTTCTTCTAGAAAGTTATCAAACATGAAGGTAGTTTTGGAAATCTCCTGAACTTGCAGTTGGTGTCAAATGTGGAGGTGGTCTCTTGTGGCGAATGTCCCTCTACCTTGTAGTAGGCTAACTTCTGCAGTGGGCCATCCCAAAATTGAATCATTAGGTATTTAGCAATCTGGATATCTTTATTTATCTGCTAGCCTATTTATAAATTTTGTAAGGTGATTTGAAATATTTCAAAAAACAGACAAAATCCTCCTCTGATAAGTTTCTGATGCGATTCCTAGTGTTAGAGTAGGTAGCTAAGCAGACATGAGCAGGACAGAAGAGGGACCCCCTACTAATGTCAGGCTACCATTAGATGAGAGTCAGGTGGTTGGTAAACTGTCTTGCTAAGTTAATAATTGGTCTCAGCTGGCACTAGGGAATGACAGTCTCCAAACAGATAGAAAACACCTAAGGCTGGTGATCAGCAGCTTCCCGAGAAGATCTCAGGAGCTGGGCGAGTGAACTTAGGCGTCTGCACTAAGAGGCAAAATGACAGAGTTTAACTGGTATGTGACCTTCCTCTGGGGGAACACTCCACTGGTAAGGGAAAATCACCTTAAGTGAGCATGCACACAAACTTCAGTAAACACACTGTGCGTGTGGCCCCTTCCCAGGCCACCATGCATGCAGACAACCCATCTCAAGGAAAAAAATCAAGGGAGGAGAAACAGAAGCCCCAGAACCATGCCAATGTGTGAAACTCCAAGTCAAGAGCCAAACAGTGCACTTGGACCTCTCAAGTTGCCTGCTTGGCCCTGTTCCAAGTGTACTTTACTTCCTCTTGTTCCTGCTCTAAAACTTTTTAATAAACTTTCACTCTTGCTCTAAAACTTGCCTCAATCTCTCACTGTGCTTTATGCCTCTCAGCTGAGTTCTTTCCTGTGAGTAGGCAAGAGCTGAGTTGCTGCAGACCCATGCAGATTCCCCACTTCTAATACTAGAAACAGTTCTCAATTATTTCAGCATATACTACAGCAACCCAAAGGCAATTACAGGCTACATCTTTTACTCTTTTTCTGGATCACACTAATGTTAGGAAAAGAATAGTGGTGAGTCATGAGGTTTTGTTGATTAAAAAAAAATTGTATATGGAGACTTCAGCTCTTAAAATGTTTTGTCACCCTCTAAACCTAAGTGTTAAAGACTTTCTTGGTTGCATATGATGAGGAATGGTTTTTATTGCTCCTATAAAAAGCAGTAAGTGTCATAGGCAGGTTTTTTCTGTTGAATCATTTTTTAAAGAGTTTTAGTAAATCTGACTTTAAGATTAAGATTCTCAAAGTTAATATTTTCTGAGCACTATTGGCTGTAAAGTTGAGAAAAGTGAACAGAGAGAAGAATTGCAAAGAATAAGGAAAGCATTCACTACCTGCATTCTATTTGTATAATAACTTTTGTGTATGTGTATATTTGAAACTGTATTTATAACTCATCTTTGGTCTTTACCCTTTATGACAGGCAGATGTTTTATTTGTTTTTCATGATTGAATAAAGGCTACATTTCTGATAAAATATAACTTGAAATTTCATTTTTAAAAGTTAGCTCTGAGAGAAAACTTCAAACAGATTCAGGTTGAAACATACTTTGGATAGGATGTCATATTGAATACTAAACAAAAGTCTTATTTTCCTTAGACAGCACAAGGCTTTTACTGGCTAAAATCAGCCAACCAACTGACCAATCAATCAACAGGATATTTTTATTTCTCTCTTTTACTTGCATTGATTGCTGGATTCAGGTTGTGCTATCTTCATGATCACTCAGGAAACTGCTCCGGAATGGATTATAGTAAAACTCTTAAAGTAGTTGTAATATGATTGAGAGGTTCTATTCCATTTTTCCACAGTCTACGGAATCCTTTTTTTTTTTTTTTTTTTTTTTTTTGAGACGGAGTCATGCTCTGCAACCCAGACTGGAGTGCAGTGGCGTGATCTCCGCTCACTGCAAGCTCCGCTCGCAGGTTCACTCCATTCTCCCGCCTGAACCTCCCGAGTAGCTGGGACTACAGGCGCCCATCACCATGCCCGGATAAATTTTTTTTTTGTATTTTTCGTAGAGATGGGGTTTCACCGTGTTAGCCAGGATGGTCTCGATCTCCTGATCTCGTGATCCACCCGCCTTGGCCTCTTTATAGTGACTTTGCAGGCCAATAGTATGGGTTTGAATCCTGGCTCTTCTACTTATTAGTTCTACAACCTCAGGTAAACTGTATATGCTTATGAACCTTAGCTTCTCATCTGCAAATGTGAATAATATCTGTAAGAGTTCCTGTGAAGAGTAAATGTAGTCACAAATAGAACCTAACTTAAAGTTAGCAC
Organism: Macaca thibetana thibetana; assembly: GCF_024542745.1. Classification (NCBI taxonomy): domain Eukaryota; kingdom Metazoa; phylum Chordata; class Mammalia; order Primates; family Cercopithecidae; genus Macaca; species Macaca thibetana. Next base: position 56,401,666 of record NC_065585.1, on the reverse strand, counting down.
TCAAAAAATAAGGTTATTATTTATTTATCATACTTTAAGTTCTGGGATACATGTGCAGAACGTGCAGGTTTGTTACATAGGTATATATGTGCCATGGTGGCCGGCTGCACTCATTAAAAATCAAATATAATTTTTATAAGAATAAAATTTCATAAATAAAAAATAAACATAATAAGGTGATTTTTCATATTCTCCAAGAGCTTTCTCTGAGAACTAAAATCTGGTAAATATTCCTTTAAAAATTGTGATAAAAAATAAGTAACATGAAATTTAGCATTTTAACCATTTTTAAGTGTACAGTTAATTCCTTAAAAATTTCGTTTTTAAAGAGCTTGTTGGAAACTTGAAAATGCAGGGGAAGTATTTTTCATTGTTGTTATTTCTATCCTTTGAACATGCACTTAGAAAAATGTTTTGAGATAGATGTTTCTGCTGAATATCCTTCAGATTATTTAATATAAAATGCCCTGTGTTATAAATCCCACACTGCTGGGTAGAATACCAAAAGGCTATGACAGCTATCTTTACAACTGGTGAAATGAGACGACGGATTATAACTATCCTTCTTATTGAGACTTGTTCTGTTTACTTGTTCTCACCTGGCTACACTTGGTTAGGATTTCTCCCACTGGCTGAAAGGAAATCATTCTCTAGGCCTTAAGAAAGAAAACTCAGCTATTACTTCAATATTTCCTAGTTCAAAGCATGTCACATAAGCTGTGTTGTCAGCTTAATTCCACATAGCAGGACTAAAGTATACCTGCCATCTTACAAGCAAGAAATAAAAAGGCTTGCATTGACATAGCTAAGACAGTAGTAAAGCTAGGGCCAGAACTCAGGCTGTTTTAGACCTGCAAGCTGCTGTCACTCATTTAGCTTAAGAAACAACTGGAACTTTTTCACACACAAGTGAATGATTAATAGACTAGATAGTGAAAAGTCTTTCTGCTATAAATCATTCAGTCTACCTGTAAGTTTGCCCTTCACTTGGCAGAATTAAAATTGTTTGAGCAAGTTCCATCAAATCTGACAAATGCCAGAGGATACTAAAGTAGTTTGTCTCTTTTAATTTTGTAAATAGGATCAAATTTCACTTATACATCATAGAACAGAAACTATCCTGGACTTCTTTTCATTCATCTCTCAATAATTTTGGTTTGCCAATGCCTCCCATTTTCTTAGTACACACTGACCTGCTAGATTAGAGGAAGACGATGCAAAATATTTTGAATATTGCCATTATCAAGTGATAATTAGAAAGCCCTGGCACTCTATGCCTGTGGCCTGCAATGTAAGTTGATAGAGAACCTTTAGAAATCCATTTATTGCTGTGCTCCAACCAGAAGCAATTTTAACAAGTATCTTTAAAAGAGGCAGCATTAGCAGGAGGTTCAACTCTAGTACCAATCACTCTCAAGTATTTCCCATTAAGAGTTTTAAGCCAGAAAACTAAGAATCTGCCCAGTGGCAATGAATTAAGAATCTTGTGCTCCTATGTAGAACCTTGATTTCAGATGACCTCGAGGAGTGCAAAAGCTTGTGATTGTTCAACCTCTAAAGTAACACCACAAATCTGCACCAGGATATTGAGGAAGAATATTCTCCAATGCTCACTTCAGCTATGGCCCCAAGGAAGGCATTTCCAGAAATCCACAGCTAGAGCCAAAGGCAACAGTGGACTAGAGAATAATTCCCAGAAAGAAAAACCAGGATTGCTAGATGGGAGGAATCTCATAATTGTGTGGGGGCAGTGACTGCTGGGTGGTTCCCTTTCTCCCTTTGGTTAAATGGTATTTTTAATGTACTTTTCCTTTTCCTGCTCCACCACTATGTATAGGGTGGCCACAGATAGATCAATTAACTTTCATTATGTAGATCACTAGAATAGTCACATCTGAGTCTGTTGGAAGGCACGGAACCCAAAGATTTTGTACTTGAGCATGATTAATATAACCGGATAAGATGTTGTGAGTGTCTTTCTTGAGTGAGAGTGTTTCAAGTGTAGAAATAAAGGGTCACATAAATATGAGGGTGGCAAAAGGAAAAGCTAATGACTCAGAAAGACAAATTCCTTTAATCTGTAGTCTATCCTTCTAGAGCAGCACTAGACCATAGAATGTTGTGTATTGAGTTATGAAAATGTCTTAAGCTACTGTTTCCAACACTAACCTTATGTGGCTATTGAACACTTACAATATGATTAGTGGAAATGAGAAACCAAATTTTTAATTATATTTAATTTTAATTGATTTAAATTAAAACAGCCACATGTGACTAGTGGCTACTTTCTCAGGCAGCACAGTTTTATAGTAATAGATTTGTATTTTTTTTTTTTTTTTTTACTGTGCATATAACTTCCAATTGAAAGATTATGATTTCCAGATTTCCTCATGCTTGACTTAGTTTTAGCAAAGGGATAAAATAAACAAAAAGCACAATATAAACAACTTCCAGATCATGCTGTTTAACGGAAATTATGCTCCTTTTCTTTTTTCCTTCTTTATGACTGTTTGAAATGTAGACAACTGACCTGCCCTAAATGGGACATCCCTTTGGGGGATTTCACAATTAGATAGAAGGATAACTTTGTAGAATAGGAATTTGGGCTTGGTTAAACCACCAATTTTGGGATTTTATATCCATAATATGCTTACATTTGATTTCTTCTTTTAAAAAATATATTCTTGAGATTTCCTGTGTTTCCTAAAGCACAGCAAAAGGTTCATTGTATTTCCTAAAGTCTAGACATTTATTAGCCATCAGTTTTATAAATATCATATCACCTTTTTTTCTCTAATTTGGCTTCTGAAAATATAATAAAATAAAAAGTCTTTTTATTCTTAACTTCTCTGACATATTTTCTGTCTCCACATCTCTCTCTCTGCTGCATCCTGAGTAATTTCTTGAGACTAATATTCAATTTTCTAATTTTTGCTTACATATTATTTGACATTAAGATCTTAATTTTGGTGTATATACTTAGAGAACGTCTCCTTTGTTTTCTTTCAAATTTGCATGTTGTCTTGTTTTTCTAGTATAATTTTCCCTCTACCAGTTATAAACAGTCTCTTTTATTCTTTAAATATTGTAAACATAGTTATTTTATGTCCCATGGTTCAGCAGTCTTGTATGCCGAAAGTTAATGGTAAGGTCAACTTTATTGCTTTTCTTATTTTTTGTTATGATAACTTATTTCCTGTATATTTCGTGATTTTGAACTGTGAACTCAAGGTTAATAGAGATTTTTCCACCGTCATATTGAGATGTCTTCCTTGAGGCTGACCCTCTTTCTTCTCTGTTGACTTATTTCTACTCTATCAGGGTCTTTGGACACGTATCAAGCCAGATCTATTTCCCAACTTGGGATTTTCCTCTACCATAGTGTTAGGACAAATTCAAGTGAAATCCAAAGACCTCTGTCCCTGAATATCTATTGATACACATGCTTCTTGGCTATTAAGATCTGCAAAAATCTGCAATTAAAAGATCTACATTTTTTCTATAAAATGATGTTTGCTCGATGACAGTATTTATGGGTATATTATATTGGCAGTTTTTAAAAGATACCTACTTTGGAATGGACATACAATTTCCTGATGAAATCCAAGATGAAAATTAGTTTTGACTCCTACCTATATTCAGCTTAGTTATATTTATCTCATTATCTCAATGATTTGTGTATGTTTATGTGTGTATTTATGCATGTGTGTATATACTTCAAATAATAAGAACTTAAATATCCACATCAATATGTTACAAGTATTGTGGAAATTTTCTACTTTTTCTCAATACTTTTCAATGTATTCCTGATATTAGGCAGTTTTGGCCACTTTTTCTTTTTCTATATATTCATAGGTTTATTCATTCATTCATTTATTTAATCATTAATTTTTGTAATTAATTATTAAGAACATTCTCTGTTTCACACAGTTTAATTGCACAGGGAACCTCTATGAAGCTAAATTAGGCAATTCAAGACTTTTTTATTATTAATAAACCCTGAGCTACTTACTTTAAATAAAATATCAATGGATTTATGAAGTGTAAAGTTTTATTAAGTAAAATATTGCTGAGTTTTGAAATTTATTTTAATGATTGTGGATTTTTTATGACAACTATTTGCTCTAATTTAAGTGAACATTCATCAACATTAAAAATCAATACAATTATCATATTGCCATGCTTTATAATTACTTCACCTATGCATTTGTGTAAATAGGTTATAAGATATGTTTGAGAGCTTAGAGTAAATATAGGTATTAATAAAGCTTAGTATCAGATGTAGATGTGATACAATAAAATCTACATCTACTGATGTAGTTGATAATTCAGTTGATAATTCAGTCAAGTAGTCTATTTCTTTATAGACGCAGCAAAATTTTAAAATATGCCTTTCTTTATAGTAATAGAATCAGACGAGAACTTTCACAGCATGGGAAATTTTTGAAAATGGCATTCCATAGATATGTGTTATAAGGTAAAATATACAAGTTGGCATACCACAAAAGCAACAATGATCCCCAGTCCTGCCACATGCTCCCACTTTTGATAAACAGCTTTTGACATTCAGTCATCTTTGGCATGATCTGTGCAGTCACATGACTGGTTACACCCCAGTTCCCTAGTTAGCTTCACATGAGAAAACTAACTCTTGCTTTGGCCTTTTCTGTTTTGTGTTTGTTATTATTTTTTTAAGTTGCTTTGTGACCATTTTAAGCATCTTCACCTGTATTATCTCAACTTGAATATTGAATAACAACTCAAATACTACTTCTTACATGTTACTGTATGCTCATGTCAATATGTACCATGAATTTGTCTTTTTTCTAGTCTGTTCCCACACTGCTATAAATAAATACCTGGGACTGGGTAATTTATAAAGAAAAGAGCTTTAATTGGCTCATGATTCTGCAGGCTGCATGGGAAGCATGATGGCTTCTGCTCAGCTTCTGGGGAGGCCTCAGGAAACTGACAATTATGGCACAAGGCCAAGGGGAAGCCAGCACTTCACATGGCCAGAGTGGGAGGAAGAGAGAGTAGGGGGAAGGCTCTACACACTTTTAAACAACCAGATCTCATGAAAATTCTTATCAGAAGGACAGCACCAGGTGGGTGGTACTAAACCATTAGAAACTGCCCCCATGATCCCATCATCTCCCATCAGGCCCCACCTCCAGCACTAGGGATTACAGTTCAACAGGAGATTTGGTGGGGACTCAGATCCCAACCATATCACCTGTATTTTTAGGCACTTTGACTCACAAATAAAAGCTATGTGATCATTTTACTTCACTAGCTGAATATTTGTAGCATATATTTTATATTCTTATAACTTTATTCCTTCTGCACATTCTGCAAATTAAATTTGCATTTATCTGCACTTGTATACTAAACCAATTACAAATTAAAGATGAAACAAATTACTTGGTTTAGGCCAAAACTGTGTGGTGTATGCATTGCATTGTACCACAAGAAGAAAGAAAAATAAAAAACCCTTGGTCCACAGATGGTGAACTACAGGAAATAATATTTCTTTCCAGTTCTCTGCAGGCTTCACTGCTGAACAACAAAAAAACAAAGATATTAGAATAGTGCATAAAATGAGATCATAGTCTACACTCAGGCATGCAGGGACACCTAACAGACATCTGTTCCCAGATTCTCATTGCTAATCCTTAGCAGGAAAGGTTATGAGATGACTCTTTTGAGTGTAGCCTCTGATGCAAGCTCCTATTGAGATAAAATACATAGTAGCACACAACATAATTATTTGGTAAGTTGAACCAGGACTGATTTGGAGTTTTAGTTTTCTCTCAAGGAAACATTAGCATATATGGTATCAATACATCTATGCTACTAGTGTTAAAGAATTAAAAAGTTTTCAAAATACAGAAAAACACATGTTGTGCACTTCTAAAAAATCTGATGAGATTTGATATATAATATAAACTGAGTAATTTCAATGTGAATTTGGATGAATTTATAAAAACACTGAACTTAAGAAAGTTTGATGCCATGACATTTTAATATATTGTATAGAGTGTTATTTCATGCCAGTGCTAGATTAAATATATCATTTAACCTTTACATTTTTATTTTTACTAAGTAGAACATTTCTTATGGGGAAAGTACTAATGGAAACTAGGGATAAGAGATTTCAAAGACAGAAAATCTGAATTAAATTCTGACTTATTGCTTGCTGATGGGTATGGAACGCAACTTCTCTGAGCTTTAGTTTCCTCATCCGTAAAATAAAGCTAGGAATAACTATATCAAAAAGTTATTGTGAAGATTAAACAGGATTACATCCATAAGCACCAAAAGAATGAGGGTCACATGACATTTCCATATTCAAGTGTTAGCTATTTGTGTTTTTATAACATGAGAAATGAAGAACAAAGATTCACCTAAGTACCTATTTCTCTGATTATTTATTGTGTTGTGTTCTGTGATAAATAGGGCTACGAGAAAGTATTGGAATTCTTTTGGCATATTTCCGTAATGCTTGTTTCACGTTCTCTCTCTTATTGTTGTTATAATTAATTTGGAGTGTATAAAATGTGACAGCATTATCTTGGATAACAGAAGGACTAAATTATAAAAAATAATATGTATTTATTATTCTAAACTTTGCTAAAGACGTTCAAATTCTTCTAGGGAAAACCATACTCTTTTCTTTGTTTGTGTGACAGATACCACATAATGGCTTCTGATAGAGATCGAAAGAATATAAGACACATACACAATAAACTCTCTTGTCATAATTGAGACATTTAGACATTATATCTAATTCTGTATAGATAACTTTATTTTGAAATGTAAGTAGTTTAAGAGCTTTTTCAGAAGAGTGACACGTAGGGGTAAATCCTAAGTGATATGCAATAATAACCCTGAAAATAGTATGGAATATTTTGATGAGATGTACAAATAATTTAGCTAATGACTGAATATTATTAATAAAATTATTTGGAAGAATGTTACATTTCTATGAGGATTAATTTTATGTTTCAACTTGACTGGGCCACACTGTATTCAAATATATGGTCAAATGTTATTCTAAGTGTTTCTATGAGGGTGTTTTTGGATGAGAATTACATTTATATTGCTAGACCAAGTAAAGTACATTGCCCTCCATAATGTGGGTGGGCCTCATCTGATCAGTTGAATAACAAAAGGCTTTATCTTACCCTGAATAAGAAAGAATTCTCCTGCCTACTGGCCTTTGAACTGGGGCAGCCGCTCTTGCTGGCTCTACAGTAACTGTTGCCCTTTGGACTCAAATTTGAATATTTGCCACAGATTTCAGCCTTTGGAATGGAAATGGCATATCACTTTAGGAAATTTTAGACTTGCCAGTCTCCATAACTACTGAGCCAATTCCTTATAGTAAATCACAAACACACATACACACACATACTCTCTCTCTCCTATTCATTCTGTTTCTGTTTCTTTGGATAACCTTGACTGATACAATATTTAAAATACACCAGTTAAATTGAAGTGTGAAACAGAGCTACTCAAAAAAATTTCCAAACAAACAACTCGTTTTTCCAATTAAACCTCTGATGATATATACATACAACTGGCAGGTTCAGTGCATTTAAATGCCTCAAAAACTTATGGAATATGTTCATCAAAGATGAATGACTCTTAGGGTATCAGAATTTAAAGTTTTGAAATGACCATGAATGAATTAAAAAAATATTTTTATGCAATGCGAAAAATGTTTGTGTCTGTTTTAAAAAGATGTAAATTTTTCAAAATAAAAAATGGACTTAATTTTGCATGACAATATGAATATACTGGTTCATTTCCATTTGTTTCCTCAAATATAAGTTTATATACCTAGAACATGAGTTTCTATGTCTATTCTTAATTCCTTAAAAAGTGACTTTTTTCACATAAAAATGTGGGCAACAAAATACTAAAATTACAACATGATTACTGTCACTGAATTTTAAATTATGGAAATCGTTATTCACCCGTATAGATGGTCTGTTTTTCCTTTTTCAAATAATTTCTATTTAAGCATGAAAAGAAAAGTAGATTTTTGATTATGTGAAAGCAAAATCTAGGACCTCTCTGGCAATTTTGTGTCAAGAAATTATGGTGTCTTTCTTTTCTTTTCTTCTGCTCTTGTTCTGCCTTCTTTGGTTTTAATGTAGAATGTTATATGATTCAATTTTATCACCTATCTTAGCATATAAAATATAGCTCTATAAAACATTTTAGTGGTTTTCTTAGCTTCTGCAATATGTATTTACAACAAATCTAAATCTACTTTGAAATAACACTATACTGCTTCACGTGTGGTACAGATAGCATAATACAGAGTAGTCCTGCTTCTCCCTCTGTTCCTTATAACATTGCTTTCATTCCTCTCACTTACCCATATACTGTAATCATCCAATATAATATTATTATTAAAATAGTTACCATTAGATCGATGAAGAAAAAATGTTTCCCTTTACCTCCATTTATTTCTTCTTTGTCATGGTTCCTTTCAACTATGTAGACATGTATCATTTTCCTTCTCCCTAAAAAACTTCTTTTGTAATTTTTTTTCAAGGCAGGTCTGTTGGCACCACATTGTCCCAGTGTTTGTTTGAGAAAGTCTTTATTTCTCTTTCATTTCGAAGGATAATTTCACCATATAATTCTAGGTTGGTAGATTTTCTTTCTATCAACATTGTAAATATTTTACTTTGCTGTTTTCTTGTTTGCAAGATTTCTGACATGAAATCCACTATAATTCTTATTTTTCCTCTACTAATAAGGTTATTTTTCTCTGGCTATTTTTAACATTTTCTCCTTGTCTTTGGTTTTCTGCAATTTGAGTAGGCCATTCCTGGATATAGATTGTTTTGGTGAGTAGCCTGCTTTATGTTCTCTGAGTTTTTATGAATCTGTGATTTAGTGTTTGTAGTAAATTTTGGAAAGTTCTCAGCCATTATTATTTCAAATATTATTTTACTCCCTTCTCTCTTCTCATCTTGGTATTTCAACTATGCATATTACAACTTTTGAAATTGTCTTATAGTTACATGATTTTTTTTCTGCTTTTTTCTTTTTTTCTCTTTGCATTTCAATTTTGGGAGTTTCTATGGACTTATCTTCAAGCTCACTGATTCTTTCCTCAGGCATGTTCTGTCTACTGATAAATCATCAACATCTTTCTTCATTTCTGTTAGTGTTTTTGATTCAAGCATTTCTTTTTGATTCTTTCACTGAGTTTCAATCTCTCTGCTTACATTACCTATCTATTCTTCCATGTTGCTCACTTTTTCCATTAGAGTGCTTAATAATTTGGTCATAGTTTAAATTTTCTGTCTGTTATTTTAAAGGCTTTGTCATATACGCATCTAGCTCTGATGTTTGCTTTGTCTCTTAAAACTGTGTTTTTTCTTGCCTTTTAGGATGCCTTGTATTTTTTGTTGTTGAAAGATACACATGTCGTATTAGGCAGGCCTTTAGTCTTAGATTTTGTTAATCTGACTAGGAGTTGTGTTGTGTTTCGTGTTTGCTGTAAAGGTAGGTATCAATTTCCTCTAATGTCCTTATTTTTTCCACATGTTGTCTTTGGGTTTCTTTAAAAATCTCCTTCTTAAAAATAATCTTCACCTTATAGCTCTAATGGTAATATACCATTATTATACTGAAGCCCTATTTATGATGTGGTAGGTGAAAAAGGTTTATAATCTTATGATTAAATTTCCATCTTTACTGAGCCCATGTCTCTGAACTGTGACCTTCATAAGTGTTTCTTAGTTTTTAGGCCAGAGGCAGCTGGAGCTGGTTAATTTTCCTCCCATAGGTTGGAAAAGGCTATGCTAAAGTCTGAGTAGTTCTTTATTTTAAAGAACATTCTGGGAGTATTTTTAAATGTTTACTTTTCCTCTTTCTGCCAAAACAGGAGGGGTTTTTGTTTTGTTTTATTTCTTGGCTTTCTACCTTGAGACCTGGTATGGATTCCTGGAGGTCAAACCTGTGAAAACATGTAGACCCCACTAAAACTGTAGCCCAGGGAGTTTCTCACTCTCAGGTTAGTTCACACTCAGCCTCCAGCCACTCGTCAAAGTTGCTATTAAGTGTGTTTGTCAGTTTATGGCTCCAGTGGCTTCTGCTCAGATAAGCTGCTGGCTGTAACTCACTATATTCACCTGTCTCTACTGAGTATAGGGAGATGATTTGTCCTGAAACCTCAGCTGTCTCATGGGCCAAGAAAAGTTACTGACTTTTACTCTGTTCAATTTTTTGTCTTCTTAGAATCCAAGTAATGACTTATAAGTTGTTGCGATGTTAGAGCTGAAACTGGAAGTTCTATGTTACCATTTCTGATTTTTCATTTGTGCACATATTTTAGATGGTTAATTTTGTCAAGTTTTTGAGTACAGTTTATTATTAGTATAACAATATGATATATTATCCAAACCAGGACAAGTTTAAAACTTAATTGGCAGTTTTAATGCCAATTAAGAACAATAGGCATAAATGAGTTCTGACAAACTGTGACGTATGGTCACTGCATATTTGATCAGAGTTTTTGCACGTTTGAGATTATCTGTCCATTGTTTTTACATGTGATTGCCAGTTTTCTTGAGCACATACCATAACATTCAGAATTATTATATAAAGTTTGACAACATTTTTGCCATTAACTTTTGGGAACTGAAAAACTTAGTTTAGATTGATTTTTCCTTGAAGTACGTAACTAATTTTTCCTGTCTGTATATCTAGAGTACTTTTATTATGTTTGAGGTTTAGCAAATTGATCAAGATATGATTAGTAATGAATCACTTTTTATCAGTTCTTCCTGGGACACAGTTTTTGTCATTTAATTTGTAATATCATATATATATGTGTGTGTGTGTGTGTGTGCATAAATATATTTATATTTCATTTTTTTCTATATATCCTCTACTTGTTTATTTTCATTTCCCAGAAATATAAATTGTGCTTATTTGGATTTTCTTTCTTTCATATCTACCATCTTTTTTCTGATCTCTTTTATCTCTTGCTTTAATATCATTTTGTTTTGATAAAATTTCTATAGACTTTGTGCATGTCCTTTGTGATACTGCTTTCATTTAATTTCGTTTGGCCTTTAGTGACAATTTTATTTTATTTTTCTAGTTGTTTCCTCTAAATCCATCAGATCACATCTAATCTCCTTAATTTTCTTATTATTTCTTCTTTAATATCCTTCTCTCAGAAATTTTTTCTCCCAGAAAACTGACCCATGACCATTCATTTATTTGGTAATATAGAGAACTACACATCTGAAGATTTGGGGGAGTTAATTCCTCCTCTAATATGTATCATTTAGTTAAAAACATATTTTTGGATTGGTCTACTGTTGGTTCCTTTCATGGTATTTCTTTTTAAGTGGAGTAGATCCATGCAAGCCAGCACTTGAGAATAACTGAGAAGGTATTGAAAGAAAAGGCATGCGTTGAAAGTTTTAGCTAGCAGTTTTGTTCTCCGATGACACTCTCACAAATTTATGATATACTAATTCCTGGGGCATATTCCTCTTTTATATTTTATTATCACCTTCATTGGGGCAATAAGAGATTGGTGTGGCTTTTGGTGGCGGCCTTCTGTAACCTGCATATATGTAGTGAGTTGTCTATACTTGCTCAGCTGTCTTTGGTCAGCACTGATAAAGAAGATCACTAAGGAAGATCACACATTGCCTTCTCTTCTTTGAGCTTCCCCTCACTTTTTGCACCATTAAATTGAAGTCATGCAAGAATATTTCTAGTTTCTTCTATAGAGCACTATTGCAGTAGGACTAAAGGTATATTATTAGATGAACCTTTCAAGACTATGTCTAGAAAAATCTGCATGCTGCCTAAGGCCAAGAGGGCATGTATCTGTTCTATGTAATCTTAAAATTTTGAAACATATTTCATTTTATTTGGCAGATAGTTTATCTAATTGATTGTTGATATCAACTGATTGTGATTTGCAGTTGTGGCAATTTTTTTCTCTGTTTTGTTTCATTTGGTTATTATCAATGAGTTTTGAGGGAGGTGAGTAAAACAGCAATGCCACTACCACATTTGTAACATCAAGGGAAAACTTGAGAAAAGACTTTTAACATCTTGTACTATATCTCAGTGAACACCCTGAATTTGCACTCTATTAAATAAAAACAGTTCACTATATAAGTACCTTAGTCTACCTGTTCCAAGTGGACTGCCTCTGTTTCAAAGTCACTCAGTACTTCTTCAATGAGACAAACTATTTATAAGGCCCTTAAGTCTCTTTCCAGAGAGTCACTGCATTTACAAGCATATGCTGCTATAAAATATTAATGAATTAGCACATTGAATGCATATATTTACATATTAGAGATATTAAAATTAATAACACAATAATTAATATATTATGTAAAATTAATAGGTAAAATAAAAATATGTATATATTTACTCCTTTAATACTCTAATAAATAGATACATAATAATTTATTTGATCCATGCTCTATTGGTATAAAATTAGCTTGTCTTCAATATCCTTATAATATCACTATGTCTTGGTGCACTCTTGTTTGTAAGTAATTTTGCATGCAAGTATTTCTGTGGGATAAATTTCATAACCTCACCATGGTATTGTCAAATGTTATTTTTAATACTTCATATGTAAATACCTAAGTATAAAATCTCCCTTAGAATTTTGTCATTTGTGGATTTTGGGGCAAATACTTTACAGAATAGGAAAAAAAGAAATAATAAAGACAAGAAAATAATATTGAAGTGGCCTACTTCACAGTTAAAGTGTGAAAATAAAATTGCACCTAATTCCAAAGGACATTAAAGAAAAGCCCAAAGCGCAAACCTGGTAAAGCCTACTTTTAAGCTCATGTCAACAATATTGGCACGTCAACAATCCTTTCAAGACACTTTTGAGTCATAATTGCTTATTAGCAACAAACTGACAATTACCAATGCCATGTGTAATTATGATATAACCTAGGGAGTAACTTAAATTTATTTAGTAAGTGAAAAAATACCTTAAGGCTGTCTAGTTATTCCACAAGAATTGGGGAAGTTAATTAAAACTCCACAAATAAACAGCTCCTATTAGAAGACTTAACCCTTACAAACTATTCATTTTTAAAACATTTCTCACTTATGACAGTTACAGGGAAGTCTCAGCTAGAGTTGCTTGCAAGTTTAACTGCAATCATTCCTCTGCAAAAAGGAAAATGTAAAATGGCTTGAAAAATGGCAGTTATAAGAATGTCAAATACATTTCAAATGTTGGTAGCAATGCTTTATAGAAGGTTAGGAATTGGGCCCATCCTATGAGTAAGTTTTTTCTTTTTCTTTTTGAGACAGTGTCTCACTCTGGAGTGCCTAGCTCTCCAGAGTGCATAAACTATGTAGCAATCATAGTTTACTACAGCCTCCAACTCCTGGGCTTAAGCAATCCTCTCCTTCCACTGTCCTGAGTAGCTAGGACTATAGCCATGTGCCACCACTCCTGGCCAAGTATTTTTTTCATAACGTTTCATAATGTTTGGGGATTTCAAATGCAATTTAAACTAGATAATTACTAACCACGGCTGCCAACCAGTATACTGCACTGAAAGGTAAGTAGCAGTTTGCTATATGGAGAAGTCACACCAAAGCACAGAGAAGTGACACTGGTTATTTGTTTTCATGTTGTGATGGTGGTTGCTGAAAAGTTATTGTAGCTGGGCACGGTGGCTCATGCCTGTAATCCCAGCATTTTGGGAGGCTGAGGCAGGTGGAACACCTGAGATCAGGAGTTCAAGACCAGCCTGACCAACATGGTGAAACCCCCTCTCCACTAAAAATGCAGAATTAGCTGCACATGGTGGTACATGCCTGTAATCCCAGCTACTTGGGAGACTGAGGCGGGAGAATTGCTTGAACCCAGGAGGCAGAAGTTGCAGTGAGCCGAGGTGGTGCCACTTCATTCTAGCCTGGGCAACAAGAGAGAAACTCCATCTCAAAAAAAAAGAAAAAAAATAAAAAGAAAAGTTATTGTGAGGTGCATTCAGAACACTGGTGAAGGAGTCTACTGACCCTCTCAATATTACTTTTAACATAAATATATGTATTCAAATATAACCTGTAATTTCAAAATAAAAATAAAATCAACTTGTGCTATAAGTGCAAAGAAATCATTCAGACATTTAAGAGAGAGGAAAAATAACACTCATGAAGGGCCTACTCTGTGAAAGAAAGCTTTAGATACTTTACTTTTGCTGTCTAGGTTTAAGTCTTTATAAAAAGTAATCCATGAGGCAAATATTATTATTTCCATTGTGTAAATAAAGAAATTAAAGTTTCCTTGTTAAGGTTTAAACTGTAACAAATCTAAACTCTAAACAGAACTTGAACTCCAGCCACCATAAACTGCATTCATTCAATAAGGATTCAATACATCTCATTCATAATGATGAGGAAGGTCCATTTCATTCCTTCAAAAAGCAGTAGACAAACTTATAATTCAGTTTTGCATCCATATTTTCATAGTTACAATTTTTCTAAGCAATGGCCAGGCTTCATAATAATTTTGATTTTTCCAAGAGAGTGAATTTACTAAGTAGGATTTACTAATGTTTAATATTAGTAAATGTTTCTTTTGTGCAACACATTCTAGTTTATCAGTATATTAGGATAAATAATTATCAATTTGAAGCTTAATGTAATATAGGATAACTTATCTGAAGTTGCTACCCATTGGCCAATGGAAAGTTCTATTGATTAGATTCTAATTTTCTGGCTATATCCCATTCCAGTTACAGTATCATTTGGGCAGGCTGTGTTCGGGTATGCTGTTGGTAGACTGGACAGTTAGCTATATCAGTTACTAGACCACTGTCATGAAGTGATGTCTATAGTTGCTGAATCCAGGTATTATTTCCATCCCTGGACACATGGCCACTTTGTGCATTAGCTCATTGAGCAAACACTGATGTGGCTGAGGAAAGAAATTTAGTGATATCTAAAGGATGGGGCATCTTGTCCACTTCACTTTAGAGGAAACAGGTATGGACTCATTGGTAGTTATTCAAATGGCATACAAGTATTCTCACACTCTGGGTCTAAGAGATTCATTCATATAACTGTCCCTAAAACCTACTTGGCACTAGTTTTCTAATATGTTCCTTCAAAACCACTGACTATTGAGCAAACCAGTAGCCACTGATCATGGATCATGACTGATTCGTATCTTAGTGTCTTTTGTTCTTCTGAGCAATGTAGACAACCAGATATAAACTTTGAAGTTTGGAGGTTTCTCATTCCTCAGTGTCTTTAGGGCCTCCTATGAGTGAAAATGAAATGATGCAACTTAGGACAGATGTCTGCACTTTGTATAGTAATGTATACAAGTGGCTTAACTAGTTCATATAGATTTCCTGTGAAGAGTGGGTGAAGAAGAATTGGCCTGCAGGAGCATTATATGTTTTGGGAGTATGGTTCAGCTGCTTCAGCAACTTAAATTACCCTTTGGGGCTTACTGTAATCCAACTCATGTGTATTCTTTTACTAGATGCTAACATGCTGCTGAGCACACATACACACACACACACACACACACACACACACGTATATCTGAATTAGAGCTTAGGTCTTCTGTTTACATGAAGTACTCAGTGGTTTTCCAGGTTATATCATTACCCAATAGCAAACCAGTAATTATTTCTTAGCATGAGAAAGGATGTGTATCAGAAAGCACAATTCATTTCAAAATTGTAGGGCTGTGATTCTTCTATGGGCTTTTAAGCAAGCTCCATAGAACATCCTGATCTGCCACAGACTTAGTGAGCATCATTGGATCGGCTAGATCATAAAAGCAGGGTGACAGAATTCTTGATATAAGAGGCTGAACCAGTTAGAGAATCCGCTCAGGATCTGGCCCAACTCAAGGATGATAGCTTTATTGGTTTCTTGATAAATAGAATACAATAACATACCATATGTACAATAGGATCTGACAAACATTAGCTGATTTTTAGTTAAAGGAGATGTGAGAAACAACTTGTCTTTCACTTCTAAGAGTATCATACCATGCTTCAGACAACTGGAATCCCCTAACACTTCATCGCTGGTTTTGTGAGGTTTATGTCCCACTCTCAGGCATGCATGTTTTGTACTAACCAGGGTGGCTACCATATCCTGATGTATAAGGCCTTTCTACATGTTGTCATCACTGAAATGAATCAGTGGAATGCCACGTGGAATGGTAGTGTGAATATCTTGACATAGAGTTGGAGAGCTTCTATGAACCCAATTCAAGGTGATCAGGTGAAAAAATATATGCAGTCAATTATTGTAAAGGCAAAACCCCTATCCCAGGAATGGTGGATCAGGCCTGTAATCCCAGGACTTCGGGAGGCTGCGGCAGGCAGACCACTTGAAGTCAGGAGTTCAAGACCAGCCTGGCCAACATGGCAAAACCCCATCTCTACTAAAAATACAAAAATGAGCCAGGCGTGTTGGCATTCACCTGTGATCCCAGATATTTAGGAAGCTGAGACACGAGAATCACTTTAACCAGGAAGGTGGAGGCTGCAATGAACTCAGATTGTGCCACTGTACCACCTGGGTGACAGAGTGAGACCTTGTCTCAAAAAAAAAAAAAAAAAAAAAAAAAAAGCAAGACCCAAACAAACAGTATAGCTGCCAGTTTCTTAGTCATACATACATCAGGTACCAGAAGTACCATAGATCAAGACCAGTAAATGGTCTACATATAAATAGTAGCTGCAATTGTAAATGCTTCCTGATTGAGTTTATGGGTTTGAAATACTTCATAATCCACACCACATCAAATATTTTTAAAAATAATGACGAATTAATGCAAAACAGCAATTTAAGTTTCTCTCCTTAAAGAAGAAGCCATTTAAATCAGCATGGTGCAATGGCTCATGAGTGTATTTTGATAGAATTTCTTTTTTTTTTTTTTTTTTTTTTTTGAAACGGAGTCTCGCTCTATCGCCCAGGCTGGAGTGCAGTGGCGCTATCTCAGCTCACTGCAAGCTCCGCCTCCCGGGTTCTCGCCATTCTCCTGCCTCAGCCTCCCGAGTAGCTGGAACTACAGGCGCCCCCCACCACGGCCAGCTAAATTTTTGCATTTTTAGTAGAGACGGGGTTTCACTGTGTTAGCCAGGAGGGTCTTTATCTCCTTACCTAGTGATCCGCCTGCCTCGGCCTCCCAAAGTGCTGGGATTACAGGCGTGAGCCACCGCGCCCGGCCTATTTTGATAGAATTATTGAGTAGTCTTACTTGGCAATACGCAATTTCGATTTGCATAATTAGCTAATAGATTTGCACTTTATGTCAAATGCTGTTATAGAAATGATACTGTAGAGTTGATAAAGCCATCTCTTTAATATGAATCCTGGCAATTATTTCAGCTTAAATCAATAAATGCAACTCCAACCCCTTTATTTCGGGACTGACTACTCTGTAGAGGCTATAAAGTCTAAAATTCCTGGACCTCCTTACAGTTTATGTCCTACATATATCCCAGCTCCTCCCAAGCTGATGGGCCTTCTTGAAACATAAAAAGTTGAAATGATATGAAGATTCTGCGGCTTCCATTGTTTTTGCTTGCAGGTATTTTCATGGATGCATGTGGTTATTTCAGTAGCATTAGAACGGATAGTTTAGTGTTCAATCCCTAGCTTAGTGGGCATTGGACATCAGTTTTGCTGGCAATGTTAACACTGAGAAATTTTTATCCTGGAGATTATACTTAGATTGCCTGATTCCTGGATCTTAGGACACGTTGAGTCATTAGTTGGGGCGGCAGCTTTTCTATTTCCTAGCATTTGAATTGAAGCAGAGAGAACTTTCTTTAGAAGGCTAGTTCTGTGTCATTCTAGGAATCAACCTGGAAGCTCAGTTTGGCGCCTTCATCCCTAGCCATTTCAAACTATTTGTAAATAACCAATTTTCTGTATTAATCTTTTTCCCCTTAGATTTTTTAAATGCCAGTCTTCTTAGTGCACTTTATCAAGTGAATAATTTTATTTTCATTTTTATTCCCTTTTAAGGAATTACCGTAATATCTTTCTTCCATTTTATTTTGAATAATTTCATCCACTAATCAACAAGAAGTATGCACATGAAAATAATTTATGCTTGGAAACCAAAAAGTATAATGAATAGACAACATTTGTAAACATGAATAACATTCTACCTGGTAAACATTTTCATGAATGTCTTCAAATAGGCAGCCAGTGTAGATAAAATTCTTGGCAAAGAAAGTTTAAAAAGGAGTGTTAGTAACAGCTGGCCCATGGAACATTTGTAAGAACATTTGTGAATTTACATTGGGCCCAAAACAAACATTTGTTTTGCCATAATTATTGAAATAAACATTTTAATTTAGGTAGTGTTTGACACCAAAACAAGTGTCTTCAAATAAAGTAATATTTAGGAAAGTAAGACTCATGCAAATATGTTTCTTTGCTAAGTAAATATTTTATTTTTTAGGTTTTTTCCAATGCAGGTGTTGATGTACATGTTGAGTAAGGTGTGGGTGTCCTACTTCATCGTAATATAAGGCACATAACTCTTCCTTTTTCCTTAGTTATTTCTATAATATAGTAGGAAAAAATGGTTCAGTAAAAAATATAGACAATATAATTACAAATGAGACAAATATTTATCTTAACCTACAATGAAATGTCTTTGCTAAATAGAGTTATAAAATCAAATTTGCTCCTGGTAATAATATTTTTCTGTAAGGGCTAGGTGATAAAGAACTTTTCAATTATATGAAACATAACATTTACAACTGTGATAATACTTTAACTTTAATTGTTTATCCTTCAAAATACATAAATATTGTTTTATAAAATGTATCTGGCCATTATATCTATCTTACCTCAAACTCCACAAACTCCATCTGAGGACATTTTACACAGTAGAACTAATGAAAATTGCGTTCCTGGCTTCTGTGTCTGAATTCATGACTGAATTTTTTTTTGTATGGGAGCTATAGGTAAAAGCCCTACCAATTAACCATACTGAGGCTTAGGAAAGGGTCAATGTATATGTAGCTCCTTTGTATTCTCAGTTTTATCCCCCAACCTGTTCCATAGGTCATCCTGGGAATAAGAGTATAGCTAGGTCAAGGAACATGTGAAGAAATTTTACAAATAAAAAGCAGAATCTCTAAAAATGGTAATGAACTAAGCAGGGGCTGATACCATGGTGTAAATTCAGAAATAAGTAGTCACCTTTTGCTAACTAAGAAAGTCCAAAAAATACTCATGTCATTGAAGAACTAATGGGAAATACTTCTTATTCCAGAATTTTATAGTTAGCTAAACTATCATCAACAATGAGTATATGGTAACAAAATAAACAAATGAGCAAAAGCTATGGGGATTTACCACTTCAATGAAATATTTCCAAAAGGTTAAACTTTTAACAGGAAGAAATGAACACAGGTAAAAGCAGGAGAATATAACCACCCAAAAACAGTGAGCTAATTTTAGTGGTAAATTTTAATAACTGTGTACTGTCAAATAAGAATAAATTCTATATATCATACATGAAACAAAAATTCTAGGTATAAATAATCAAGAATATGTGGTTGAATAATTCTATTATATTTAAAGAATGAAAAGATTCCTGTTATGTTTAGCATCAAAATACAGTTATTAAATAACTATATATTAGAAAATATGTGTGTGTGGGCAGGTATGTGTATGTAGATTACCACTGAAAAAATTTGAGAATATAATGTGTAGCTTGTGTTTAAAAGAGAAGAATATGGATAAGAGAAAGTAGGAAAGTAGAAATAATCAAAGATAAAAAATGTATGGTAAGAAGAAAAGTAAAATCAGAAGAAGATGATAAAGATATCTGCTCTGGAGTATAAGGTCCTCAAACTCTAAAAGCAACCATTCAGCATGCAAGGAAAAGTCTACAACATGAAAGTATAATACAAAAGCAATTATATGAAGGTACCAGCAAGTGAATAGAAACACAGATTCTTGTGGGAAGTTCAGACTACTTTGGAGAAAACTGAACAAGTGCATTGTATCTTGGCAGTTTTTAGCCTGGGCTAATTATAGATGGCATGGCATGACAATGGCAGCAGAGTTATTGATGAAAAACATGTCGGTGATGGAGTTGGATAAACTGTAATCTTTAAGCCCTGGGCCAACAGAAAACTGAAACCGGGGAAAAGATGATTGCTGAAGAGGGTAGTAAAATTTCAAGAAGAATATATACGGAATGGACATCCCCAGATTATGTCTATGTAGAGTTCTGATTCATCTCTGAGCTGTACTTGAGCTAAACACACCCAGAGCAACTCAACAAAAGACAAAGATCTCATTTGAGAATGGAGTTGTGACTAAGAAGCAGTTTTGTAATTAAAGCCAGCCAAACGAAACCTAAGGAATAAACACTCATTAAAAAACAAACACAAAATAAAAACAGTATTCAACTATCTACAACATAATGTCCATAATGTCTAGTTTATAATTCAAATTTATACAACATGTGAATACAGAAAATGGAACACAGTCTCAAAAGTAAAGAAAAAAAAATTGAACCAAATATTTATATCAGTCAGATGAAAGACTTCCAAAAGAGAAGTTTTCAAGTTGCTTTTGTGAATACGCAAATAAAATCAGATAAAATATGATCACAATGAATACAAATATAGGATATTTCAGCAGATAAATATAAACAATTAAAATATCGAAATTAAATCTTGGGACTACTATGTGTTAACTAAAATGAAAAAAATAACTGCAAAATAGAAGGAAGAGTCAATGCTCTTGAACACTGATTGCTAAAAAAATAGAAAGTGAAGAAAAGAGAGAAAAAAATGTAAATATTATGAGAAGAGAAGAGAGACTCAGAGACTTTTTTAATAGTATTACATGGTCTAATATACATATAATTGGATCCTGGAAGGGAAAAGAGAAAGAATGAGTCAGAAAGTAATATTTGAAATAACATTATATAAAAATCTCCTAAATTTAATGAAGAATAGAAATGTACAAATACAAGATGATTTATGAGCACATGTAGAATAAAACCAAAAAAGAATTGTGCGAAATCAAATTGCTAAGAGGTAAATGTTGAGAGCTAATCTTGAAAGCTTCGAGAGAAAAATAGCCCATTACAGGTAGGAAAACAGTAAACTAATGAATTTCTGGACTTTTAACAGGAAATCATTAAGGCCTCCAAAAAGGAATATCTTTAAAGTGCTGAAAGAAAACAAAGTTAAATCAGAATTTGATATTTAGCAAAAATATCCTTTAAAAATAAATGTGGGTGTAGTAAAGACATTTTTAGGTGAAAGAAAACTAAGATAATTCATTGTGATCAGACCTGCACAAGTAATGAGAAGGAAAATTATTCATGTGTATGGAAAATGACACAATTGGAAACTCAAATTTTCCAAAATAGATAAATAAATAAATATAATCAGAAATATTTAACACAAAAACTGTTTTTTGCCTTTTTCCTCCTACTTTATAAATCATATGATTCTTGGAAGTCAAATTGTGTAGTCTATATAAACTGCAACATAAAAGATGGGAGGATACGAACTTATACTCTATACTTTTGTAAAATTACTGCATTTCATGCAAAGCACTACAATAAGAATTACAAATAAATTTTGAAAAGTTAAGGATGTGTATAGTATTATCTCAGACAATCACTAAACTCACAAACAAAACCAATAAGGTATATCTAGCAAAATAAGAAAATTAAAACTAGAATTCTAAAGATAATTCATAAAAGGACAAAAATGGCAGAATAGCAAATCAAAAATAGAAGAGACAAATGAAAAATTATAATAAATTATAGACTTAAATCCAATCATTTCAGTGATTACATTAATTGAAAATGGAGCATGGGATACCTTTCCATCTATTGGTAGCTTCTTTAATTCCTTTCATCAGAGTTTTATAGTTCTCACTGTACACAAATCTTTTGGATTTTTGGTTAAATTTATTCTTAAGTACTTTATTCTTTTTGATGCTATTGTAAATGAGATTTTTTTTATTTTTCTCATTGATCATAATTCTCTTAAACATGATGAATTTATGTATGTTGCTATTGAGTTTGTATCTTGCTGCTTTACTGAATTCAATTATTAGTGCAAATAGATTTTGGTAGGATCCTTTGAGTTTTCTACATATAGAATCATGTCACCCATAAACTTGCATAGTTTCACTTCTTTTGTGATTTGGATGATTTTATTTCTTTTATTGTCTGATTGTTGATGCTAGTACTTCCAGTACTATGTTAATAGATGAGGTGAGAGTGGGCATCCTTGCCTTATACCAATCTTAAAGCAAAAGCTTTCAGATTTTCCCTATTCATTATGACATTATTTGTGGGCTTTTCATAAACATTTCCTTTTATACATTTTTAGTGAGAGTTTTTAGCATGCAGAGATGTTAAACATTTTCAAAAACTTTTCTTTTTTTGCGTCTATTGAGATGACTGTATGATTTTGTTTTTCCTTCTGATAATGTGATGTATCACATTATTTAATCTGCATATGTTATAAGCCAGCCTTGCATTACCTAATATTGTTAAAATACCCATATCACCCAAAGCAACATACAGATACAATCCAACCCCTACAAGCAAAACAACAGGCTACAGGCACAAAGTCGACATAGATGCCAATGAAAGAGAATAGAAAGCCCAAAAATAAATCTGCTTATATATGATCAACTGATCTTTCACGTGAATACCAAGAGCTCACAATGGGGAAAGGATAGACATTTCAGTAAATGGTGTTGGAAAAACTAAATATCCACATGCAGAAGAATAAATTTGTACACTCATCTCACACCAAACACAATAAACTCAAATTGAATTTAAGATCTAACGAAAAGACCTGAAACCATTGCACTCCTAGAAGAAAACATAATGGAAAATTTCTTTGATATTGGCTTTGCAATATATTTTTTTAATATGGTACCAAAAACTCAAGCAACAAAAGCCAAAAAAAAAGTGGAACTAGATCAAACTAAAGATCTTTTACACAGCCAAGGAAACAATCATCAAAAATAAAAGGCAACCTACAGATAGGGTGAAAATATTGGGAAAACATGTATCTAATGAGTGGTTAATATCAAGATACATAAGGAACTTATAAAACTCAATAGCAAAAGAAAAAAAAAGAAAAATTAAAAATGGGCAAAGGACCTGAGTAGACAGTTTCCCAAAGAAGACATAAATATGGCCAACAGTTATACAAAAAGGTGCTCAACATCACTAATCAAAACTATGAGACATCAATTCACAACTGTTAGAATGGCTATTACCAAAAATACAAGAGAGAAGTGCAGGCAAGGGTGTGGAAAAAAGGGAACCCTTGTACACTGTTGTTGGTAATGTAAATTAATATAGCCATTATGTAGTACAATATGATTGTTCCTCAAAAATTAATTAGAATTACCATATGACCCAGTAGTTTTTCAGCTGTCTATATATCCAAAGGGGATTACTTTAGCACCTGGAGAGATATCTGAGCTCCCATGTTAATTGCAGCACTATTGGCAATAGCCAAGGTACAGAAAAATCCTAAGTGTCCATCAACAGATAAATGAAGAAAGAAATATATACATTGTGGTACATATATAAGTGCATGATGGAATATGATTTAGCCTTAAAAATGAAGGAGATCCTGTCATTTGTAATGACAATGAGCAAATGAAGAAAATTATGCTAAGTGAAATAGTATAAAACAAAAATACAAATGCTGCATGATCCCATTTTTATGTGAAATCTAAAAAAAAAGCTGAATAAATAAAAATAGTAGAAAGGTGGTTAAAACAGGGTGGAGGGCAAATGGGAAGATGTAGGTCAGATGGCACAAATTAGCAATTTTGTAGAAGGAATAAGTCTAGAAATCTAATGTACTACAGGAGGATTACAGATAATAATATAGTATCGTATATTAAAAATTAGCTAAGAGAGTAGCTTTTAGGTGCTCTTACCACTAGAAGAAAAAGAGGTAACTATGAAAGTTAATGAATATGTTAATTTACTTATCTGTAGTATATAAACATCATGTTTTATATCTTAAATATGTACCTTAAAAATAGTGTTACTTAAAAAAAGAAAGACAATAGAGCAAACATTTCAATTAAAATTTAAAAATAGTCTTAGTGGATTAAAAACAACAAACAAGACAAAACTATACGTACTTTTCAAGAGACGTGCTTAAAGTTTAAAGACACAGATAGGCAGAAAGTGAATTCATAGAGAAAGTTTATTGTATATTATTGGCTGAATTTTGTTCTCTAGAATTCATATGTTGAAGTCCCATCCCCTGTAGCTCAGTGTAATAATATTCACAAAGGGACAAAGGGAGGGGGTGCCCAAGATTGCCAAATAGGAACAGCTCCAGCCTCCAGCTCCGAGCGTGAGCGACACACAAGACTAGTGATTTCTGCATCTTCAACTGAGGAACCGGGTTCATCTCACTGGGGCATGTCAGACAGTTGGTGCTGGTCAGTGAGTGCAGCCCAACCAGCGAGAGCTGAAGCAGGGTGAGCCATCTCATCACCTGGGAAGTGCAAGGGGAAAGGGAATTCCTTTTTCTAGCCAAGGGAAACTGAGACACACAACACATGGAAAATCGGGTAACTCCCATCCTAATACTGCACTTTACCAAGGGTCTTGGCAAATGGCACACCAGGAGATTATATCTCATGCCTGGCCCAGAGGGTCCCACGCCCAAGAAGCCTCCCTCATTACTGGCACAGTAGTCTGAGATCTAACTGCAAGACTGCAGCAAGGCTGGGGGAGGGGAGCCCACCATTGCTGAGGCTTAAGTAGGTAAACGCTGCTGCCAGGAAGCTCAAACTAGGTGGAGCCCACCGCAGCTCAAGGAGGTCTGCCTGCCTCTGTAGATTCCACCTCTGGGGACAGGTTATAGCTAAAAAAAAAAAAAAAGCAGCAGAACCCTCTTCAGATGTAAATGTCCCTGTCTGACAGCTTTGAAGAGAACAATGGTTCTCCCAGTACAGAGGTTGAGATCTGAGAATGGACAGACTGCCTGCTCAAGTGGGTCCCTGACCCCTGAGTAGCCTAACTGGGAGACATCCCTCACTAGGTACAGACTGACATTTAATAACTCGCACGGCCAGGTACACCTCTGAGACAAAGCTTCCAGAGCAAGAATCAGACAGCAACACTTGCTGTTCAGCAATATTCTATCTTCCGCAGGCTCTGCTGCTAATGCCCAGGCAAACAGGGTCTGGAGTGGACCTCAAGTAAACTCCAACAGACCTGCAGCTGAGGGTCTTGACTGTTAGAAGGAAAATTAACAAACAGAAAGGACACAGACACCAAAGCCCCATCAGTACATTACCATCATCAAAGACCAAAGGCAGATAAAACCACAAAGATGGGGGAAAAGCAGTGCAGAAAAGCTGGAAATTCAAAACATCAGAGTGCATCTCCCCCTCCAAAGGAATGCAGCTCATCGCCAGCAATGGAACAAAGCTGGATGGAGACTGACTTTGATGAGTTGAGAGAAGAAGGCTTCAGTCGATCAAACTTCTCAGAGCTAAAGGAGGAACTACGTACCCAACATGAAGAAACTAAAAACCTTGAAAAAACAAATGGAAGAAAGGATAACTAGAATAACCAATGCAGAGAAGTCCATAAATGAACTCAAAGAGATGAAAACCATGACATGAAAACTACGTGACAAATGCACAAGCTTCAGTAACCAAGTCAATCAACTGGAAGAAAGATTATCAGTGATTGAAGATCAAATGAATGAAGTGAGGTGAGAAGAGAAGTGTAGAGAAAAAAAGAGTAAAAAGAAATGAACAAAGCCTCCAAGAAATATGGGATTATGTGAAAAGACCAAATCTATATCTGATTGGTATGCCTGAAAGTGATGGGGAGAATGGAACCAAGGTGGAAAACACTCTTCAGGAAATAATCCAGGAGAACTTCCTCAACTTAGCAAGGCAGTCCAACATTCAAATTCCGGAAACACAGAGAATGCCACAAAGATATTCCTCTAGAAGAGCAACTATAACACACATAATAGTCAGATTCACCAAAATTGAAATGAAGGAAAAAAAGTTAAGGGCCACCAGAGAGAAAGGTCAGGTTACCCACAAAGGGAAGCCCATCAGACTAACAGCAGATCTCTCAGCAGAAACTCTCCAAGCCAGAAGAGAGTGGGGGCCAATATGCAACATTCTTAAAGAAAAGAATTTTCAACCCAGAATTTCATAAACAACCAAACTAAGTTTCATAAGTGAAGGAGAAATAAAATCCTTTACAGAGAAGCAAATGCTGAAAGATTTTGTCACCACCAGGCCTGCCCTACAAGAGATCCTGAAGGAAGCACTAAATATGGAAAGGAACAGGTACCAGCCATTGTAAAAACATGCCAAAATGTAAAGAACATTGATGCTAGGAAGAAACTGCATCAACTAGCAAGCAAAATAACCAGCTAATACCATAATGACAGAATCAAGTTCACACATAACAATATTAACCTTAAATGTAAATGGGCTAAAGGGTCCAATTAAAAGACACAGACTGGCAAATTGGATAAAGAGTCAAGACCCATCAGTTTGCTGTATTCAGGAGACCCATCTCACATGCAGAGACACACATAGGCTCAAAATAAAGGGATGGAGGAAGATCTACCAAGCAAATGGAAAACAAAAAAAAAGCAGGGGTTGCAGTCCTAGTCTCTGATAAAACAGACTTTAAACCAACAAAGATCAAAAGAGACAAAGAAGGCTATTGCATAATGGTAAAGGGATCAATTCATCAGGAAGAGCTCACTATCCTAAATATATATGCATCCAATACAGGAGCACCCAGATTCATAAAGCAAGTACTTAGAGACTTACAAAGAGACTTAGAATCCCATACAGTAATAATGGGAGACTTTAACGCCCCACTGTCAAGTTTAGACAGATCAACGAGACAGAAAGTTAACAAGGATATCCAGGAATTGAACTCATCTCTGCACCAAGCAGACCTAATAGACATCTACAGAACTCTCCACCCCAAATCAACAGAATATACATTCTTCTCAGCACCACATCACACTTATTCCAAAATTGACCACATAGTTGGAAGTAAAGCACTCCTCAGCAAATGTACAAGAACAGAAATTATAACAAACTGTCTCTCAGACCACAGTGCAATCAAACTAGAACTCAGGACTAAAAAACTCAATCAAAACTGCTCAACTACATGGAAACTGAACAACCTGCTCCTGAATGACTACTGGGTACATAACAAAATGAAGGCAGAAATAAAGATGTTCTTTGAAACCAACTAGAACAAAGATACAACATACCAGAATCTCTGGAACACATTTAAAGCAGTGTGTAGAGGGAAATTTATAGCACTAAATGCCCACAAGAGAAAGCAAGAAAGATCTAAAATTGACACCCTAACATCACAATCAAAAGAACTAGAGAAGCAAGAGCAAATGCATTCAAAAGCTAGCAGAAGGCAAGAAATAACTAAGATCAGAGCAGAACTGAAGGAGATAGAGACACAAAAAACCCTCCAAAAATCAATGAATCCAGGAGCTGGATTTTTGGAAAGATCAACAAAATTGATAGACCACTAGCAAGACTAATAAAGAAGAAAAGAGAGAAGAATCAAATAGACGCAATAAAAAATGATAAAGGGGATATCACCATCGACCCCACAGAAATACAAACTACCATCGGAAAATACTATAAACACCTGTACACAAATAAACTAGAAAATCTAGACGAATGGATAAATTCCTGGACACATACACTCTGTCAAGACTAAACCAAGAAGAAGTTGAATCCCTGAATAGACCAATAGCAGGCTCTGAAATTGAGGCAACATTTAATAGCCTACCAAACAAAAAAATTGCAGGACCAGACAGATTCACAGCCAAATTCTACCAGAGGTACAAGGAGGAGCTGGTACCATTCCTTCTGAAACTATTCGAATCAATAGAAAAAGAGGGAATCCTCCCTAACTCATTTTATGAGGCCAACATCATCCTGATACCAAAACCTGGCAGAGACACAACAAAAAAAGAATTTTAGACCAATATCCCTGATGAACATCAATGCAAATATCCTCAGTAAAATACTGGCAAACCAAATCCAGCAGCACATCAAAAAGCTTATCCACCATGATCAAGTGGGCTTCATCCCCGGTATGCAAGGCTGGTTCAACATATGCAAATCAATAAACATAATCCAGCATATAAACAGAACCAAAAACAAAAAGCACATGATTATCTCAATAGATGCAGAAAAGGCCTTTGACAAAATTCAACAGCCTTCATGCTAAAAACTCTCAAAATATTCGGTATTGATGGAACGTATCTCAAAATATTAAGAGCTGTTTATGACAAACCCACAGCCCATATCCTACTGAATGGGTGAAAACTGGAAGCGTGCCCTTTGAAAACTGGCACAAGACAGGAATGCCCTCTCTCATAGCTCCTATTCATTGTAGTGTTGGAAGTTCTGGCTAGGGCAATCAGGCAAGAGAAAGAAATAAAGGGTATTCCATTAGGAAAAGAATAAGTCAAATTGTCCCTGTTTGCAGATGACATGATTGTATATTTAGAAAACCCCATCGTCTCAGCCCAAAATATCTTTAAGGTGATAAACAACTTCAGCAAAGTCTCAGGATACAAAATCAATGTGCAAAAATCACAAGCATTCTTATACACGAATAACAGACAAACAGCCAAATCATGAATGAACTCCCATTCACAATTGCTTCAAAGAGAATAAAATACCTAGTAATCCAACTTACAAGGGATGTGAAGGACCTCTTCAAGGAGAACTACAAATCACTGCTCAGTGAAATAAAAGAGGACACAAACAAATGGAAAAACATACCATGCTCATGGATAGGAAGAATCAATATCGTGAAAATGGCCATACTGCCCAAGGTTATTTATAGATTCAATGCCATCTCCATTAAGCTGCCAATGACTTTCTACACAGAATTGGAAAAAACTGCTTTAAAGTTCATATGGAATCAAAAAAGAGTCTGCATTCCCAAGACAATCCTAAGCCAAAAGAACAAAGCTGGAGGCATCACGCTACCTGACTTCAAAATATACTACAAGGCTACAGTAACCAAAACAGCATGATTCTAGTACCAAAACAGATATAGACCAATGGAACAGAACAGAGCCCTCAGAAATAATACCATACATCTACAGCCATCTGATCTTTGACAAACCTGACAAAAACAAGAAATGGGAAAGGATACCCTGTTTAATAAATGGTGCTGGGAAAATTGGCTAGCCATATGTAGGAAGCTGAAACTGGATCCTTTCCTTACTCCTCATACAAAAAATTAATTCAAGATGGATTAGAGACTTAAATGTTAGACCTAAAACCATAAAAACCCTGGAGGAAAACCTAGGTAATAGCATTCAGGACATAGGCATGGGCAAGGACTTCATGTCTAAAATACCAAAAGCAACAGCAACAAAAGCCAAAATTGACAAATGGGATCTAATTAAACCAAAGAGCTGCTGCACAGCAAAAGAAACTACCATCACAGTGAACAGGCAACCTACAGAATGGGAGAAAATATTTGCAGTCTACTCATCTGACAAAGGGCTAATATCCAGAACCTACAAAGAACTCAAACAAATTTACAAGAAGAAAACAACCCCATCAAAAAGTGGGCAAAGGATATGAACAGACCCTTTTCAAAAGAAGACATTTATACAGCCAACAGACACATGAAAAAATGCTCATCATCACTCCCCTTCAGAGAAATGCAAATCAAAACCACAATGAGATACCATCTCACACCAGTTAGAATGGCAATCATTAAAAAGTCAGGAAACAACTGGTGCTGGAGAGGATGTGGAGAAATAGCAACACTTTTATGCTGTGGGTGGGACTGTAAACTAGTTCAACGATTGTGGAAGACAGTGTGGTGATTCCTCAAGGATCTAGAACTAGAAATACCATTTGACCCAGCCATGCCATTACTGGGTATATACCCAAAGGATTATAAATCATGCTGCTATAAAGACACATGCACACGTATGTTTATTGCGGCAGTATTCACAATAGCAAAGACTTGGAATCAACTCAAATGTCCATCAGTGACAGACTGGATTAAGAAAATGTGCACATATACACCATGGAATACTATGCAGTCATAAAAAAGGATGAGTTTGTGTCCTTTGTAGGGACATGGATGCAGCTGGAAGCCATCATTCTCAGCAAACTATCGCAATAACAGAAAACCAAACACTGTGTGTTTTCTCTCATAGGTGAGAATTGAACAATGAGATCACTTGGACACAGGAAGGGGAACATCACACATCAGGGCCTATCATGGGGAGGGGGTAGAGGGGAGGCATAGCATTAGGAGATATACCTCATGTAAATGATGAGTTATTGAGTGCAGCACACCAACATGGCACATGTATACATATGTAACAAACCTGCACATTGTGCACATGTACCCTAGAACTTAAAGTATAATAATTAAAATATAATAATATTTGCAGAGAAGGTATTCAAATAGGTGGTTAAGTTAAATAATACAATTTGAGAGGAACCTAATCTAATCTGTGTACTTACAAGAAGAAAAGATTGGGAAGAACAGGAGAGGCACCAGCGATGTGTGCACACAGAGAAAAGAGCTTGTGAAGAGGCTGCTAGAATGCAGCCATCTGTAACCCAAAAAGCGAGGACACAGAGGAAGCCAACCCTGCCAGCATCTTGATCTTGGATTTTAGCATCCAAAACTGTGAGAACATGAATTTCTATTGTTGAAGGAACCAGTCCATGGTATTTTTCTATGGCAGTCCTAGGAAATGAATACAACATACCAACACTAAGCCATGAAAATGCTGATGTCACCAGAAAAACACTGAATGGTTGCAATTTAAAAATATACCCATAAATAATCACCATAGGTCATGGAATAAATTACAAGAGAAACTGAAAAATTACTTTGTTCTGAGTGAAGATGAACATCTAACCTGTGAAACTTTGTGAAATGCTGCTAAATTGGTGTTTACATTAAACAAAGATAAATATACAAAATCAGAGTTCACACCTTAGGAAACTGGAAAAAGAGGAAAAATTTAAACCCAAAGAACAAGATAGTGAAAATTAATTAAACCAAAATAGTTCTTTTTTTATTTTTAAAGATCCAGGACATAAATAAGTATCTGGACAGTCTGATCTGGAAAAGAACAGAGAAACCACAAATTGTCAATGTCTAGAATGAAACAGGAAACATCATTACATCTCCTACTGACCTTAAAAGGAAAAAAGAGGATATCATAAACAATTTTATGCTAATAAATATGACAGCTTATGGAAATGCACAAAACCTTAGAAATTTTAAAACATTACAGATATAAAACACTAATAACCCTATATCAATTAAAGTTGTTGAATTTTTAAATTATCTACCCTACAACACACAACCACATAAATGAACATAATACCAATATCTCCACAAAATTTGTTCATAAAATAAAGGAGGAAAGTCTTCTCAAACCATTTTATTACAGCAATACTAGGCTAACAACAAAACTGAAAATATCACAAGAAAGAGAATCACAGAACAATACCCCTCATGAACATTAACATTAAACTTTGAATCAAAATTAGCAAATTGGATACAGTAATGCATAAAAGTGATCCTTCATCATGAACAAATGTCTTTTTTCTGAGACATTTAGCAGCTATTAACAGATTGCTCTCAAAAATCAAATATACCATTTATGGCCTTATCATGTTTAAAAAATATTTACCATATCATTGCCAACATTGGATTTTATTAGATTTGTGATTTTTGCCAACATGATCTGTGTAAAAATAATTTGTAATTTTAGTCTGGTTTGTATTATCTTAATTACCAAACAATTGAGCACACTTTAGTGCCTTTGTGATCCATTGTTTCCTCTTTGTTACTAGGCAATTTTTATCCCACACCCACTTTTCTGAAAGGTTGTTTGTCTTTTCTTATTATTTTGGCAGAGTTTTTATCTTTTAAATTCATTCAAATAATTCAACACATCTGCTACTTTTTAGTGTGTTCTTGGTGTATTTTGCCATACAGAAGTTTTAATTGTAATGTATGAATAACACATCCCTGTTTTCTCAATGTGTGCTTTTGGTGTCAGTCTAAGAAAATTTTTTCTATCTCTGAGATAATCAACTTTATCACTTATACTTTTACCTAAAGTTTTATATCTTTAACACCTAAATCTCTAATCCACTGATAATATATTTAAATGTATTTAATAGTAATTGCAATTTTTGTAAGATTTATTAAAGACTATGTGTAGAATCTATTCCATATAATATATTCTTTATTATAATTTGAAAGTTTATATTTCAGAGCTTCCATTATTGTACCAGAAGTCTGTTCAAATTATTGTAACCATACATTAAATTTTAATATCTAGGGTGGAAAAACTATCCTCATCACCACCTTATTAACCCTCCAATTCCTTCCCTTCTTTCAGCTTCAGAATTCTCATGGCATTTCTCTGCCATTTGTATTTCATGATTACATTCCATTTTATTTAATCAAGTCCAGTGAATATTCCTGTTGGGATTTGATAAGAATGGAATTAACTTTATTAATTAAATTAAAAATGATTTTCCATCTTTTTATATTGAAAATTGCCATTCATGGTTATGTTTCTCTTCTTTTGGATCTTTGTGTTTTTTTATTTGTTATTGTAAATGGTATCTCTTCTTATATTTATTAACACATAGTAATAAGTAGTATAAGTAGCAACAAATGATAGCTATTCTTGTTAGCATCTTGCTAAATATAAACTTATTTAAATGTTTATCTTATAACTATCTGAAATTTTCTATTGATTTTATAGCTTTTCTGCAGATATTTTGACTATTCTTTAGATATAATAGTAAATTATGTTAGTTTTGCTCATTTTTTCTATCTTTAATGTAATTTTATTTTTTTTACTTATTTATTCCCCAGTTAGATATTGAATAAATCAGCAAAACATGCAATCACCTCTTATTTCTGATATTCAAAGAGAATCCTTTTCACTTTTTGTTATTAACATAATGCATATGTTTTTATAAAGAACACTACCGAATTATGAATATGGTCTATGCTTCTTGTCTATAAAACCTTTCTTTTTAAATGATGAGGTGCTGAATTTTATCCAGTGCTTTTCCTGATATGAAAATGTTTTCTCCTTAAACTGTTACTGCAATGAATTATCTGAAATTGCCCTCCAGTGTTAAACCACTTTCTGTTCTTAGAACAAACTTACACACACAAATATATGTGCATATTTATATGTACATGCATATATATGTATATGTGTATTTACATACTTACAATCACATTTGGTTTGCTAATATTATTTTTGTACCCTTTTCTGGATTGATTTATCTTTCTTACAAACTATGGTTTCCATAGAGCTTTCCATTATTTATTCTTTTCTAGATTGTTTTGATGATGACAGGGATGTTGATGGATTTTTAGAACTAAGCTATAAAACCATCAAGATATTTAAAGGAAGTGTGTGGCTCTGTGTGTGTGTGTGTGTGTGTGCAAAACAAATATCGAAATACCATTTCAATTTATTTCACGACTATAAATCAATCTGAATTTTGTATATTTTCCGAAATCAGATTTGGTAAACTAAATAGCAACATAATCCATTAATATACAAAGTCTACAATATAAATATATACTTATTGAAAACTAGAATTGCTAATTTTTAGAAAATATGTTACCAAGTTTTCATATTATTTTCTTATGAATTTGAAAAAATCTATTCTTTCTATAGTTATTTCTCCTTTAAAGTTCTTATATTGCTTATTTTATATAATTCTCTTTTTGGATCTGTTTTGTCAGTGCACCTCATTAGCATTTCTAGGAAACTATTTATTAGCTTTGTTATTACTTATTGATTTGTCCTACTTTTCATTAATGTATGACTTTAAAAACAGTTTTTCATTAGTTTTTGGGGTTTATCCTTTTCTCTCATACCATATTTTTTGGATAAGTTTATCTATTCAAATCTCTATCTAATTTCATCGACATAAACACATACCTTTAATCTTTGAAAATTCCTTTACTGCTTTGCCTGTTTACCACAAGAGATTCTGTTATTTATTTGTGGTGTTTTCTAGTTTATGTTTTAAATTTCCAAATACAGTATTTAATATTTTGGTTTTCCTCCTTTTTTCCCTTTCATCTTCCTTTTAATTCAATTTTTGAACTTTCCAGTTAGGTGGAGCACAACCAGGACATTGTCTTTGCAAAGAGAAAGCTCAGTATGAGGTGTCAGAACCCAGGTAGGAGCTGAGAGTATCCATAGTGGGGATGATTGAGTGATGTGTCAGAACTTAGGCAGGGTGAAGATGATGTTCATGTGGAGGCCAGAGGATAGCACCAAACAGGGGATGTTTATTTGTTATCTATTGCTATCTAACAAAGTAATGCAAAACTTACATTTTACAACTACGTACATTTATTGTCTCATGCAGTGTCTGGAAGCTAGGAATCTGCAGCAGCTTCTGTCTGTGGTTTTCACTTAAGGTCTCACATGAAGTTACCATTGACTTTTCTAAAGCTTCAACTAGAGCTGGAAAGTCCACTTCCTACTTCATCCATGTGGCTGTTGGCCAGAGGCTTTATTTCCTCCCCATGTTGGCATCTGCAGAGGTTATCATAACATGGAAGCTTTCTTCTTTGAGAGTGACTGATCCAATGGTGAGAGAGCAAAAAGAGCACTACCAAGAGAAGATGCCACCAAGGGAGAGGCCATAGCTTTTATAACCTACTATTAGAATGGCATCCCATAATTTCTGCATTAGGCTATTAGTCACAGACACTAACATTGGTACATTATGGGTAGGATCCACATAAGATTATGAACACTGGAAGACAGATCATCTGAGGTCACCTCAGAGACTGGTTACCATATAGCGTCAGAGTCCAAGAGACTTAGTAGGGTGCTTATGCATAGGGGTGCCTGAAGTGAGTTCTCAAAAGAAGTGAGAACATGTATATTCTTGATGGCAGTCTGGGGCAGAGTGTCAGAGCCCGAGCAGCGTGCCCACAAAGAGTGGCAACATGGTACAAGGAGACAGAACCCAAGCCAGGAGAGAAGGGTAATCATGTGAGGGGAGAGGGAGGCTGCTGCAATCAGAAGTTGGTTGTATAATGGAGACTGATTATATCAGTAGTTATCTTTAAAAAATGGTGATCAGGTTTCTGTTTGAAAAGGTATTTACAAACATGTAGACAACAAAAAAATTATCCTATTATGATGGAATTGGAAGTACTGATGCAAATTTATAAATTATGATTGATAAATGATAGATTATAGATAGAAAGACTTGACTATATAGATGTGTATATATACACACACATATACGCTTACACACATATATACATACACATTCCCTAGTTCTATCCATGGAGAGTGCCTTATATCAGTAAATTCCTCATACCAATAAGCAGTTTAGCCTAAAGAGCATGTGTATACCATTCTTTTCCGAAAGTAACTAGGTTTCTTGCAGAAATGACGGAATCCACCAAGTTTGGGAAAAGACAAGATGAACCTGAAATATCTTCATATACCAGAAAGTAAGGACGTGTTTAAAGAGTAATGGGGGCATGTCAAAAAGATACAGAAGCGAGCTTCAATGGGATCCTACTGGCCAAATCTAAGGGAATTTGAGCCATTCAAACAAACAATGATAGTAAAAAAATGAGTCTATATTAATATACATTAATACACTAGTAAATGAAAGTTTGAATAGAAAGGGGACATTTACATAGTTTTGAATTACTTCTCTACAAAATATTTATTAATTATGAAAAGGGAAAAGAGTAGCTTCACAGGAAAGTCTGGTACAAAATAGCCTAAAATCCCCCCAAATGCACAAGCATTGAAATAAATGTTAGATATTATTGAAGAATACTATAATGACATGACAAGTAAGTGTAATACACAATTCCAAACTTGATGCCTTTACTATAAAGAACATTATTGTGACAACTGGCAAAATGCAATTTAGATTTATAATTTATTAATGTAAATTTCATGATTTCTTCATGGCGACATAGGCAAATGTCCTTGTTTATAGGAGATACTAACATATGCAGGGGTGATGAGGCATCAGATTAGCAACTTACTCTCATATGGTACATGACAAATCAGGAAAGAGGTTCTTTGTATTGTACTTGCATTTTTTTCTGTAAGTTTAACATTGTTTTAAAATAAAGTTTTTAAGAGGTAAAATATTGAACCATTGAGTTTTGCTATCAATTCTAAATTAACTGAAGCTTGATCAGTTATAAAAGTTTCACATGTATTTGAGTAGAATGGATACTGACCTGTTGTGTAGAGAGGTCTTTGTACAATATTTTTATACGGCTTTTACTCATGTAATTCATATTTCCTATATTCTTACAACTCTTTGTTTGGTCTGCTTATTAGGTCTGTTTCTGATAAAGATGTGTTAAATATTACTATTTTTCTTGAAATTATATTGGTTTTGTTATTAAATTTGGAGACTGTTAAAGTGAATACAGGTTCATGACTAATATTCTTGGTGGATTATTTCTTTTTATTATTTGTTACTATTAATGCATTTTGCCATGCATTATATTTTGCTTGTTGTCAATATTTCTGTTAATTAGCATTTATTGGGTAAAACTTTTCACCTTATTTCTCAGCTTCTGTGCCATTGTATTTTTAAACAGCATATAGATTTTTCCAACCTCTGTCTTTTATTGTTGTCTTAGTTTTTTTTCA
The DNA here is from genome assembly GCF_024542745.1 of Macaca thibetana thibetana. Classification (NCBI taxonomy): domain Eukaryota; kingdom Metazoa; phylum Chordata; class Mammalia; order Primates; family Cercopithecidae; genus Macaca; species Macaca thibetana. Next base: position 56,364,881 of record NC_065585.1, on the reverse strand, counting down.
TTTTCTTTGGCCAGGATTTATGTATTTGCTTTTTACTTTTTAGTTTATGCTTTCTCTTTAACATATTTGTTTCCTTGCCTTTTTTTTTTTCTATTTTTTTCTGTATCATGAGTTGATTGTATTTTATTTGTTCCCATTTATTTTCTATATTGCTTGAGTGTAAAATTCTACTTCCATTCTTTAATTACAGTTAATTTTTCAATATTCTTATTTGACTTAAATGACACTATTCTATGGGCAAACATATCAAGTATTAATTTTGATTTCCCCTATTATACATTATTTTTGTTTAATGCTTTAAGTACAATTGTTTTTATGTAAAATTATTCATAATTTTCATGGTTTAACAGAGCACTGACAATTTTTTAAAAATTTGTCCACTGAATTTTGTGGTTAACATCTTTTTATATCTCCTTTCCTCCTTGTGATGTCAATCATCATCATTTGCCTATTTGTTAAAATTGTTTGTAACTTCAGACTTAGTATTGATAACGCTTTCCCAGTAAATCACGGACATACTCAGAGTGGTGAAAAACTGAGTCACTCAGCACACACGTTCTCACCTGAGGTTGAAGACAATGCCCTTCCTCCCTGGTTTTGCTCTCAGACAGTAGACCTAAAGTTTCCTTTTTGTGGTCAACTGAGGGACAAGCTTTTCTTATTTTCTGTGTCTTTTTTTTTGGTGATTCTGGTTTAAAATGATCTCTTATGCATAGTGCTGAAATACTGCCTAGTGTTCCCAAGCACACAAAAGCTGTGATGTGCCATATGGAGAAAATACATGTGTTAGATAAGCTTCGTGCAGTCATGAGTTCCAATGCTGTTGGCTGTGAGTTCAATGTTAATGAATCAATAATACCGTACATCCAGAGAAAGGAAGAGAAAATTCACTGCTCTGTATGTGAGACCACTCTGGCAAGTGCTAAAGTGGCATCTATAGCCTGTGATGTAACTATTGGAAAGATGGAAAAGCTACTAAATATATGGATTCATGAGATGATGCTCTGTTGAAAAAAGAAAAAGTATGGTGGAGAGCATTGTTGTGGGGCTGAAAGCCAGAGTCAAGAAAGGTTAAGCCCTTCTCGCTTATGCTGGTTAGTTTCCATTTCTCAAGTTTCAAAAGATGATAAGGTATGGAATATGTTAAACTTACAAGAGAGGCAGTATCTACAGATCAGAAGGCTGTGGAGGAAATCTGAAAATACCTGCTAAGTATTATACAGGAACAGGTCATGTGGAAAAGCAAGTTTTTGACACTGATGAGGCTGGCTTGTTTTACAAGGATGTGGATAAACAAACCTATAAAATACAATGTTGTTTTGGTTGATGAAAGCGTCACCAGAAGCTCACAGGAACCTAACTCTGTATTTCCTCTTGGAGGAATAGTTCAATATTCACTTATTCAGTGTTCATAGCAACATTATAGACTATTCTGCAAAGAATGAGAAGTGACTGTATTTTCTTCCTGAAGTAAATAATTTTGTAGCACTTCTTTTGCTCTGTGGAGCTGGAATTCAGATCTCTTGATGCACTGATATTACTGAGGGAGTGTGATACGGCTAGTTTGGTGACTACGAAATAGCTGTTAAATGCGAACCAATTGCTCCTGCCAGGGTTGGCTGTTTGCTGGTGCTGACAGAAACAGCAAGCACACAGGAAGGAGCAAGACCCTTTTTCTTCCTCCAGCTTTGAGTTTCTTCCAGTGCTTCCTATTAACATCTCCCAAAGCACAAATGTGGAGCCAGTCCCAGCTAACGCATTTCAAAGTGGATTTGGAGCTAAAAGACCATAACTTAATCACCAGCATAATAAACATCAAATGGGGAAAAAATAAAAGAAAAAGTTAAACCATAATAACAGCAATTATTGGTGAGGATGAGGATAAACAGAAATTCCTGAACTCTGCTGGAGTTACAATATAATGTGATATAATCACATTTGAAAACAATTTTGAAATATCTATTATAAAGTTGGAAAAGTGAAAATACTATCATACAACATAGTTCTCTGTGATTTCCTACATTCAGTTTGTATATAGGAAGATAGAGAATGTTTATGGTGCTTTTTTTATAGTAGCAAAAAAAAAAACCCAGCATAAATGACTATATGTAAGTGAAGGAATACATAAATATTGTATTTTTATATTTTATGACACCTTAAAATAATTGAAAGAAACATACATTAATATATAAATTATTTACATATTATATACAGTAAGTATATATTCCTTACAACTGCAGATTTACCTCAGTCAATTTAAGAAAAGTGCTACCACCTATCAAATAATCAGGAAAATCAGGCTTACTGGTTTTTCTTTTTCTTTTTTTTTTTTTTTAGATGGAGTCTTGCTCTGTTGCTCAGGCTGGTGTGCAATGGCATGATCTTGGCTCACTGCACCCCCTGCCTCCCGGGTTGAAGTGATTCTCCTGTCTCAGCCTCCTGAGTAACTGGGATTACAGGCACACACCACCTCGCCTGGCTAAATTTTTTTGTATTTTAGTAGTGACTGGGTTTCACCATGTTGCCCAGGGTCATTTCGAACTCCTGAGCTCAGGCAATCCACCCGCTTTGGCCTCCCAAAGTGCTAGGATTACAGGTGTGAGCCACCACACCAGGCCAGGCTTACTGTTTTTTGAAATTCAAAGTGACATGCATTTTATGAATCACTGTAATTAATATCTCACTTCTGAAATCTAATTCTAACATAGATTGATTGAAGAGTGGATAGATATGTAGACAGTCAGACAGACAGACGGAATGCAAAGATGAGCATGAGTATATCACATGCCTTAGATGAATAAGTGTTGCCCCTGTTATTATCTCATAACAAAGCCTTCCTCATTTTTTGGTTCCTGTTACGCTCTCTCAAGAGCTATATATTCTCCATCTGTATGTTTGGTTGGTGCCACAGAGCTTTATACACTCCATAGAGCAGTGCACCATCCTTTGGTTTAAGGAGAGTGGGAAGTGTGCATTCTTTCTTTTGTGTGTGTGTGTGTAAAGTGAGGTAAAGGTAATGATGAACAGAGTTTTGCCAAATAAAGAACAGACAGCAGCGTGTATTTTTAGGAGGGAATGACTTTAGGAAAGAATACATACAGAATATTTATAGAATACTTAAAAATACTAAGAGACAGTGGAGGTTTGGAAGATTATTTTTTAAAAAACCGACCTTGGCTGTATACTTTCTGGAAATCCAGTCTCTCAGAAATGGGGGTTACCTAATTCCTAGGGAATCAAGCTGATTTTAAGAAGTGATGAATTGATACTGAGAGTATCTCTAGAACGTATGATAAAGGACACAGGAAAATAAAATGTCTCAATCAACCTGCCTTTGAAATGTTGAAATTTCAGGTGAAGTAAACAAAGCATGAGCAAAGTATAGACATTGATGCGTGTTCCTGTATACTTTTATTTACTAAAGTGGAAGTCATTTTATCTTGAAGAGGTACTGTACATCTTTGCATGGATACTAGGAAACACAGTTGGTAATGTTCAGAAGGCAATTCACTGGGCTAGCTGTCAAGTTACTTAACCTTTGTGTCCCTCTGTTTCTTGTTCTTCAGTTGAATGATTTCCCTAAGGAATGAAGTGATACATTCACTCACTTTCACTATTTGGAAGAAAAAAACTTAATCCAGGCTAATACTGAGTCTCAGAAACAATCACGCAAACAGGCAGACCAACAAAAACCCGTCAAGTTATTTCAAAATCAACACCAAAAGCTTCACATGCTCACTATGTAAAAGAGAGATGTTTGCTGCTTACACTCATATAGTTTACCCTTTACCACTGGTACACTTACAGACACGGTCAGTATCATCATCTTAAAAGTAAGGCATGCCAACAGAATTTGTATTTTTATAACATTTTAATGATGAACATGACTTACATTATTTTTATTTGAAATATTTTTAAGTACCAGAAAATGAAAAATTCTAAGGTTGAAAAATTAGTTAAAAGGGGATACATAATCAGATAAAATCTAATCAGCAATTACAATATGCAAGGGAGTGTGATAGGTCAATTGGGGATTCAAAGATAAATAATGAAGGCAATCTTCATAAAAATAATAGCTATTAACTATCATGGTCTTGCTCTGTGCAATATATTTTTCTAGTGCTTTAAAATTATTCTTTACAAATAATTATCTGATATAGTACTTGGAAAGGTAACATTATTGGCCCGAGCCACACAGCTAATCATTGGTAGAGGCAGGGTTTGAACTCTGAGTTTTCACCAGTACGTTACATTGCCTATATCCCTGTACATGGAGAGCTTAATATAATGTTTCCTGATAAAACCAAATTCTCCAATATATTATCAGAAATTAGTAGTAGGAATATCAAAAGATGCCATCAATTATAAATAGTAAAACATATGAACATATTTTAAAATATTTTTACTGTAAATGTTACAAAACCAAATATAGAATTATGAAAATTATTGGTACAATATGATGGAATAAAGGGCTGAATCAATAAACTGAAACCTTTTTGTTGTTTCAAGCTTTGAAACTATTCCATTATTTTGCTTTGAAACCATTCAATTATTTTATGTCAAGTTTCCTATAGAGCCTCCTGCTAGAAATATCAAACAGAATTCTGGCCTGCAGGCATTCCATTGATACAACTGTCACTAAAATTGCAAAGACTCATTTATGTTAAATAGCAGTAGAATCATAATATTCAGTAGAATTTTTCACTTTAAATGGCCAGCTCATGCTGAGAACTATGATTGCTTATTCAATTAATGAAGACAATGAAGAAGGGTAAGACTATTGAAAATTTCTATTTCAGTATTAGTTTAAATGAATATTATCTAATTAAATATTAGTGTGTATACTGAAATCCTTGCTGTTCTGAACAACACTGACATATGGACATATGATTTTTTTATGCAACATGAAATGGTTTGGGTAAAAGAGCTGAGGATTCAAGTTTTAGCCAAGATGATGTACATGGTGAACACATGCTTTGAGAACATTCTAAGTCTAACACATAGCAATGATAGATAAAATATTTAAAAGAGAAAGTGACTGATATAATCATACCCAACAACTCAGTAAGTATCTCCATCAAATGTTGAACACTATACAATCTAATCTAATCCTGGAACTCAACTTCAAAGGTAATGAGGGCTAAAAGTGATCTGCTGTACACACACACACACACACACACACACACACACACACACACACACACTTTAAAGCGTTGGTGGGCTGGAACCAGGCTGCCCATTTCCTAGGACCATAGAATATGAAAGCTGTATACAATAGGGATGTTGGAGGGAGCAACATACCTTTTTTGCCAGACCTGGGTTCTCTGATATCCTTAATATGAGCACAGGAAAGGCACTGTGAACTGCCGATTTAATGCCAACCCATAGCCTGGAGACACTGAAGTAGGGGTCGGATGCCAGACAAAGCCTCCTTCAAAAATGATAGAGATATAGGACCAAGACTTTGCATTGAGATTCCAAAACATAAAAATAATCTGCCATGTCTATGTGTTGCAAATATGTTCTCCTACTCTGTTTTTTTTATTATACCCAAATTTGTGATTTTTGGTACAGTTAATCTCTTCAATAATTTCTTTATAATTTGTGCTTTCTATGTTTTCTTTCAGAAAATTTTCCCTTCCCTGTTCTATTTCTGTATTGATATATAATAGATGTACACATTTTCAGGGTACATCTGATATTTAGATATATTATAATGTATAAAGATCAAATCAGGGTAACTGAGATTTCCATCACCTTAAATGTTTATTTTTTCTTATGCTAGAAACTTCTGAATTATTCTTTTCCACATATTTTGAAATAGATTTTGAATAGATTATTGTTAACTATATAGTCACCTTACTGATCTATGAAACACTAGGTATTATTTCTCCTCCCTGACTGTATATTTGTACTAATTCATTAATCTCTCTTTATGTCTCCTCTTGTTCCTGGCCTCTGGTAACCACCAATTTACTATCTTCATAAGATCTATGTTTTTAGCTCCTACTTATAAGTGAGAACACACTATATTTGTCTTTCTTACCTGGCTTATTTCACTTAACATAATCTTCCAGTTCCATCCATGATGCTGCAAATGACAGGATGCCATTTTTTAATGGCTAAATAACATTCCAATGTGTATATACACCATATTTTCTTTATCCATTCATCCAATGATGGGTACTTAGGTTGATTCCATATTTTGGCTATTGTGAATAGCGCTGCAATAAACATGGGAATGCAGGTATCTCTTTGATACATTGATTCCCTTTTGGATATATACTCTGTAGCAGAATTGCTGAATCATATGACAGTTCTATTTTCAGTTTCTCGATGAACCTCCATATTGTTTTTCATAGTGGTTGCAATAGTCTACATTCCTACTAATCGTGCAGGAGGGTTCCCTTTTCCCCACATATTCCTCCACATTCATTATTCCTTGTGTCTTTCATGTAAGCCATTTTAAATGGAGTAAGATCTCATTATGGTTTTGATTTGCATTTATCTGATGATTAGAGATGTTGAGCATTTTTAAAAATAGACCTGTTGACCATTTCTGTGATTTCTTTCGAGAAATTTCTACACAGATCTTCTACCCATTTTGTAATTGGATTATTATTTTATTGCTATTGGGTTGTGTGAGCTCCACATAAATTCTGGTTATTAATCCCTTGTTAAATGGATAGTTTGCAAATATTTTCTCCCATTCTTTGGGTTGTCTCTTCACTTTATTGTTTCCATTGCCTTGCAGGAGCTTTTTAGCTTGATGTAATTCCATTTCTCTCTTTTTGCTTAAGTTAGCTGGGGATTTTCAGGTCTTACACAAAAAACTGTCCAGACCAGTGTCCTGGAGCATTTCCCCATTGTTTTCTTCTAGGAGTTTCATAGTTTCAGGCTTTAGATTTAAGCCTTTAATCCATTTTGATTTGATTTTTATATATGATGAGATATATGGGTCTAGTTTCATTCTTCTGTATAAGGGTATCTAGTTTTCTCAGCACCCCTTATTGAAGAGGGGGTTATTTCCCTAATGTATGTTTCTGTCAGCTTTGTTGCAGATTAGTTAGCTGTGAATACATGGATTTATTTCTGAGCTCTCTATTCTGTGCTATTGGTGTATGGGTTTACTTTTATAGCATGTTGTTTTGGTTACTATCTACTTGTAATGTATTTGGAAGTTAGGTAGTGCGATGCCTCCAGCTTTGTTCTTTTTGCTCAGGATGCTTTGGCTATTCTGGTTCTTTTTTGGCTCCGTACACATTTTTTATATTTCGTTGAAAATGACTTGGTATTTGACCGTGATTGTATTGAACTTGTAGATTTCTTTGGGCAGTATGGTTTTTTAACTATATATACACAACGACATATATATGTATATTGTAATTCTTACCTTCTTTGTGTACATGTTAATAATAACACAAGCTACAATATCCTAACTGATGCTTGCATTTGACTGCAATGTATTCTAATTTGAATATTTCCCAAGTAAGTGGTTTGGGGTTTTTAACATTCTGTTGCATTTGTAGATTATTTAGAAAAATATAGACACCTATATATCTTTGCCCAAATTTCATTGACTATAAACCATAGGGAAAGAATATACAATTCGTATTTAACACGATAGTATTAGCCTACATAATCTTTTTGATGATCTCCTGGATTTGGTTTGTTGGTATTTTGTTGAGGATTTTTGCATGTACCTTCATCAGTGATATTGGTCCATAGTTTTCTTTTTTTGTATGTATCCTTGTCTGGTTTAGTATCTGTGTTATGCTGGCCTTAACTAATGAGTTTGGAAATATACTTTTCTTTTTAATTGTTTTGAAGAGTTTTAGTAGAATTGATATTAGATCTTCTTTAAAAGTTTAGTAGAATTCAGCAGTGAAGCTATCAGGTCCTAAGATGTTTTTGATGGGATACCCTTTTTATGGGTTTGATCTTGACACTTATTATAAGTTTGTTGAAGTTTTCTATTTCTTTATGGTTCAGCCTTGGTCAGCTGTCTGTGTCTAGGAATGTATCCATTTCTTTTAGGCTTTCCAATTTGTTGGTTTACAGTTTTTATAATAGTTTCTAATGATTTTGGTTTTGTTTGTTTGAATTGTTATGTCTTCCTTTTTTGTTTCTGATTTTCCTGTTTGAGTGTTCTTTTTTTTCCTTAGTCTAGCTAAAGGCTATCGATTATGCTTATCTATTGTAAAGGCTAACTTTTCATTTTGTTGATCTTCTGTGCTGTTATATTAGTCTCATTCATTTCTGTTCTGATCTTTAATATTTTTATATTGCTTATCTCTTAACAAGTTGCTTTTTTCAAGTTATTGTTCTTCAAAGATTTGTCTTTTGGGTTAGAGATATGAGTGGAAGCCACACAACAATTACATTATTAGAGTATTTTGGAATTGTCTATATACTTAATTATATCATTTAATCTTACAACTTCAGATATTCTTTTTGCATGTTTGTGTTTTTATTTTCAGATCAAAGAACTGCATTTAGCATTGTTTTATAAGATGGTTTTGGTGGTGGTGAATTCTCTCAGCTTTTGTTTGTTTGGGAAATTCTTCATATCTCTTTTGTATTTGAAGGATTATATTGCTGGATATTATATTCTTAGATGGTAGATGTTTTTCTTTCCATGCTGTGAAAATGTTATCCCACTGCCTCTTGGCCTGTATAGTTTGCAATGAGAAGTCTGTTTCTGGATATTTGCTTCTTTTCTCTTGCTGCTTTTAGGATCTTCTCTTTGTGCTTAACCTTTGAGAGTCTGACTATTAGATGCCTTGGGGTAGTCTTATACAGGTCAACTTATTCAATTTCTTTGACCTTCTTGTACCTGGTTATTTACAGATTTCTTAAGTTTTAGAAAGATTTTTGTTATTATTTGTTTTAGTAAACTTCTATACGTTGCTCTTGCTCAGCTGCCTCTTAACACCAGTAATGTTTAGATTTGATCTTTTGACATCATTTTATATATCTTGTAGGTGGTGCTTCTTTCTTCTCATTCTCTTTTTCTTTCTTCTCCACTGACTGTATATTTTCAAAAACCTATATTTTGGCTTATGGATTCTTTCCTTACCTTGGTACGATCTGCTGTTGAGTACCTCTAAAAAAAAATGTATCAGTTCAGCAAAGGTGTTATTCAGTTCCAAGATTTCTGTTTGTTTGCTTTTGTTATTTCAATGTCTTCTTACATTTCTCTGATCCAAACTGCTTTTCTGTATTATCTAGGAGATCACTGAGTTTCTTAGAAATGCTATTTTGAATTCTTAGTCAGAGAGCTCACATACCACCATCTTATTATGGTCAGTTACTGGTTCCTTGCTTTGTCTGTTTGGGGCACTCATTATTTCTTATTTGCTATGTGGATGTACATCTGTGTATTTGCGTTGAATGATTATTTATTTATTCCAGTCTTCTCTGTGTGGCTTGTTTTGGTTTTCACTGGATATGTTTGACTGGAATTTTTTTGTAATTCACCTGCTGATTTTTCCCCCTACTAGGTTACTGCTCCTTTTTGGCACTGGATAATGCCTTAATTCCAGGTGTGCCTTAGCTCTAGCAGACAACATAGGGTGTAGAATAGGAGAGGCTTCAAAGGGACTACCATAGCAGTATGAAAAGGTTGTCTAGAGATTTGTACCCAGGGATCTTGTGGAATGTAGTTCCTGCAGTGTAGTGCTGCTGAACAACTACTGTGATTTGCCATCTCCTTTAGCCAAGTTAAAGAACAGCTTCTAGTGCTGGAGTTAGTAGTCCTACCTCCCTCCTTTGTTTCTGACTGTCCTTAGGACTATTTCTCCCTTCGAGCATTCACAGTGCTTCCTTTGGGTTGAGGTAGGAACATATCTCCTGCCAGGGAACTCAAATGGTAGGGAAGATCATTGTTCACCTTGATCTCATTATTTCCAATATAGAAATCATGACATGAGGGAATTTTCTACACACTTGGTACCAGTAGATTAGAAGGCACATCACAGAAATGGAAGATTGGTTCTTTTATCAGAGATTTTTCACTTCTCTGTTGTTCTGGGAGCTATCTCATCCTCATATTTGAGTTCTAGGACATTGCTGGTCATAACCTTGGTGCTGTGTATTTGCTTTTCTTTCGGTAGTAGTAAAGCCAGCTTGCTTCTACACTTCTATTTTGAAACCAGAATTACCCTGCCCTACTCTAATATGTTTTACACAGGAAAATAAACCCACCTACTGTACCATATAAACTGTGTAAAGAAAGTAATGACGAAAAAATCAAATTATTGGGGGTGTGGGGAGAGATTTTAGAACTTTTAAATAGTTTAGCTGTTAGATAATCACTTCTTGCGTAATTGGGATATGACTCAACATTTGAAAAAATTGTAGACTATTTTCTATTCAGGATACAGATGGCTAGCTAAAGGGCACCAAAACCATGCACTTACATCAACCTTTCATAGAATTTACCTTTTAGAATGATTTCAGCCTCTGTCCTTTCTAATATGAAAATTCAAAAATAAATTACAGTTACTACCTATTTATCTTTTATAAGGGCAGCCATTGGCTCAGTGGTTTGCAGAATTATTTTGAAAGAATGCTGTTGGAATTGCAGTGTTTGGGAGTGTTTCAATTGCTGGCTGCAGACATAAAAATGTCATTTAGAAACTGCACTTGTTTCACTGTTTTGGTTACTGTTATTGAACAAATAGAGAATTAACTTCAAAACTCTAAAAATATTTTGTAGCTATTTGAGGGAAAGAAGTTTTTAAGAAATGCTATTTGTCTAAAGTACAATAAGAATTTAAGAAAATAAACAGATTATTGCAAACTTTGCCTATTGAGGCAAACTGCCTGCAGTCTTCGAGACATATTTAAGTTGCTAAAACTCATATCCTAATTATACGAAAGTTCATAAAAGCTTTCAAAGTGTTTTAAGGCAGCTAGAATGTCCAGAAGCTGCATACTACAACATAGATCTTAATGAGGTTGCTAATTCCTCACTCTTTTTTAAGGAAATGCTCAGTACTTTTACTCACATTCTTTCTTTCTTTTGTATTCTTTTTAAAGTCTCATGTAACAGGACATTTTGTTTGTGTCGTTTTCTGCTAAAATCAGTATGAAATTATCACAAGAATAAACTAAAATGCATATTCATATGTAGGCTAATACTATCACGTTAAATACTAATTGTATATTCTTTCCCTATGGTTTATAGTCAACGCAATTTGAGCAAAGATATATAGGTGTCTATTTTGCTGAATAAACGACAAATGCAATAGAATGTTAAAAACCCCAAACCACTTACTTGGAAAATATTCAAATTAGAATATATTGCAGTCAAATGCAAGCATCAATTAGGATGTTGCAGCTTGTGTTATCATTAACATGTACACAAAGAAGGTAAAAATTACAATCTAGAGTCACATTAATTGCTAATATAGGCATCTTAAAACAATGGAAAAACAGAAAAGTGGAAAACTTTCCTGAAAATAAAGAGAAATGCTCTGAGAAGAGACCACTTGAAGGTGGTGCAAATGCTGTAGGATGCCCAAGGTCACACCTAGAATACAGCCTAGATCAAAACAGACCTCCTGTTCTGGGTCTAGTGTAATTTCCCTGACCCAATGGATGCTGGGCATTTTGTTTTATCCATATATTTTTGTTCATATTTACATGTAACTTCTTTTAGTCAAAATTCCATAGTAATTTGCCCTGTAAGGCTTCAGGAAAACTTGTGCTTTTGTAGATTCTCTGACTTTTCTTTACTGGAGTGAGAATGATACTCTTTCCAGATTTATATAACGCAAGTGGAAGCCAAAAAGTCCCACAGAAGTTACTTTTCATATTTGCCTTTTAACAAGTATACCTTATTATCTTCTGTCATATCAATTTTTTAAATGTCAACAAGAAACATTAAGGATTCATGAATATTTTCTTGATAAATAAATGAAGCTTGACTTTATAAGACAGAAAGCACATAGTCCAGTATCTTTGGGATATATGATAAATTTTATTTTGGCCTTTAACTATGTGCACAATTACCTGTTTTTTTAACTTAGTCCCCACAAAAGGCAGCTGAATTCAGTTTTACTCTCCTATATAAAGCAAAGTTTGTATTTTTGTTTTTATTGTACAATGTTTCTTTTTCTCTTACAAAACAACAGCTGCTTGGTGGTCACCTTGAGCCTTAAGGAGAGTTAATATGATTGTATGTGTGACGTATTTCACTAATATTTTACCACTCACCTCCACAAGTTGTACTTAAAGCAGAGAACAATTTTAAATCTTCTTTATGCTAATAAAAACAAAACACATTTCATAAATTAGTTATTAATTTTCCTTGGTATGCAATCATATTAACCATGCTATTGCAATAAACTTTGTTTTATTACATTGTTGTTAGTATGAAAGTACATTCATTTTAGAGAATTAATCTTTTATGTATAGTCAAAATTTACAACTACATATTTTAGTGATAGATTTAAATCATATAGATAAACATCCTTTAAAATTCACTTCAGTCATTGATTGAATATGAAGATTTAAAACCAAACTCCAAGACTGAGAGGAGTTTGCCATAATTTTAGTCTGCCTTTTCCAATGAAAAACAGCAAATATAAGGGCCTATTTTTAAATATTTGAGGTTATAATATTATGCTACACCTTTATCAATGAACTAGGTAGACATTTCTGGAATCTGCTTTAAAAAGACTGAGTATTCATACAGGTTTCTCGTATGTATAGGCATAATAATTTTAAAAATTTAAAGATTCCAATTCTTAAGTGAGCTGTTGGTAAATTCAGTGTAGCTTTATTATATGAGATTTATTAAATAATTTATTTTCTAGATTTAATTTAATGTATTTAATTATATATTTATATTATAAATTTATTTATACTTATATTTATTATATTTATCCTTAAATTTTTAATACATAAAATATAGATTTATATAATACATTATTCATAAAAATAAATAAATTATTAAATGTATTTTCTATAGCAGTCAGATATTCTCTCATTGACACCAAAATGAGTTAGAAGTGTAAATGGAGTAAATGAATGGACACAACAAAAAATGGGAATTTTGTTTTAAAAATATTACCATCACTCTTTAAAATGTCAAAATAACATATCTAGTTTAATCAAAATTTCTACCTTTTTGTTTGCCAATTTATAATCAACTGGCATTTATTGCCTAATACTAGGTCAAAGCATTATTCTAAAGCCAGCTACTTTGCCAATAATGTATTATTTCTTAATTAATTGCTTAATACATGAATTCATTTATCGAACTAATAGAGATAGAAAAATTATGCACTTATTGTTCATTTTCTTGAAATTATAATCATGAAGAGAAAGTTCATTTTCTTAAAGAAATCACAATCAACAAGAGGAGAGAGATATGTTAGTAACTAGCTGTAAGATAGTGATGAATGTCAATCACATATGTATGTGACTCTTCTTGTCTAATATGGTTTGGCTGTGTCCCCACCCAAATCTCATCTTGAACTGTAGTTTCCATAATCCTCCTGTGTTGTGGGAGGGACCTGGTATGAGGTACCCCCATGTTGCTGTTCTCATGATAGTGAGTGAGTTCTCACAGGATCTGATAGTTTTATAAGGGACTTTTCCCTTCTTTTGCTCTGCAGTTCTCCTTGCTGCTGCCATGTGAAGAAAGACATGTTTCCTTCCCCTTCTGCCATAATTGTGAGTTTCCTGAGGCCTCCCTACCCCTGAGGAACTGTGAGTAAATAAAACCTCTTTCCTGGCTGGGCATGTTGGCTCATGCCTGTAATTCTAGCACTTTGAGAGTCCTAGGTGGGCAGATTGCCTGAGCTCAGGAGTTCGAGACCAGTCTGGGCAACAAGATGAAACCCTGTCTCTGCTAAAAATACAAAAAGTTAGCCGGGTGTGGTGGCATGCACCTGTAGTCCCAGCTACTCAGGAGGCTGAGCCATGAAAATTGCTCAAACCCAGGAGGCATAGGTTTCAGTGAGCTGAGATTGTGCCACTGCACTACCACCTGGACGACAGAGCACAACTATCTCCAAAAAAAAAATATCCTTTTTCCTTTATAAATTACCCAGTCTCGGGTATGTCTTTATTAACAGCATGAGAATGAACTAGTACACTGTTCTTCCACTTAATGTAGTGGGGATGTAAAACTAACATAAAGAAATTATCTGAGACCCCTTGAGAGTGTAACTAGGCTTTATTGAGAGAAAGATACACTGAGAGGTGACTTTTTAAATCCCCTTTGGTTAAAAGAGAAAAGTTTTAGACTCTGACAGACTTCAATTTGAATCCTGGCTGTGATATTTATTTGCTATATTATGTTTCTGTTTGTTTATACGTAAAATAAGCCTAATATAACATAAGACTATTTTTGTTAGAAATAAATAAGGTAACATGTAAATTGTAGCATTATAATCCATAAATATTGTTCCCTCCCCTCTTCAGTCCTCCTTTCCGACCATAAGTACAATTATATTCGAACAAAGAAGGCTGGGAGGTACAGACAAGGAATAATGAATTACCAATACCTTCATAAAAAAAGAACAATTTGGATTTTTCTTAAAATACAAGTAGACTTTTGATTGATAAAGGAGAGACTGACAACTCCAGTTCTGGGTGCAAGACATTAATAAAGACCTAAAAACAAAATGTACAATAAGAAGCAGGTATTTTTAGAATAAAAATCAGAATAAGCAGGTTGTCTTCAGGGACTGTGAAAAGAGTCACATAAATGAAACGAAACTGCATGTTGAGGAAGAATAGACAATTAGTTTGAAAGCTAGGAAAGAGCTTTGTGCCAGCTACTAAGGGAATCTGAGGTTGTAGTAGGCTCTTGAGTAGGGAATGACAAATTAAAGAGGAAATTATAAGGTAAAGTGAATTTGAAGAGGAACCTGCTAGAAGACTGATGGTTTTCTGTGATTAAAATGAGACAGCCTGATTTTGTGTGAAGACATTGGGAAAGGAAAATCAGGTGGAAATCTGAGAGAAATATCTGTGTGTGCCTCTGTGTGTGTGTGTGTGTGTGTGTGTGTGTGTGTGTGTGTGTAGGATACAGGAAATGAAGAAAAGTGGGAAGGATACAGAACAATACAACAGTATAGTAGGGTAGTATTGCTATCAGAAATAAATACCAGATCACAGGTGACATATTAAAGAATCAAATGAAGAGTTAGGACTTGACAGGCTGAGATTGAGTTTGTAGGTAAGTATGTTATATATAATTATCTGGGTTTATCTGTATATGCCCGTTTTGTTTGACACATACTAAGGAAATGTTTAAGGTTAATTCTGATGGGATGACTAAAGTAAAATGCCTTTCTGTCTTTCTGCATGGTTCAATGCCATGTATTTATAAGAAATTCAAATGTGGGCAATGAAACCAAGGAGAGGTTTTCTGTATGTTTCTGGGAATAAGTGAAGTGCTGACTGATAATGGCAACATTATAGAGCAATAAAAGAATCAAACCAGCCTCAGCATAGAGCTGGAAATGTGGACAATAGAGGGGAGATACCTAAAGATCCCATGTCTTGACTTTGATATCTTCATTGAATTCATGTATTAACAAACCTCAATACAATACATCTTTGTAAACTAATAATTGCTCATTGTGTATTTTGTTGCTTTTTTTTTTTTTTTTTTTTTTTTGGTTTGGTATGAAGGCCACAGTTGAACAAAAAGTTTAGCACAATTTTAAAAACTGTATTTTATTATTTCCCCTTTCTACTATGTCATCCACTTCTGTTTTCCTTGCCTCAGTAGTAGGTACTCCATTATATTCAATGAATATTCTTCCAATTGTTCTTCCAACTATTATTTTAGAAATATGTGTACTGCTGAGAAAAGGTTGGGTGTAATTTTTAAATGTTCTTGTTTAAAAATAATTTTCATTGTGTATATTTAAGGTATATAACATGATGTTTGGAGTACATATATACAGTAAAAAGATTACTACAGTGAAGCAAATTAACATAACTATCATCTCACATAGTTACTTGTTCCTTTTTGTTTCCGTGGCAAGAACAGCTAAGATCTGCTCATTTAGCATGAATCCCATATATACTACAATTTCATTACCTACAGTCCTCATGTTGTATATTAAATCTCTGGAATTGTTTGTCTTACATATCTGCTACTTTTTACCTCAGACCCAAATCCATTCCACCCTCCCCACCCTTGGTAACCATTATTTTGCTCTCTATATCTGTATTTTTAATTTTTTAAAAGACTACACATATCAGTGAAACAATGCAACATCTCTCCTTCTGTTTCTGGGTTATTTCACTTAGCATAATGTTCTCCAGCCCCATCCATGTCGTGGAAAATGGCAAGAGCTCAGTTTTTGTTAAGGCTGAATAGTATTCCACTGTATCCACACACCACTGTTTCTTATTTGTCTATTGATGGATACTTAAGTTGTTTCCATATTTTGGCTATTGTGAATAATGCTGTTATGAGCACTGGAGTGCAGATAACTTTATGAGATGGCAATTTCTTTTCCTTTGAATATATGCCCAGAAAAGAGATTGCTGGGGTAATATAGTAGTTCTATTTTAGATTTATTTAGAAACTTCCATACCATTTTACATAATAGCTATACAAATCTACATTTTCACCAACAGTATACAAGAGTTCCCTTTTCTTCATACCATGACCAATATTTGTTATTTTTTCGAATTTTGATAATAGCCATGTTACTCTGTGTCCTAATTTTCATAATGGTATTTTGTGGTGACTTTCAGTTTTAAATATGATATGTAGACAACTTTAGAAGTTATCACTTACGTCCTGACAGAAAGATAAAGCTGGACAAACTAAAAAACCAACGACTCTTCTTGGATGTATAAGAAAACTGGGTTTTCAGGACAAACCACTTCCCCAAAATCTCTATAGACGGGGAATTAATAAAGTCGTAGCAAATATCTGCTTTCCTAGAGAAGAAGGTGCTATAGCTAAAAACTGGGAGGAATACTTGTATGGTAATTTTGATGAATTGCTGGAGATTAAGTTAGATTAGTGTGTGATATAGTTTGAATATTTGACCCCTCCAAATCTCATATTGAAATGCAATCACCAAAGTTGGAGGTGGGCCTGGTGGGAGATGACTGGATCATGGGGCCAGAGCCATCATGAATAATTAAGCTCTATCCCTTGGTAATGAGTTAGTTTTTGCTCAGTTAGTGTCATGTGAGATTTGGTTGTTTAAAAGTGTGTGGCATCACTGTCTTGCCCTTGTTGTCACCATGTGATGTGCCTGTTCCCATTTTTTCTTCCACCATGATTGTCAGCTTCCTAAGTCCCTCAACAGAAGCCAAACAGATGTTATCATGATTGTACAGCTTGCAGAACTGTTAACCAATTAAACCTCTTTTTAAATATAAAATGCAGGTATTCTTTAGCGTAATGCAAAAATAGCCTAATACAGTGTAGAGACTAAGAAACCCCTAAGGGCTGCTCTTGGGAGAGGCAAAGTTTTATATTCTTAATCTCCAGGAATCTTACCAGATTCTCAAAGTGAAAATCCAGGAAATATTTCCTTTCCTTACATTCCACCATGGGAGAGCAAGAGTAATCCTCTTAAAATACAGAGAGAACATCCTTCATAGCAATAGCCTACTCTTCAGTGAAAAAGACTTTACCAGAGTCTTGCTTCAGAGCCAACCCAACCAATGCCACTTGAAGAAGAGAAAATCATTCTCACAGAGCTCCATGGAAATTGCAGATTCATGAGCGATATAAATGACTTTTGTTATTTTAAGCCACAAAACTTATGGTGGTTCATTACACAGAAATAGACAAACAGAACAATGGTAATTTCTAGACTGTGAGAAGCATAGCATACAAGAGGTATTTTGGAAGTCATTCTTAAGCCAAAACAAGAAAGATGACTAAGATTTAGCCAGAAGAGCTAGGGAAGTGTGTTTCAAGAAAAAAATGATTAGCAAGACAAACTCAGAAGTACACAGAGAAAAATGACACATCCCTTTTTTTTTTTTTTTTTTTTTTTTTTTTTTGAGATGGAGTCCCACTCTGTTGCCCAGGCTGGAGTTTAGTGGCCTGATCTTCCTCCCGGATTCAAGCAATTCACTTGCCTCAGCCTCCCAAGTAGCTGGGACTATAGGCGCTTGCCACCAAGCCCAGCTAATTTTTTTTTGTATTTTTAGTAGAGACAGTTTCAACATGTTGGCCAGACTGGTCTCGAACTCCTGACCTTAGGTGATCCACCCGTCTTGGCCTCCCAAAGTGCTGGGATTACAGGCATGAGCCACTGCACCCAGGCATAAATCACATTTTGATTAGAGAATAGCTTATGATGAGAAAAGTGCTAAGAGGTAAGTCTAGAGAGAGACCAGAGTGTAACATACTCTTTTGTTTGACTAAATTAGAAATTGGAAATTTATCATAAAAGTATCAAAAATATGATAATGGCTTTAAGGCTTATATAATTTGAATAACTTAATAATAAGTCATGATATTTGGGACTCAAAGCTTATTTCTGTACTATTTTATGAGACTGGAGAAAATAATAATTAAGAAATGATAATTACAATATGTCCTTCATTGACATTCTGACAGCCAGGCCTAATGTACTTGATTATAAATTTTACATAGAGAATGTTCTGACCAGAAAGAGAGAGGAATCTGAAAGCTTTATTACCTTGGCTTTAGAACTGAGGGAAATAGATAACTTGAATGAGTTTTCTTCTTCTGCCCTTCTGCTGGTCCCACCCTGATACCCAAAAAGTTGATACCACAAAATAGAAACATGCAGATAGATACAGATTTAATGGTATGCTTCATAATATCTAAAACAGGAAGCCCACAATATTTTTGAAGAAACATTATGAGCAAATACTTTTAACATGTTAAGAGACAGTAGTGCAATAGCAGCTACAGTGAGGAGTATCAGGGAAACCAGCCACCAATATTCCAACGTAGGTTCTTTCTATTTTCCCTAAGTGTTGGCCAGTCTGAGAAATAAAGAGAAAGAGTACAAAGAGAGGAATTTTACAGCTGGGCCTCCAGGGGTGACATCACATATTGGTAGGTCCATGATGTCTGCCTGAGCCACAAAACCAGCAGGTTTTTACTAAGGACTTTAAAAAGGGAGGGGGTGTACGAACAGGGAGTAGGTCACAAAGATCACATGCTTTAAAGGCCAATAAAGATCACAAGGCAAAGGACAAAATTAGAATTACTGATGAGGGTCTATGTTTGGCTGTGCACATATTGTCTTGATAAATGTCTTAAACAACAGAAAACAGGGTTCGAGAGCAGAGAACCAGTCTGACCTCAAATTTACCAGGGTGGGATCTTTTCCCCACCCTAATAAGCCTGAGGGTACTGCAGGAGACCAGGGCGTATTTCAGTCCTTATCTCAATTGCGTAAGACAGATACTCCCAGAGTGGCCATTTAGAGACCTCCCCCCAGGAATACATTCCTTCCCCAAGGTATTAATTATTAATATTCCTTGCTAGGAAAAGAATTAAGGAATATCTCTCCTACTTGCATATCCATTGATAGACTCTCTGCAAGAAGAAAAATATGGTTGTATTCTGCCTGACCCCGTAGGCAGTCGGACCTTAGGTTGTCTTCCCTTGTTCCCTAAAATTGCTGTTATTCTGTTCGTTTTCAAGGTGCACTGATTTCATATTGTTCAAACACCTGTGTTTTACAATCAGATTTCATATTGTTCAAACACGCATGTTCTACAATCAATTTGTACAATAGTGGTCCTGAGGCAATGTATATTCTCAGCTTACGAAGATAACAGGATTAAGAGATTAAAGACAGCCATAAGAAATTATAAGAGTATTAATTTTGGGAACTGATAAATGTCCATGAAATCTTCACAATTTATGTTCCTCTGCCGTGGCTCCAGCTGGTCCCTCCTTTCAGGGTCCCTGACTTCCTGCAACAGGGGAGTTGTTATCTGAGTTTGGGGAAATAACTCTTGTATGCCTTCTGATTTCCTATGCCCTACACATGGCATAGTGAGAATTCAGACATTCAGGCATTATCCAATGAATTAAATCAAAATTCCTTAGAGGGCTCAATCACTGTTAAGAGAAATAATCTGAAACTTGGAAATAAGTAAAAAAGATGACTACATGACTTTCCAATGTTATGCTTAAGTATTACCTAACATGTCTACCCAAATATTATTTAATACTCTAAAAGTACACCATTGTTATTACATTATTTACCCTTTATTGGGATTCAGACTTTGTAAAGTTACATGTTCATGGTTGACTTCTCTTCCGTAGAAAAGATAACTAAAAAGATTTCATTGCCCAAAAGGATGATGAATAAGAATAAGTTTTCTCTTAGAAAACGTATTTCAGCATTTCTTTTGTTGAATGTTTATATATAAAACTCCATTTATTGAATTTTTCTTTCAACAAGTTTAGTATGTTGCTGTTTCTCTCGTTTGACATTTTAACACATGTTTACCATATATTTGGGTTGTATGTATGAGAATTATATTTTGAACTAATTGAAAATTACACTTTGATGGCTGAGATCACAATGATGAAGGCAAAATGAGTGAAGAGTTAATAGACCAATGATTAGAAATAGAGATTACAGTTCCTGGTAAAAGCTTATTGGCCTCCCCCCAAAAACAAACAAAAAACCTAATAGGAACTGTTTATATCTGTCACTAGTCCAAGAAGAAGACAACATTATTACTGCAGAGACTAATGTGGTCATATAAATAATGAAGTATTTAAAGACCCATCTCTACCACATATACATATGCTATCTTGAAAATAATCATAGCAAAAATCTCAAAGATTTAACAATGATAGAACAATGAACATAGGACTGGGTCATCAGAAGAGACTGCTTAAATTACTGGATTGGACTGAGTTAACTAAAGTGGACCAAATTTAATTTTCTTGAGTTATCCAGCTGGGGATTGTGGTGCTTATGATAAATATTAGATTAGTCATAGAAAAATTAAAGTCACATTTTCTTTGTTTATTTGAACAGCGAATGGTTTGGAATATAACAGAAAAACCATATGGAGAAACAAAGATAAGTCTCAACTAAAGGGAATAAAAAATGAGTTGTAGTGTAACCATTAGTTAATTCAAATAAAAATTATTTATTGAGCACATATATCAGGCAGGACATTGTGCTTTTTGCTGCACAACAGAGATTAATGAGACCTCCAGCTTTCAACTAAGGAAATCTATTCTAGGAGATGTTCATGTAAACACAGAAATTAATATGCAGTGCCCTGATAGAATTATGTATTAAACTGAAAATGAGGAGTGATTAATTTTATCACATTACAGTAATAAGAAAAGCCTTCCTCAACAGGGTGAGGTATGAACTGATTTTTAGATAATGACTAGGCATATTTTAGAAAAGTAGGGCACAGGGTAAGGAGAAAATATAAGACCAAGGGTGTCACCAGTACTAGAATTTATTCCCCAATAACTATTTCTCCTACAGGTCTTGGTTAAGTGTGAAAGGGAACAAAGGGCTTTTTATTCACAGCATCTTAGACTTTTTATAAATTACTAGTGACTAGACTATGGGGGTTAGACAATTGCACTATTTAGATCCAAGTCAGAGAACAAGACTTTCACAGAGAGTTTATATAAATATTACCTTTAATAGATTCCTTCTAGTTCTGTCTCCTCCCTTAATCCTGAGAACTGTCTCCAATAAAGGAAAGAGGAAAAGTTATTGATAAATAGCACTTCCAATTACTATTATATTCCATGATTTTTGTCATCACAGTGTTTAAAATCATACTTTGAATATTAATATTCAAAATATACTACATACATGTATTAGTGTTAATAGGTTGCTATAAAAAGTAGCATTTGACATTGTCAGAATCCATATCCTATACAACACCAACAATGAATCCTAATATAAACTATAGATTTTGGATGATAGTGACATGTCAATGCAGATTCCTTGATTGTAACAAATATACCACTCTTATCTGTGATATTTAGTTATATTTAGTTTGGGATGCTGTATGTGTGTGGAGTCAGGAGTTATTTGGGAACTCTCTGTACTTTCCACTCAACTCCTGCTCTAAAATATAAAGTCTTGAATAAACACATAAGATCAAAAAGGAATAGAAGAAAAAAAATGGTAGATATATGTAAAGCAATTAATTAATGCTACCAAGAAAACAAAATTGTAGAAAATTAAAATAATGAGCAATTAAATGCAGGTAATGAATCTATTTCACCTACCTCCACCCCTCAGATCCAGATAAGAAGAAAAGCACCAGTATGGGCTAGAAGATCATACTTCTTCCAAAGATCTCATGCAGCCTTTCCACACAGGTTGTATACAGAGTGAAGATAATGCAAAGATAACAAAAAAGAGAACTCTCTTCTCTAATCAGTTTTCAGATTTTTAAGACTAAATACCTAAAGTTCCACCTCTAACTCTGTGACTCCATGACATTTTTTAGCTTAATGTGTATGCTTACTCTTCATAATTAGGGTGAAAGAAGTGTGAAGTTACTAGAATAATAGCATTTAGGAGACTGTTAGCTTCTAGAGTTGCTGCAAGACGCTCTTCACCATCCACCCACAAAGCCTTATGCAGGCTCCTACTCTGGTGAGTCAGTTTGAACCATGCAAAGTTGGAGAATTTCCTTTGGCTTCTTTGACTCATTTCCAAAGACCTTTAGCATTCTATAATTTCAGTGGCAGGAAAAATGAAATACAAGTAAAAGGACATTTTCTCATTTTCTTTTCAAAGCCTAGAGCAACAAGCTAAATATACCAGTTAAATTCTCTTTTTCTCTGCGCCCTATACTAGAATCTCTGGTCTTCCCAGAACAAAGTGCCCAACTAAGTAAAAGGCTATTCATCACAAACTCATTGTGCCCACTAATCACATCGAATTTTTAATACAAAGAAGCAATCTACCGAGGCAAGCCATATAAAAGTACCAGCCCTATGAATATAATAGCTTTCAACCTCTTTGCCTCTCATACAAGTGACTCCTTCCAGCCCTATAATCAGACACTTGCTTCAGCCTTGATTAATACCTTTGAGCTAATGAAGAATAAAGGAAATACTGCCCTGAGCCCTCATTAGGCCAACAGTTTGGAGTTGATATACTTAAATTCTATTGCTGATTCCTCAAGAAGCATCGTTGTCATTTAAGCATATAGTTATATCATTATAAACAAACTAAATGTATTTAATCTATTTAATTGGAAATTGTAAATGTTTATTAAGCCATAAATTTGTCTGAAGTTTACTGTGGCTCTTAAGAAATAGCACATATATAAAACATATGCCTTATTATTTGCAATTTCATTAAATAGCTCTTAAAATGTATTACGAGTCTGGGTAATTTTGCATAATCTTAATTTGCAGCATTATTCCTTCATATTTTTTCCAGTTATTTTTCTGCATAAGTCAATAGGCCAAAATATTTTTCAAAATAAATTCTAGAAATGAGAATTTTAAAATCATAAAGATTGTGGCATTTTTTTCATTTTGATTGTAATTATCTGTTACTGTAGTAGAACCGAAGAAGTAGCATTGTGTATAGATTTCTTTAACTTTTAATGAGCTTATGTCTCATCAACATATTATTAACCTAGTAAACATAAAATATCATGTCATATATTAGTATTTTTGATGACAACAAAATCTAAATTATGAAGCATATCTAGATGTAGTGGCAGATGAGCTTTCTGAGCATATATTCATTATTGAAGTTCAAGAATATTTCTCACAAAATAGTTTTTTGGAAAATAATGTAATGCTGTATTGTGTTTGATGCCTCAAGCAAAGAAACATATTGCTTCAGAAAAACTAGATTTGATCTGGGTTTCAGCAATCCTTAGAATGCATTGATTTGTATGATGTTTATGCTTCAAAATCAGCCCATGAACTTTATTCCTCTGTAGTTGACATCACTACTGGCACACTCTTCCTCTGTGCTTCTGTTCTCTTTGCACATAGAAATGAAAGGGGTTGGAAAAAATGCTAGGGAGCAAATTGTTTTTAGGAGAATATGTAATTTTTTTAGCACTCTCTTTGCTAAGTTCAAAATAATAAATAATACATCTTAGTTTTTCATCTTCTCAGGGAAATGTGTGGCTTTCAACATTTTTTCTCAAAGAAATCTAATTCACGGCTTAGAAGAAGAAAATCTCCCCTTCAAATATTTTCATATTTTATTATTTTTATCTTAGAAAATAGGACTAATCATTTTTTTTTAACAAAAGTTTAGTGCTCATCCAATTTCATGGGGTTATTGGTTCATATCACAGATGTAAAAATGCAAGTGTTGGTTATTCCATCTTTTCTAAAAATACAAACCACTGTAGGTCAGAGTAATGACATTTGGCTTATCTCTTCAACACAAATATAACTTGGGGACCACTGATGCATTTAAGGATGGAGGTACCAATTCCTTATGTAAAACCCTAAAGTTATTACTGACTTCTTTCTATTGTATTTCCTCTAAATAAAGTATTACCAACATTCACCAGAGTGCTATTTTTTAAATTAAAAAGTACAGGTATTACTTCTTATGCTCCACACCTTTAAAGATTAATTCATTTATCAAAAATCACAGTACTTATGACTTATAATAAAGCCGTTCCAAATCATGTTTTATTTACTGCAACTTATTTTACTAATGATTTCTATGTAATAGACTGGACAAAAACATTAATAAATGTATGACATGTTTACTAAGTTAATAACTGTAATTGATGAGAATTTAGTATGCATACCATGTCTACACTAATAAATAAAACAATGTAATGATTAATTATATATATTTCTATTAGACACTTTCTGTCCTTCAATTAAATGTTTTACCCTGCACATTGTTGCAGATATTTTGGTTTCTTTCTTTTTTTTTTTTTTTTTTTGAGATGGAGTCTCGCTCTGTCGCCCAGGATGGAGTGCAGTGGCGCCATCTCCACTCACTGCAAGCTCTGCCTCCCAGGTTCAAGCCATTCTCCTGCCTCAGCCTCCCGTATAGCTGGGACTACAGGCGCCTACCACCGCGCCCGGCTAATTTTTGTATTTTTTTAGTAGAGACGGGGTTTCACCGTGTTAGCCAGGATGGTCTCGATCTCCTGACCTCGTGATCTGCCCGTCTCGGCCTCCCAAAGTGCTGGGATTACAGGCGTGAGCCACTGTGCCCGGCCTATTTTGGTTTCTTACAACTCTTAATTCCTCCTCTCCCTTACGATGCTTTACTGTGGGTGGAGTATACCTATCTCACTCACTGATTCGGGCTTGGCCATGTGACTGCTTTGGCTAATTGAATATGAGAAGAGGTGACATTATGCCATGTACCAGCAGAGGCATTAAAAAATACATTTGTTTTATTTTTCTTCATCTCCCCTTCTGCTTTCTACCTTGAGGACACATGTTCTGGATAGTGACTACTCATTAAGCTGAGGTTCTAGAGTGAGAAGACAAATGAATCCTAGCTGAACCCATTTGAATTAATCTGAGCAAACAGTATTTTTTTTTAGGTTAAGTCTCTGATATTTTGACTACTTGGTGTTCTAACAAAAGTTAAATAACATAGAAATGTATACTAGAAATTAGATGATAATAAAAAATATCTAAAAATATATGTCTCTAGATTTGAACTTGAGAAAGAGTAGATGTGGGACTTGGCCCCACTCCCACTAATGTATTTTTTCATACATACCCACTAACCATCAGACCTTGCATGATCATCCCCTTACTCGCTGAGATACTGCAAATTATTAGAAAGATAGGGTAAACAACATTCCATCACAAAGCTTACCCAGGACAGCCAACCCTACCACCCACATGCACACAAGACAAGGAAGGTGACTGACCATAGCCTTCCCCTCGGGGCAAGATCCTGATCCTTGCTCAGGGTGGATCTTATTTGTTATTTTCTGATCATGCAATGTATGTGCTAGTATGATTTCTTACTGTGCCTGTGCACCCAGTACTTCACTCTGCGCCTGTAGTGATGCTTGCTTACCTCATAGGTTATTCATGTTACACTCCTGAAAACACCACAAGGACCTACCCTCCAGTAGCCAGCCAAAGAACCCTTCTTCCTGCACTGTATCCCTTATGCCCAACAATTCTGGGCATAAGTTTTAATAAACCTTATGTGGGAAAAGTTTGTCTGGCCTCGTGTTAATTGCTATTATATGGAGAACCAAGAATCTCATACCAGTAAGAGTTGCGAAGTCACCCTCAATATTTCTCAAGTCTTCAAAGGGATTGAGACATTATAATCATTACCCAGGACTCCACACTTGTCCAATTTGTCGATGACCCCTACTTTGCAACCAAACTGAATAGAATGCTTGTATAGACTCCCTAATCCTTCTGAAGGTACTGACTGAGAAAGGCTACAAAGCCTCCAAATCTAAACTTCAATGGGTACAAACAACTGACTTATTTAGGCCATAAAGCATCTTGGAGCACTAAAAAACTCACACTAAAATGCCTTGAATGAATTTTGTCAATCTTAAGAATAAAGGGAAAAAAAATACGAAAATTTTTAGAGGTAGCTGGTTATTGGCATCAATGGATTCTTAGTTTTGCTATCCTAGCCAAGCCTTTATATGTTCTCCTCTCGGGTATAACCTCAGAACCCCTTTTATGGCCCTCTGAGACACTGGCCTCCTTTGAAGTATTAAAATAAGCGTTATCTTCACCCCCAGCCCTCAGTTTATCCAGTTTTGACAAACATTTTCAATGATATTGCCATGAAATTAATGAGATTGTTGCTAGTATTCCAGAATAGCTGTTTGTCTCTCAATTACATTTTATGTCATGTTTCTCATTTTGATCAACCTGTGACATGCCTGTGTGCAGAAGCCACAGCTACCACCCTAATGGACAAAGACTTTATTCTTACATTAGGCCTCCCTACTCACCTCTGTTACCCTTGATGTGTCAGCACTCTTACAAGCTCATAAAACACAGCACCTCTTTATACAATGGCAGACCAATGATGAACAGGACCTATTAACAATTCTGTCTCTATTGTATCATTGTAACACCCTGAACCGTGCTGTTCTATTACTCCTCCCTGATGATGGAAAGCCCATTCTATTCTACGTGATTGCTTTATAGCTATATAAATGGTTTTAAAACTATGATTTTTTAGACACCTCCTCGACAGTCCAGATTTCTGTTTTGTCATGGCTGTCCTAAGCAGAATTCTCACTGACACATAATAACTGACTGTGCCATAGTTTCCTTACATGAAACACTTGAGACAAACTCTGCTTTCTATGTAATCAGCCTGAACCTGAGTTCAGTCTAGATCTTACACGAGCCTTGGCAAAGAGAAAACAGACACTATTTACACTTGAGGTGTGCTTTGGACTCCACCATACTGTTGGCTCTATTGAAAAGTTCCATTTCTGACCTCTGCCGGTACTGCTATTGCCAGTGGCCATGTAATTGTTACCCTATTACTGCCTATTCATCTTCTAACTGAGGTTGCTTTTGTTTATTGTTGGCACATGCCAAGGAGACTGACACTGTTTCTCTGGCAGACAATACATCTGAAAAAGCTGCCAAATATGGACCCCCCAACTCTGGCAATAACCCTTTTTTCACCCAGCTTACAACCCTGCCTTTAACATTGACTGATATCAATAATATTTGGCAGATGCCATACAATGAAAAAAAAAAAACCTGCAAGAAGATACCAGACAATTGTTAGAAGGATTATACATTGGACCAAATGGATTTCCTCTAGTCCCTTATCTTTTAATGTTTTATGCTTCTATTTATTGCCCATCAAATGGAACATTTGTGTAAATAAGGGCAAATCGAAGAGGTAAATGACAGCTGGTTTTGCCCTAGAATCCACAACATTTCTGATCAAATTATTTACCAATGTATTATTTGTAAATCTTACCAGATTTCTGGGTATAAGTAGCATTCCCCATGAAATCCTCTGAGACCCACATTCCCCTTTGCAACACTCCTGGCGGACTTTATAGATTCCCTCAGGCTTCAGATTATTATCACTATAGGTTGACTATACCTAATCTGAAAATCCAAAATCTGAAATGATACAAATCCAAAACGTTTTGAGTGTTGGCATAATGCTCAATGGAAATTCCCATGAAAGCATTTTTTATTTAAGGTCTTTGGATTAAGGATGCTCATCCAGTAAATATGATGCAGCTATTCCAGTGTCCAAAATGATCCCAGATCTGAAACACTTCTGGTCCTACCCAAGCATTTCAGATAAGGAATACTCAACTCAACTCATAATTGGTGATTACCTGCATAGTTAGTAGATGGACTGAGTACTATCCACTTAGACATGCCAATGCCACAACAGTAGTAAGAAAACAAATAATTAAGATTATTTTTCATTTTGGCGTTACTTTATGTATTAAATCAGACCAAGGAACTCACTTACCAGCAGAAGTAAATTACATGCTCACAAAAACTCTAGGATAGACATTAAAATTCTATACTCTTTACCATCCTTGGTCCTCAGAGAGGTGGAATGTGATAATTTAGACAGTAAAAGAACTATAAAATACGTCAATACAATAGACCTAAGTGGCCAGAAGCATCACCCCGACCCCGATAAAATCTGGAAAACCCCAAACAAGAGAGATGGATTAATTGCTTTTTGAATAATTTTTGATAGCTTTATGCCTATTAGCATCTCCAAACGTTTTGTTCCTGAAGTGAGTGAGCGTTATGGAGACCTGGGTGCAAGGTTCAGTATTATGACTAGATATCTGAAAGAACTATCTGTTATACTCAGAGCATACCATTAACAGGCAAAAATGTCATGACCATTGTCTATCAAGAAGCCTTGCTATCGCTTTTGACCAAACTATCAAGTATACATCAAACTTTGGAAAAGAAAGCATGCATTGTCATCTTTCTGGGAAGTACCTTATGAAGCACTGCTGTACACCTACATGGCCATCAAAATGAAAAGAAATCTTTCCTGAATTCATGCAAGTCATGCCAAGCTAGACCCAGATCATCATTTCCAGAAAAATTGAAAAGCTATTCTTAGAGCTGACTTCAAACCAAGGATTTTCAGGGACAATTCACAGGATCCCAAAGCAGATGACAACAAAAAGTAGACTATTTTTTCCAATATCTTGGATCAAGAATTACCTTTCCACTTATTTTCCCTTGATATCTTTTTCTTCTCTGACCAAAGGAAAAAAAAAGTTAATAAAAACCTCAAAAACCTCTTTGAGCTTTAAACAGAAACCTTCCCCTTTATTTATTGATGGACTGCCTGGAGATTGCTACTCTTTTCTTCTTCTGTTTCTTCACAATGAGATGTTTTCCAAACTATGTCTTACTTCAACTAACTCTTATGGCTTTTTTTTTTTTTTTGACAATTCTAGCATAAATCCAACATCTACTTGCGCCAGTCTTCTGAACACTGGCAACTTTAACTAATCACTCTGAATTTTGGTTATGTCAACATATAGGTATACAGACAAAGGTAACTAGTTTTTGTTTCTGCCAATGCAAATACCTGGTGGACACAGACTGGACTATAGATGTGCAAAAGGGTATGGTATCTACAAATAGGAAGACAAAAATCACTTCAACTCTCTTTCTGGTAAACTGATTTGGCACTTGGAAAATTCCATGGAAGCTCAAGTTCTATTCTTTGTTCAGGTGACGTTATTGAATGGACAAATTTCCCTTTTCGTTGGAAAAAGAAATGGTACTGGACCCTTTCTAGGTAAGATACCATGACAACACTGAAAATCTATGTTCTTCTTTCCCTTTGCAGATCTCTTGCCTCACAGCTTCTAACCCAAATCTTCTTTCTACAGCAACCAACACAGCTTCTCATTTGTAAAACTTCTCAAGACGTTTCAAAATGGAAGAAATGCCTAAACCCACAAAGAACCCTCAAGTTGGTGTGGTTATTTTTAGTTGAAGACATTTGAGATTCAACAGATGCAGAAAAGAACCTTCTCAGAGCTTCCTTCATCTGATTAATGCATCTATTTGATTCTTCTCTCTTTTCTTCTTTATTAGTCTTGCTAGTGGTCTATCAATTTTGTTGATCTTTTCAAAAAACCAACTCCTGGATTCATTGATTTTTTGGAGGGTTTTTTGTATCTCTATCTCCTTCATTGTGCTCTAATCTTAGTTATTTCTTGCCTTCTGCTAGCTTTTGAATGTGTTTGCTTTTGCTTCTCTAGTTCTTTTAATTGTGATGTTAGGGTGTTGATTTTAGATCTTTCCTGCTTTCTTTTGTGGGCATTTAGTGCTATAAATTTCCCTCTACACATTGCTTTGTGTCCCAGAGATTCTGGTATGTTGTGTTGTGTTTTTGTTTATCCTTCATCTGATTAAAACCAGCCACTTCTGGGAAATAAGACTGGTATAAATCCTCCCTTGAGAGTGGCTTTGCTCCCAGAAACAAGACCAAGGGTAAATCTACCATACATCCCCTCTCCAGGGGAGTTTGATGGCCATAAAGAAGATGAAAAGAGTGATCACGCCTGCATAAACAAATGTTATCACAAGCTTTCTTATCTCTTGTTTGTTCTCCCAAAAACCTATTTGTCTTTCCTAAAGAAATCCATTTGTTTTCCTTATAGAAGTCTTTTCTCCCGGCTTGCTTCTCCTACTAAGTTAGATATATAAACTTCTAACTTTAACCTTTTAGGAAACTACTTCTTTTGTAAACTATTGCATACAAATAAACTGTTTTTTTTCTCTTGTTAATCTGTATTTTCACAGCATACTTTCCACCCAGATCCTGAATTTGAGAGGGTAGAGGAAAAGTTTTCTTCTCCAACACCTTCGTTCTCTGTCAATGGCTTAGCTGGATTGCCAGTCTTTCTATCAAAAGCAGCAATTTATTCTTCCAAAGTTGTTTCTAAATAATATTCCATAGAATTTTCTTTTTAAATAACCAGGTAATACCTACCGTGACATCAAGAGAGAACCATGGTCATTAATTTTAGTGCCTCGGGAGCATACTTTTAAGTATACATTGTTTTTCAACCAACATTGGAAAGGGAAAGTTCCAAACCATACTAATTGGACCTACATTTAACATGGTAAATTCCTCCTCAAATAGTTGCTAATGGTTTGCTGGGACAATACTTCCTGTCTGTAATAACTCTTGAAATTAAATTACTAATATATTTGGATTTCTGGATCGTCTTTTACTTAATATCCAAAGGGGAAATTGTGAGGTTTTTTTAAATGCCTGGGTAAAATTCTGAAATAATAGATTATTTCAATTTCAATAGCTGCTGACATTCACACTAGCTTTTCTTCAGTTGACAAAGTAAACAATAAAACTTCAGCAAAACTGGAAAATGTAAGAACTGCCAATGTATAGGCCCCCAAAGGATCCAGCAGATTATAGAGTCCAAATTCCTTATTTTGTAAATGAGGAAACTGAGGACAAACGCCCCAATGTGGTTGCTTGAAGGTTATAAAATGGCAGGGATATATATAGTTGCTCCTTAAAACGTAGAGTTTTGAAAGATTAGAGGATTTGAATATGTTTACATGTCAAGTGATTTTCTAAAGCTTTGGCTACTGAATTGGCTCTGAGTCAGCATGGCCCTTTGCCATATCAAATAAGAAAACTCGCAAACAGATGACTCACTTACATAATGCATTTCTTTTGGAGCTAGGTCCTTGGCAACTGGAAAGGGTGAATAGTGATTTTAAACATTGACTCTTCAGTGAAGAAGGTCACTGTGGTCATGAATGAGGAAAGTTATAAGATAATGTTGATGGCTTTTCTGACTTAGCATGCCTACAAGAAATCAGAATTCTGGGTGATGACACAGTCTGTCTATCTTAAGTAATCTTTACTGGGCATCAGGCCATGTATCTTGAAAACATAGGTTAAAGCTCTTTGAACATTGATTATAACTAAGAGCAGCCGACTTTTTCACTGCACCATAAACCTCTTATGACTCTGACTCATCAGATGATTTGGAAAAGGTGTACTCACTGACAAAGAAAAAGAAGAAATATAGGTGTGTTAAGTCACTTTAGTCCCAGAGGAGAAAAACTGAGCATTAATAACATTTTAGAATTTATTTTTTGCCTGGGGTCAAATGACCAATTTCAGACAGCATTTCCAATTCTCTTTTTCAGCATGGCAGAGAAAAGCACATCAGAACCTCAACAGAGCCTGAATACTTTCAACCCAGTTGAATAGTTCATGCAATTAATTATGACTCTTAATAGAAATATATTCACTTTTACCTTGAGAGTATGAGAGGGCATCCTAGAATATGGGTCAAAGTCCTATAACCAACACCTATGTGATAAATGAATTTACTACGTTAGACATTTAGTCCCTAACTTGGCATTCTACCTCCTTCATCAGCCAAATTATATTTCTTCATCAGTACTCTTTCTCAAACCATTACTCAATGACAATTCAAGCCACGTAAACTTGAACTTTTGTGATCTGCATGTCTATGCTTTAAGTTTCACTCTTTACCATTCACTTTAATAAATATTGATATAGCATGCTCAATCCAAAGTGTACATCTTTTGAAACCTTGACTAAATGGGTAACAATTATGACAATATTTATAACAAACAATTATAAGAGCATATTACTAGCAATTGTATTCCAGAAAATTGGATTATAAAGAATAACTAAAAAATTCCTGAAAACACATAAATTCCTGAAAACACATAAATTAGTGAAACTGGCTCAAAAAGAGATAGAACATCTTAACAGACCTATACTAACTAAAGAGATTGAATCAGTCATCAGAAACCTTCCAACAAAGAAAAGCCCTGGACCAGATGTGTTCACAGGTGAATTCTAACAAAGAGTTAAAGAAGAATTAATATGCATCTTTCTTAAACTTTTGCAATAAATAGAAGAGGAGGAAACACTTTTTAATTCATTTTATGAGGCCATGATTACTTGGATACCAAAGCCAGATAATAAAATAACAAGAAAATAAAATTACAGATGAATATCTCTTACGAATATACATGCAAATATCTATCCTCAATAAAGTATTAGCAAATCTAATACAACAATATATTCAAAGTATTATTCAGCTTGATCGAGTGGGATTAACATAGAAAACCAAGGGTGCTTCAATATAAGAAAATCAATCCATGGAATACATCACATAAATAGAATATAGGTAAAAAACAAACACATAAACATTTCAATTGATGCAGAAGTGGTATTTAACAAAATTGAGGAGAGTTTTATGATAAAAACTCTCAGAAAACTTAGAATAGAATAATTCATCAATATGATAAAGGGCTCTTATGAAAAACCCACAGCAAATATTATATTCAAAAAGATATTCAAACTGTAGGCTTTACCCCTACGAGTAGGAAGAAGACAAGAATGCCTGCTTTCACCACTGCTATTAAGCATGGTACTGGAAGTCCCTGCCAGAGCTACTATAAAGGTAAAAAAAAAAAAAAAAAAAAAAAAAAAAAGAGAGAAAAAGCATTCATGTTGGAAAAAAAAACATGTTAAAACCATCTCTATTTATAGATGGCATGGTCTTATACCTAGAAAATCCCAATGAACCTAGTAGAAATCTCCAATAGCTAATAAATGAATTCAGCAACATTGCAGCATAAAATTCAATAAAGAAAAATCAGTTGAGTATTTATATGACAACATGACCAACCAAAGAGAAAATTAAGAAAGCAATTATCTTTGCAGTAATGTCAAAAGTAGTTAAATACTGAGGAATAGATCTAACAAGGTGAAATACTTATATGTTGAAAGCTATGAATATTGCTAAAAGAAATCAAATAAGACATGAGTAATAAAGAAAGAAGTTTGTGTTTACGGACAGGAAGACTTAACATTGTTAATGTGTTAATGCCACATAAAGTGATCTGCAGATTCAATGCAATCCCTATATAAATTCTAACAGACTTTTTCATAGAAATGGGAAAGATACCCTCAAATTCATATGGATTTTTAAGGGGCCCCAAATAGTCAATTAAATAAAGAAGAAAAATAAAGCTGGAGGACTCACATTTCCTGACTTTGCAATGTCCCCCAAAGCTATAGTACTTAAAACAGTATGGTGTTGGCATAAAGACAACATGTAGACTCATAAAATATAATAGCACAAAAATAAACCCTGCATACTTAGTCAAATTATCTACAAAGATGCCAAAACCACTCAAAGAATGAAAGGACAATATTTTCAATAAATGTGCTGTCCACATACAAAAGAATGAATTTGAACCCTTACGTTGCAACATATACAAAAATTAACTCAAAATTATCAAAAACTTTAATGGCTGAAACTACAAAAGTCTTAGAGGAAATCATTGGGGAGAATCTTCATGACATTGGATTTGGTAATGATTTCATTGATATGATACCAAACACACAGGTAAGAAAAAAATGTAAAGTTGAACTTCATCAAAATTAATAATTTTTGTTTATCAGAGGACACTATCAAGAAAGTTAAAAGATTCTGGTTGCTAATATTTTGTTGAGGAATTTTGCATCTTTGTTCATCAGGATTATTGGCCTGAAGTTTTCTTTTTTCCTGTGTCTCTGTCAGATTTTGGTATCAGGATGATGCTGGCTTTGCAGAATGAGTTACGGAGGAGTCCTCCTCCTCATTTTTTTTTTTTTGAATAATTTCAGTAAGATTGGCACTAGTTTTTATTTGTACATCTGGTAGAATTTGGCTGTAAGTCCATCTTGTCAAGGGCTGTTTTGGTTTGTAGGATTTCTTTAAATTACTGATGCAGTTTAAGAACTTGTTATTGGTCTGTTTAGGTTTCTACTTTCATCTCAGTTCAATGTTTCCAAGAATTTATCCATTTTCTCTAGATATTGGACTTTGTGTGCATAAAAGTGTTCATAAACATCTCTGAAGATCTTTTGTGTTTCTGTGGGATGGATTATAATGCATATTCTCATTTATAAGTGAGAGATAAACATGGAATACACATAAACATAAAGATGGGAACACTGGGGAATAATAGAAGGGGAAGAGAGGGAGAAGAGCAAAGATGAAAAACTACCTATGAAGTACTATGCTCACTACCTGGGCAATGAGTTCAATCATAGCCCAAGCCTCAGCATTACACAGTATACCTTTATAACAAACCGGCACATGTACACCCTGATTCTAAAATAAAAGTTGAACAAGAAAAAATGATGCTTAGTATAAATTATTTAAATGTTTTGCAGAAAATTTATACAATTTATTTCCTACAAGTTTACTGTGATTTTTTAGAGCCTATGATTGCTCTGAATCATGGTAACTTATAGGTGGTCACAAGAATGAAGTGGATAAAAGGTGATGAAACTGAGACATGGAAGCCAAAACCAAAAGGGTCATATATTGGTGTGGTTTTGGGAGGTTAAGAGATGACAAAATTGATTCTGGTTTCTGCTACTGGGAAAATGTTTGTTTTTTGGTTTGTTTATAGAGAACAAGAGAAAAAAATAAAAGTAAAAAACAAGGATACGTCCACTCCCGTTAAACAGTTAAAAAAGTTAAAAGAAAATCTGTAGAATGAGATAAAATATTTACAAATTACGTAAATGACACAAGATTAATATCTAGGATATATAAAAAGCAATTAAAACTGAACAATAATGACAACAACAAGAAAAAAGTTCAAAAAGGTCAAACCACTTGAGTAAACATTTCTTTAAAGATAAACAAATGGCCAATAAGCACATGAAAATATACTCAACCTCATTAGTTATTAGGGAAATGCAAATCAAAACCAAAATAAAATACCACTTCATACCTACTAAGAGGGCAACTACCAAAACCCCTGAAAAATAACAAGTGTTGGTGAGGATGTGGAAAAATTGAAACCCTCCTGCATTGCTGGTGGGAATGTTAAATAGTGCAGCCACTGTGGAAAACAGTTCGACACATTCTAAAAAAAAGTTAAAAATACAATAATCATATGATCCAGAAATTTCACTACTAGGTATGTATCCAAAGCAATTCCCCTATTAGGTATATATCCAAAGTAATTGAAGCAGGGAATAGAAACCCATACAGCAATGTCTTCACAGCAGCATTGTTCATAATAACCAAAAGGTAGAAATAACTCAGGCGTCTATTAACAGATAATGAATAAGCAAAATGTGGCCTAAAGACACAATGGAATACTATTCAGTCATAGAAAAAATTATTTTCCTACTTTATTGAAGTATAGTTTGCAGTTAAAAATGTTATACATGTACACACACACATATATAGTGTACAACTAGATGATGTATGAATGTAATATAGTGTATGAATGTAATATATGAATTAGTGTATGAATAGTGTATGAATGTAATATATGAATACATTCTGAAATGTTCATCACAATCAACTAAATTAACATATATATAACCTCATATTTCCTTTTTTGTTATGAAAACAAGATTTATCTTCTTAGCAAATTTCAGGTACACGATAGAATACTATTAACTATAGTTACATTGTTGTACATTAGATCTTTAGAACTTACTTATCTCATGTAACTAAAACTTTGTACTCCTTGATCATCTCCCCATATCCCTTTTCTCCAGTCCCTGGTAACTACCATTCTAATTTTTGTTTTATGGGTTTGACTTTTTCAGGTTCCACATGTGAGCTCCTGCTGTATTTGTCTTTCTGTGTCAGGCTTGTTTCACTTAGCATAATGCCCTCTAGTTGTATGCATGTTGTCATAAAAGGGATGATTTCTTTCTTTTCTGAAACTGAATAATATTTCATTGTGTGTATACATGAGTATTTATAGAAATGTAATTATTTTTGTATTTTGATTTTATAACTTGCAATTTTATTAAAGGTGTATTAGTTCTAACAGTTTTCTAAAATCTTTATAGTTTTCTACATATATGATTATGTCATCAACAAATATAAATGATTTTTTATTTGGATGCCATTTATTTCTTTTTCTTGTCTAATCATATTGGCTAGGTCTTTCAGTGCTATTTTCAAAAGAAGTGACTACAGTGGAAATCTTTACCTTGGGCCATATCTTAGAGGAACAACTTTTGTGTGTTCCCCATTAATTATGATGCTAGCTGTAGGCTTTTCATATATGGCTTTTATTGTGCCTTCTAAAACTATAGTCAGTCCTCCATATCCCTGGGTTCCACATCCCTGGATTCAACCATGGGTAGAAAACATATAATTTGCGGGATGCAAAATCTGCAGATTTGAAGTGGCAATGTTTGTATCCACAGTTCTGCAAGGGCTGACCGTGAGACTTGAGAACTCATGGATTTTTGTAACCACAGAAGGTCCTAAAAGCAATTCCCCTCAGATACTAAGGGACAGTTGTATTTTGCTAATTGTTTTAATCATGAGTGGATGTTGAATTTCATCAAATGTATTTCCTGCATCTATTGAGATGGTCATTTTAAAATAATTTTATTAATGTTTTGTATCACACTGATATATTTTTGTATGTTGAATGATCCTTGAATTCCAGGGATAATTCACACTTGGTCATGGCGTATGATGCTCTGAATTTAGCAGAATTTGGTTTGCTCGTATATTATTGAATACTTTTAATTTATGTTTATTAGAAATATTATATTGTGGTTTTCTTTTCTTGTAATGTCTTTGTCTTATTTTGGTATGAGGGTTATTTGGAACTCATAAAATAAGTTTGGAAGTGTTTGATCATTTTCTATTTTAGGGAAAAATTTGAGAAGGTTTGATGTTAATTCCTCTTTGATATTTATTAGAATTCATTTATAAAGCCATCTAGTATTGGGTTTTTATTTGTTAGGAGATATTTGATTATTGCTTCAATCTTCGTAGATTTTTTTTATCTGCTCCTGTTTTTGATTTATTCTTGATTTTATTTTGTTTGGTTATATGGTTCTAGGAATTTATTCATTTATTCTAGGTTATGCAACATGTTGTATATGATTATTCATAATATTCCTTTATGATCATTTTTATTCCTGAGACATCCATTGTAATGTCTTCTCTTTCATGTCTGGATTTTATTGTCTGAGTCCTCTCTCATTTTCTTTTAGTCTAATAAAGGGCTTATTTTTTCTAAACACCAACTCTGGAATTGTTTCTTCTTTTCTATTTTCATAAAATCTCTATTGTACTTATTTGTGATCTACTCTTATTTCCTTTTCCCTCCCCCTCCCCCACTAACATTAGGTTAGTTTGTTGCTATTTTACTAGTTATTTCTGATGTTAAGTTCAAATGTTTATTTGAGGTCTTTCTTCTTTTTTAATTTAAGTGTTTATCACTGTAAACTTTTCTCTTATTACTCTTGTACTCTTATTACTGCTTTTGCTGTATCTCATAGGTTTTGGTATGTTGTATTGTCATTTTTCATTGTATTTTGATTTCCTCTTTGACCCAATGATTGTTCAAGCTATGTGTTTAGTTTCCAAGTATTTGTGAATATTCCAGTTTTCTTCCTGTTACTAGTTTTAATTTTCATTCTATTGTGGTCAAGAAAAAATACTTGGAATGATTTCAATATCCTTAAATTTGTTAAGATTTATTTTGTGAACTAATAAGTGATCTCTACTGGGGAATGTTCCTTGTGTTTTTGAGAAGAATGTGTATTCTTATGCTGTTTGTTGGAAAGTTCTGTTTGTGTGTGTTGGGTCCATTGGTCTACACATTGTAGAAGTCTTTTGTATCTCTCTTGGTTTTCTGTCTGAATGTTCTATTCATTATTATTGTAAGTGGAATATCAAACATCCCCTGCTGTTATTATATTGCTGTCAATTTCTGTCATCCGATCTGTTAATATTTTCTTCACATATTTACATGCTTTGATGTTGGGGGCATATATATTTATGATTGTCATATCTCCCTGTTGAATTAATCTTTTATCATTATATAATGTTTTTCTTTGCATTTAGAGACAGGTTTAGAACTAAACTATATTTTATCTGATATAAGTATAGTCACACCTGCTTTCTTTTAGTTATCTATTTCATGAAATATATTTTTCTATACCTTCACTTGCAGCCTATGTGTGTCCTTAAGTCTAAAGCGAGCCTATTGTACATATATCTGTGATTTTTTTTTTTTTTTTTCTGTATAACCCCTCCAAGCCTTTTGATTGGAGAGCTTAGTTCATTTTCATGTAAGGTGATTATTGGTAAGTTTGGCCCTACTATTGCCATTTCATTCATTCTTTTGAATCTATTTTTCAGTTGTTTCTCTATTCTTTTTCGTCTCTTGCTGTCTTATTTTGTTATTCAATAATTATTTAACATTTCACTTTGATTATTTTCTCTTTATCTTTTGTACATCTATTACAGATTTTTTTTTGTGATTGGCTTAATATTTGTATACTGTATCTTGTTTTGAGATGCCATAAATTGTATCTTATAGGTAAACCTTCTATTTTAAGTTGGTAACAACTTAACTTCAGTTAAGACTGAAGTTAAAACTACAATTTTACTTTCCTCCTTCAGCTTTGTGTTATTGTAGTCATGATTTGCTTTTATTAATATTGTATATGCATTGACAAATTCTTTTAACTTTTATATTAGAATTAAAATAAATTTTGCATCGCCATTAAAGAGTAAGAATGATCTGTATATGGTTATATAGTCACCTTCCCCAGTGAAATTTATGCTTTCATATGCTTTTGTATTGTTGTTTAGTATGGGTTTACTTCAATTTGAAGAATTTATTTAAGCATGTCTTGTAAAGCATGTTTAGCAGTGTTGAACTCCCTCAGTTTTAGCCTGGGAAAGTTTTTATCTCTCTTTTCTTTCTGAAGGACACGTTTCCTTTCATAGTATTCTTGAATGGCAATTTTTTATTTCATTACTTTGAATATGTCATCTTATTTTCTCCTGGTTTATGAGGTTTCTGTTGAGAAATCTACCAACAATCTTATAGAGATTCTGTTATATGTGATGTTATTCTTTTTTAGCCTCTTTCAAAATGTACTTTTTGTCCTTGACTTTAGACAAGTTGGCCATAACGTATCTCTGAAGATCACTTGATCTTCAACTTATTTGGGATTTATGGGCATAATGGATTTGGTTGCTTGTTTCTCTGAACAATTTGAGGAACTTTTCTATCATTTAAAAAAAAATTACTTTTGACTCCTTTCTTTTTCTCCACTCTTTCTGGGAACTTCATTTATATGTAAATTGTTTCACTTAATGGTATCCCATAAATTATAAAGGCTTTCTTCACTTATTTTCATTCTTTCTTCTTTTCGTTCCTCTAACTGGATAATTTTAAGTGATCTCTCTTCAAGTTCACTGATTCTTTCATCTGCATGATTGAGTTTTCTGTTGGGGCTCCCTATTGAAATTTTCAGCTCCAGAATTTCTGTGTTTTTAAAAACTGTTTCTTATTATATAACTACTAATTTTGTTCGTGTATTGTTTCCCTGATTTTGTTTAGTTGATTTTCTTTGTTCTCTTGTAGATCACTGAGCTTTCCTAAGATTTTTTTTGAATTCTTGGTCAGGGAATTGATAAAGTTCCATTTTGGGGTGGTCAGTTACTAAAAAATTATTGTATTTCTTTGGTGGTGTCGTGTTTTCTTAATTTTTTGGTTTATTATAACCTTGCATTGATGTCTTCCTATAGTCACCTCTTCCTACCTTTACGTACTGTGTGTGTGTGTGTGCGCGTGTGCGTGTGTGTGTGTGTTGGAAGATATTCACCTATTGGTGGGTACAAGGGCACTGGCTAAAAAGTGTGTGGTAGCATAGTTTCCATGCAACTCCATCAGCTGAGGTCAGTGTCAGCATAGACTCAGGGAGATCTCGTTAGCCAAGGCTGTGGGCATTCTCCTACTCTCCTAACATAGCTATGAATTTTGAGATCCTTAATGGTAAAGG
Source organism: Macaca thibetana thibetana (assembly GCF_024542745.1). Taxonomy (NCBI): domain Eukaryota; kingdom Metazoa; phylum Chordata; class Mammalia; order Primates; family Cercopithecidae; genus Macaca; species Macaca thibetana. Next base: position 56,324,097 of record NC_065585.1, on the reverse strand, counting down.
CTGTTGCAGTTCTCTTGCTTTATTTTACCTCCACAGGATGAATTTATGGTTGAGGGAATTCATTTTGGTGCTGATTCCAGCATTTGAGTGTGCTTTCTGTGGCAGTGATGCCACTGTGTAAGGCACAAAATTGCCCAGAGTGGTTGCAGAATTAGGGTTGGAAGCATGAGCATGAACAGAGTGACTATGGCCAGAGACTATGGTGTCAGCTTGCCACCTGTGGTGCTCCTGTCAGATGTGGGCATGCATAGAGTGGGTGCAGAGCCAGGATCCTAAACACAGAAGGGAGTAGAGTAATGGCAGTGCTGGAGTTTGAATGTGCATGTTTTTGCAGGGGAAAAAGAAGAGTGGGTGCTGCTTCTGGCCCAGGGTGGTGAAGCAACATCTCCTTTTATGGTGTTTCCTCAGCAGCTTTGATGGTTTTTGAGCTCCTCAGCAGCAACAACTGCTAGAGTCTTCCTGCAGGCCACTGGGGACCATAGTATCACTTGCTGCGTGGCTGGAACTGTTTGGCCCTGCCCTTTTTCTTTGTTTTCAGCTTCTCCAGACATCTCAGCTATATTGATCTTTCCTGTAGCCTAGTTGGGATATAACCAAAATGGACCCTTCAAGCAGTGACCCAAAAGGCCAGGGAAACCAGTCATTTGCCCTGCTTTCTTTTACACCATGAGGGAAAATCATGGGCTGAGAGTTTCTTTTCAAGGCTGAACTGTCCCAGGCTGGGGGATAGGACGATTCAGGCAACAAAACTCTTTCTGCTATTTTTTTCTTTGTCGTTACTTTTTTTTTTCTTCAACTTATTGTTGCAGCTTTTTATCTGAACTGAACTCATCCAGATCTGTTTTCATCCAAAGATAGTTGTCTAATTCTTGTTTCTATGGGAAGACAAAGGTTGGGATAGCCTACTTCACCACATTACTAATGTCATGGAAAGAATACAATTTTGATATAAGTTTCAAGGTTTATCATGGATAAACCTTGAAAGAATTTTGCTTGTAAAATAAGCCAGATACAGAAGACAAATATTGTATGGCTCCACGTGTGTCAGGTACTTAGAATAAACAAATTCATAGAAACAGAAGGAAGATTATAAATTACTAAGGGTTGAAGGGGTTATTGAGGGGAGAGGGGAGAGGTATTGTTTAATGGGTACAGAGTTATTGTTTAATGGTACAGGGTTTATACACAAAACCATTCTAGTGAATACATTAAAAGTCAGAAAAGAAATATACAAACCTAAAACACTTATCAATACCAGACTATAAATTACTAAGATGCAAATGAGAGCTATTGATGAGTTGGGGATGATAAAACATTTGGGGATATAGATAATAGTGTCAGTTGACAGCATTGTGAATAAATTTAATGCAACTAAATTGTATATTTACAAATGGCTAAAATTGCATCACGTTATATATATATTTTTCCATAATAGCAATGTGATTTATCAGTTTCATAAATATTGTAAAAAAATAGGGGGTACTCATTTCTCAATGAATAATTGTAGATGGTGTCAAGGTTTATTTCTATTTTGTTCTTACCTTCAGGGACCTTCAGTCAAGTGAGGAAGATAATCACATGTTAAAAAAAGGGCTTTTTTTTTTTTCTGAACCTTGTTAATTCCAGATAATTCTACTATCATATCATTCTACCTTTTCATGCTATATCTACTCTGCTTTATCTAGCAGACAGTTGAAACAAAGAAATTGGGTTGTAGTATTCATTTGTGTACTAGGCTCTTAAGTTAATCCCTATTTTGACTACCTTTCCCCCTTCAAATCTTAAATTAGATATAATGACCGATCTTGGGAATATACTATAGAGGATCTTATCGTATCACATCTAATTAAAACTGATAGCACTGAAAAAATATTTAACTACATTTTGTACCCAAAGTTAAAATGTCTTACACTGTCAGATAAATAGTTAAAAGGGCTATAGTCATACTTTAATTAGTAATTTTCCTGTCAATTTTAAAATATCACTGTCATTACTCAGAAAATGATCTCATAGTAACAAAATCTATAATTTCATAGTAAGACTTTCACTTGAGAGTCACATTCATTTTCTCCTTCTCTAAGGGATGGTATTACAGACTTTGAAATTTCAACATAAAACTATCTTTATGTTTTGTGAACACTGGGATTAAGTACCACATCTTCCACTTGCTATCTACATAAACTTGGGCAAATTTTATAATCTAGCAATTTTTAATTTTTCCATTGGTATAATAAAGGGATAATAATTGTTCATATGGAGTTGTGAATATTAAAAATGTTAATAAGTGGAAAGTACTTAGAATGGCACCTGAAATATATTAAGTTCAGTATTAGTGTTTGCTCATAAGTGCAGTATTAGTGTTTGCTCATATTATTTTTTAATGGGATTTGAGTTTAAACTACAAGTATGACTCTCTGCAGTGAGAATGTTAACATAGGATATACCTAGATTGGTCACTTGAGAAAGAAAAACACAATAGAATCCCAAGTAATTTAGGACTGCCAAGAGGGAAAGGATTTTCCGTCACCCAAAATTAACAAATACACCCGGCCGGGCCCGGTGGCTCACATCTGTAATCCCAGCACTTTGGGAGATTGAGGTGGGCAGATCACGAGGTCAGGAGATCTAGACTATCCTGGCTAACATGGTGAAACCCCGTCTCTACTAAAAGTACAAAAAATTAGCCGGCTGTGGTGGCGGGCACCTGTAGTTCCAGCTACTCAGGAGGCTGAGGCAAGAGAATGGCATGAACCCGGGAGGCGGAGCTTGCAGTGAGCCAAGATAGTGCCACTGCACTCCAGTCTGGGCAACAGAGTGAGACTTCGTCTCGAAAAAAAAAAGCAAAGAAAATACACCGACACACCTTGCCCCAGTTGCACAATGTGCACCCTCATTATTAGGAGTAAGCTTTCTGTAGCAGATACCTGAACTTCACTAAATGCTGAATAAAAATTCTTCCAAACATTCTAGATACAAATACTATTCTGCTTATATGACAAATTACATATATAATAAATAATTAAAAATATGCCTTTGATTCTGCCTAGCACAAAGAAACTGAAATAGCAAACATAGTAAATGGAAAATTAGCCCACCCAAAGAAATAAAAAAAGAAAACAGAATTATTTTAATTGACTACTGTGACAAAAAACCCACCAAATATTAATTTTAAAAAAAGTGAATAGCAGATTTGACCCAATTAAAGTTAAAATAAGTGAGATAAAAGAAAGAACTTAATTTTTTTATAATCACCAGAGAAAAAATATACAGAAAAGGTATATGATATATGGCTAGTTCAAGAATTCCAACTATTCTTTAGTATAATAACAAAATAACAGAATTGAGAGAATGGGTAGAGAGAATCATCAGACTAATAGAAGGACATTTTCCACAATAAAAGCTCCAGTCTTTGGAAAAAAGTTATTGTTTGACATTCAGGATTAATGCAAGAAAAAAAATTATGCAAGAAGTCGTATCCTAGTAACAGCAAAACTAAGAATTCAAACAAAACAAAAATCCTTAAAGCTTTTTCAGGGAAGGGATGCGTTTACCTTCTAAAGGCAATGGTCAGTAAACTACAACTACAGACAATGAGCTGTATATTTCTGTTAATAAAATTTCACTAGGACACAGACACACCCATGAATTTATTTATTGTCCATGGCTATTTTCGCACTACAAAGGCAGAATTGAGAACTTGTAACAGAGACCATTCAACCACCCCTAAAAATTCAAACCTAGTGTATTTACTACCTGACTCCGAAGAAAAGTTTACCTACGGGGTTCTGAGGAAAGATAAATTATGAGCTGCAAGACTAGGTGCAAGAAGATAACGCAAGAAGGCCTTTCAAATTCTACAGAAAGTTTTGAAACTAGTGCAAAATAAATACAACATAAGTTAGAGATAAACCAAGAAAAATTGACAAAGCCATAATAAACTTGAGTGATATTAATAAATAGGTCCCTGAAACTAAAGGAAATCAGGGAAAATAGGCCAGTCTTCTCTATCAGATTCACTTCTGACAGAGGCCTTTGGTACAATTGTCTCTGATCACTCCTTGCAAACTACTGATATTTTGAGAATGAGATATTGTGAAGGACCTCAGCCATCTGACCCAAGTCTACTGATTCTCTCTCCTTTTTTGTCAACCCCTGTTTTCAGTGCACCTGAATTTTTCTTCTGTCTCCATTGTTATGCTTAGCAAATTTCCCCAAATGACTGGATTTCTACGACTGCGTCATGATGATTTTACTGCTACATATATAATCTATTCTGCTCACCCAAGAACAGATTCCCTTTGTTTCTTAAATATTATTTGGAGTTAAGTGGGTTGGAAATACCTAGAGTACTCTAAGAACTCCCCCTTAGTTCCTTCTTAAGAAAATAATATTATTCTGTTTCAATTTTCTTGGTCTCTGCTCTTTTTCCTTGCACTCCTTTGTCCACTCGGCCTTGTACCTCATTGACACTCAGCACACTAAGAGACTGACGTCCTCACATATTGTGATCTCATGTCAATCCTCTGATGGATGCCAGTCTTAACAGAAGTATATGGGGGAAAGGCAGGGAGGCACCAAATATTTTCTGATTATGCTTTTTGAATAAAAATCTATCACTTTGGAAAGCTTAACTTACACCATTAAAAATCAATTAAATGAAATTTTAAGTTGTGAAATTTAATTTTCTCTTACTATACAGTGTTTCCTAAAATTTTGTTTTTAAAAATTAGATCCTATATAAAGATTGAGTCTATTAGATTGAAATCTGGCTTCAAGATGATAAAGAAAACATAATAATAAATGTGGAGTCTTAATTTGCAGATCTAGCAGATCTGTGGTCTGTTTTTCCTTGGCCTCTTCGTTAATATTTTACTGTATGAAATTTGAAGTGAATTATCACGTACCATAGGCAATATTGAAATAGGAGGTGTTTCAAGCAGTGTAAATGAGAGGAAAATAGAGAACATTAAGTGTAAGGCAAAATGGTTAAAAATAAAAAAACCTATCAAATTGAGTAAATCGCCATTCATGATTGTTTTGGAAAGATTATAAAAGTAAGCACCACTGAAAACCTTGGGTTTACCCATGGCTTGCAGATATGTGATTTATGACATGTATTGTAATTAGAGCAATTTATTATAATATCGACTATGTGCTGGACCTTATCTATTATATGCCTTATCCTATGTATTCCTTATAACAACCCTAGGTAAAATATCTTTTAATCTCTGTTTTACCAACAACATCAAACAACTAGATAAAGATGAAACCAGAAATTTAATTTTAATGGTCTGAACCCAGAGCCCACATTTTTAATCACTATTTACATACCTATTATTAGCTCATATTATAAGCATCATGGTTAATTATTCTGTGAAGGGAAACAAATTTCACACCTGATTTGCTTCAATAGATTATAGGTGTTGCTATGGACTGAAACATTTTGTCACCCTAAAATGCATACATTGAAATTCCAGCCCCCATTGTGATGAAATTAGGAGGTGAAGCTTTTTACCAATAATTAGCTTATGAGGATGGAACCCTAATGAACCTAATGAATGGGATTATAAAAGGGATCCCAAGAGCCAGGCACCGTAGCTTGCACCTATAATCTCAGCTACTTGGGAGCTTAAGGTGGGAAGATCCCTTAAGCCCAGGAATTCTAGGCTGCAGTGAGCTATGATCACAACACTGCTCTCCAGCTTGGGGTGGCAAAGAGAGACTCTGTCTTGAAACAAACAAACAAACAAACAAACTCTAGAGAGTTTTCAACCCCTCTTTTCCTTTTTCTACCATATGAGAACTTATAGTAAGAAGTTGTCAGTCTGGAACCTGGAAGGAGGCCCTCACCAGAACTTGGCCATGCTGTATATTGATTTTGGACTTTGAGTCTCCAGAACTGTGAGAAATACTAAGTTGGTACAAACGTAACTGCAGTTTTTGCATCATCCTAATAAAAAAGCTGCAATTACTTTTGCAGCAACCTAATATATTTCTGTTGTTTATAAGCCACTCAGTCTATGGTACTCTGTTGTATCAGCCCAAACTGACTAAGACAGGTGTACAACAAGATGTTGAACTTCTCAACTTTCAGGAAAACTTGAAGGGTTTTCAGTTTGTCAGAACTCCTGGAAATGTCTCTGTCAATGAGAAGTACCCCGTAGATAGCAAAGCACAGCACAGGCACATGAGCACTCCATGATCTTCACAGACAGTGAGCAGCACAGGTACTTGCTGATACTCATTAATATCCTGGGCTTGGCCAAGAAAATGCTCTATTACCTGGATAGCTACTTCAACAACCGCAATAGATTCAGAATTCACTACTGCCCGTTACCCACAAGGAACTAGTGATGCTGCTGTAGGGGGTTGGGTTTCAGGGATCTGTAGAGCATAACAAACAGGCAAACTGTCTCATGACATGCATGACTATGAGTGGCACCTCCAAGACTCTATTTTTAAATATTGTAGTGGACTGAAAATGGTGGGAGTCTATGCTCCCTCCTCTTGAATCTGGGTGAATTTGTAACTGTTTCAACAGAATGAAACTGAAGTGATGCCTAGTTTCTGAGCTCAGGTAATAAAAGACTAGCAGTCTCCACTTTCCTGTCTCTTGGAATTGTAGCTCTTGGAACCCAGTCATCATTCTGGGAGAAGCCTGAGGATCTCTATGAAGGTGACTATATAGATACAAACTAAGGCCCCTGGCTGACAGCACTTGGATGAGCCTCCAGTCAGCAGCCAGCATGAAGGTGTCAGCCATGTAAATGGTCTTTCTTGAAAATGGATCCTTTACTGGCACTCAAGCTATTGTAGCTGATACCACTGGGGTGGGGCTGAGGGGAGGGGAATAAGCCGTCCTTGCTGAACCCTACCCAAGTTGCAAGTTTGTGGGAAAACTAAATTAATATTATTGCTTTAAGTTGCAAAATTTAAGGGTGGCTTGTTATGTAGCAATAGAAAACTGGAACTAATAGTGCTGTTTAAACTCTCCCCAGAGTTAATTGCTCAGAAAGTATACAAAACTTTGCAAATAAAGGCTTCATCTTACTGTGAAATCATTTATATGAAAAATTCAGTTATATTTAAAATACATTCACATTATACCAGTACATTTAATATTATATTCTTTAATAAAATAAGAGTTATTCAACTCTAAATATAATTCAATTGAACAATTTTGCATGGTTCTAAAATGCTTTATATTGCTTTCCTTCTTCTTTTTTTTTTTTGGACGAAGTCTTGCTCTGTCACCAGGCAGGAGTGCAATGGTGCGATCTTGGCTCACTGCAACCTCCGCCTCCTGGGTTCAAGTGATTCTCCTGCCTCCCAAGGAGCTGAGTCTACAGGTGCACGCCACCACGCCCAGCTAATTTGTGTATTTTTAGTACAGATGGGGTTTTATCATGTTTTCTATGATGGTCTCGATCTCTTGACCTTGTGATCTGCCCGCCTTGGCCTCCCGAAGTACTGGGATTACAGGCGTGAGCCACCACACCTGGCCATTGCTTTATATTTCTTATATACTTGTGCAGAGTTACATATTGATGACAACTAAAAATATTTTGAAAGGATTATTATAAAAATGTAAGCAAAGCTAAGACCTCTTATTTTAAAAACCTCCAAAATGTTATGTTCATGAATGAAGCTCAAGTTGCTCATGAAACTATTTGGAAGTATCATACAAACTAATATAGTATTTTACCCAAGACTTGAATTGTATTTTTCTAATAAAAATATAATATAAAGATTATGTTTTGCCAAGCTCCACATAAATACCCACAAACTGCCTCTTGTGTAACCTCATGTGCCATACATGAAAAAGTTTACAAATTTCTGAGGTAAATAATGTTGTTCTCATTTTAAAGCTTAGGAAACACATACAGAAAATGTAAGTCCATCGCTTCAAATCACACACATGGTAGGTTGTAAAAAGAGACTGAACGCAATCAGTCTTTTTAAATTTCAAGCCCATGCTCTTTCTAGTACATTTTTCTTTTCTGAATAATTTAGCTTTGAGAAAATCATTTGACCCGTATGTTACAGTAATATTTAATAACATGAGTATACAACTAGTTTTGAGCTGCTCATGCATCAAAATTAAAAATGATAATAATATAAACATTTTATCTTGTTGAGCCTAGATTTAGTCAGTATCTTGGTAGATTTAGCGATACCCTGCTCCACACTGACCTCATGCTCATTAAGCGGGGGAGGATTTGCCTCTAGTTTAGTTTTGATCAAAGCCAGTCACAAACACATTCAACCCAGGGATGTAAGGTAAATCCACAAGTTAATGCCTCTGAATTTACACTGTTAAACCCTGGATTGAAACAGCTTTTGTGTGAGCTTTGTTAACCTTAACAAATAGCATTTATTCTGAGTACACAACAGAAAAAAAAAAGAAGCCCTTTTTGTGTGTAATTCTGTTACATTCTCTACTTGCAAATTGATTATATCCTCCTGCATAGCAACACAAAAATCATATTTCATATTTTCTTGTTCTTGAAAGTATCAACTATTTATGAGAGCGTAGCAGCTATATTAATTAAAATAAACATATTATTTTCAAACATCTAATCACTTTCACACAGTTTTGGAAATGTGCTATCTTTCTAGATTTATTCCTTTTCATTATTTCCAATTTAGGATTACTGGTTGTTGGTGATGGTAGCAGTGTTCATGATTCATGGTGATAGTTGCAGTGTGACTGTGTATTTGTGGTTCTGTGTATGTGTGTATGTTTCTGCTTTCCAATTTAATTTACCCGTCATTTTGTTGTATCTATATCTTCACTGCATCACAAATAAGATCTTAGTGAATAATAAGCAACAATACATGTTGACGAATGATTTGCAGAAGAGCGGGATGAAGGGTGGGGAATGGATTACGGATTAAGCCTGTGGGTTTCTATAGCTCAGTAGAAACTAGTTGTCAAAGTCACTACCTCTACAAGGACTTCTCTTACGAAGAACCAAAAATAGAGCATCTTTTGCCAAGAGGTGAAATTTGGATGGGAGAGGCCCTGACTCCTCTCATTCTGACCTAACAAGTCTTTTTATAAGACCAAAAAAATGTTGAACCTAACTTACAAAAATCCATTCTTATTGACTTTCTCTTCTGATGCAAAATCTTGATTGCCTTCAAATATTACCATTAGATAGAAATCTCCCCACCATTAGCTGAAAGAGGTAAGGAGGTTTTGCACTGAGGAAACAAACAAGCAAGCAAATAACCTTCAACAATTTTTTTAAAAAGTATGTATTGAACTATAGTCAGGTTCAATGAGGAAATGCATTCATTGTCACTAAACTGGCCTCAGCTGGAGAAAGAACACTGGCAGATTAATTAAAGTTATTAGGGCTTATGGTAGGAAACTGCATGATATCTGTGAAAGATCTTTTAGGGATTGGAAGCATAATGTAAATTCAAACTCCTCCCAAAACTTTAATAAGACTGGATGAAATGAAAGGAATACTGTGACTTCTATAATTGACAACAGTGTCAAGCATGCAGGAAACAAATAAAATCTTTTGATGAAGGAAAAGTAACTGCTGGACAAAGTATAATTGGTTACAGGTAAACAAATATGTCGTTCAGGCAGATATGACGGTTTACAGGAAAAATATAATGTTATGATCTAAAAAATGCAAGCCACAAACCTTTTGCCCGGGTAATAATTAGCCTGAAGTTGGGCTACCAAGGAGCTGGCTAAGCAGCAGTGATAACACCAGATACTGGAAGAAACTTCTGTGATCAGAAACCAGTACAACTAGTGAACAATTCACAGTATTTCTAAAGCTGGACACCAAGGAAGTTGTTTGGTTATTCATCATGGAAGCCAGGAACAAATAGATCTGAAATGTGTGATAATAATTATCAATCAGAATGTCTAGAATATTATAGTAAATCCCAAGATTTCCATCTAAGACATTACCAACATAGCAACTGAGGCATCAATTATAGGTTTTACACAAAAAAGCATTATACAAATAATACATACAACGTATTAACAGTTCAAAAATGAAATAAACATTTATGAATGGCCTACTCAGACTTAAAATAAAATATTGCCTGTTCATTGAATGCTTCCTGGATTTTACTTTCCAATTGTATACCTCTCTTTCTTTCTTAACTACTATCTAATATTTGTTTTGCACTGCATGTTAATAAAATTATACAATATGTATTTATTAACTTCATAATGAAAATACTTTGCTAAATACTGTATTGAGATTAATCCCCGATGAATTGTGCAACTGTATTTCATGCATTTTCAGTGATTTGCATTCAATTCAATCCATATATAGTGTACCCATCTGTTTTACTGTCAATTGATATTTTTTCTAGATTTTTAAAATGACAAAGTTGCAATCAACATTGCAACTTTAAAATTTTTGGACCTGTTTCCTGGTTCACATGTGTTAATAGTTTCTTCAGAGTGTGTACCTTGAAGTGGAATTATTGGATCATTTTTTCTTTGCATGTGAAACTTTATTACATATTGCCAAAAGACTTTCAAAAATAATAGTGCCAACTTGCAGTTTAAGAAGCCCTATGTGAAGAGACTTACTGCATGTACATACAACATTTGGTGTTCTCAAACCTTTTAATTTTTAATGTTCTAGAAAATATTCCTTTTTTTAATTGTATATTTCTTTGGTTTTTTTTTTTAATAATGATATTTGATATCCTTTTAATAGGGTTTTTTTGAGGGGCCATTATTTGTTCTTATTCTCTAAATTGACTTCTTGAATATTTTGTTCATTTTTCTTCTTCTTTTTTTTTTTTTTCTTGAGATGGAGTCTCGCTCTGTCGCCCAGGCTGGAGTACAGTGGTGCAATCTCGGCTTACTGCAACTTCCACTTCCTCGGTTCAAGTGATTCTCCTGCCTCAGCCTCCCGAGTAGCTGGGATTACAGGCGTCCACCACCATGCCTGGCTGATTTTTATATTTTCGGTAGAGATGGAGTTTCACCATCTTGGCCAGGCTGGTCTTGAACTCCTGACTTTGTGACTCCACCTCCCAAAGTGCTGGGATTACAGGAGTCAGCCACTGCACCAGGCTATTTTGTTGATTTTTCTATGGTATTGATGATATTGTATTATTGATCTGTAGCACTTATTTATTCATGTAACTCAATATTGATCCATTGTCAATTGCTTGGGTTGTGGTTTGTCAGTTTGTGGCTTGACTTTGTATGCCCAGTTTAGTGTCTTCAAATGAACAAATTTCTTTGTGTCTTTTTGAAGAAATATTGCCTACTTCAAAATCAGAAATAATTTCCTTGATTGGTTTCTAAAAGGATTATACCATTGGTTTTAATATGCAAGTCTTCATTCTACTTGAATTTGATTTTTTAAAAATGATGTTATATAGGAATCAACTTTGATTTCTATATGGGTAATCAGATGTATCAGTACTACTTATTGAATCAGTCATCTTTTCCCTCTGATCTCTAAAGTCTACTAGTAGGAATAAAATTTTGTATATGTGTGAGTAAGTTTCTTGGCTCTCTACTTAGCTCCATTGATCTAATTGTTTATTCAAGCACAAAGGTTAAAATTTGTGTGACCTTCTTGTAAGTATTAATATCAAATATTGTAATTCCTCCTCCCCGCCCCCTTTTTTTTGAGACAGATTTTTGCTCTGTCGCCCAGGATGAAGTCCAGTAGTACAGTCTTGGCTCACTGTACCTCTGCATCTCGGGTTCAAACAATTATCCTGCCTCAGCCTCCCAAGTAGCTGGGATTACAGGCATGCACCAGCATGCCTGTCTAATTCTTGTACTTTTAGAAGAGACAGGTTTTCACCACATTGGCCAGGCTGGTCTCGAACTCCTGACCTTAAGTGATCCACCTACCCCAGCCTCTAGCTGCCACTTCTTGTGCATACCTCCTATGTCTTGCAATTAATATTGAAATTACTCATTTATTCACATTTTTCCCAAATGCAATGTGAGAACTTTAAGGACAAAAATCCTGTCTTTTTTTTTTTTTTTTATTTTCTGTTACCATTTCCTAGAATACTGCCTAATCTATGATGCATTTATTAAATGGAAATATGCCTTAAAAGGTATCCACAGCAACTATCATAATTAGAATGTCTAGTTTCATCTGTGGAGCTTGGAATAGTATTTATGTCTATTTATGTCAAAATGTTATTCCCTAGTGAAGAGGAACCTGTATATATTCAGTTCATCAGAAGCAGAAGGCAACTCTAAGTTAGCTAGCACATTAAAAGACATCCAATAATAGAAATCACTCACAGATACATAATATCAAGTTGATGGATAAGACAAAGTGACTCCATTTGAAGAAGTACAGTGATGATGAAGACTAATGAGAGAAAGATTGAGCCAGCAGAAATTAAGCTTAAGTAAACGAAAAGAAAAATTATATCTATGTTATGGTTGTCAGATTGAACAAATAAAGTAAAATACAGAATACCCAGTTAAATCTGAATTTCAGATAAGCAATGAAATACATATATATTTTATATATATATATATATATTTTTTTTTTTTGACAGAGTCTTGCTCTTTCACCCACACTGGAGTACAGTGGTGTGATCTCGGCTCACTGCAACCTCCACTTCCCAGGTTCAAGTGATTCTCCTGCCTCAGTCTCCCAAGTAGCTGGGATTACAGGCATGTGCCACTATGCCCAGCTAATTTTTGTATTTTTAGTAGAGACGGGGTTTCACCATGTTGGTCAGGCTAGTCTCAAGCTCCTGATCTCAAGTGATCCATTCATCTCAGCTTCCCAAAGTGCTGGGATTACAGAGCAATGAATAAATTTTTAGTATAGCTATGGCCGATATATCGTTTGTGACACACACACAAAATATGTTTTTAATTTGAAATTTGAATTTAACTGAGCTTTCAGGATTTTATCTGGCAATCCTAATTTGTGTGCCAGATCAGATTTAAATGATAATTAGGACCTAAGGAGGACCTTCAAGATACACTCGAAGCCTGGTTTTTAGCGATCCATTAAGCGCTAACTAAATAAGTGTGACTAGAACCTCCCTTTCACCGTTATATTAATAAAAAAAGTCAAACAAACAAAAAAACCCCAACTGTTTCTGAGAATCCCAAAAAACCTCCAGAAGTTTCGTGGACTCTTTCATCTTGGACTTCCTACCTCTGTTGAACTCTTGTTCTGTGCATTATGTTTGAGGGCTATTCTTTTATTTTTTTCCAAATAAAGCTAAACTTGTTTGTGAGATTTTTCATATACTTATATATAAGTACATCATAAATACCCACACATTTTTGTCTGTATTGTGTATTTTCTTGAATGTTGTGATGGTTAATATTGAGTGTCAACTTGATTGGACTCAAGGATGCAAAGTATTGTTCCTGGATGTGTCTGTGAGGCTGTCGCCAAAGGAGATTAACATTTGAGGATTAATCAGATGTTAGAAATATGTGGAGTCTAATTAGAGTTCTACTGTGTTTTGATGGATGCTAGATTTTTGGAACACAAGATAGAAATTCAAATTGTGTTCACTCTTCTACACACTTTGAATGTAAGAGAAAATAAACAGGTAAGGGCTAAGAAGGGAGTAATAAATCATTACTATCTATGTGCTGCACATATCAAAAAATACTTCTGAAGAATTCTGAAGGGAAATCGGACACTGTAATGCATTCTTGAGAATGCTGAGGATATGGAATGCATAGCTCTTAGTCAAGTGGACTTTCCAGCCTTGACCCACCAATACAAGTCTCTGACATCATGATGTTCAGAAAAGGAAGGAGAAGACAAAGTTCAGAGGCTCCATCATTCATAAACTTTTCCTTCCTACATACATACATACATCCACATTCTACCAACACCACTCACAGAAACAGGTACAAAGCTTGCACAATTCTGGGCCACAGAAAATGTGCAGAGAGTTCCTAGGACACATTGATGCTTCATCTCTTCTAATCTAAATGACATAATGAGAGTTTTAGGTGTAATCAAGATGCAAGATCCATCAATAACTGACTTTGGATATCATTTTTAATGCCCACTAAAAAAATTAAAAGCTGTACAGATAGAGTATCTCTTATCCAAAATGCTTTGAGACCAGAAGTGTCTCACACTTTGAATTTTTTGGGGGAGTTTTGGAATATTTGCATATGCAAAATTAGATATCCTGGGGATGGGACCTATGTCTAAAAACAAACTTCATGTTTTTTATAGACTTTAAACATACAGCCTGAAGGTAATTTTATACAATATTTTAAATAATTTCTTTTTGCATAAAACAAAGTTATGATTGCAACATCTCACATGAGGTCAAGTGTGGGATCTTCCACTTGTGGCATCATGTTAGCCCTCAAAAAATTTTAGATTTTGGAGCATTTCACATTTTGAATTTTTAGATTAGGGATGCTTAACTTGTATATATTCTTTACTTTTCCATTCACATTTAAATGTCCAAGGGCTTTGATTTCATCTGTCATATGGCAAAATTAACATTAAAATTATCTCATATCTAAAACAAAGTTATTTTCAAAGGCACTTTTTATGTTACATTCTGGGAACTAAGCATGTAATTATAATAAATCCTAAACAAGTGAAGCAGTTTCACAGAGATAATTGTAATTGCTTAACTGTAGTAATGCTTACCAATTTTATAGACGAGGAAGCTAAAACTCAAAGAGCTTGTATTTAGTAAGTCACAAAGGTTGAATTAGAATCCAGTTCTTTAGGCTCCTAATTTGGTATATTTGTTTCCCTACCAGTCTTTCTGCAATGCTATAAAGCAGAAAGTGACTGCATTTTTTTTGTTTGTGATTTCATAATACAGTGTTTAATCTGTCATTTTTCACTAGAGGACAAAAGTTTTCATGCCTTTATTATTCCACGTTATAATTTTTTCATGCTGCAAGAAACGATCAGATATTGCCTGATAAAACCATTAATTTTTCTTATTATCATAATCAGCAATAAGTTTTTACTTTATGATACGTTAAGTAGAAAAATAGTTCATAAGGTTTCTACAAGCATACACATTAGAAAATAGATATTTGATCACAGGAAAAGTCTCATGTGTGAGCTAAAAAGAGAAATCTAACAATAAATCAATAGTTCATTGTTATGCATTTTTTTAGCTTTTTAAAATATTTTGTGTGTATCTGTGTGTCCCAGTTCATTTAAAGGAAACAGTTTATGTCTTATGCTTCCTTACTCTTTACAAATCATTAGGAATGTTGTTACATACAATATTGTTAAATGAGATTTATAGGTATATGTGGAACATAACGTGACCTGCAGTACAGATACCAGCTGCACATAGAAGTCAGGAGCTCTCTATTTTAAATGCATTCAATTACATGGCATTTGCTACTTTCTCTGATTTCTTTTGCTTTCGTTTCCCTCAACTGGTGCCAAGAATGTATCCAGCAGGGTCCAGAGTTTTCTGTGATGATGCACTTATCCCTTGGGAGTATGTGACTTTATATCCATACAAATTTTTTAATATATCATTTCACTGCCTTCAGGAGGACATTTGGTAAAGTGATTTAGAGAAACTGAAATGATTGTAGGTCTAAAAATTCAATATGTGTTCCAGAGTTGTGGATTGAGTCAAAAGAGTGAGGAGAGAATATTTAATTCATTTAATTTTATCTATATTAATTTTTTAACCCCCCTGCTTCACCCATTGGCTCTGTCTGGCTTTTGTTCTCATTTCTTTTGTAAAGTTCACAAAAGGAACACCAGCATCATCTATACTATGATATGGTGACTATAGGTAGCAAGATATAGGATTATTGAAATTGCTAAGAGAGTTAATGTAAAGAAGTCTCACCATAAAAATGACAAGTTTATGAGATAATGCATATGTTAATTAGGTAGATGTATTCATCCATCTGCATATTTACTTCAAAACAATATGTTGTACATGGTAAATACAAACAATTTTATCTGTCAAAAAAGAAAATAAGTAAATAAAATATTTATAGCTCCCTTAGATAGCTTGGGTAAAAGTACCTTTTAATTGTTGAATTCACTGCTAGTTTTGATTTTCTCAAGCTGAATAGCAGGTCACCTACTAATGGAAACAAATTTGCTTATTAGCTTGGTAGTCATATTAAATTTTGAATTTCATTGAATCATTTTTGTGAACATCCAAGGCTGCTTCTGTGGCACACACGGAACTGGATCGGGGCTGAAAAGTACATTCATCTATGTATCGTTTTGCAAGTAGTTTGATGTTCTCTCTCTCTCTCTCTCTTCCTTTCTTTCACGGATTTCTTACGTTATCTCAAACCATTTCCTTTTAATTTACCATTTTATATTTGACCATCTAAGTACGAATCATGTGTGTGTGTATGTGTGTGTGTGTGTGTGTTGTACACATTCCTGTTTCATACACATTCTCTAATAATTCTATAATAGTTAGCAAAACATGGAAAGAATGCGTCATCATATTCTTTACAAGCATCTGTACATTATCAGTGATACATTTGTTGCCAGTTTGATGCAGAGTTAAGCTGTAATTATTTGGACTAATGAGGTTCCCTGCAGTTAAAATGTTTAGTAACTGCTTTTCAGAAGAAAGAATGTCAGTCACACATTTTTCTGACCAACCCTAAAATTTAGAGTCCAGAGTTTTTTAATTTTTCAAATGAAAGTTGAAATCCAATCTGGACCTGGAGGGAATCTACTCCTGCTTGTCCTCTTACAGCCCTTGAACTGCCTCCTCCGTTGTCACTGACAACTTAATGAAGAGAAAGGTCTTTTGAAAGGTAAAGATGTCGAAATTTATTACAACTCTTTCTCTGTCATTTTAAATGACAGCATTAGAGTATTTCGTTCTTCCACACTATTTTTCTTTTCTGGAGCCTAAAGGTGTTGCTCCATTACTATACAAGCATTGTAAAGTAGATGAGAAAATAAATATTACTCTCTTCAACATCTAATGTAACATAAGCGCATTCTTTAAGTGACTTGTCAGAGCCACAGCCCCTTAGTTGACAAGTTTGTGTTGAAAAACAACATGTTTTCCAATTCTGTGCTCCTCAATTAAACTGGATAACCTAGTAATTGAAGCACCAGTTTGTATTAAAACTTGTTGAAGGGGCTAATAAGACTTTGCAAAGAACGTTTTACTCTTCATCATAACCATGTTAGGAGAGTTGGAACTATTAGTAAGGCACATTATTATGAAATTTATCTCTTATCATGCTTATTTTGCCACCATGTCAATCCTGTTTACAAATCTGGAGGCGCGTGCACTGATTCTGGCCTCTCAAGGAAACTATATATTGGTGCACTTTTTTACAATATCTCACGGCATACTATTTTATCTTCCATGATCACACATCACTCACACCATAGTGTTAAATGCTATTAATTGTTTGCTTGTCTATTCAAAACTTGAAGGCCTGACCTAATATCTAGCACTCTATTCTCAGCAGTTTGCAAGGGTCACAGATGCTGCTCGCTAAGTGTATTGATGAATAAATAAAAATATCCCAACATTCTGGAAAGTAGACTGTAAGTTTTATGTAGGTGAGAACAGGTTCTGGCTTTTTTCCCTCCAGCTCTTTCTCGATAACTTGTATATAGCACATATTTGATAAATTCTGTCGAGTTTATTTCACACATACCTGACCACACAAAGAGGTAGTTTTGACCATGCCATGCTTTGTTTTCCCTCCAAATCTCAAAACTTGTAGTATCCAGTTTTCCTGTGATTACTGAAGGATTTGGGAGTTCAGATGAATATTGAATTTGGGTTGTCAGAGTTGTTTTTAAGAGAAAATAAAACCAAAGATAAATTAATCTTTGATGCTTGTTTACAAAAGGTCAGCAATATCCTCCTCTCTGCTCTTCCGGGACTAAAAAATATCATCATCTTAAGTGGCTTTTATTTGTTAACTTTAGTTCTGTGAGTGTATGTTCACTTGTATGCCTGGACACAGACCCATGGTTACTCTTTAATCACAAGGTAGGTTGTATGGTCAAGCACGACAGGGAGAAATGTTCAAAATTATTCTTGGTAGAAAGCTCATTGTGCATAAACCAAGAATATTCCTTTTTGATGGGTTTTCAGAAAACCTTCTGCATAAAATGTTTTCTTATTTCTTACTGATAGCATTCACTGACATAAGATCTTGACAGGATTTTATCATTGCTGCTTCACCAGCCGGAGACCTCCATGGCCAGCAGCACCCCTGCTTGAGTTTTGCTTGCACCTGCTGGGTTTGTTCCACCCACTTGGGCTGGCAGACTGCACTTGGCTTATGCTAGCGGCCTGGATCTCACGCCTGCCAAGGGTGAGCCAGGCATGTTGGCTGCTGTTGCAGAACAGAATCTCCAGGTGCTGGCTCTGTGTGAGACTGCAGCTGGACCAGGTGTACTGCAAGCAGCTTCTGCCTTGGGTGCTGGTGTTTGGATGAGGGGAATGAGGTAGCACCTGAAAAACTCAGACCAGGAACCATGGAGCCTCAAAGCGGGTGTTACAGCATGTTACCACTCTGGCTTGGGGAGTCTTAAGGTCTGGGCCCCAGAAGGGTCGCAGCTCATTTGTGTTACAGTTCATTGGTTCCTGCCATCCACACATGTTTGGCGAACAGTGGCGTGTCCTAGCTTGTTCGGTCCTGTTGCACCGCTCTGACCTGCAACTCCTGGGCTGGCCCAGTCCTGACACTGCTTCCTGTTATGTAAAGTGACTGCTAGACACCTGCGGAGGACAGGAGGGCTACAGCTTTACATCTCCTTTCATACCCACTGTTTGGCGGATCCCAGGTTCTTGTCCTGCATCCAAGAAGAATGAGGTTATGAGGACAACTGAAGAGTGAGCAAGGCAGAGAAGAATTTTACTGAATGACAGAACAGCCTTCAGCAGAGAGGGAACCTGAATTGGGTAGCTCCTACCTGAAGACAGGTAGTCTCCCTGTATGGCTGAGTCTGGAATTTTTGTAGGCTTATAATGGGGGAGGTGAGGGCTGTAGGTAGTCTTGGAAAAGGCAACATTCGATTGGTTAAAAAGTAGTATTTAGAAAGAACCAATTGGGAAAGACTGGGTGAACAGAAATAGAAGTTCTCACTCCTGTTGCAGACACCATCCCAAACTGGCAACTCTGTTTTCAGGCTTCAGGCTGATTTTGTCTTGAAGGTCAGGTTTCATGGGGACCCACCCCTTCTGCCTAGGAATTTGTCTGCTTCCTGCTGCTATCAATATTACTTGTTAGATATGATTATAGTGAATTTCAAGGGACAATCTAAGTCATTGATCATATTGTACGTTTGCTGTTTGGACAATTTCCGGAGACATAAATTATAAATATATAATATAGACATGTATGTGTGTGTGTGTTTATGTGTAGATATGAATGTATGTGCATATGTGGATATGTATACATATATAATCTTATTCTCTGAATAAGATATTCTTTGAATAAAGTGTCTATAAGAACAGTTTACTTAAATTTGCAGAGAAAATTTGGGTCATAAAGGCAAAGGACAATGATGAACATACATTGTTCTATGAAAGGCATCACCTATAGTAAGATATTCTGAATTCTACACATAGGTTATAAGATAAACTTTGAAAAAGGGACATGCTATGAAGCTTTTTGTTACAAATAGTATGTATATCTTAAATTACTGAAATGCATAATTTTTATTTTTATTTACATGCTTCCAGTCTGCTACCAGTAATAACTAATTATAGAAGGGTAGCCCAGACATGCAGAAGGAAGAAACCTTCTGAAGACACAGAGAACACTATTGGAAATGACATTCTGACTCTCTACTATACACAGAGGAAATCGAAATTTGAGGAAGATTAAATATTCTCTCCAGAAAATTTCCTTCTGATAATGTATTTTCTGTGCAAAATCTAATATGCTGCTATCAGCATATCTCTTTAGCAAAATATTGTCTTTAATTCCAATCTTGTTAACTTTTCTATCCTCAGAAAGTATATTTAATATATTACTGTAGAATATTATGTATATATTTTAAAAGTTTTTTGTTTAATTTTTAGTTTACCCCTATAAAAATTTAAATATGGGAAGATCATCATATTTTGGAAGAAACTGCATGCATATAGCATAGATACTTGTATATAATTTACATTAAAACGTAGAATGCTTTTTCTATTTGTTGGTTTCATTTTACATTTGATAATGTTGAAGTCATCATTCTGGCCTGTTTTTTATATAGGAAGAAGGCCTCAATGAGAATTCCAGAGATCTCAAACTATTAAACAGATGTATTGATTTTCAAGGTTTCAGTCCACAGGAAGTAGACTTAATCTCATTGCCAAGAAAAAGCAATTTAAAAAGTAGAAACAGGAAATTTTTTTAGCTTTCTAGAAACTTTAAGACAACACTAAATAATCTTTGAGTGCTTAATGCAAGAAAAAATCCGGTTGTCTTGCTCTCTAAAACTTGCTTCCATCATCTGTAAGACAGATAGCAGTAGTTTCTGCTAGTTAAGGATGTTATGAGGATTAAGTGGGATAGTGCCTTTAAAGTACTTAGACAAAAGCCTAGCTCATGTTCAGTACATAATAAATGGCAGTATTTTTATTATAAGTCAGGAGGCTTAGTTATCTTCTCTTTTCTAGGTTATATATTTTAAAGTAACATTGCTTGCTTACATACCATAAAAGGTCCCAGTTTAAGTGCACAGTGGAGTAAATTTTGACAAACATATACCTCTGTGTAACCACCACCACAATAAAAGTATGAAAATTTCCATCACTCCAAAAAATTGTTGGTGCTCCTTTCAGTCTCAGGCAACCACTGATCTGCTTTTAGAAATATAGTTTAGTTTTGCTTTTTCTGGAATTTCATACAAATGGAATTCTACAAAGTGTACATTTTTATTGCCTCCTTTCATTCAGCATGTTTTAAAATTTGACAATAATTTGCATATCCAAAATTTGTTCCTTTTTATTGCTCAGCAATATTCCATTATTTTAACATATCATCATTCTTTATCCATTAATCCACTGTTGGACATATGGGTTGCTTTTCCTTTTTGGTTAAGGTAAATAAAGTTGTTATTAACATTTTCACACAAATCATTTCTGTGTAAATATATTTTAATCTCTCTTTTGTAACTATCTAAAAGTAGACTTTCTGTGTCATATGGAATTGTTTAGTTTTATAGGAATTTTCCAAGTGACTGCACAATTTTTCATCCCTACCCACAGTGGATGAGAGTTCCAATTGCTCCACATATTTACCAACACTTAATATTACTGGTCTTCTTATTTTTTGGCATTCTAGTGGTTATATAATAGCATCTCATTACAATTCATTAAAATTATATTGAAGCTTTCTTGGTTGAGCATATTTTCATGTGCTTACTGATGATTATTATACTTTCTATGTAAAATGGTTATTCAAATATGTTACCCACACTTATTGAATTGTCCTTTCATTGTTGAATTATAAGAATTCATTATTTATTCTGGATACCAGTTTTTATCAGATGTATGTATATTTCCTCCCAATCTGTATTAGGCATTTTTATTTTCTGGGGATCCCTTTTGAAAAGAATAAATTTATCGTATTAATTTGTTTTCATGCTGGTGATAAAAACATACCTGAGAGTGGGAAAAGAAAGTTCATTAAACTTACAGTTCCACGTGGCTGGGGATGCATCACAGTCATGGTGGAAGGTGAAAGGCATGTCTCACATGGTGGCAGACAACAGAAGAGAGCTTTTGTAGGGAAACTCCCCCTTATATGATCATCAGATCTGTGTGACTTATTCACTATCATGAGAACAGCACAGGAAAGACTTGCCCCTGTGATTCAATTACCTCCCACCAGGTTCCTCCTACAACATGTGGGAATTCAAGATGAAATTTGGGTGGGAACACAGCCAAACCATATCATTTATGTTTTGGTAATCCCTAAATTATTTATTTATTGTTTACAGTTCATGATTTGGGGCATTCTTATCTAAAAGTTACCAAAACAAAATCCCAGAGATTGTAGATTTTTTCCCTTTATACTCTTTCAAGAAGTAAAATACTTTTAACATCTATGCTTGATTCATTTCTATGCCTGTTCTTATATCAACATAACGCTGTATTTATTAGAATAGCTTTATCAAAATCTCCCAGCCCAGGCAATATGGTGAGACTCCATCTTTACATAAAATAGAAATAACTCTCTGGGCTTGCGCCTGCAGTTTCAGCACTTGGGAGCCTGAGGTGGGAAGATCATTTGAGCCCAGGAGGTTGAGGCTGCAGTGAGCAGAGATCACTCCACTGCACATCAGCCTAGGTGACACAGCAAGACCCTGTCTCAAGAAGAAAAAAAATGTCTTGAAATAAAGTCTTTAAAATGTGTCCTTTATTTTCAAAATTGTTTGGCTATTAAGGATTCTTTTCATTTCATTTTTGAAATTTATGATAGACTCATACTAATTGTACATATTTTTGAGTTATAATGTGTTTTTTTACATGTACACATTACACAATGATCAAATCTGGGTAATTAACATATCCATCACCTTAAACATCATTTCCTTGTAATGAGAACATTAAAGAACTTCTCCTAGTTATGTTGAAATATACAATACACTATTGTTAAGTCTAGTCATCCTACTGTACAATAGGAAAACTGAACTTATTCTTCCTAACTGTAACTTTATATCGATTGACCAATCTCTTCCCATTCCTCCCTCCTCTTTACCCTCCCCATCCTCTAGTAACCACTATTCTACTGTCTGTTTCTAAGATAACAAACTTATAGTCTACATATAAATATGTGAAGAGAGATAGTGAGATATTTGACACTTTAAAATCAATACGACAATTTTTATTAAAACCAAACCAAAACAAAGCAAAACAAAGAAATCATGTAGAGATTGTGGGTGGTATTGTGTTAAGTCTTTAGATCAATTTTAGGATAATATAAAAATATTGTGTTTTCCAATTTATGAAGTTGGTATATCTCACCATTTGTTCACCTCTTTTGCAATTTCTTACAACAGAATATCATATGTTTCATTGTACAGGTCTTGGATATATTTTGCTAAATTCATTCCTAAGTACGTCATGTTTTTAGTGCTATTGTAAATGGCATTTTAAAATATTGTTTTCAGGCATTATTTGCCAGTATATAGAAATATAATTGCATTGACCTGGCACGTTGCAACCTTACTAACTTCATAATTATGTGTCTATTTAATGATCCCTTGGAATCCTCTCCATAAAAGATGATGTCCTCTGTAAGTAAATTTGTTTTATTTTTCCTTTCTAATATCTATGACTTTTCTTTCCTTTTTGCTTTATTGCACTAACACAAAATACAATAAATTATTGACTAGCAGTTGTAAATGCAAACTTCTTTGCCTTTTTACTAATTTTAGGAGGAAAACATTCAGTATTTCTTCTTAAGTATGATTTTAACTGTAAGGTTTTCATAGACACTCTTTAGCAGATTGAAGTAACTTCCTTATGTTACTGTTTTTCTGGTTGTTTTAACATGAATATATGTAAAATTTTGTTAAATGCTTTTCTACCATCTATTTAAATGACTATATGTTTTTCTGTATTATTATGTTAGTTTGATGAAGGTGTAAAATGCTTTGGTTAAAATCAAAATAGAAATGGGCACCACTAGAAGACATTTTTATTGAGGTGACAAGGATTTTATGAGTGATTTCAGATATATTTTATAAATATCCATACCAGTACTTCCTAATAGAGCATTGGAATGTAAGGAATAAAGAATTGTTAACAATGACTCCCAGGTTCTAAATAGTTTAATGATGATTTCTAGGTACCAAGTGTGGATGAAGAGTCACTTACTGAAGTAAAGAATACCTACAATATATTTAATCTTAGTGGGACATGGTAAATCTTAGATGCTTATGAGGATCTAAGAGGAATAACTAACTTGCAAGTTAAATAAATGACTGGAGCTAAGAGCAGAGGTCTGAGCTTCAATTTACATTTAAGAAATATAGAATATGGATGATTTTTAAAAAATCTATTTTAATTGACAAATAATAATTGTACATATTCATGGTGAACATAGTGATGTTTCAGTACATATAATGTATAGTGATCAGATCAGAGTAATTGGCATAGCCATTATCTCAAGCATTTGCCATTTCTTTGTGTTGGGAATGTTCAATATCCCCTTTCAGGTTATTTGAAACTATATGTTATTTTTAACTATCATTACCCTATGGTGGTAAAGAGCACTAGAACTTTTTTCTCCTATGTAGCTAATTTTGTATCCTTGACAAATCTCTTTCTATCCTTCCTTTCCTCCTACCCTACCCAGCCTCTAGTATTTTCTGTCCTATTTTTTATTTCTATGAGATCAACTTTTTAGCTGCTAGTATTCATAACCAAGAACTTTCTAAGCCTTTCCTCTGTCTCTAGAGCTTTAACACTTTCTTCCATTTTTAATGTTAGCATATAGCTGGCATATAAAGCCGGGTAAAGAGCCTAAGGTGAGAATGCAGAAAATGAACAAAGAAGGGCTTGGGACAAAGCCTTGAGAGGCTCAACATTTAGGAGTCAGGTCAGGGAGAGGAATCCATCAAAGGACACTGTGGTCTTCCAAAACCCACGAGAAGTAACTTTCACAAAAGCAATGTGGGATTGATCTACTGTGTCAAATGCTTCTGAGAAGGCAAATAAGAATAGGATTAAAAAGTTTCTTAAACTCTTTTAATTAGCTATCTTAAGCTATGTCTTTTACAATATTGTTGATTAAATCTTTAGCATTTAATATTTTACATCCAGGATCTGTAACAGAGACAAGTTCATTATTTCCTTTATGGCATATTTAAAAATCCCAAGTAGCACTGCTTTTTGATTATGACAATTACATACCATGTGAGCTTAATAATATGAAAAAAGAGACTTGAAACTGCTACATAACTCTATAATGGCATATCTGAGCTAATCTGCTTACTGAAAGATATTTTGTGGGCGATATTCAAAACTGAAGATTTACGTAACTCTTTCCTTTCTGGAAGGAATTAAATATGTGATGGCAAACATGCTGATGCACAGAAAAAAACGCACTTAATTAAGATAATCTTAGATAACTGAACAATTCAATAACAGATTTACAATTTCGGCAGGGCGCGGTGGCCCACGCCTGTAATCCCAGCACTTTGGGAGGCCAAGGTGGGCGGATCACGAGGTCAGGAGATCGAGACCACAGTGAAACCCCGGCTCTACTAAAAATACAAAAAATTAGCCGGGCGTGGTGGCGGCGCCTGTAGTCCCAGCTACTCGGGAGGCTGAGGCAGGAGAATGGCGTGAACCCGGGAGGCGGAGCTTGCAGGGAGCCTAGATCGCGCCACTGCACTCCAGCCTGGGCGACAGAGAGAGACTCTGTCTCAAAAAAAAAAAAAAAAGATTTACAATTTCATGTACTGTATTTTTTTATTCCCTTTATTGTGGGAATCTGGAATCCTATTTTTCTTCTGTAATTAATACGTTTTAAATCAGTTATCAAGATTCAAAGTGCAAGTCAATACAAGAAAACACCGTAGTGTAGCAGAGAGCTTCATATTATCAATGAATCTTCTGCTCTATGTTCAAAATACTCAGACTCCCTGGAGCCATAATTTTAAACCCCACATAATTGACTCAGCTCTTTATCTTTTCAAAGATAGATACAGAGTACTAGCAGCTTTAGTGTCTAAGAGGCTGGTGTTTGTGAAAGTTTAAATATTTTATAAATGTTTAATTTACTTAAAGATGAATTGACAGTCATTTTACCAGACAGTGCACTGGTTTCAGTGTTTCTGTTTCAAAAATAAAAGGCATTAGAACCTTGTAAACTATGCCCTCAATGCTTCTGTTTTTCAGTGTCTCACGTGTCATATGTAGAAAAGTAAATAGATTAATGTTCTAGAATTATTTTTTCCTGAAAACAAAAGGCATATACTAACTGTAGTTCTTATTGATCTCTCTATATTTGTCTAATTAATTTAATGGTGTCTGTTTATAATCTATAACTAGCCTCTTAGGTCCTACTGGGAAAACCTTGGATTGTTTATTTGGTAATATTTGACAAATACTGGAAAATTTGATTAGAATATGAACTATATGACTTTCAGGAGTCCCTGTAGCAATATTATGTAACTAGTATTTTCTAGAGTCATCATCAACTTGTTTATATATTTAGAATAACAAATAACGTTCTAGGGAAAATTGTTTCTCTACACCCACACAAAATATCTCTGACACCAGATGTGTGAATTTTTTCTCATACCAATTAATTATCTAACACCAACTAGTATTCTACAATTCAATTCAACTTTGACACCATTTAGTTGGCTTTTGCATCGGATTCCACAGGTAAGGGCTTGGTCTCACAAGAGAGTGCTCCCATTTCAAGGACAATCACAAGTCTGCGCATTCCCATTCTTCTGGCTAATCATCTGTAGGCAGGGCCTCTGTGAACTCCTCCTCAGGTTTGACACTTTGCTAGAATGGCTCGCAGAATTTAGGAAAACACAAGTATGTGTTCTGGTTTATTATAAAAGATACAGATGAACAGCCAGATGAAAAAGTACCTAGAAACAAATTATAGGTTTGATATGAATCTAAGTTTGGTTATGATTTTTTGAAATCTAAGTCATATCATCCTATATGCTAAGCTCCAGGTTTGGCAGGCACAATGCTGCCTTTACTGGAGAGACAGCAGGCAGCTAGCTGTGGTTCTTAAGGACTTGCTTTTCCTATGCTGCATTTAAAGGCAGTCCAATGACTATGAAATGAGATGCATACCCAAATACACACTGTGGATAAATATACTTTAAATATTTTAATTATTATTATACTTAAATATTTATAATAGCATACATTTTATTTGCTTTAATTACAATATCTCAGATTGCATTGGATCACTGCCCTCATCTTTATACCATAGCATGTCAGTTCTCTCTCAAAGTCCTCAGAATGCATTTCTAGGAATTCTTAAACCTGTCTCAAAAGTCTGCTCAAGTCAATCCAGCCTCCTTTGTGCTTTCTCTGGCCTATACAGCCACCTGAATGTAATTTCATAACTCTGCTTCTGCTGCGGCATGCTTCAAAAGAAACCCGACTGCTGCCCAGCATACTGAATCCCTGAATCCTCAGAGCTGTAGTCCTGCATGGGATTATGACATCTGGAAAAAGAATAAAAAATACTCGTTTTGAGAGGAGAGAAGCATACACCATGAGGCAAATATTAAGGAATCTTCACGCTGAGAGCTTTTGAAACTATGGTGCAGAGAAATGACCGCCAGGCAGAAAGGAACAGTCATAGGACAGGACAGATGAAACAGGTATTAGAGTGTTGGAGTGTCTAAGACAACTCAGATTTAATGGCATGATTTCATAGAGGTAGATCACACAGAAGAAATTTTAAAAATCTGTTTCAGATGCTCTTACAGACTTAGCTTAATCTTAAAGTTGCACATGTGTAGCACAGGACTCTGGGAAACACAAAAGAAACAGAGATTAATGAAGGAGCAGAGAATTGGAAAGACCTGGAATCCTGACCCATCCTGAGTGGAAAATCTTGATGATCATTCATGCATTCAGTTAACATCAAAGCAGGCACACCCAGCATTAAGGAAGTGCACACTTGTTTAGGACTAAGACAAGAATTGAAAGAAACCTTCCTAACAAAACTTAAACTCCAAAATGATAAAAAATCATCTGAGGGCGATTTAA